>NC_092815.1:74718031-75391781 GCF_023375885.2 Dermacentor andersoni | reverse complement strand
CCATTCGGGCGACAAGTGATAGCAGTAATGCAGCGTCTATCATGGAGCTGGAACGCCTATTAAATTTCCTGTCCATTGAGTTGGAGAGCTTAGAGAAGAGCCAGTTTGCGAATCCAGGAAGAGAGAATGCGCCAAACAAACCTTGCCATTTTCGTGACTCTCAACCCACATCTTCAGTTCTCCACAACACTATGAAAGTACCTGAGAACTGTGTGTTTTGTAAGTCGAGTCAACATTCCATGGAAGACTGCGCACTTGATCTCCCACTATCGCAAAAGAAGCAAATTTTATAAGGAGACATGAAGTGCTTTCGATGCACGACTAAAGGTCACAGGGCGTGTGGTTGTATGATTTCTGAAGTGAAGGCGCTATAAAGACGGAGGACAAAGAAAAAACACACACACACAGGGCGCCCTGTGTGTGTGTGTTTCTTCTTTGTCCTCCGTCTTTATAGCGCCTTCACTTCAGAAATCATGCTTAACCAACACGCCCAACTATCCATCCTAACGGTGTGGTTGTAGACGCAAGGTTACCTGCTCTGCCTGCCAAGGACGTCATGCGATGAGTGTGTGTGATCCGCAAAAAGTAAGCCAGAAGACATGGGAAAACGGCAGAACAACTGCTAGAATACCAACAAGGAATCGAAGCACAAACACGACTGTGTGCGCATCTTTAGGGAAATATCGGCATACCATCGAGGATTCATTGACAAGCGTCCTCCTGCAGACGTTCCGAGCTTGGGCAGTAACAGACGTCATCTGTCGATATATCATAGGTGTCATAGACGGAGGCAGTCAGCACACATTCGTCACAGAACGGCTATCACGACAGCTGTAGTTGCAGTGTGTGGGCTCTACCATCATTGCGCTCAATACGTTTGCAAGCAAGTCGAATCGAGCAACGCAGAAGCGGCGTCTTGTGCAGCTCCGTCTGCAGAGCCAGTTCTCAGATATGGAAGTTGCCTTGCAAGAGATAGAAATTCCACACATATGCCAATATATTGAGGCAAGTACAACCAGCTCTCCATTCGTCGCGGAAATTCAGAAGTCTGGAAAGGACATTGCTGATCACCGACTATACGAATCCATTGTCGGGGAAGCAGGCATAAGTGTTCTTATCGGTTCCAACCAAATGTGGACTGTGATGATGGGTGAAGTCGCTCGATGCGAGAACAATGAGACACTGATTGTTATCAACTCTAAGCTAGGGTGGATGTTTCAAGGCAACACCTACTGCATGTCATCACATATAACAGCTTCGCGGATCATGGTCTGTGTACTGAAGACGAGTGTACAAGAGAGCGACAAATTCCTCCGCTCATTTTGGGAACTCAAGAGCGTGGGAATACCAGACGCGGTTGACAATGAGAGCAAGCTCAGGCCAGTATTGATGAAATTCAAAGAAACCATCACTCTTAGGGACGGAAGATACGAAGTGATGTTGCCCTGGAAGAAAGAGGTCGAGCTCTTGGACAGCAAGCAAGTCGCAATAACAAGACTTTGGAAACTTATCTCCCGACTGTCGAGCAAGCAAGGACTTTTAGAGACATATAACAATACCATACGGGAGTACCTGCGGGCTCGACATGCGAAGACTGTTGAAGGGACACCCCGGGATCCGACAAAGGTTTATCACAGGGAAGTGATCCGAGAGCACGCACTTACCACAAAAGTCAGAATAGTTTTCGATGCTTGTTCGCACGCCAAAGGGTGCTTCTCATTAAATGAATGCCTCGAAAAGGGTGAAAACCTGTACCAGGATCTGGTGAAGGTACTATTACGCTTCAGAATGCACCGTATAGCTCTGCTAGCCGACATTGAGAAAGCATTCCTTCAAATCTCAGTCGCAGAGAAGGATAGAGATGCCTTTCAATTCCTCTGGTTTGGAGAAAAAAAAAGCACTGCTTTTCTCCGAAGAGGAGATTCAAGAGTTGAGGATGACGCGAGTGCCATTCGGAGCAACATGTAGCCCCTTCCTACTGACGGCAACTATACTCTGTCACCTAAAGAGTATGCCGTCAAGCAAAGCCAGTACCACGAAACTTCTCAGCGAATCATTCCACGTAGATGATTTAGTGGTTGGAGCAGAGTCAGATGAAGAAGCACTTCAAGTCTGCCGCGAAGCCAAAGAGATTATGCAGGAGGCAGGAATGACGCTAAGGAAATAGACGACCAACTCAGATGGTCCGATTAACACATTGGAGCATGAGGAACAGTCGGTAGGCAAAGAACTGGCTGTCCTCTACGAGACAAGTGTGAAGGTACTTGAAATCACATGGAATCCGTACACGGATACTTTCACTTTTTCTTTGAGGGGCCTTCTCGAATTTATGAAAGAAAACTATGATACCAAGTGGTTCGTTCTTCAAGCTGCTTCACGGATATTCGACCCAATGGGATTTGTTACGCCGTTCACCGCTGCCATAAAGATCTTGTTCCAAAAGTTCTGGACACGTGGGATAGGCTGGGATGAGCAGCTACCTCAGGATCTGCAAGAAGAATGGCATGAATGGGTGAGCCAACTACCACTCTTGCAGAATATTTCCATACCACGTTATCTTGGCAGCGGAACCAAATCGCCCCGAGTGCTACAGGCTCACGTATTTTGCGATGCAAGCCCTTCGGCATACGGCGCGGCGGACTACATCGTACCGAGCTGCTCAGCGAGGCCCGAGTTGATGATCGCAAAAGCATGTGTGCCACCTATCAAGACAACGACACTACCACGGCTGGAGCTTCTAGGAGCCTTGATCGGAGCAAGGCTACTTAATTACGTCTCAAGTGCCCTCACTGACTTTGAGATCCACTGTACAATGTGGTCGGATTCCACAATTACGTTGTCATGGATAAAAGGTGATGCAACGAAGTTGAAGCAATTTGTGTCGAACAGAGTGAAAGAGATCAGGGAAAAAAACCGATCCTTCTATGTGGAAGTATTGTCCAGGACAGGCGAATCCTGCTGACCTACTGACAGGTGGAGTTTCAATGGATAAGTTATTGTGTAACCGTACGTGGCTGCATGGACCAGACTGGCTAGGCGAGTCAGAAGATAGATGGCCACTACAACCCCCAGAACCTATCAGCACCAAAGATAGGATAATCTGTGGAATGACTGCTGTTCACGTTTCGATCTCCAGTGCAACAAAGTCAACATCGATTCTGGACATTGACAGCTACAGCAGAATTGAAAAGCTGCTCAGGGTCACGGCGTGGATATTCAGATTCATCAAACACTGCCGATTTAAAAACAGGGCGCACACTGGTTTTCTAGTAGCCGAAGAGATCACTGAAGCAGAGAAATATTGGATCAGACATGTACAGCAGCAAGCTTTCAGCGAAGATATAAGTTCGATTTCAACAGGTACATCAGCAAAGACAACCTCTCGCATCAAAGACCTCAACCCGTTCTTGGATGCGGACAGCATCCTCCGGCTGGGCGGGCGCCTGTTCCACCTTGACGCATCAGAGGAGGTAAAACACCCAGTCATCCTCCCGCACTATCATCACTTTTCTACGTTACTGACAATGTGAGCACACTGCGAAATACTACACGGAAGCGTGAGAGACACCCTGTCACAGTTGCGAGAGCACTATTGGATCTGCCGGGCAAGAACATTAGTGAAGAAAGTCATACACGGCTGCTATACGTGCAGACGTTTCAGAATTGGCCCTGGCGACGTTCCAACTGCTCCTATAGTACGTCATTGCGTAAGGCCGACGAACCCATTCGAAGTCACTGAAGTTGACTTCGCAGGACCACTATTTGTTGTGACTCAAGCCGGAGAAACAAAATGTTACATAGCGCTCTTCGCATGTGCCACATCACGGGCAGTGCACCTGGAACTGGTTTCCAGCATGACCTCAGAAGCATTCCTCATGTCTTTATGACACTTTGTAGCGCGAAGGGATCTACCTCACGTGATTTATTCAGATAACGCGAGAACATTTAAGAAGACGTCAAAAGACTTAGAGAAGCTTTTCAAGTTGCTTTCCCAAGAGGACGTAACGGCATACTTAAGCCAGAAGAGTATCGCTTGGAAGTTTATTCTTCCCAGCGCACCATGGTGGGGTGGCTGGTGGGAGCATCTGGTCAGGACGATCAAGCTTCCACTGAGAAAGGTTCTTGGCAAAGCTCAACTTAACTTTGAAGAGCTGGCAACTGTGCTTACGGAAGTCGAAACGGTTGTGAACTCCAGGCCTCTCACCTACGTTGAGTCGGACAGCGAAGAACCTTGTGCATTAACACCAGCAGACCTCATCATAGGACGGAGACTAGTAATAATGCTACCACAGGGCAGCAATGACGTGTCAGTGAACTGTACACGCACGGAAGCTGTCCGACGACACGCCTACAGGAAATGCCTAACTGAGAACTTCTGGAAGAGGTGGACGAAAGAATATCTGCTGCAACTTCAAACAGCGCACTTTTCCCGTGCGAGACCCACCAACGAAATAAAGACAGAAGATATTGTTATAGTCCACGCCAAGAAATTACCTCGACAAA
Source organism: Dermacentor andersoni (assembly GCF_023375885.2). Lineage (NCBI taxonomy): Eukaryota > Metazoa > Arthropoda > Arachnida > Ixodida > Ixodidae > Dermacentor > Dermacentor andersoni. The sequence continues at coordinate 75,387,278 of NC_092815.1, read as the reverse complement.
CGTGGAAACTCGCAAGGGTTCTTGAAGTCTACAAGGGTGTTGATGGCCATGACCGCTCTTGCAAGATTCAACAACAGCAAGGAGTTATTATCACCAGACCAATACAAAAACTTTATTTGCTCGAGCTGAACGAGTGATTTGGCGGCCGGGAGTGTGTTGAATTAATCTCAGCACAATCTCGGATCAAAGAAGAAGCGCCTCCTTCCTGGAGGGAGACCGTGCTCACGAGTACGTGCAGCCAGGGACTACCTGAATGGCAAAAAATAAAAGAATGCCTGATGCTTTGAACCTCGCTTCTTGTCAGTAAACCGTACGTCATCTTAAACACCAAGTTATTCTTTTTATATATTTGGGTGGTAAAATAACAGTGCGTTACAAACGGGAGCGCGGTAGAATCATGCAAATATGGTACCCTATGCCAGCAGAAAACGTTCACCAATACTTTGCATTTTTTGTCACCCATGCCTTTTCTTTCCTTCTTACATGACCCGAGTAGCCTTGTTTTATTCAGTTTTGGATCTTAGATTGCGAGATGTCGGTCGAACAGATGCACAGCCTTGGCTGATGGTTCATTACGAAGCCAGTGGGAATTGACCACAGCAATTTGTCATGAACTGCAATCCTGTAGCAGGCACATCTGCTTCCTTATTTGGTGCATCTGTTATGTAAACATCCTGCACTGAGTAAAAATATACATTGTTCAAGTATGCTGTAATAATGTGCAATTATACACAGAAAACAAAATTATGAAAATACACGCAAGCTTTGGGGAGCTCAATATAAATGGCTCTAATGCTTTCACTGGCTCATTCAAGAATGTTGGCTATATCATTCATGCCAATCACACTAGAGAAACTGATCCCTACTGAAAGCATTGAATATATAGGGAGGCCAACAGTGTCGCCCATTTGTCTTGAACACGTCGCAAACTTATTCCCCTACCATGGGGAAAATGACCATCTTTTGTACTAGGTTTTGTACTACTTAGCCGAGCACATCATTCAACACAGAGTGTCACGCTACATTGAGGAACACGAACTCGTCTCACACAACATGGTAGGGTTTCGACCCCGCCATTCCACCCAAGATGCCATGTTACTCCTAAAGAGACAGATCTTCGACGTTAAAACAAGAGGCGTTCGAGGCATCCTCGCCCTTGATCTCACAAAAGCATTCGACACCGTCTCACACTGCTTCGTACTGGAGTCTGTGGCAGGCCTCGGCCTCGACCAGAGATTTCAGAAGTACGTATGCTCCTTCCTAAATGACAGAGAAGCCCGACTGCGAGTCTCACAACTTAAGTCGGACCCCTACACGCTGGGCTCTGTCGGAAAACCGCAAGGCTCAGTCATCTCTCCATTATTATTTAATATAGTGATGAAGGGACTCGCAGACAAACTACGAGACATCCCAAATGTAAACTGCACTCTATACGCATATGACACTACCATCTGGAGCCCGGGAGGCTCCCTGGCAGACATGGAGCAGGCATTACAGTCTGCCCTAGATGCTACGAAAGAGTACCTACTAGACACAGGAATGAAACTATCCTCCAAGAAATCGGAACTCTTACTATTTCGCAAGTCTTGCCAAGGAGGTCACTACCTATCTCCTCTAGACGAACTTCCGATCGCACTACACACAAGAGATGAACAACAGATTCCGCGGGTCAACCACATATGCATTCTTGGGCTCCTAATCGAAGCCACCGGATGCCACGGACACACGATCAAACTCTTAACCGCCAAAACCGAAAACTTGATAAGACTCATTCACAGAGTCTCGGGGCGCAGGAAGGGTCTCTGCAAAGATAACATTCTGCGTGTATACCACGCAATCCTTAAGAGCCACATTAATTACATCGCCTCTGCCCACAACTGGACGAAAATAGAAAAGATGAAACTAAACATACTCACGCGCAAGAGCATCAAACAGGTCTTGGGCATTCCACAAAGAGCAAGTACAGCAAAGATTGATCAGCTAGGCATGCACAACAACATCAACGAAGTGATTGAGGCTCAGACTATGGCGCAAGTACTCCGCTTATCCTCGTCGAAAGCCGGTAGATTAATCCTAAATGAAGCCAATGTCTCCCCTTCTCCCCATCTAGAGCATGCGGTTACCCTACCGAGCGATTAGAGACAACTACAAAGTCTCACCGTTTCCCAGAGACGTCCACCCACAACACAATATGGGTAGGCACCGGGCCCGCGCCCGCGCGATTCTCGACCGCATCGACGTGGCTCGTGAAGCTACCGCACTTGTGGACACAGCCCAGTACGGCAACACATCTACTTTCGCGATAGCATTCATGGACGGCAACGGAACGTTACGATCATCCGCATCGGTTAAAACAACCACCAGCGCTAAAGCAGAACAAATAACCGTAGCCATCGCCATGGCAGACCCCACATATACCCATGTCTTCACGGACTCGCGTGCCGCAATTCGGGCCTATGAATGTGGCAACGTATCTAAAGAAGTAGCGCATATACTACTAGCGAGCTCAAAAGAGAGCAAACGGTGCCTCTCCTGGTTCCCCGCTCACATGGGGAAAGACACTCACCCGCAAAAAGCTGAATGAAACGGCCCACGACCGTGCGCGAGAACTTGCCTGTCGTGACAGTCCCACAACCTCCGAGAGGCTGGACATTCAGTTTAATGACTCGCTACTCACTTACCAAGAAATCACGTTACACTATCGAAACGGCAGAACCAAATACCCGCTCCCGCATGTCAAACTCAAACGTGCGCAGGTGGCCGCGTTTCGAATGCTACAAACGGACTCGTATCCGTAACGAGGCCTACTAAATCACTACAACTCAGACATTCCGGCAAACTGCCCAGACTGCCCAGAACTTTATAGCTCACTCTCGCACATGCTATGGCAATGTACCACGTTACCAGAAAGGGCCCTCTCTCCAGTGAGCCCGAATGGGAAGAAGCCCTCAAAAGCCCGGACCTCAAACTCGAACTCAAGGCCGTCCAGAGGGCCCAAGAACTGGCAGAGCATCATCACCATGTTCCCGTCCCGACTTGGGCGTCGCCTACGGTTTTGGCCGGAGGAGTTCCCCATGTGGCATCTGCAATGGCTTGAAACTTCTCAGGACTTCAATAAAGTTCTTGACTGACATTTCGAAAAGAAATTATTTTACTCAAAACTTTATGCAATACTACATGAAAGCAAAGCAGAATGAATCTGCTTTTCAGTCATGCAACTTTTGTAAATTAACGAGATCTATGTCATCAAAAAGATATACATTGCCAAAACAAGAACGTAGAATAAAATTACACAAATGCTTTTAAAGATGTGCTTATATGTAAAAAGAAAAAATGCTAGAGCCTTTCTGAAATATACAAATGTCTTGCTATCTCATAGCCGCTATCTGCAAAGAAATAAAAATTTTCTCTTAAAAACTAGTTGTGCTACAGAAATTTACATGGAGGCACGGCAGTTGTGCATTCCATGCAGCAAAGCAGTTGCTCAATGTGAAACAAAGGGGACTCTTGCAAGTCTTACAGGAAACTCTTGTTTTCTGTTGCATTTTGCTGTCATAATGTTTCTTGCAGTTTCGGTATGTCTCCACGCTAGCTGGCTGGCGCTGAATAGCTTCAATTGGTGGGGGAGCATGAACTAGAAGGGCACCCTCAAGTTAAAATTATGGGGTTTAATGTGCCAAAACCACTTTCTGATTATGAGGCACGTCGTAGTGGAGGACTCCGGAAATTTCGACCACCTGAGGCTCTTTAACGTGCACTGTTAAGAACGGCCAGCTGCAGTGCAAGTTTGCCAGCCTTCTACGCCAGCGGTGGCAACCTCATCTTGGAACGCCGCCGCCAACCTCTAGCCACGGCGTGACTAAGGCGACTTTGTGTCGGGAACAATGCGCGCATCCTCCACTCTCCATCGTTTCAGCTAGGATGCGTTTGACGAAGCAGGCTTTGTGCTGAAACCGCCACCGTTATGCTCTAGCCTCGTCGCCGTTGTGACTGAAGGATTTCAACGAAGCAGGCTTTGTGCGCAACACGACAACGTGGGCCTGATCTGCTACGGGTGGGGGAGTTGCCGCGGGAAAGCCGACTAAGGCTCCTTCCCACGCGCCGACCAAGACGCAAGACAATGTGCTACCCGGGCGCGCTACCCGGAACGACTCCGAGTTCTACGAAATTCGTGTGGTGTCGATTTCGGACCGTGAACATGTGTGCATGTGCGTGAGTCCTCATCCTCCTCCAAGTCAAGAGCCCGCCTCCTCCAAAAGGGCGGGTCATCTACAATGACGTCGAACTATGACGTCGAGCGGAGTGCATATAAGCAGCGATTGTGTGCTCGTTGTCATGCTCGAAATGTACCCGTGAGCTGTGTGCTCGTAAGCTGTTTGCTGTATGCTCATCTTGCGGGCTCCATTTGGGAGTCACGCTAGACTGTCGATGTATCTCATGTTCAACTGTAAATAACATGTAAATAAATCCTGCTCTCCTAAGTCCCGACGAAGAGTCAAGCTCCTTCCTACAGCTACGACTGCCAAATCTTACATCTGAATGGCAGCGGTGAGATTAGCCTACAGCTCGTAGATCGTCCGACAACTCTAACAAATGGTGGCAGCCGCGAGATCGTCTGACGACTCTTACAGCACCTAAATCTAAGTACAAGGGTGTTTTCGCATTTCGCCCCCATCGAAATGCGGCCGCCGCGGCTGGGATTCTGTCCCGCGACTTCGTGCTCAGCAGCCCAACACCATAGCCACTGAGCAACCACGGCGGGTACCCTCAAGTTCTGGGTTATTTCCATCGTTGTCGCTATCAGCATCAAAGTCGGATGAAAAGGCGGCATCCTCTGACTCGCTGCTGCTAGAGCCATCAATAAAATCAACTGCAAATGCAGTGCAATCGCAAGATGTACGATTGCACTGGAGGCCATTTTCACTTTCAACTGTGACGAGCGCTTGCGCGTCTTCAGAGCCAATTCAAAAATTACCGCCAAGCATCCGTTAGTTCACGCTCCTCCACCAATATATTAGTAAAGTAAAAGCCCTTTACAACTTGCTGTCAAATTCGGTGTTCATTCCTCAGCTGCATGGACAACAACAGATGATGGCTGAAATTCCGCTTACAAATCCAGCACGGTTCAATAGAACAGGGTTACCTAACTTTCCTAGCATAAAAACTAGGTTGGTCTGCCTTATGCCTGTAAATTTTGCAATTTTGGCCCCCATTAGAAGGAGTACTAAATTTTGCAACATGTACTCGGTCAATTACGTGACAATTACGTGACAGAATTTGATTCAAGTCACATTCTATGTTGCCGTCACTGGATCTACCTGAAAGCTGAGTACAGTATTGATTTGTCTGAAAGCCGTGAGAAAAGGAGTCCATTCAGATTCGCACGAACGAGCCCAGCTGCTCCGATATGTATGCTTTCCTACAGTTGCTAAATCTTATTATTTACTAGCTGCATTCTAAATACCATCATAAAATTTATTGTAATAAGTACAGGTAATTAAATTTACTGCTACGCTTGTGGATGTCCGTCGATCTAACATATCTGGTAAAGTGCAGCACCTGCACTGTTAAGAGCCATTCTAACGGGATTTATAAAGGATTTAAAAAAAAATACAAGAACATGCACCTTGTGAGAACAATGTGAAGCCAGTTTCACTCAGTAGGATTGGCCGGAGTGTATGGCTTCTGTAAGGGGAGAACCCCATTACTTCATCATGGTTACACAGTTGAAGTGCTGTAAGTCAATTTCGGCCATCTACTTATACCTTTTTAATACTAAATCACATTCTCTAACACATTTCCAAAAAAAATTTTCTTAACATCAAAGTCACTGAAATGTCACCAATCCTTAGTCTCACTGCTAAAATCTAGTGACAAAATGCTGAGTACCAGAGCCCGGAGTTGGAAGCAGCGGAATGCCATTCACTACAGTGAAAAGGCAGAGGTGATAAGGTGGGTCACTTTGTAGTTACTTCATGAAATAAATGTGTGCATATTTATTATATAAAAAAGGTAAAAAATAGCAGGAAAAATAGAAAAAGTATGAAGCTACAAGACAAGTCTCTTCACTTTCAAAATTGAATGAGATGTAATGGCAATAGATGAAGGAAGCCTATGTTTGTTCCGATAGACATGCTTACACAAGCACCTGATATGTTTCCAGCATAATGTCCACCAAGATGACAGTTTGCAAGGTGTACTCTTCCATTCTAGCTCCAGAGCAATTCAGACAGACCCATAGATAAATGCTAAGATATGATAAATGATAAAGATGCTAAGATATGATAAATGATAAATGGTGCCTTGATACTACGATTCTCCACACAGGGTGGTGGCACATCTGGTTGCGTCCTCATATTGTGTCCGAACAGAATATCGTTTCAAAACTTATTATTTTTAATAAGTTAAAAGCAAATCCAAAGCACAGTGTATGACCATTAAAGGGGCCCTGAACCACTTTTTATTAAAGTAGAGAAAGGCATTTGAAGTGAAAATAGGCTATTTCAAAAATACTTTGCCGCAATAAGTACTTCAATTCATTCAGCAGAAGCGGAGTTATTGGCAATCAAACACGGCCTTGCACTGCGAAGGCTACGGCGCTGTGGGACGTGCCCACAATGCTCCACTTTCTAAATGTTATCGTGGTGCACAGTTCAAATTTCATTTTGCATGTTAACATAGACACCACGACTTCTGCCTTTGGTGCCTACAATGCGCTAAGCATAAGCCAAACGCGATTGTCCTCAGTGAGCCGCAGTGTGCTTAGCCAGTGGACTCGTGGCGGCACCCCGTGGCGGCCACGGTGTCTACGCCATGTAGCCGACCACAGCTTGATGTCAACCATCAGCCAATAGCAGCCGTCTAAGGGAATGGCGAAATAGTGCGTCCGATGACGAACTAGTGCATCTAGAAGAGAGTGAGGACAGGGCCTTTTGTTGAAAACGGAGTGTTTGAGAGAAAAGTGACTTCACGATCAACTTGCGAGCTCCACACACCGCATACGACAGCAAAGCTTGGCTGAGATGTTCACAGCAGCGTATGCTACCCGCAAACTATGCTATTTCAACAAGCCCGAGGGGTGGATCAGGGCCCCTTTAAACATACACTGATAAAGGAACACCGTCATTGCAGACATCTAAGCTAAAGTATAAGCCCATGCATTCAGCTTGTGAATATTTTCTGCCTATAGTATAGTATTTACTACCTGTATATGTCTAGTGCCTTAAATGTTTTGCTGAAAAACACATTCGCACTACGCTCTGAAATGCAACAAGCTATACATGAGCAAAGTAATGTGAGAAAGAGCAGCATAGTGATACACTTCAAGAAAGGGAAAGCCTATAGGCAAAATATACAGCTGTCATTTAAGTAAAAGCACAGGAAGACAGCCTGGAAATTACTGAGATGTGGTTCAAGGCAGCTCACCAATACGTTCCCCTATCTGAAGCCACAGGAGGCCATGCACATCAACTTGAGAGAATTGACAAGACAAAGCCCAAGTTATATGCTTATTGGAAACATGAAAAAAACATCAGTCCAAGTTTATGCCGGCAGTGGTTTTACTTCAATATTCCATCCTCCTCGCTACATCTAATGGTTACAATTAGTGCAAGTATAAATGCTGAGTCACAAGACAAAACTCCCAGAAAACATTTTCCTAAAATTTGGATGCTCAGTGCAAGCAATTGTTGGAAATGACACATCTGGTTAGAGCAGGAATTAAATTAAGCTATCAAACTTGTCTATTCTCATGATACTAACAAAATCTTTGCAGAAATCATATTGACAAACTGATTAACAAATACATTTTGTACGAATCTAGGGAAATTTTTTATCCATGTCAGGTGAAAACTGGCCTCGGAGGTTGGCAGCACTGTTGCCTCGACATGAGTACCTCAAGCTGTCAACATAATTCTGCTATTCTGTCACTTCGATAGAACTATTACGGTCCAGGAGTAGTGTACCTAGGTCACAAATGGAAGGTCATGAGTTTCATTTTTCGGTCATGAGTTTCGTTTGCATAAAAGGAATTTTTTCTGCTCAGCTCAGTGACATTTTGATAACAAGCAAACGAGCAAACATTCTCAGTGCCGATCTCATCAATGGCTCTCGCCATTAAAAGCATGAGTTCAAGACAATGGTTGCAGCTGTCACAACTGTGATGCGCCTAATTTGTTGGCCTCTCTTGGTTTCTCTTTTATCTTTCCTTATTCTTGTAGAGAAGGGCAACGTTGCTCCATTACCAAGCTGCTATTCAATCACAAACTTTAGCTGTCAGACAGCCCGTCTAGTGTTGTTCTTACAGGTTCTACACTTTCTGAACTAATCTAGAATGACCTCGCTATTAAAGTATGTTGCCTCACGAACCATCTGCCGCAAAACTTTTTCAAATCCTTCAAGTATAAGAGGAGTTATACATAGTTATCAGACCAATCAGCAGCTTTCTCTCTCCTTTCGTCTCCATTAGCCTGCTGGAAGCTACACAGGGGAGAAGCCCAAGGAGACAAAGCCCCGCCCAAAAGCCGAGTGTCTCGGTGCCGAGAGGGCTTGTCGTGACACCCCATGGCAGCTGCAGTAGACTATGTTACACAGCATGCCACTGTTATAGAGAAGGCTACATGCAGTACAAGAAGCTACATGCGACTGCCATATGTAGACCAACAGTGCAAAGATGAAATCATTTTTCTGCCTTTTAGAGATTGCAGAAACATATCTATTTCACTTATTCAACTCAAAATTAGCAATAGGAGTACTGCTGAGAATGTTCTTGGGATCATCAAATCAGCCAATGGCAGATAGTGGGCATCGTTCCTTGCGATGATGCTGCATGAAGACATTGCAGAGGCGAGAACAAGCGATTTCTCATTGTTTTTGATACAAGACTAAATTCCTTGCTGCATGCAGTGCAATAAGATTTGGCTCATGTGTTCACAGGTGCCTCTTCTACAGACTAGGAACATTTTTTTACTATGTTCTATGTTAAAAAAGTGTATTCAGGACCCCTTTAATGTTTGTAATCTGTGCATGCTGGAAACACTCTTACAAACCTGCCAGTCACACAAGCCTGCCACACCTGCTTGTGTTACCTTGGCCAACAGCCATGTTTTTACTATCAGCCTATGAAAAAAAAAAGAAGCTATCTGTGAGAACTACAGTGCCAGTGGTGATGGTGGATATGGCCACATGGTTTTGACTGAGTGACCAATTGGGAACGTTGGCCTTTCTGCACCAATGCCAGTAGGACATTACATCATCTCCTTATGCTGGCTTTCTTAATTTTACATCATGCCTTGATGTACGCTGGTTTTCTCGACCTGAACCACATGCGCATGAGTTTTCAATCAATTCAAGGAGTACAAGTGTATTTGAGATTTCAAAAGCATTGCAGATCTTGTTTAGTAAAATCAAGAGTATTCAAGGTTGTGGGGTCTTTCAGTCTCACAGAAGTACCGACCACCGCGGGTTCAAGCATAGTGAGTCACAGGGCCATGTCAGTCATCGCCTCTAGCGCCGCTGCGCACGAGCTCAGGCCACATGGGGCTACTGAGCGATGCATGCAAGAACACAGTATTGGCCCAAGTTGATGGAAACCGTTTATTGCCTCAGGCGGCACCTGACACTGCACAAACGCCCAGTCCCAGTGCAGCGGGGAACCTAAGGGGTTCCCCGCTGGCTTGTCCGAGTGGCATGTCCCGGGCTGGGTCAAGCAATCGGGCAATCTCCTTCGGCTTGGGCCTCCGATAAGTGCAGCTCAGCATGGTACAACCTTGTGTGAGCACTAGGCACCCTTTCTTCGGCTTAGTGTACAGAAAGGATCAACACAAGGTACACCCTCCCCAAACGGGCAAAGGCACCATGCACAAGCTCAAGTCATGGTCACAAAAGTGCCGGCGGAAGGGAGGAAGCATGTACGTACTCAGCGCAGTCCCAAGGAAGAAGAGGCATGCTACTGCCCCGACAGTAGCCACCAGCAGCCCTCCTCACAAACCATCAAGAGTGGAGCGCCACCGTTGACAACCAGAAGGGTGGAGAGGGTGAGGTGTAGGGATGACAGAACAGGTGAAGGCGCCCGCACAATGGCGCCAGTGAATTCATCCTTAATTCCCACAAGGTTTCCAAGGAGATGTACAAACTCCGTGTGCGTGATAGAGGAATCATCCAGTTGTCACGAACATTCTGAGATGAGACTATAACAGATGCCTGTCATACTGTCCTATGTCAAAAACAACCAACACCTATTTTTTTTCAGGCATCAACAAAAGTATAATTACTGCAAGATGCGTTTTTTATTTTGGGTACAAAATCTGGCACAGCAAGGCTTAGGCTACAGAATATGATGTTCTATGTCTCATTGCTCCACATGCACGTGCCTGCCAGAAAAGGCAAGTGTCTGATAATCCAAGAGGCCTAGAGTGCCCAAAGAGTGACAATGTGGGAAAAAGACATGCCATGATATGTGAAGCTGAGCCACCACTGAGATGTCATATGCCATTAAGAGCATTGGAATTTCAAGAACACGGTTTTTTGTTTTTATTACTTGCTGCTTCAGTCAGCCTAGCTCTACTCAGTCACTTTTCATATAAGATCAAATTTTTTCGAATTTTCGCAAATTTTCACAAATCCTCAAAAACCACCTTGCTGTAATGACCTCCTTAGAAGCCACACACAGGTTCTTGACATAAATAAATATTAACACGGAGTCTAAGAAGTGCAGGATGCTTACTCTGAGGTGGCAGTTGGGAAAAAAGTGCTGATGGCCCAACTTCTCCCCTTCTGAATTCAGCTGTGCAAAGAACCAGTTGGTGAACTCCGTGCCCAGCTTCTCCTGGAAGCTGGCCTCCGATGTCTTGCCATCCTTTTCGGTGCTGTTTGATGGAAACTGGCCAGACTTGAGTGCCTGCATTTACCAGTGTTCCCTTTGGAGTGGTGGCCCCACAATGCAATGGGGTACCTATTTTTTCACTAGCTGTTGAATCCTAGCAGTGTTGACTATCAAGTGAATTTTTATTAAATAATGGAGGCAAATGTTAACACATCACACAGTCTGACTATGCACCTAACGAAAACAACAATGCAGCAAAAAATAATTCGAGGTCACAGTTGGCTGCACAAGCTATTAAAGAACTCTGACTAAGCATAGCCAAGAGTGTGGATCTATTCCTTTCTTTGATGAACTGTCATATCACTCAGGAGTCGCAATCAAAGCATGAGGGAAATCATTGAGAAGTATCATATCGACAATGAAGCAGATCTTTGTGTAAGCCAACCAGGTATTTAGTCAAAGAAGGAAATATTGTTTCTAGATGTATGATAGCTTGACACTGTGGCAGCTTGTCCATTTTTGTTGATACTTTGCATGTTTATCGCCACTAAGTTAGGTGTCACCCTATATGTAGCCTCCTTTCTTTCATAAAAATTCAGCTGATGGTACTGTCTTGTCTTTTCCTTCTTCCCATTCAATCTTTTCATGTTGTTTCGAGAAAGAACTAACACTAACTTGCTTACCTTTCAGTTCTGCCGGGTCCTAAAAGGCATGGTATGCTCCTCCAGTGAAGGAAAAACTACATTCTCATGTCTCCAGATGTGACAAACACACGGTAATCTCTTGATTTAGTTCTAGCAGCACGACTACAACCTGTTTTAACGAAATTCATTAAAGCATACCTGTCAACCTGTGAAATTGAGAAGTAGAAAAATTCCATGGTTATGACACCAGAATGGAGGAAGGGAGGATTAGCACACATCTTTACTTAAAATGTTTTTCTGGAGCACACACCATTTGTGGGATACAATAATACCTTATTAATGGTGATTTACCTTTAGAAGCAGCACGCAAGCAGCCTAAAACCATTATATTGAATCGAAACTGAACTCAACACCAAAAACTGGAAAAGTTCTTCTATTTTTGCTTAAACCGGAACTCAACCAAGACATTACTATTTTTTCCACTCTATAGTGACACCAAAAATAACAAAATGGTTGTTGGTTAAGGTTGGCTACCTTCTCTGGAGCTTTTCATCCATGAATTGCCTGCACTTGTGGCTCAACTATGCTACCACACTGGTAAATGCACACTATATTCCTGTGATTTTACAAGTACCAGCAGCGTTAGTACGGTTTTCGACATATCATGTCAGGGGGCACACTAGATGTTGCATTACCATGACAATATTTGGATCGAATACGACGTGCAGACTCACCAGACTGTGATGCGTGCAAAGTGCTCGGGACAGCAGAGAACATATACTTCAGTGTCTTTTCAAAGTGAGCCTAATCCATCATAAGTGAAATGGAGAAAAACGCAAATATTTCATAGATAATCTGCTTAATGTGAATGGCACATAATTTTTCTTGGATTCATAGGCAGCAATGAAATATGTAACTGGGACTTGTAAAATAAATCTACCCTATGTAGCTTAGCTACAATATGGATTCGGCTTTTTGTTGTGACACAACAAATTGTCCTACTGTGAATGGATATATATTTAATTGAGGCCCTTTGAATTATCTTGAATTTCTGCTTTTGTCTCACCTTTGTTGTGTCTGTGCATGAGAAGTTGCGTAAGTATATATGGACAGCCACAAGCACAATGCAAAACATGTTTCTGCAAGAGCCCCTTGTTTCTTGTTCTTGAGGCATATTTTGTCGCGCCCTGCCAAGATTTGAAGATATTGTTACGGGGATGTTGCGAGTATACAAAAACTATATTTACAATATATATACCGGATGAGTCAGAATAGTTAAGATGGCTGACCACCAACAACACACAGCAGCCAGTGTCTCCGATCTTCCTCCCTCTTCTCTCATCTTTCTGTAACAGGACCCCCGGGTGGCGAAGTGCTGTTTTGGCGCATGGCAGTCAACGAATTGCGAGCGAAGTATGGCTTCAGCCGCGAAACGTACATGACGTCGACAGGCGGCTGACTTGAGGATGCATCAAAGTGTAGCGGCGAAATCTCGTAATTGACGTCGTTAATTTGGAGTAGGACTTCATAAGGCCCTGTGTAGAGAGAGAGAGAGAAGCTTCAGGGAGAGGCTAACCCGACAATATGGTGACCAGAGGAGCACCCAAGCACCTGGTGCAAAAATAACATTGCGATGGCAGCAGTCGTAACGCTCATTCTGTATATGCTGTGAGGCTAATAAACGAGATTGGGCGACTTGACGTGCCATGTGAGCGCAATCGATGACTTCACGAGCGTACTCAGTTGCAACACGTGGCACAGAAGGGAGGATGGTGTCAAACGGCAGTGTGGGGTCGCGACCAAACAAGAGATAAAAGGGTGAATATCCTGCGGTGTCATGTCGGGACAAGTTATACGTGAATGTCATGTAAGCCAGCGTAGTGTCCCAGTCGCGGTGATTGTTGGAGACGTATGTCGACAGCATCTCTGTGATTGTTCGGTTGAGACGTTCCGTAAGACCGTTCGTTTGTGGATGGTACGCGGTGGACAGCTTGTGCTCAGTGGCACAAGAGCGGAGGAGGTCGTCGACAACTCGAGACAACGAGTGGCCGCAGTCTGTAAATAACTGTCGAGGTGCACCATGCTGGAGAATGACGTCATGAAGGAGAAAATCGGCGACGTCAGTTTCGTAACTAGTCAGCAACGCCTCTGTTATTGCGTAATCAGTAGTGACGGTGATCCACTTGTTCCCTCTAGTCGTTGTCGGAAAAGGGCCAAGCAGGTCAAGGCCTACGCCAAAGAACGATTCAGAGGGAACTTCAATGGGATTAAGTCGTCCGCAGTGCCAGAGGTGGTTTCTTCCGGCGCTGACACAATTCTCAAGTTGCGACATAACGACGCACAGAGCGGTAGAGACCCGGCCAGAAGAACTGGCGTCATATGCGGTCGTGTGTACGCAAAACTCCAAGGTGTCTTGCCGTCGGTGCATCGTGAAGTTGTACGACAACGGTGGGTTGCAGATGACGAGGAAGGACAAGCAGCACTCAGGGCCATCAGGGTTGATATTGCGACGGTAGAGGAAGCCGTCATGCAGCACGAACATGCGGCACGTGCCGTCGGTGCTGCCAGATTGCACTCCGGCGATGATGGACTGTAAGGATGCATCGCGTTGTTGTTCAGCGCACATGTCGGTCACATCAGTCAAAGCCATCACGCAGGTCACCGGATCATGCGCAACAAGATCGGGAGGATCCACGGGGTGACGCAAGAGGCAGTCAGCATCTTTGTGCAGACGTCCAGTCTTGTATTGGACACTAAATGAAAATTCCTGGAGCCGCAAAGCCCAACGACCAAGCCGTCCAGTCGGGTCCCGGAGGGAAGACAGCCAGCAGAGTGCGTGGTGGTCTGTGACGACCAAAAACGTGTGGCTGTAGAAATATGGCCGGAATTTGGCGACAGCCCAAACTAAAGCCAAGCACTCCTGCCCGGTGACGGAGTAATTTCTCTCGGCATGTGACAGCAGGCAGCTGGCATAAGCTATCACGCACTCGGTACCATCTTGGTGTTGGGCGAGAACAGCACCGATTCCATAGCTGCTTGCGTCAGTGTGGACTTCGGTCGATGCAGACGGATGAAAGTGAGCAAGTATAGGAGGAGTGGTCAGAAACCCAATGAGAACGGCGAACGCGTGAGCCTGCTCCGGGCCCCATGAGAATGGCGTGTTCTTCTTTAGATCTGTCAAAGGCCGAGCAACGTCAGCGAAGTTTTTGATGAAACGGCGAAAGTAAGAACACAGGCAAATGAAGCAGCACACATCAAAGGCAGAACGTGGCACAGGGAAACTGCGTACGGCGCGAACTTTTTCCGGATCTGGTCGGACACTGGATGCGTCAATGAGGTGTCCCAACACGGTGATCTGACGGTGCCCGAATTGACACTTAGTGGAGTTCACTCGAAGGCCGGCTTTTCGGAAGACTGCAAGAATTGCAGAAAGTCGGGTAAGATGGCTGCCGAACGTGGGACAAAAAACAATAACGTCGTCAAGGTAACAAAGACAGGGGGTACATTTATAGCCCTGCAGAAGAGAGTCCATCATACGTTCAAATGTCGCAGGAGCATTGCATAGGCCAAAGGGCATGACTCTGAACTGATATAAGCAATCCGGCGTGATAAAGGCCGTCTTCTCACGGTCCATTTCATGAACTGAAATCTGCCAGTAGCCGGATCGAAGATCGATGGACGGGAAGTATTTAGCTCCATGCAAGCAGTCCAAGGTGTCAATGATGCGTGGTAGTGGGTAGCAGTCTTTTCGCGTGATCTTATTTAAGTGGCAATAATCTACGCAATAACGCCAGGTACCATCTTTCTTTTTCACAAGGACGACAGGTGAAGCCCAGGGCTAGCTGATGGCTCGACGACCCCTTTGTAAAGCATTTTGTCCCCTTCTAATTGGATGACTCGACGTTCAGCATGTGATACACGATAGGGACGCCGACAAATAGGATTCGTATCTCCAGTGTTTATACGGTGGTGAACAACAGATGTTTAGCCCAATGGCCTGTCGCCGAAATCAAAGATGTCACTGTATGATTCAAGCAGGAGTCGTATGTCCGTAGCCTGTGCAAAGGTGAGGTCAGGTGCAATCATTTTCGCTAAGTCATCCGTTAAGGAATCAGAGCTGTCAGCTGCAATTGGTGCTAAGAAGCCACTCTCGGCATTCAGACTCTCAATGTCAAATTCGCAACCGCTAGAAACGCTGGCCAAGAACATGCCGGCCAGAAGCACTTGAGGGCACAGGCTGAAATTAAGAAGTGGTAGAAGGACGTCATTATTTGTAACCGCGACCAACGTATGTGAAACAGCAACGTTCCAGTTCAAAAGCACGTCAATGATGGGGTGAAACACATATTCACCGTCAGGAACCTGTGGCTGGGCGGTCAAAGTGACGTAAGTAACTGCTTCGGGTGACAGACGCACATCTTGAAGCGAGCACAAGCGCAGTGGGGCGGTACTCAGAGCATCGGTGAGTTGAGGCAGTTCTAACTGAAGAACGCCTGTCGCGCAGTCAATGAGAACAGAATGAGTGGATAAAAAGTCCCATCCAATGATAACGTCCTGAGGGCAGCTGTCGATCACAGCAAAGAGAACAGAAGTAGGGCAGCCAGCTATAATTAAATGCGCAGTACACATTCCAAGAACAACCAGCACACCGCCGTCGGCCACACGAAGCACTCCGGCAGCTGCTGGGGTGAGGACCTTCTTTAAACGTCTACGCAGGCTAGCACTCATCACAGATACGTGGGCTCCAGTGTCGACGAATGCTTGGACAGGTACGCCGTCTATTTTGACGTCAATTACACTTCTCCTTGTGGGCACAGACAGAGGATTTGCTGCAGTAGTCGGCAATGCAGCACCACCTCCGAGGGCTGCATTTCCTAGTTTTCCGAAAGGGTGTGGCCAAATGCCACAGGGGACGAAAAGCGACATGGCTGCGGCGAACGGGAAGATGGGCGACGTGCTTACGGTGAACAAGACTGGTGTCCGCGCGGCAATGGTGAGTGGCTGTACCAAGTGTTCCGAGCAGAGTTGGTAGCTCTGTTAGACTCGGCGATGGGCGAAACATTGCGGGTATTTCCATCAAAACGGCTCAGGTTGGTCGGCGTGCGAGGTGTTGTGGCCATGAGTTGCGACAGTATCGGGCGACATGACCAATATCGGGCGACATGACCAATACGGCGACAGGTGAAACATATCGGTTGGTCGTCCGCAGTTCTCCACTCAGTCGGGTTGCGATAACGTGGAGAGAAGCGTTGGGGTGGAGCGAAAATAGTAGAAGGGCGTTCGTTAGCTCCGGGATTGGTGACAGCACACACAGACTGTAAACCAATGTTTTCAAGTTCCTGGCGAATGATGGCTTGTATGAGGGGAACTGAAAATGTGGTAGCATCAGGGCTAAGCGAACAGAAAGCTGCGGGCACCATCGCATCCAGTTGACGTCTAACGATTTGCACCACGTCCTCTGATGGCGACGCATGCTGCTGTGCAGGTTGATCTTCACACATCGACGTTGCGGCAGTATTGGGAAGTCTGGCGAATGGTTGCAAGACGCGTCGGCTTTTGGCCTGCTCGAATTGTCGGCACTCTTTAATGATTACACCAACTGTAGAGCACCTCTTGCACATGATCAGATTAAACGCGTCATCAGCAATGCCCTTAAGCACGTGGCCGACCTTCTCAGCTTTTGTCATGTCGTGATCAGTTTTACGACAAAGTGCCAGCACCTTCTGGATGTACGAGACATAGGACTCCGTGGGGAATCGGGCACGGGAGGCCAGTTCCTGCTTTGCGGCAATTTTACGGCCGGCTGGTTTGCCAAACGACTCTGTCAATTTCTCTTTGCATTGGTCCCAGCTGGTTAGGTCCTCTTCGTGGCTTTCGTACCACACCTTTGCCATGCCTCTTAGGTAGAACAACAGGTTAGCTAGCATAAGCGTAGGGTCCCATCTGTTGATTCCACTCACGCGTTCGTACATGGCCATCTACTCTTCAACTTCGGCGCCATCAGTCCTGCAGAAAGTTCCAGGATCCTTGGGTTGCACAACGACAACCGAAGGTGACAGCGACGTAGCTGGCGACGATGACGTTGGAAGCGGCAACAACGCTGATCCCGAGAGCTCACCGTCGGTCATGGTGCGGACAGTGATACGACTTCCACTTCGGAACTCCGTTTCCAGTCGTGGTACCCCGCACCTCTCACCAATATGTAACGGGGATGTTGCGAGTATATAAAAACTATATTTACAATATATATATATACAGGATGAGTCAGAATAGCTAAGATGGCTGACCACCAACAACACGCAGCAGCCAGTGTCTCCGATCTTCTTCCTCTCTCTTCTCTCATCCTTCCGTAACAATATGTCATTTTTGCTAGGCCTCAAGGGATTTACCCCACAAGTTTCACAAGCCATTAAATTGAAGTTCTGTCGTTCTGTCATAAGATTCAGTTTAACAAATTTCGTTCCAGTTTTTCACTGACACCTCTAATACAAACATGCATTTCAATGCTCCTTTTGGGTAGTCACACTTCAGCAGAGGTGCACCTTTTAGAGTTCTCCTTGATGGACGTACACTCGCCCACAAAATGTGGCAGGGCACACGAGAGTACGGCCGCACACAACAGAGTGATAGCGCAGCCGTGCGCTGAAGCAAACCTGTGCTCGCACAGCATTGGAGTGCGTAACTTCGCATCATCTGCTGTATTAAATGCTACAGGCCCACCAAGCCTGCATTACTGAAATGAAATTAGGTTTGCTTTCAGTAGCATGTTCCTTTTGCGGTAAGCCAGCTTTGCGTTTGTGTGCCAGATGCAAAAAGAACAGTTTTACCATATCGAGACCCATACACTGTGTTGCAAATTCAATCAGCAACAATTTAGTAGACGATATGAAGCCCTGCTTCAAGCCACCACTATGCAGATTTACTTCGATGTGCAGCTAGGGACTATAGTGCGGCCATGCTGGCCACAACAGTGCACTGGGTAACATGGTCACGCCCGCTCGAGTGCCCCTCAATATTTTGTTGTCAATTGCACCTTCGAAGGACGCCGTCTTACCTGCCGATTGGTCGCCAACTTCTTCATAGTCACTGTCATACATGGCCAGGGGCCACTTTACCAGCGAAAACAAACAAAACTAGACAACATGCTCACGTGGTGCCTTTGGAGCGTTGCAACAGAATAAGCTAATTCGGCTCAAATTAATTGGCAAAGACAAATGATTTGGCTCATTTTTGATTGAAAACACATTCTTCTAACATGTCCTTGCAGTTTAAATTGGCTAATCTTGATATACCTGATTGGAAACAAAGTGTATGACGGTGCAGTTTTGATTTCAAGCGATTTCAGCTTAGTTTTGATTTCTAGATTTGGCTCACTTTGAAAATACACTTACTTGTTGCTTGTCTCTAGTGTGAATGTTAACGGCAGGCATTAACCTCTTCACTAGCGCCAATGAACAATACGCCGGTCAGTGAAAAAATGTTACTGGGCCCTCAGCCAGACATACTATCAACAAAGTCAGCCGTAAACATCACGGCTCTTTTAATTAGTTAACACAGGCCTACATTCAAGCCATTGAATGGGGCCTCATTATCGCTCCTCACTTCCTAATTTTTCTCCTCTTCCCCCTAAGCAGACTAGCAGACCAGAGGACTCTCTGCATTACCTCAATATAGCCTTTCCTTTCTCTCTCCTCCTCACTAAAGATTCGCTTCGAAGAGATTCTAACACTGGTGTTGGATCTGCATAATTCTTTTGTAACTATCTGTGGCCTGAAGAACAACACGCATAATCTTTCAGTGCAGCTAAGTGGCCGCGCCAAGTTCTTGTACAAAATAAATTTTTCCTGATTTCCTGTAATTATTATGCGTCTGTGCAAATGAACTTTAAGTGGTTCGAACTAGTTTGCACCGCTAATTTTTCACTTCGAAGCTCAATTGGAACAGAACCGTTTTCAATGAGCCAGAACGAAAAAGTTTCAGTTCAACACTCTGTTTAGAATGGTGGAGAATGACAAGGAACACATTGTTTTTAGATCAGAGTGGCCTATTCAGCAACTTTGCTGTTGCCAATTTTGCCTGTGACAGGAGCTTACCTGAATTAACTTGCTCAAAGCAAGTTCCCTCTGGTGTATGTTCAACATCAGAAGACTACTAAGGGTATGGTCGGAGAACAGTGAGCTAAACTGTTTCACGAATTATATTTTTGATAAGACTTGATGTAACACTCTTAAAAATCTTAGATTAGGAAAAATTTGTAAGCATTAAGGAAAATTCAGGAGTTGGCAGGTACATTACAGGCAAATAGCGGCAAAAACAAGGTCATCATCATTCCAATTTGGCTTTAGCACACTTGCAGCGCAATTATATCTACTTTAGGTGGGTGGAGGGTCTTTGGTGGAAACTGAACTGCAAGTTTTGCAGAAGCATGCAATTTGCAGGATTTTTCTCGTTTTTAACTTCATAATTCAAGAAAAACTCACTTTCCTTGTTGCCAAAGTTTAAATAACTTAAGATGCAATTTTCCAGATGCACTGTCATTCTCACTCAGCAGTGTTGCTGATAAAGAGTAAAGCACTTTATTTCCCTATAAAAGTACATTTATGTACCCAGATGGTAGGTATCGTGAGAAAAGATCTGTGTGACAGCAGCTTCACTAGGTCCACCTCTGTACATAAAAGGCTGCTACAGAGCCATAAGGGAAAAATGTCAGTGTGGAATGCACTCGATGTGCGAGTGTGGCACTGTGGCCAGATCATACTATTAAATGAAACGTTTAGCATGAGTAGGCTACAGTGTGGTAGACAAGCTCCACCCTTCCCTATCTGCACAAAATTGTGACCCCCATATACAATGAGATGGCGTCCCCATTCTCTGTTTGAATGAGAGCCACTCTCTTGATACTAGCCAAGATCTGACCCTCCATACAGCCTGTCCTCTGCCCTCTATCTATGTACCCTTATGCAGTAACACTTCTTCGATGATGAAATACACTAGGAAATCCACACATACAAACCCATGCACTTGATTCCACATATCAAACCGAACCTGCATGCTTCCAAGTGATTTTGCTCAATTCCTATACCCAGCCCACAAGTCACAGCAACAACAGTGAGAACTGTAGCATGGGCAGTACAACATGGTGCACACAAAGCTCATGCTTTTATGCCAAACAGCAGCAAGAGAAGAAGCCCAAAAGCATTATCATTGGAGCTGAAATTTACTTACATTATCTTCCTGCCAGTGCTGTAGGCATGCATTGATGAGATCAGACTTGGCCAGTGCAGGCGCCACAAAGACGCTTTCACTCCAAAGATAGCGAAACAGTAGTTCTCGTAGAATCTTTTTGCGCCGTAGAAGATCAGCTGGGTTCTGGGTACCACTAAGGATGGCTCTCTCGGCTTCTGCATCATGCACAAAGGCACTTGCTAATAAGCCTTGGGCCAGCAAGCCTTATGTTACACAGCAAGAGCATGGCATTGTTCAGAATAAATTCTTTCTTTTGATATCTATGTGTCTGTAGAACTGAAAATAATAAGCAGGTTTTAAATCTTAATGTTGTGACTTGGGACACTAGAACTTGTAAGTGTATTCACATGCGACTTCAGCAGCATTGTGGCTATGTACATAGGGGCTCCGTGACATTTAACAGGTAGCTTGCTGGCGCAGTAAATCTACATTTGCATTCCGTTTACACTGACCCCTGTATTCAGAAATTAATCTTATCTTGAAGTCCATGTTCGACTTGATTTAAACGACAACTGTCAGGACCGCCTCAATGGAAACGCAACGAGCATCCTGGGCGCAGTCATACCAAGCGTAATTTAGATCAAGCATGGGCTTCAAGTAAATATGCATTTGTGAATACGGGGTGAGTGTCATTTCTATTTCGGCTACTTGTACTTCAGATGAGTATCTGTGAAGTACTGAGTTGGCTCGATCATTTGCGCACGGAAGAACCTATTCATCAAATCGAATTTAGCAGCATAGACAAAATGCCCACTCAACTTTACGAAATATGGAATAACACAGCTTAGGTCAATGCAATTTGGATGCGCGCCAAGTGTGCTTGGCTGAAGGAACGTGACGTCCGTGAAGGTCGTTGGCTCGGTGCATAACAGACAGTCTGAAGTAGTAGACTTTTTTGACTCCCCGAAACCATGCGTTTTTTTTTTCTTTGTGTAATTATGGGGTTCTACGTGCTAAAACCACGATATGATTATGAGGTACTCCTGAAATTTGGACCACCCAGTGTTCTTCAACGCGCATCTAAATCTAAGTACACGGGTGTTTTCGCACTTCGCACCCATCGAAATGCGGCCGCCGAGGTCAGGATTCGATCTCGCCACTTCGTGCTTGGCAGCCCAACACCATAGCCACTAAGGAACCACGGCTGATGGAAACCGTGCGTTGCAGTGAACACAGCGTTACGTTAACTCCATGTTAAAGAGTTATGTTGACACATAACGTCAGATATATGCACTGTTTACAGGAGAGCACACTGCTAAGTAACTATTTCTGAATGTAACTTCTTGCACAACAATGAAGCGCGCCTAAAGCACAAGCGAGCGTTGTGGACGAACGCACCGAAAGTGCTAAGATTTCGTGAGACGTCATGATAATAAAACAGCCAGGAACACAGCAAATCATATAAGTACAAAATCGGTTCAACCACTGCATAGTCTCTCCCATAGGACCAAAAGATTTCGCACAGCTATGCTTTTATACGTGAAAGAACGCCGTATCCCTTCGTGGGGTACAAACCTGCAACGGGATACAATACCATGCACGAGCAAAGAGTTCAGGCATAAAAGAACCTAATATGCGAGCACTATACGCGAGAAAGTATTATTTCCGTGCCAACAAATACATTTCACCTGATCTTTCTGTAAGCTTGATTTGTTTGCAAGTGACAGTCTGGGCCAGTGCGATCACGTCCGCGAGTTCCAGAGCGCCGATGATCTTACTCAGACCTTGTTGCTCTCTTTCTGTGAGCATTTTTGGGCTTTATGTTATTTCGGCACTATTCATCGCATGTTTTTCACAATTTTGGGTTCACAAGTTAAAAATAAAAATAAAACAGTATTACGGGCGGTAACAACTGAACGAATGCACACTCGGGTCGACTTGACTTGGCTAGAATTTGTATTATATGCAAACGACTGCGCGCAAAATATGCATTAAAAGAGGGCGTTAGTGACAAAAACATAAAATATCATAAGTATACAAATACAAAGATTTAATACTTCTAAATACAATTTTTAACAATAAAATATGTAATATTTAAATAAATAAAGGCATTATTTGTTGCACTCACGTTAACGTTTGATACAGTTTCGGTTTCAGTTTTGAAGTCAAATGTGGGCATTGCATGACGAAAATGCGTACAGACAGTAGACTTAAGCTGTAATATTTTGCAGTAATGATGGTTTATTGAAGTAGACAGTTTTGAAGGATGACAATTCATGCACAAATCGAAACAAACATGCGTTGTAAACTTGCATGTAAACTCGCCCCCGTCACAAATGAGCCCACGAACGTGCAACGGGGTTCATGTCTCCGCAGCTGTACCTATGGCTGTACCAAGCTGCTCTCAGTGACAGGCTTGAAGGCGCTCACGCGCGAGTGTTCTAATGTATCTGCTTTGACTAGCACGTCACCGAGAGCAGACTCGCTCGTGAGGAAATAATTACAATTACAACGTAGAAGAGCTTCTTGTTGGACTACTAGGTATCGCTGTCGAGGCATGGCTTTTAACCCCACACTTGAAAGAAAGGGCAGAAGAGAAATATCACGCGTTGCAACCAACTGAAGTTTATTCATGTTACAAGAGTGCATATTACAGTGGGCCACAAATGATAGGCCATGAGGTGCATCACAGGGGCAGATAAATTTGCAGCAAACTTGCACTAATGTGATTATCGCTGTATTCTGATGAATCTTAAAGCTGTACAGCTTTAAGATTCATCAGAATACAGCGAATTTAATGTATGCTGAAATGTCATATATATATAGAATGAGAGCATGCTTTTAATTTGAGGACTCTTATAGCTAAAGGGTGTACCGTGTTTTGCACACTTCTGCAGGCTACTGACCCAGCATCAGCATTATAAATTTGGTATTGTTTTTCTTTTTTCAGAGTCTGAGGATGACCTGAAAAGAAAGATGAAAAGTGGGCGTGTTAGAGTCCGAAGAATCCTCAGCAGCAGTGACAGTGAGGAAAGCGACAAGGACGTCGCAATGCAGGTAAGCATCTTTTTTCGTATAGGGGTGATATTTCTTTTGTGCTTGCGAATGAAGAGTGACGTAATATCTGTGTGATATGCTATTTGCTTCTCTTTACAGACACAAAAAAACAAAAACAAAAAACGGGAAGGGCCCAGCAATAAATTTTTGGAGATACTTGCTGCAAAAAAGAAAAAGCTCACAGAAAAAGACTGCACTGAGCAACAAACTCAACTTTCAGCAGCTCAAGAAGAAGTGGCCCGCCTTAGCTCAACAGTTAAGGAACAAGAAGAACTTAAAGAGCTCCGAGCTCTAAATAGAGAGCTGCAGCGAAAGCTGCTGGATTCATTTGACTGCAAGCAAGGTAAAGAGCTTTTGTTTGGCGCGTGTGAAGAACACAGTAGAAGGAGCAGTGATTTTTGCAGGCAGTATACTCGATTAATAAAAAATAACCATTGTTATGATGCTTTTTCATATTTCACTTCGTGCAACCAATTCACAGGAACCACAGCTAGCATTGCCAGCAGCACAGGCACCACCGCACAGAAGACTGCCGCCAGAGAAAGCACAGGCACCTGAGCTGCCTGATACAGTATGCAACTTGTCATTTATGAGTTCGGGAAGAAGGGTTTATTCCTATTCCTTCCCTTCAACAAGTGTATAGCTGGCATATTCAGTTTTTGTTGGGTTTTCTTTAAATTTGTGATTTGTATTATTTTACAGACTGACATTGGTAGCGGGCTTGAAATAGCAAGCTCTGCTTGGAGGCGGATACAAACCAGCACAAAATACTCTATGTTTGTTAAAGACCTTTTGACAGCGGTGTGGAGTCCAGCAGAGCTGCTTGGGCGGTCTCTGCAAGGTAACTGCAAGTTAAGAAATTTTCTATGGCTATTTTTAATCTGTTCTCTAATTATCTTTGCATTCTTCTTTGTTCTTACACTTTGCAGGAAAGCACGGTCCACGCTTTCCTGACCGCCCGAGAAAAGAGCCGCTGTCACCATGGAAAGTGTCCGTGATACGCGGCGAGTGAAGAACGGATAAGTCATCACGTCTAATACTTCAAATTGTTATTAACTGGGTTCGGCTAGTGAAACTTTACATTTCCTGCTTATTCTGTGTGTATTCTTACTTTTGTTCCACAGAATGCTACAAGGAGCGGTTTCAAAAAAGAAAAAAAGGACTGGTGGCCGAAATGATGCCTGGGGCATTAAAACAAATGAATCGCTTCATTGTAGAAAAGATAAGCGACATTGAGAGGATGGCCAAAAGGTTTGAAAGCTGGCTAATTGCAGGGTAACATTTCAGGCCAGAGAGATGAAGCTGTAGAAAAATTATTTTGCCTGTGCATGCAGTGTCCACAGTACTATATATATGCATGCCAGTACTCGTATCATATTTAACTGCCCACAAATATTGTCTGTGTTGTAGCGGGTGGCAGAGTGATGGAGACGATCCAAGAGCACGTACCGCACTGTTTTATTTCAGTGACAGCGAACTATATATATAGGCTGCTTGCCTATGACGTAACATAAAAAGAACGAATCATGTTTGACACGTGTGGCACAGCACTTCATATCAGTCTGCAATTACCTTCTTGGTATTTAGAGACCAGCTAGCTTTTAGGAAATTGTCAGCACATTTGTCATTACAGAGCTTTTGCCATATTCTCCATGCGCTACAATTTATAGTGTCTGCATATTCATTTTGCCTTTTATTCCTACACTGTTTCGATCAGAGCAACCAAGGAGCTGCTACAAGACAGACCACGAGAATCGATCAGCAGCTGAGCCTATCTGCAGTACGACTTATTTATTTGTTTCATAAAATTTTACTACTTCATTTGCTTTGTGTATTCCATAAATTTCGTGTTTTGTTTATAGCCAATTGGTATTGA
The DNA here is from genome assembly GCF_023375885.2 of Dermacentor andersoni. Classification (NCBI taxonomy): domain Eukaryota; kingdom Metazoa; phylum Arthropoda; class Arachnida; order Ixodida; family Ixodidae; genus Dermacentor; species Dermacentor andersoni. Next base: position 75,361,693 of record NC_092815.1, on the reverse strand, counting down.
CTGTATTGACTCAAGCAGCTTTCACTGCTCTTGCTGTACGAGACGTACAACGATCATCATCATCTGTATACTGACGCTTCAACCACGGTGAATGGGTCTGCAGGATCGGTGATCTTTCCTGCAAAACCTTCCACCATAAAGATTCGACTCTCTCACCAGACTACATCGACTGCCGCGGAGCTTGCTGCTATTCGTTGTGCACTTCGTGTAATTTCTGAAGAAATACCCAAGAAATGGAGCGTGTTCACTGACTCCAAGGCTGCACTTCATTGTTTGGTTTCTGCCTTACGCCGAGGACCCCACGAACAACTAGTTCTAGAAATCAGACTGCTGCTTCACCACCTCGTCGAGCAAGGACACGACATCACATTGCAGTGGATTCCAAGCCACTGTGGCATAATGGGCAATGAACTTGCCGACGCAGCAGCACGATCTGCACATGAGGAGGGCTTGCAAGACTCCATTCCATTCTCAAGAACAGACGCTGCAACGAAAATTCGTGTGCTTGCAAATGAAGCCATCAAAACTTTATGGAACACACCAAGCTTAAAACATACACGTCTACACCGACTGGACCCATCCCTTCGACTTCGACCCCCATCTGGACTCTCTCGACTAGAAACAGCAGTACTTTGCCGACTGTGGCTTGGTGTCGCCTACACAAGATCCTTCGCCTTCCGAGTCGGTATGGACGACAGCGCGGCTTGCAGACACTGCGGCGGCGAGGAGACCATCGAACACGTGCTCTGCCACTGTCCTCAGTACAGCGCGCACCGGCTGTCACTAGCGACCACGTTGGCACGCCTTGACGACAGGCCACTTTCAGAACAGTCAGTTTTGGAATGCCGACGTGAACTGTCGTCGCAGCAAAAGTCGGTCAAGGCTTTGTTGACTTTTCTACGTGACAGTGGCCTATTAGAAAGACTATAATGACCCCATTTCATCCCTTTTCATATTTTTTTCTCACGCTTTTATTTTTGTCACGCTCTTCTTTCCGTCTTTACTTCCCCTTTCCCTTCCCCTAGTGCAGGGTAGCAAACCGGAGGTTTTAAGTCTGGTTAACCTCCCTGCCTTTCTCTCATTTGCATATCTCTCTCCAACCAATTGGTTCAGAACAGTTGGTGCCCGTTGGGCACAATTGGTCACTCGCAGAAAAGCCAATTGGTCACATTCCAGTTGGTCCAATCGGTCCAATTGGTCCAACTGTGTACTAATTTACGATTGGAAATTTTCCAACTGCAACCAATTGGTGCCAATTGAAAATTTTCCAATTGGTACCATTTTTTTTTTTTTACTGGGATGTTTGCGTCTAGCTGCAAACAACCTGGTGTGCATGCCAAAAAAAGGATTTAGTGAGCCAACGTACGGCATTGTCCACTCTCGTCGGAGCGTGTGCACGCGGCGTCATGGACGACGAACGTGAAGAGGCCACTCGCGTATATGGGAGCTGTTATGAAATTTACCTAGTAATCTATAACTCGAAGCGCTCACACATCTCGTGTACATTTATGTTTACTGAGGCAAGCGTGATTGCGCGCACCTATCTCTTGCTTTTGCGCGCACGGTGCCCGGCCGTGAGGTAAGATTTCGATTTGCGCTGATTGCCGTGCATGATACACGGCAACGCTTCTCCCTAAAGTTACTGTATATGCTACCTTTGGTAGCATATACCGTAACTCTACTTCGCCCTAGCTTTGAGCGCCTAATTAAATGGCGGCGCATATGATGTTTTGATATTGGCTATTAAGTTCGCATGATCTTTAACAAAGGTAGCCATACGCACTTTTGGCGCAATAACAATAGAGAGCTTTAGAATAAGGGCCCCAATAGTTTGGGGCCCCAAAGAGCTTTGCGGATGTTAGCGTTAGGGCACGCAGGAGCGAAAAGTTTTATAATAGGGCTTTGCGTTTGCGGATAGCGCCTTGCGCTGACAGTGCCACTACGGCGTCAATGAAAAGCTATTAGAAACAATTAAATAAAATATACCATTTTATGATAAGAATGGTAATTTTGACTTTCGTGTATTCGAGTTTAATTACAATTTAGAGGTTATTCTGTGAGCAGCAAACAATTAGTTGCGCTTAGGTTTGAGTAACCAACTTTACGTGCCTTTACCCATAGAGTTTTTGTGGGAAACTCTATGCCTTTACCAGCCAAGCTAAGCCGTGTTAGGCCTACGAGCCTAAAATCCACAATCGAATTCGGAATCAGCGGCGTCCAATGATCTAATGAATCAATCTTCATAACACACGGAAAGCGATAACCGCAGTCACTTCTCCTAGCTTGCGAACTTCACACGTTATCACGAATCGAACCCAGTTTGGTGTTAGGTTGGAGCCGTCTCTTCGATGGGTGCCGCCATGTTTGTTTACGCAAATCTTTTGGGGCAACTTTTGGGGCTCCCGCTAAATAAGTGAAATAGCATGCCCGACGCAAAACCCAACCGCAGTTATGCGTCACGCGCATGCGCTGTGGCTTCGACGCTATTTTTTTGGGGCCCCAAAACGTTTGGGGCCCCCCAATCTAAAACTTTCTAATACTGCTCGCAGTATTCGCCGTGACAGTGCGGCGTAATACTTTCACCAGAATTATCGCGCGACGATTATCACCGATATATTTTAATAAGTGGAACTTCAACTGATTATATTTTTTGTGTCCTGAATCCATGCTTCCATAAGAGAGTTTTAGAATATGGGCCTCAAAAGTTTTGGAGCTCCAAAGAAATAGCGTCGAAGCTACTGCCCATGCGCGAGACGCAAACTACGTTTGGGTTTTGCGCCGGGCACGCTATTTCACTGATTTAGCGGGATAGATAGATGGATGCAAAACTTTAATGACGGTCCTGAGGTACGCGACTCGGAGCGCTGCGGGCCACTCCCACGTTGGGACAGCCAGGCCATGCCCGACCGCCGCATCACGGGCCCTCTGGACAGCCCATATAGTTGCGCTCCGGCATGGGGCTCTTGATAGCGGAGATCCACTTGTCCTCATCGATTTGGTCTGTGCCTGGTAACGCCAGAGCATATGGTCTAGGCTAGCGAAGTCATTGCAGTGCCTGACAGAACTAGTGGCATAAGTGCCGGGATAAAGCTTGTGGAATAAAGCCGGACTGGGATACGAGCCTGTTTGCAATAATCTGAGGGTCAATGCCTGCACTCTAACTTTTTGTGAGGAAGGGGAAAGTCTCTTCTGCCGAAATAAAAGTGCTGCGTAATTTCATTGTATGTGGTCGGTTGATCTCTGTTCTCCACCACTGCGGGCCGGCGGTGTAGTTCTCCATGGTCGCAGAAAGCGAGACCTCGCGCCTTGGAGTGGGTCAGGTCGTTGAGGTTTGTGGGGCCTCCCATGATGGATCCCATGTGAGCGGGGAACCACGTGAGACTGTGGGTGGCGATTCTTTTGCCGTCGAGGATGCGACAGGCTTCCTTACACACGGCGCCAACGCTGAAGGCGCGGATGGCTGTCCTGGAGTCGTTGAAGATGTTTGTCGTCCAGGAGGGCCAAGGCAATGGCCACTTGCTCGGCTGCATGCGACGACGTGCTTCGTACCGAAGCGACGTTAACGGTCGAACCCCTGTGGTTGATTGACATTACCGTGAAATTGTTGCTGTTGCCATACTGGGCCGCGTCAACGAAGCGGCTGCCGCCAGGGAGTTCTGTCGCACAGCGTAGGAGCGCCACCGCCCTGGTCTTTCTTCTCTCTACGTTGCGCTGGGGATGCATATTGCGCGGGGCGGGGGATATGATGATGTTGTCTTTCTGCTCTTTCGGAAGGCCCTGGTAGGCGTCTTCGACAGTGGCCGGGGGAACACCCATCTCTGTTAGGAGTCGTCTGCCCGCCCTGGAGCCGGAGAGTCTCAGAATATGTGCCCCTTCTTGTGCTTCTGCAATTTCTTCCAGGGTATTATGAATACCCAGCTGCAGGAGTCGGTCGGTGCGTGTGGTTTGGTAGTCCGAGCGCGCTCCTGATCCCCCTGCTTATCATGGCATTTAGCTTGTCTCGCTCGGCCCTCTTCCAGACGTTCATGGCTTCTACGTACGTGAAATGGCATAACAAGAAAGCGTGGAGTAACCTTACAAGATTCTCTTCGCTCAGGCCTCTCCTTCTGTTAGCTACCCGCTTGATTACACCGATGACGCTATCAGTCTTCTTCGCTAGTTTGTGAATGGTGATGCTATTTGTGCCCGCCCCTTCGAGTGTCATTCCTAAGATTCGAATGGACGCGACTTTGGGAAACGGATCTCCGCCCTTGGTGTAGAGATTAATGTCGATTTCAGTGGGGGGTTTCCAGTTCTGTGGCTTGTGGCCCTTTCTATAGTTGGGCTGTAGAGAAGGAGCTCCGATTTCTTTGGGGAGCACCGGAGTCCCGTGTCTGTTAGAAAGCGCTCTGTAGTGTCGACAGCTTCCTGGAGAGCGGCTTCGACTTGTTCGTCACTGCCTCCCGCGCACGAGAGAGTGATGTCGTCCGCGTAGATCGTGTGACCGTTGCCTTGGACATTGCCTAGGTACCTCGAGAGGTCGACCATTGCGATGTTGAAGAGGAGCGGTGAGATGACTGACCTCTGGGGGGTGCCTCTTCTGCTCAGCTCCATTTTCTCTGATTCCAAATCTCAAGCCTTGAGGATGGCGCATCGTTTGCTCAAGAAAGACCTGACGAAGGTATGGAAGGACGAGCTTAGGTAGAGTTCGGAGATGGCGTCGAAAACGAACTCGTGACGGATGTTATCAAAGGCCTTCTCCAGGTCCAAACCAAGGATGGCTCTCGTGTCCCGAGTGCAGCGTTCCAGGATTTGGATCTGGATAAGCTGCATGGCGTCCTGGCGGGAGCCCCAAAAGATTTGGGTAAACTAACATGGCAGCACCCATCGAAGCGATGGCTCTAACCTAGCACCAAATTGGGTTTGATTCGTTGTAACGCGTGAAGTTCGCAAGCTAGGAAAAGTGACTGCGGTTATCGCTCTCTCTCAACTAACGTGTGTTATGAAGATTGATTCATTAGGCGCAGCTGATTCCGAATTCGATTGTGGATTTTATGGCTCGTAGGCCTAACACGGCTTAGCTTGGCCGGTGAAGGCACGTAAAGTTGGTTACTCAAACCTAAGCGCAACTAATTGTTTGCTGCTTACCTCTAAATTGTAATTACACTCGAATAAAGGAAAGTAAAAATTACTATTCTTATCATAAAATGGTATATTTTATTTAATTATTTCTAATAGCTTTTCATTGACGCCGTAGTGGCGCTGTCAGCGCAGGACGCTATCCGCAAACGCAGACTCTTCACTCCTGCGTGCCACAACGCTAACACTCGCAAAGCTCCTTGAGGCCCCTATTCTAAAGCTCTCTGCTATTTGCGCTTCTGTGCGCAGAGTATTTTCACTGATGTAATATCAAGTGAGCACGCTGCAAGCCCAGTGTGCATCGCTTGCTCGACGATCACCGTATTTCGTTTTCAGTGACTCTGCCGGTTTCTAGCATCAACCAATTCGTTGACCAGCAGTTCAGCACATCACGACTGCTAACAGAAGGAGAGGTAGTGTCTGAGGCTAACCACGCGTTTGAATATCCAGCGTAAAGGAACAGCATGCGGACAAATCCCACCTAATTAGATAATTAGTCTTAATTAATTAGTGACCTTCTATAATGTTATAATTAAATTAAAGGTACTAAATGCTTGCAACACGAAAACAATGGTGGCTGAACGGGCTGAACCACTGGAGACGTCGAACGCTCCGCAATCGGTATCACGTGATGACGTTTCTACGTCATGGAAAGATTCCGGCAGGAGGCGCCACGCTATGTCCTCGACGCTAAGCGCACAGCCACAAAATTCCTAAGGGCACAGCCACAGGGCTAAACGAGGTTCCCGTTAAGCTGATTAATGAACTACGACCAAAAAGTAAGGAAGCTGTGGTGAAAGCAGTGGAAAAAACTTTAAAAGATAGACGAATACCAGACAGTTGGCGACAAAGTAGAATGAATTTAATTTATAAAGGCAAGGGGGAGAAAGATAGAACTCACTCGTATAGACCGTTGACCATTACATCGGTAATATACAGGCTAGCAATGCAGGCAATCAAATTAAAGCTGCAAGCATGAGCAGAGAATAATGGCATTCTGGGAGAACTTCAGAATGGCTTCAGAATAGGTAACGAGCAAAACGAGAACAAGGCGAAAGTAGGAGCCAACGTTTCGACAAGGGCACTTGTCTTCTTCAAGGTGACATATGCTTTCCTCGTGGCGAGAAAAGCCTATGTCGCCTTGAAGAACGTTGGCTCCTGTTTTAACCTTGTTCTTGTTTTGCTCATTGTCTTGAATATCCATCTCCCGCCTTCCCCGTGTTTTCTCAGAATATGTAGGCGTTTGGATGATAACTTATTTGTTCTTACTCAGTGTATTGAAATATCAAGAGTAGAAAGTAGACCGTTATATGTGGCCTTTTTAGACATTACAGGAGCGTATGGCAACGTAGACCACAACATTTTGTGCGATATTCTGGAAGGGGCAGGCTTAGGCGACGATTGTCTACAGCTTTTGAGAGATATATTTACCTAGAAAATACCGTTTGCGTTGAATGGGAAGGGAGGAGGAGCGAGGAGAAAGTTGGTAACAAGGGACTGAGGCAGGGATGCCCTTTATCCACACTGCTGTTTATAATGTGCATGGCGAGGATGGAGAGGGCGCTGGAAGGAAGTAATATCGGGTTTAACCTCTCATACAAACAGACGGATACAGTAGTAGAGCAGCAGCTTCCAGATGTATTTTATGCGAACGACATTGTGTTACTAGCTAACAAGCAAAGTGATTTGCAACGTCTGGCTAATATCTGTGGACAGGAAGGCGAGAATTTAGGTTTGAAATTTAGTGTTAGAAAATCAGGTGTTATGGTATTCAATGAAAACAGTGAACAGACAGTGGCAATATAGGACGAGCAAATACCCCGGGTAAAAGAATATAAATGCCTTGGTATATGGATAAACGAAGGCAATAGATATATGGAAACACAAGAAAAAACAATAACAGTAAAGGGGAAGAGAAATGCAGCCATAATGAAGCACAGAACGGTATTTCACTTGCAGGCGACACTGGTCAAGCCATTCCCAATGACCAATGCTGTGATATGATGAATGACGTATTTGCAAAGTCCATTTCAGATACCACTACTGCCTTAATAGCCATATTACGCAGTCGCAACTTATTTCCTATGGATCCTATCGTGATGGACTCAGTTGGAGTGACGTAACTGATCCGCGGCTTGAAGATTTCGTCCTCTTGTGGTGTGGATGAGAGTAACTCGAAAATTTTGAAAAACACTGAAGTGTATTCCTCATTCATTTTACCCAACATTTTTACGCAGTCCCTAGAGAACAGCACACTGCCGCAGGACTGGAAGGGGGTAAGGTGGTCCCGCTTTTCAAAACTGTTAACGCTCATGACTCTCCTCTTAACTATAGACCAATAGCATTAACAAGTATCCCGTGTAAACTATTATAGCACATAATATATTCTAACCTCATAGGCTTCCTTGAATCAAACTCATTTTTTAGTCCCGCTCAGCACGGTTTTCGGAAACACCATTCATGCGAAACGCAACTACTCTCTCTTACTAACAGCATAGCTTCGTCCCTCGACCATGGATCGATGTTAGACTGCATATTTCTCGACTTTGCAAAAGCTTTCGATAAAGTCCTTCATAGCTTGATTCTTTTAAAATTGCATACTCTAAACATTGACCCTTCCGTCGTGCAATGGATTAAATGTTTTTTTTTCTAACCGCTCTCAGTTTGCAACAGCTAATAACTGTATATCATCTACATCCCCTGTAAAATCCGGTGTTCCACAAGGTTCTGTTTTGGCCCCTTTATTATTCTTAATATATATAAATGACCTTCCCGAATGTATTTCCTCATCCATAAAGCTTTATGCCGATGACTGTGTTCTTTATCGTCAAATAACTAAACTTCATGATAAGCTTCTCTTGCAATCTGACCTTGACGCTATCTCTAATTGGTGCAACAGTTGGCTTATGACTTTAAATGCTACTAAATGCAAAAGCATGACAATTTCCCGCCGTACTAATAAGCCTTTACCCTTTTGCTACAGAATGAACTCGATACCTCTTGAAAATGTCACTTCCTATAAACATCTCGGTGTTTACTTAACAAATAATTTTTCTCGGCACGTTCATGTAAAACATATCCCCAACAATGCTAATCGCGCTTTGGGTTACCTGCGCAGAAGCTTTTCTCAAGCGCCAAAGCATCTTAGGCTCACTTTGTATCTAACCGTAGTTCGACCTAAGCTCGAATAGGCCTCCGCAATATGGGATCCAGCTGTTTGTATTTTAATTGACGATATCTAAGCAGTTAAAAATTGCGCAGCGCGTTTCATTCTATCTAACTATGCCCGTACTGCGACTTTTTCCTCAATGAAATCGCAACTAGGTCTACCTAAAGCGTTCGAAGGAAGCTCTCCCGTCTATGTGTACTTCCCAAAATTTATTTCACTAATCCATTTCTAAAAAGTGAACTCTTTTACGAACCAGCTTATTTATCAACACGTGTCGACCACGCACATAAAGTTCACGCCCCCTTCCGCCGCACAAATCTATTTCTGCACTCTTTCTTGCTGAAAACTACAACAAAGTGGAACCACCTGCCCCCATCGATTGCCTGCATAGAAGATCCTGTGGCCTTCAAGGGCGCGATGAAAAATTTTCTGCATGTGTAGCTTAAACACATTAGCTTATCTTTGTACTTTGAATGTTTTTTTTAAGCCCTGCACTATGTGCTTTCTGTATGTGTGTGCTTTGTTTTTTCTGTTTTTTCTTGAATTCATCGGCAACTTAAGATTCTGTTTTTGTTCAACCATGCACCCACACCATCTGTAACGGCCCAAAGGCCCAGAGTGTACATAAATAAATAAATAAATAAATAAATAAATAAATAAATAAATAAATAAATAAATAAATAAATAAATAAATAAATAAATAAATAAATAAATAAATAAATAAATAAATAAATTAATAAATGGGTATACAATAGGTACGAGGTGCTCCGGGATATGTGGAAATGTGTAATGGTTCCAGGATTTACTTTTGGAAATGTGGTTGTTTGCTTGAAATCAGGGGTACAAGCAGGACTCGATGGTAGCCAAAGGTCAGTGGGACGCCTCGCACTGGGCGCTCACGGGAAGACTACAAATGAAGCTGTGCAGGGTGATATGGGCTGGGCTAGTTTTGAAGTGAGGGAAGCTCACAGCAAAATTGATTATGAAGAATGACTGAGGAATATAAAAGAAAGTAAATGGGCTGGGAGAGTGTTGAGGTATCTGTAGAGGAAAAACATTGATTCACAGTGGAGGAAAAGAACTAGGAAGCTTACCAGCAAGTATGCAGCCTGTAGGGTGAGCAACACAGCAACAAAGAACGTCAAGCGGAAACTCAGAGAGGCTGAAATAATCTCATGGGTAGCGGCAATGGGAAAGAAACCTGCCATGAGTAACTACTTAAGAGGAAAAAACAAAATCATGAAAGAAAGAATTTATGATAACTCAAAGGGAAGCTCATTACTTTTCGAAGAGAGATCAGGATGCCGTAGAACACGCACCCATAAAGCGAGATATAAGAAGGAAGAACAAGCATGAGCTTGCTGCGGTAAAGCTAGGGAAACGATGAAGCATGTTTTGTTAGAATGTGAAGACATCTGCCCAGCGGTCTATTTAGGCACCACTGGCCTCCTTGAAGCCCTTGCGTTCAGCGAGAGCAGGGGTAAAGTAAACATGTCTGCAACAGAGATTAGTAAGAGGCGATTGGAAGATTGGTGTAAGAAAAGTAGGGAAACGACAAAAAAAAAAAAAAAAAAATGCGGGCGTACAAAAGCAAAGTTCACATAGGGGGTTAGGAAATTTGTTTGTGGGAGTTCATCGCGTTTTTTTCTTATTTTTGTTTAACCTAGGTAAGACAACAGGCAGCATAATAGCAAGAGCTTGGTGGCGCAACCCACCGCCCCGCTCCAAAGGGGACGCTCATAACATCCATCCATCCGCGACAGCGGCGCGCCGGTCGGGTGAAAAAAAAAAAAAAAAAAAAAAAAAAAAAAAAAAACAGAAAGCGCGCCTTCGTAAATAGCGTTCGCCACGAGTGTTTCCCAGCAGGCACGTACCCAAGGGGGGGCCCGGGAAGGCCCGCCCCCCCCCCCCCCCCCCCCCCCGAAATTAGGACGCATACCCCCGCCCTTCCCGCCCACGCCACCACTTCTCACACAGATTCCTATAGCGCCGCCAAATCAATGTTGAAACTTGACAGCTATTCGGCGGTCAACATTTTGTTGCCTTTTTCACTCCTTTGGATGGCTGTAGTTATCGGCATATTTTGGGGTGTGAAGGCCAGTTTCCTCATCGATTCGGTGCCCACGCGATTAAGTCCACATGCATTCAATTTTCGCCATCTTTTCGACGATCACGCGCTTCGCTGTTGCTTCGTTAGTGCAACCTTCTTCGTTTAGAATGATCCAGGGACCAAGAAAGAGATTCGGTTCGTGGTCAGCTGGCCTGTATGCACGTGGAACGAGTTGCGGCTAGAGAAAACGCCAATTGCGTTTAATTTTTCCTTTTGCTTCATTATTTCCTGGAGTAACGGCTCGCCGCGACGCTGACAGATTCTCGGCACCATATACCCGCAATATGGGTTAGATAAGGTGAAAAATAAGATAATGCGAAACAGCGTCCATCATGAAACCCTGCAATAACCGTTAAATCCACAAGCAACATGAATGTCATCCGTTACCTCGTCTGGTTTTTGCCCAATTGTAGATCACTTTCCGTGCAAAATTGGCAACTGGAAAGGAGAGTCGCAAGGCGTTGAGAAATTAAGCGATCTACTAAGGAATCCATTGTCGGCAACCGAGGCAACAACCAAATAGGAAGAAAAAGCGAAAGTTAACAAATTTAACCGTTGTTTATGAAAATATTTATAGATCAACATCTTTTTATTTAAAGAGGAAGTAGAAAAATCGCCACCGGAAGTGGAGAACAATTCCGTGTGTTTTTAATGACGCTTCTAAAGTTATCAGTCGAGCGGCCTGACGTAGCCACTTCTCTGCTGTGCTTATGTAAGTGTCTCGCTAAGCTTCCGCGGTGAGCGTAGTACGTCTAGAATCGCAGCGTCCTGCGCCCTACGAGGTTGCACTGGACTGACAGCCACGCATCGTTGCGTAATTTCCCAAATAACAATACGAGTCATTTGCGGCACTTAACTTGGTAAAGCATAAACGTGGGATCCAAAAGAACCATGACGGTTCCTCAAATATATATTTCTCTATAGTTATTCCAGAGCTAATTCAAAAAACGCTACTATAGTCGGATACAAATTAAGTCTGCAGTGAAGCCCCGCCCACGCCCTCATAACCGCCAGCCACTGTTCTTCCGGGAGGCTGCAAATAATTCGTACTTCAAACTTTTTCTGTTACCCAAATAGGGCGGTAACCACAAAAATAAAATTATTAGCGCGTAATTTTATACATTTTGCCTTGCCTATTACAGTAGAATGGCCGAACCCTAATTCTTTATTGAACTGAAATAACATGCTTGCTTTGCTGCCACTATTTATTGTCAAGTTTAGCGTTAGTTGGCAGTGAAGTTTCATGAGTAAAACGGGTTCAGCAGTGAAATGAACGGCACCGCAGTCTTTTGAAGAGTGAAATGCTCAGACTCCTTACACTTTGTCCATGTCTGTTGCACACCTCATTGCTTCCGCCGATGAAAACACTCTTCAAGAACAGCAGACGCTCCGGAAGTATTAAGTACGACTACATTTTGAAAAGGCCACATGACCACGATTTGGTTGGCTTCTGTGATTGGCTGGCGAAGTAACACAACCGCGCGCGGTTTGTGTGGCTTGGTTGCCAACTGCTGTTTTTTTTAAAGTTGTATTCTACTAAAGTAATCTTTATTTTACACTTTGGCTTCTTTACTTGTCCTTGGCAGTGTTCTTCCTGCGCTTCTTTCCTGCGCAAGTCCATTTGACGTAGTTCCTTGTTTGCCAAGTAAAGGAGAGGTGTATACCACAGCGCGTACCTGTAAAATGCACCTTATTTCATTTCTATTTTGTGGGTTCTCGAGTTTTTATGGCGAATGGTAGACGTTATTCACATTTGTACTAGTAAAGTACCCCCCCCCCTCATTAGCATATAAGTTACCTTGGGTTGGGCCCCCCCCCCGAAAAAAAATCCTGCGTACGTGCCTGTTTCCCAGTAAAGATTAAGGTTGCTTAAGTTGCAGTTGCCGGGAAGCGTTGTACTCTTATAGGTGCTATAACGTTGTACTCTTAAAGGCAAGGCTTAAGCGTCTAGCAAGCTTTTCTTTTTTTCATTTATTCCTTCGTCGGCATTAATATACGCTCTCCAAATTCTTTTTCTTTCGATGCTAGTCTACCTATACTCAACTTGTGTTTGTTTTCTCTATTTTTATAAACAGCCGAATTTCTTATATTTCAGCTTTCTGATATTTGGTCAATCCTCCATATAGTGGGTATATGTGTGAGTGCCACATGAGGCGGTCCTATATAATAATGCCTTTTGGTGGGCTCCGGCCTAATGGCCAATCACATTCTTTATGTGTAGCACCAGAAGCGCTCACCAGACGTTTGGATATTGAACGTTCTTGGAGATCGAACTGTCGCGCATTCACCAACTCCGAAGGAGCGGCGGGAGCCGAACTCGCAGCCGAGGCACTTGCTCCGCTGGCGTCTCGCGTGTGGGCCGCAGTGCGCTGTGCAGTGCGCGCGCGTTATACTATAAGTGCCGGTTGCACTGCGGCCGGGGCACGGCGATGGTTGTACGGTGCGCAAATAATGATGCGAGGCCGTGCGGGTTGACCTTCACTCGGTTGGCCCCTCGCTCGCACAGGTCAGACGCGCGAGGCGGCCATTTCGAATCACGTCTCGGCGCTTCTACGTCTGTGAAAGAAGCGACTCCTGATGAGAGGCAAAGCGGTTGCGATCTGTATCTGGCCGCCTGCGTAAATTAAATGAAATGACAGACATTGCGGCCGCGAATGGCCACCTAGCCCTTTTCGCAAGGTATACACGTGCACGTAGGGAGGGAGGGAGTGAAATGCACTGGAAGAAGAAACAAGAAAAAGATGTTCCCGATAAAAGGAAGAGGCGGTTGCCGCACAAACAAGCCGTAGAGAGAAGAAGAAGAAGGAGAAGGTAGGAGGCGGAGGAAGAGGCGTAGGACGTTCTGACATTCTTTGAAAGCAAGGGATTTACAGGCAACATTTTTTTCTTTCTTTTGCTTGAGATAAATTTGTGATCCACAATTCAAAGGAATGTTCACAAGAGTTTCATTCTAGTCCCTGTCGCTATACAGGTACTGGCTAGAATGGGCTGAATATAAAGCAGGACGAACGGATGGACAGAGTGACAATGAGCTTCAGGACTTCAAGTGGGCAAACTACTTCACTATAGGCACTACATCAGATTTGACAACCTCGCTCAACTTCAACTTCATCCTATCAGGTTGAGACGCTTTCACGAGACCTCAACTAGACTTCATCTCAACCTGATTACTGAGTTTCATGTCGAGACATCAAGTTGAAACTCTCTTCGTGAGTTCGAGGTTGGGTACTAAGTGTCGAATACACTCAGTTATTTGAGTTTCACATTCTCCAACTTTCCTAAACAGGTTCCTATGCCTCTGATGCAGGTAGCTTAAAGCCACGATACAGCGAACGTGATACACTTGGCGAAATATTTTGTTCAGTAGGAGATTTCAACCGCGAAACATGTTACCTCAGTTGCCGCCTCACTTACTTTTCAAACTCCCACATTAGGCTGAACTAAAGCTATTGAACTTGCTAATAGAATTTCCAGCTGCCGCTAACATTATTTCAACCTCATTTTACTTTGTGAAGTTGAAGCACATGAAGTTGAGGACGAATAGAGGTTCAGGTCGACGTTATTACGTCGGAAGATCGATATTGAGATTGCCCAACTTTGTCATGAGGATTATGACGGAAGGCTATTTGTTTGATAATTCCCCTTTTTTTTCTGAGATTTTTGTGAACATGTAAGGAGATCAAAGCAAAAGGGAGTACGTACAGAACTTGACAATTGCTTGAGGTGTACTCAGAGAGCGTCTGTCAAGAGTTCGTTTCCTCCGTGAAAGCGGGTGAGCCGAAATAACACCTTTAAAGTACCGCCGAGTACCACGTTCACCATTCTCCGCAATGACAGGGAGTGACAAATAAAGTGTTCGGACGGCCACTTAAAGAATAAAGCCTTAAGCGGCCAACCAAGACATCGTCAGTGGTTGGCACGAAGACAACGACGATAACAATGAAGATAACGGTGCTACAGCGATGACTCCGATGCTTTAGTTCGTTGTCATAGGAAAATTTAGCACGCTATCTTGGAAGAATTCTAACTGCCACCGAAATCAATTATGACGAAAATGAGGAGAAGATTATGGCCGATGTTCATGCCGGTCGTTATCCGCTGTGTTTCCCGATGTCCCGAGAGAACTCTGCGTTGCACCAAATTCTCATTCAGTTGAAATGGAAGGTTATGTTTGGGGTAATGTGCGGCCGGAGTTTAAAGTTTGTGGTTTAATTACGGGCTTTGTGAGACAATTACTGAATACTCCTTTTCTCTATACGTTTTCAAGCGTTATGCGAAGCGCGTAGGAAGTTTGCCCACTGTCCTCGAAAAGAGCGGCACCGGCTTCGTATCTGATAAGACTGGGAAGCATCCTAAGCCTGATGTTCACAACTTGAAGTGTGTAGGCGGATTAGGCCACTCGCAGCAAATTATTTATTGCGCCGCTCGAAAGCGCTATGGAGCTAGGAATTATACATATGTTTTCCCGGCGTCCCGGGAGAATGAAATGCGATACGGAATGTAAAATTTTAGAAATGGGGTCACATAGATTTAAGGCATGCGATTTAATTATGTGCGCTAAGCATTTTAATGCACGTGCAGAAAAAAATAATAAAATGCAAAAATCTTCGCTGCGAAATGGGCTGTGATTCTACATGTTTTCACAAGTTCTCACAAGTTATTTTTGCACAGCGAAGCTCTTTATGGCTAGGGTTCCATAGATTTTTCGTGTCCGTCAACAAATCTGCGTGCGCAAGAACTCAGCTGCCGAATTCGATGAGAAATCGCTTCATACTATGCAAAAGCTTATACGTCTCATCACGTAGATATGCATCTTCAGAAGATTAGTTATCCATAGGCAGCGTTTTCAAGATCAGCAGACTCTCAGGTAGACATTTTTATTGCTTGCTTGCTTATCGGGATACGCGCCATTGATTAAGAGGGTATGAGCCCTCCATTGTCTTACGTGACGGACAAATTTCTCTGGGTAGGCATACAGATGCTTACGCGTTTAATAACAGCGATGATACGAGAACGTGTGAGCGTACCTATCATCCCCCTTCTTTTATCAAAACTATCCCTACAAGTTATATGACAATTATTCGCTAAGACGACCCTATCGTTTCGTCGAGTTTCATTTACTTTTAATAATTAGGTAGTTGACAGTGAAGTTGTAAAAGTTGTAGAATTCTCGCCTACTGTCAATACATGGGCTTCTACGGGAGGGAAACGGACAGCCCCATGCTTGTATGATAGGATAAAACTATAGACATTCCAAGTTTCATTAAGCTAATTAGCTAAGAAGTATGCTCAATCGCAAATGACAAACAAACGTGTTGTGTTTCGTGCACAAACGTGTTTCGTGTTTCGTGCGAATTTGGGAGCACAACAACAGCTTCGCTGGCATTCCACCTTCACAGAGGGGATTGGCCCCCTATATTTTTTTTTTTTTTTAGAATCGGATTAGCTCCGCCAGAAAGCCACGCAGAAGAAAAGCTCCCAGCAAAGCTCTTGGCAACAGCGAATCCATAGAATCAATTAAACTGGTATGTTCTACACGTTGATACAATAATCAAAGCCTAAGGATTCATTGACCAGAATCTGCAGCAGGAAGTAACGATCTCGTGCATGACGCATTAATGCATATATCTATCATGCATATTATTCCATTGTCCGATTTAATTTCATGAGACCGAGGGATGCGACTGATACGAGAACTTGAAATACGACCAAATACAACAAATACAACTGAAATACGACCGGACACGACACGCTAACATTTTACCCGACTTTAATTAGGCAAGGAAGCGTACGATAGTTTGCTTGCACATCTCATTTGCATTAATTGATTAATTTACTGATTTACGTTCTCACACCGTACACATTATTTAACAACTGCGAAAACAAAGTGCAAATGTATGGAAATACAATGCAAGCTTCCTCCTATCGCCCAAGTTTCAGTATGTAGTCGTTGCAATACCTTCTAGTGAGATGGAGAGATATGAACAGTCGTTACAGTACACTGTAGCGAGGTAGAGATATGTAAAGAAAAAAATTAACCGACGGTAACGATATTCCCTAATGCAAAATTTGAGCGCACCTGTATGCGTGTTTTCATTTTGCGGTATATTGGCTGGCGCGGACGATCTGTCTCGTGTGGCACCTTGATAACGAAGCGAAGTGTGGCGCGACTGCCTGGCTAACCGTGGCGCGTGGGCGGGATTCACAGCAGCCGATGCAGACAGACCTCCGCTCATGCAGCGCTTTGTTTTCATACAAGCGACGCCCTCTACTCTGGCGCCGTCTCGTAGCCACTGCCGCCGCAAAGCCCGTCGTGCACGGCACTACGCGGCACTACACTCTAAAAACAGTTTGCACCCTTTGGGGTGTATATTTGTCCCACAACAATAATCGTCATCTGCCTTCCTTGCGTTTCCTTTCTTGAAAACTCGGCGCTCGCTACTTTCCTGTCGAGAATGCTGCGTCACACTGATAACGCGCATGCCGTTCGTGACTGGGAAGTACCGGGCTCGCAGCGTTAAAGAAAGGAAACGCGGGCAAGACAGATGACGATTATCGTTGTGGGACAAATATACACCACAAAGGGTGCAACTGTTTTTAGAGTGTACGCAGTACTTCTCACGCTTTCGCCACGCCCTCCTCCTCCGCTTTCCGCCTCATGGTTCCGCTGCACCCTCCTTTTGCCCCTTCCTCCTCGCGCTGTCTTCGCTATCCTCCCCGTCTTTCATCTCACGCTACGCTCCGCGTCCGCTCTCATCTTTCGCTGTGCTCGTTCGCTCGGTTACAAGGTAGGACGCCGACGCTCGCCGCAGGAACAGGTTAGAGCTGTGGTCCAAGATATATATATATATACATATATAGGAAGATAGGTCAGCCATAATTGACGTACATAACCTGCTGTTGAACGCAGGGAAAGGGAAGAAAAAATGAAGGATTATGTTGATGGGATAAGAAAAAGAAAAGGGGGAGTGGGATGTGAGGGAGTTTGTATGTAAATGTGCACCACGCACCGGCCTACCTAAATATGTGTGCAGAGTCCCGTCCCATGCGAATATTTAAATAAGGTTCTCGCCGTCTGTTTCGCAGGGCCTTACAATGGCTGCATGCCGATGCTTTCTGGCGTACGGAGTAAAAACTGAACAAACGTAATATATTAGCTGGTCTTCCACAGTTCCAGACACATGAAAGTGCCCGCAGTCAGGGCCGCTCGCCCGACCGATGGGGTGCTCGTAGCGGAGGGAAGAAAGATGTGTCATAGCGAATCATGGGCAGCAGACTTGCTTGACTA
The DNA here is from genome assembly GCF_023375885.2 of Dermacentor andersoni. Classification (NCBI taxonomy): domain Eukaryota; kingdom Metazoa; phylum Arthropoda; class Arachnida; order Ixodida; family Ixodidae; genus Dermacentor; species Dermacentor andersoni. The sequence continues at coordinate 75,344,008 of NC_092815.1, read as the reverse complement.
CTGCATTAGAGCTTAGGGGGTGCACAGAATTTCACTCGCGATCACTTTGACACGAGTTCGTTTGGGTGCAGAACAAGAGAGCTCCATGGTTTAAAAAAACCCAGGTACAGAGTGGTATCTCGGTTAGTCCATTGCTAAAGCACTGTAGCCATTATCGCAAATTCATCAGCTCTCCGTTTTTATTTTTAACGTACGTGTCTTCAAGGATGACAAAATCTGAGTCTAGCATTGGAGGAATCTTTTGAAGCGTGACGAGATAAGGCTTTTAGGCGTGATATTCATCGCCGCTGGCAGTCATGACGCCAGCACCGAAATGCATCAACAGTTCACGACTCCAGCTAGCGCATTTTTCCCCCCTTGTCACCGCCCCGCTACCTGACGCTCATACAGGCGCAGTCGGTTATGCGCATCAAACGTGTTGGAGCTTCGCGCTTCGTTACTACTGCGGTATGCAAGCGACTGAAATGCTCTTTCGGTTACATTGGAGCTGAATCGTGTTTCACGCCTGTTGCAGTTGTGAAGCATGAGATGAAGCAAGCATACGGGTGTGACGTGGCCGACCGGTCTCCTCCGGGCCTCCAACTGTACTACGAGTTCGCAACTTCGGTGTGCGTCGCGTATATATACGTGCATGTGCGGAGCATTTTCGAGCCTGAACCGATGCCGTGAGCGCGCGGCGAGAAGGGTGCGGCGCGGCACAGGGCCGAGTGCGAAATGCGCCCCCAGAGGAGCGGCCGATAGCGGGCACGAGAAAGAGCGTGCAAACGGTGACCGCGCCGCAGTGAGCGAACTGTGGCTGTGGGGGGGAGGCGACGCGCGAGGGTGGACGGCGCTAGACGGCGCGCGCGGCGCTTCTGCTGCTGCTGCTCTGGCGGCGGCTCCGATGGCGCTTCTCTGGAGCATGCCATGTCGGCGCGCGGCGAGCAAGAACTATTAGGCGGGGTGTGGTGTGGCCCCGGCGGAGTGCCCTGCAATTACGAACCTTCCTAATCCGGGCTGGGTGTCTGCGAAACCATTTGAACGAGCGGCGTCCCCCCTCGCCCCCCCCCCCTTTCTTCTGCCTCCGCTCGCTCACCGCCAACCGCCGCTGCCGAAGCTTTTCATGCGCGCGGCCTGCTGCTCGTGTGGATCGTCGTGTTTGGCGTGCGAACCATTTCCTAGCTTGTATTCGTTTATTTCACTTTTGTTTCCTTCTGCAGCGGATGTACTGTTTTGTGTGTGTGTCTGTGCTTGCGTGCGTGCGTCTGCGCGCGCCTCGCAAATGTAGTGACCTCGTATACATACATCATCCTTGCAAAGGCGTGGGTCTCTGAAATGACTGCAGCAGTTTAGCTAAGAAAACTCCGTAAGAGTACACCTTGTCGCCGCCATTCACGATATCGCGTGCCAGTTCCGGCGGTGTCCTCGATATCGAGGTTTGGACAGGCCCTGATATTGCCATGCAAACCGGCATATAGTGAGATAAATAAACGCCATACGGCACCCGGCCCGTATTAGGAAGACTGGAGAGCCCGGGCCTACAGGCGGCTACGATGGGCCACCTTTCCGTGCGATATTGATAATGGGGCCCTCTCAGGGGTCTCAGCCCACCTCTCACCACCCCCCGTCTCCCTTTACATTTTCACTTTCACTTAAGCCGGCGTCTGTACTGACTTCCTCAATAGTGGTATCTTGAACCGCATGATAGAACTCAATTTTAAGCTGCGTGAGCCGTGGCATTCAATACATGTACGCATTGCCAGGATAATCTACAATGGTAGAAATGTGTGCATTACCTATTTTGTCCAGGCTCCGTTTTCAACAACACGCGCAAAACTAAGGAGGAAAATTAGTACTAATTTACACGACCATTTATTGTTAGTACAATCACAATCATTTACTTCAAACAAGAAACGTGTACAAAAAGTAATGAAAAGAAAAATCGAAGATGACCAATTTTGCCTTACGCTACACGGCCAAACATGCCTGTTTGCGGTGAAGCCAGCTTGCTGCATAAAGCTCAAAATTTGTTTGCGATATATTTCGCCTTTTCCCAGTGCTTCATTTTGCAAGGATAAAAAGACGGTGAATTGTGCTTCTTGCAGACACCATTAATTGTGACATAGCGCGTCAACATTTTGCTGCGATCAAGTGTTTCCCGGTGAAAGCAGTTATTTTTTTACGAGTCATTCTGTAGCTAGGAGTACCGTCTAGAGAAATGTTAGAGAGTGGGTGCTTGCTATTGTGAAAGTATTATTATTGTTAAGTATATTCTCAAAAAATTTGGAGCAGATGTAGCTTAAACTTGATTCCCTCACATGTATTTGGTCATGCGCTTGTAAAATACAAAGCAAGTTGCTGACATGGAGAGAGAGAGAGAGAGAGAGAGACAGAGAGGGACCGCTTTATTTCGCAAACAGCTCATTTTACTGGTCGTCGTTGCTTGTAACACGTTTCGATATGACACTTATAAGGCAAAACTACATTGATGTAAACTTGGGGTATATGTTTACACTCCAAAGCAAATTTCGTATTTTTTCTTTTTCAGATGGCTTCACGCTTTCTGAACTGTTCACCGACTACCTTCACTACAAATAGACGATGAGACTAGAAAGGCGTCCTGCCCCCCCCCCCCCCCACCCCCCACCCCCCAAAAAAAGAAAACAATCGAAATGAGGCTTAGGAGTACTTCTGTAATGACCACTATAAAATAGTGTCCGAGACTGTGGAGTTTCCGCGGTAGATGATCGGTGTCGTATTGAACAGTGGCGTAGCCAGGATCTTATTCCAAGAGCAGTTCTCCAGCAAACCATCCACGTCCGAATTCCGCAGTGTTCGGACTTCGAAGCCTTCTCCCTTCCCTTTGCCAGCGACATGAATCCACATGTCTTTCGTATACTTGTAATGCAGCTCCTTTTTCGATCACGGTTGCGCCCGGGAAGCTAATTAAAGTGCTTTTGCAGCACATACTCTCTGATTCCACATACTCTCCACATACTGAGACAACGCAATTCCTTGCATCAACTGTTGAAGCTGCTATTTAGGACAGAACAGGGTCTGAATGTTTGGGATACTTTACTATGATAACTCATGAATTCTTCATTTTTAATGGGTAAGCTGCCTTTCTTTTTCTTAATCGCAGTGACAGTAAACCCAGGTATCACAGGATAGAGCAGTCACGCAAGCGAAACGATAGTAAAATTAACGTATTCCAAAAACCTTGCAGGATTCCCGACGATGCTCGTCTGATGCCCAGAATATTCCGCCCGTTCTGCTTGCATGCAGTGCATGCAGTCATGTCGTAACCCATCGTGTGACTTTTAGATGCCGCGAGGGCTCAATAGACAAGACCAAACATGCCTACACCGCGTCAGATTCAACGTGGCCGACACGAACTAACTCAAGAGCAAGATTAAACTGACGGACTTGTCAATGTGCTTTGAAGGTAACGCCCCTGAAGGCCTGCGTGTGTGCGACTGCTGTCATGAGCACGTCAGAGATACAGTTTTTGAAGGTGGTAATACAGCTGTAACGGGACTGAAGCTTGGAAATGCTGTACATTAACGGCCCATGGCAAAGCAACACCTGCGCGTTACGCGCCATGAAAGCGCTGCTGAATTTTTTTGCGGGCCACGAGCCTTAACGAAAGTTCGTAAATATCTACAGGGTGCTGTTTTTTTTTTAGCTGCACCAAATTTTTTAAAGATTGCCTATGGCAGAAAGCACAAATCTAACCCTTGATTTTAATTACTCGATGAGGTGGCCATTACTTCTACGAGAAATAAAAATGTTCAATTGAATAATTGACAAATTACGCTAATTAACTTCTAAATTAATTACCTTACGCCGCATATTTCAATATACGAATTATAGCCGCTGAGTTCGCACGGCATTTCCACTTGGAACGAATTCTCTGGACAGCACCAGTTCCGAGATATTAATTTTCAAAGTTTCCGTCGAAATGCATTGGTGTTCCAGTTAATCTTGTGCTTCAATGCATAATGTAGCAGTTTCCTTAAAAAGTAACTGGAACGCGAATGCATTTCGTCGGATACTCTGAAAATTAATATTTCGAAACTGGTGCTGTTCAGAGACTTCGTTCCAAGTGGATACGCCGTGCGAACTCAGCGGCTATAATTCGTAGTTTGAAATATGTGGCGTAAAGTGATTAATTAAAGTTAATTGGCGTAGTTGTGTTAATGATTTAGCTGAATATTTTTTTATTTCTCGTAGAAGTAAGGGCCAACTCATCAATTAATTTAGATCAAGGGTTGGAATAGTGCTATCTGCCATAGGCAATCTTAAAAAAAATTGGTGCAGCTAAGCTAAAGAAAAAACTGTATATAGTGTATATGTCTGTGTGTGACTGTATGTGCTGTTAAGTGTTTATCACTGTATATATCATAATCGTCACCCATGCAGCACCTGGAGTAGCATGTCAAGCGAACAGCCAGGCTAACGTCTCCAGCGTGCAATTTAAAGCTTGTATCTCTCTCTCGTGTTGCAGCATCTACCAATTAGTAGACTAGAACCACGTCATACGAAGCAGACGGAAGGAAATGGTTTGGTGCAACGTCATTCACAGCGTTACCGGTATTCCCTTGAAGCAATATATAGATAGTAAAGAAATTGCCACGAGCAACTCACGCTGATGTGGCCTTTTTTCTTAAGCAATTAGACAGGTATGCGCGCAAATTCCTAGCAATGAGTGCGGATCTTGTTACTCATCTGTGTCGCCGGTACGGTTCGGGGAAATGTGCTCCAACGCGAGCCAAAGCGGAGGCTCACCCGACGAGCCTCTCGTCGCATCGCGTGCGCTCTTGCAAGGTCTGCGAGCCCGTGGCGTTCGACAAGACGCATGCCTGCCGTGACCATAGTCTACCAATGAACGCGCGAACGGACAAAGAGAAAGAAAGAAAACAGCATAGGCAAGCCAAATAAAGAAGGACAGTAGAGAACGAGGGTGGACGAGACAGGGCGATGGAACCAGGGCGCGATCACACACACAGGCAGTTCGCGGGAGCGCAAACTCAACCAAGCAACAAAAGCAGTCGAACCCTAAAAAAGAAGCGAGACGGAGCCGAAGGCGAAGCGCGGACAGCTCGAAAGCGATCCGAGGCTCGGAGGGGACGACAGATCGCAAGACAAAGCCGAAGACACACACGCACGCTGCTTCGCGCGACGGAGAAAGAAAGCCGCCAAAAGAGACAAAAGCCGCGAGCTGGGAGGGGTGGCAGCCAGCGGCAGCAGCAGGAAACGGCGCGGGCGCTGCTTGCCGCTCGGGCAGCTTTCGTGCCTCCCCTTCCCCCCCTTGTCTTCTCCCTGCTGCCAGAGGAGAGGCCCCCCGACGCTCTCCGTAATGACACTTAATGACCTAATGAGGCTCCCCCCTCCCCTGCTTGGGACGCGGCTCCGCCTGTCATTGCGAAAAACCTGATCGGCTGCCTGCGCGCGTTCGAGCTCTTGGCAGCCGGCGACGCCGCGTGCGCTGCCGCGAAGCGCCATACCGCTAGGGCTCCGCCGGCCGCTTTGTGGGAAAAGGCGAGAGCGTCTCGAGTTGGAAGCAACGCTCGGCATGCGCTGCCGCTGCTGTAGTGTAGCTGTCGCAGATGCTGCTTCGCTTCTGGCGCCAGCACAGACGGCGACAGCCGCGGTAGGGCGCTGCGCGCGGTGTTCTTTAAAGCGGAGCCGTTGCACGTAATATGGTCTGTCAGAGGGAGGGGTCTACCCCTACTTGCCTGGAGCAGACCTTGGCAGTCGTCTCCCTTCCTTTTCACGCCGATTTCGGCGGGAGTGACTCACGAGATGGGCCGATTCCCTCCTCCCCTCCTTTGTTTTTGGGGCGCGCGCGCTCACGCGCACTGCTTCTCTTTTTTTGTGTGCGCTCGCGATCTGCTGCTGGTGGCTGCTGCAGCCGTCAGGACGTGTGTCTGCTGTGTGTGTCGGAGGCGCAGCCAGGCGCCAGGCCGGACGACGACGCTTTGTTTGGTGCTTGACTGGCGGCTGCCCGCCGACGTCGGCCGTCCCGCAGGCCTCCACTCGACCTGCCACCATTGGCGGCCCGCAGAAAAGGCCCGCAAGGACTGCCGCCGAAATGATTCTCGAGATGCGGCGCCAACGACTCTTTTCTCTCTGCGGAATCTGCATGCGCCCACAGGGCATTCCTGCGGCCGTCACGCATGTCGTTTGCCGCCTCATCCTATGGGTGGACGGCTGACCTTCGAGAAAAGGAAGATTGCGTCGATTCCCGCTCTGCAATATTTTTCGGCTTCTTTTGCCATAGATGGACCTCGTGACCGCTAAGTGTGCCATTCACTAAGTGTACTTGGCGGGCAACTCTGGGAACTTTGCCCGCTGAGCACTTGCCAGTGGCGGTCATGCCAGGGTAAAATGGGGAAAGGCAGTGAGGGGGGACGACAATTCCTCGGACCAACTACTTCCAACACCACTATCGGCGCGCATTCTTTGAACAACGCATCTTGTGCAGCGACTAAGTACTCTGTACTGTTTCACCCTAACCTACGTCGAAAACGTTTCTGAAGGTCGTTTTTGAGGAACAATGTCAAGTACCGGCACTACAGAAACTACCTCGAAAGCACTGCCGACAATACTGCATGTTCCATTTTCTCTACGAGTTCAAGGAAGACTTGTGGGCTGAACCAACGACCTTCAAGTTCTGCATTACCTGTCCGTGACGTCACGGACTTCGTAAGAGTCTGCTCCGCGCTTGTTAACGGTTTTATCGGTAAACAATGTTACAATGCGTTCTAGAAGAAACAAAGACTCAACGTATATAGCTTTGATAACCTTAACCATGCAAAAATGGCAGGAACATGTGAAAATACTTTGCAATCTGCGCCGTCACACACACACACCCGCGCCATGGTTTGGGCACGAAAGTCAAGAAGGAAAGCGTTGGTCTTCATTTTCATCGCCAGTGGACTAACCTTTCTTCCTCCGTAGACGGAACCCTGGAGAGTCTTAAAAGAACATTTAATTTATCTAAACTGATTTACTTTGCTTTTTAATACTGAGTGACAGCAAAGCTAACAGTGCATTAATGTATAAAATACCCTATAGCACGCTAAGTGACCAATGCGTGAAATTTGGTGATAACCTAAATGAGACCGGTATATATGTCCAGCGTTAAAGGGGCACTATGGAGAAATATGAACTTACTCTGCATTAGAAAACTGTGAACTTACTTCCTTTTCTCAAGCTTTCAGTCCAGTTCTCCTCTTCCTCAGTGCAGGGTAGCCAATGTGACTCAGGCATGGTTAACCTTCTTGACTTTTCCTTATCTCCTCTCTCTTTCTCCCTCTACGGTAGTAGCTCGGCAACTCTCACAATGAGAGGAGGCGTGGTCAAACAAAAGAGACGCAAAAACGAAATACAGATGGCGACACCACAGTGTAGTTCCCATACCAGCTAGCTCTCCGTGACGTCACAGATTTTGACAGCGCTTACTGGAGCACATAGCTTATTGTTTATCGGCAGAGAAGAAGTTAACTCCTAAATTGTGGGTTTAACGTTACGAAACTGCACAGCTTTGACAACTTCAGCTGTGCAGAGACGGCCTAATATAGGAGAAAATATTTGGAAATCCGTGATGTCACACTGAAATTCTGGAGCTCAGGATTAGGCTTAATTTTCTCCAGTAGTAATAAATCATTTCCGCCAAGTTTATGAAAGCAATGTTTTGGAACATACTTTACCAGTTAAACGAATTTAAGGGTCACACAGCGTCTCCAGACATCGTGCACAACTGACCATAGGAGAAAACAACTATACATGTAGTAATTGTACAGAAAGAATGATCACAGTATTTGTGCATCCGGTTGAGGCAATATTTTTCCGGCACGCAGAATTGTGCCGGAAAAGTTCGTTACCAAAAGCATCAAAAGACTAATTCTGCAGCCCCTAAATGTAAAGAAGTTATGCTGTGATATATCGAAATAGCAGAACGCTTTATGCGAATTTGAGGACGTAAAAAAAAAAAAAATCACAGAGAAACAAGCTGTTAACTGGCACAGTCATGTACAAGACATCTGCTCGGCGATTCGCTGGTATGCTGATGGCTAGGTGGTTGTATACCATGGCTATATCTGCTGATATGCCCCCCAGGTAAACGGGTATTGCGTCACGAGTGCCAATTTCTCCCATAGTGCTTCGTAGGCCAAACTTCGAGAGGGAAAAAAAAACAAAGAAAAAATCAAGCATGCTTCCATGGCAAAGGTTTCGCTGATGCGCGAGGGGGTAACACCATCCCGCTTGTCGTCTGCTGTGAGCTCGACGAGCACACGACTTTCTCTGAAGGCGCTAGCGGAAACCAACACCGCTTGCGTTTATTATTTCAGATTGTTTTAAGCTTTCAGATCTTGTTTTCAACGCCGTTCGGCTTCTAATTTTCTTTTTCTCACTCACAACGTATGTGCAACGCATGTGTGTGAAAACTTATATTTTTCTGTTCAAGATGCGCGAGCCAGCATGCCATGCCGCGCGGCTACTTTGTTTCGGCAAAACATAAGCAGGCATAAAAACGTGGTTTATTCACTGTTTTTATTAGCATCCTATCACACAACAAGGCATTGAATACACAACACAATAATGCAGAGTTCAGTATCTCATTAGTCAGTACAAATGGGCGCATACATACATACATACATACATACATACATACATACATACATACATACATACATACATACATACATACATACATACATACATACATACATACATACATACATACATACATACATACGTACGTGCGTACGTACGTACGTACGTTTCGTACATACATAAGACAGCTTCCTACAATTTCTCAGACAGAAAATTGCCACAGAGTTTGTTCGCTGTGCACAGCACAATTCTACCAAACTGATTTTTATCGCAGCAGTTATTTGTGAATATTAAAAAGGTTGTCAAGAGCAGCAGATCCACATTTTTCGCATACCAGTAAAAAGAACCTTTTATATTCCATGCCTTTATTCAAACCTGTAACATTGAGAACGAGATATCAATGTGAAATTCCTCGCGAGCATATTGCAAATGTTTCTTAAAATTTTCAATGCACTTCGTTTGTTCTATCGTCATCTAAGCATCAATGACACAGTTCCAAGACAATAAAAACAAATGGAATGCAGGAGAAGCATGTGTCAGTTGGTGGTTGATCGTCAATAGAGGTTGGACAAGGTCAGAGTAATGCACGAAGATATTATTGAACGCGTAGCTATGGGACATGAAGAAATATTTTTAAAAGCAACGCAAGTCGGCTGCATTCAATGCACCAGGGCAACCTGTTCAGAATAATTCTCTTTTGAATGGTTTTCAAGACATTCCTCTAATACTCCATATGTGCATTATGCACTTTCTTTGGCAGAGCCCATATGCTCAGTTTCGTGCGGCTTGTTTTAAGCATAGGACAGGGGTTAGAGCTATGTTACGAGTTTCATCATTGGCTGGAGGTCATCCGCCAGGAGAATTTCGGTGTCGACAGAATAAGGAGGCGAAACCATTTCAACATTTCTAGAACAATCGCTTCTGCAGGGCACAGCATGCTTACTTTGCTTATCAAGATTATTCATGACTTTGCCGAAGGGAGCCCCCCCCCCCCCCCCTCCACTCCTACGGTTGACATATTAATGAAAACACTGAAGTCAAGCGTGCTGACCAACATAAGTACTTGCACAACTTTACTGAAGTAAGCTCAAGAAGATTCTAGCATCCGAAGATCGATGTATGGTAGCTATGTAATAATCCTTAAAACGGAGGGTACGATTGTGCGAGCAATGATTGTCTGCACAAAGAATACACTGCACGATGTTTATTCAAATAATGAAATATGCTGAAACATTTTGTAAAGATAGGCTAATCAAGACACCGCCCTAAAAACTATCGGAATTACAAAAAGAATAAAATATCAGTAAGAAAATGTTTTCTAATTTTCAAGCTTCTGGAGCTTTCTTTTTGCAGCGGACTTTCTCTCTAGCTGTTCGTTGAGATCCAGATTGATGTCACTTATGAGCAACATAAGCCAGGCATAGCAAAACTACTGCAGCAGGTCTATGCTACACTTATTAGAGCTAAATACTTCTTATAGTAGGCTGATGTTTAGCTTGTCTTTCAGTACAGTGGCGCACAACTGCGCGGCCACACCAACGTGGTCCTGAAAACATTTCCTCTTCTCTTCTCCCTTCCTCTTGCGATAATGGAGTGTCACCTGGCAGTGCAAGAGCTGGTAGAACCCTGGGCTCACATGATACATCAACTTCTCTAGTGATTCTCTCGGGGCAATGTTTCGGCAGCTCTTTGACTTCGCCGACTTGAAATACCTTTGTGTATCATTCCTTGACAGCACTTGATCCGTGCTCTGTCAAGTGGTCTCTGTACCAATATAATGAAGTGCAGAAGGACAGATTTGCAACCACTAATAACTTGTTTTCCTTGCCTTCATTGATCAGGGACCGCTCTTCCACTCCGGTCGGCACAGCCGTCTATAACAGTCTTCTTTTGGCCTGGTTGGCGAGGACCGTTTCTGTGAACAGGTCCGAGCAGAGGCGGTAGCCGTGGTACATCTGCTCCCATGTGAGCCCTGCCAGGACTCCCCATTTAGCGTAATTTCGCCGTGTGTCACATCTCAAACTAATGGGCAAAATACCACGTGTTCATGATTAAAGAACACCTAAACGTGAAACCAAAGTTGAGAGTACGAAGAAGCGACGGAACAATTCTGTCCTTCTAGACACATATTGAAAAGTGAAGCAAAGCTATGTCGTCACATTGGCAACTCGAACTTCTTGTAATTCAAAACGTAAACGATGACTGCTACGTAATTGAATTTTTTTCGAGTTCCGCCGTGTTCATGAGGTTTCAAAGGTGGTAATGTCACAGAAAAAAAAAAGAAAAAAACTGGTCACCGGTATGCTCGCCAGCGTACCCAGTTTGCGCAGCAAGCATTCAGATACCCTGCGCAGATATAAATTGCAAATTTTCTATTCATGGAAAAAAAATGAAAAGCAACCGCTAACATATACCGAAGCCAAATTTCCGTCTGTGTGTCAGCTAGCATAAATCGGCCCACGTACAACTGTGTATAAATCTTGAAGGCGTTGGCCAAGCGTCTCAACGCGCTCGGTTGCCCGCGAGGAGTTCATAACTCGAAGGACCGCTCAGCGGCGATCAATCCACATTTCTTTTTCATTTTATTGTGCTGCCCCCTGGCTCACGCCGCTAGAAACGTTTTGGAAGGGTGCCGGGGCTTTCGCCGATTGATTTGTGTGCATGGGCCCACATTGAGTGCGCGTCGGTTGTGCATGTTGTGGATCGTGAATCATTATTGTTGGCTTCTCTGGGACAGAATGTCGTTCCTGAAAGCCATGAAGCACTCAATGACTACTGGATGAGCAGGCCTGAGTGCGCTGTTGTGCAAACAGTGCGGCCGATAAAGGCACGCTGAGTTCCCTTTGCCGACACGGCTGCCTTGGAGTTTGTTGTCATTGATTTCTGCACTTCGAGCTCGCTTTTTGTGTTCTTTTTAAAGATTAATTAGACATTTCGCATATTCAAGACGTCTTCGAGAGCAGCCTTCCGCACCGGATTTATCAAAGCGGTGCACTTGTTTACATCTACATCCACAGACACAGATCGCTGTTAGCGTCAAATATTGTGGAAAAGGTGCATCGCTGATATGAAATAGCGTCAAAACGTAGCAAAACATACATATCTGCGCATATGGGTTCCACCCTGAAACGAGTCTACATGAATGGCCGAACCACTTAAACAACGGCAACTGTGATCCAGGCAACATATTACGGGCTGTTTCATTTCATTTCATTTATTATACCCTCAAGGCCTGTGAAGGCTTTACAGAGGGGAGTGGGTTACAAGTAAATTCAAACTGTAAGTCTTAAAAAAAATACACAACATACAAGTACAATTTGACAAATAATTCAGTAGGAATACAATGAGTAATTACAAAAGCCATTACAAAAAAGGACAAGATATACAAGCACATTAAACAGCATTCTAGCAAGTAATTTTGGTTAAGGCATCACGAAACAAAAGAATATCACTGATGGATACAATGTTTCGGGAAGGTGGTTCCACTCTAGTGATGTCCGAGGTACGAATGACTGGGAAAATGTATTTCTGCTGCAAGAAGGGACGTGAATCTTGTAAGAACGATCGATGCGACGAGATACGTAGTGTGGAGTATGGATGAATACATCACGCAGTGTTGTGTGGTGAAAAATTTTGTGAAATAATGATAAACGGGAGACATTACGTCGAGCTGCAAGAGATGGAAGAGAAAGGCTAGTTTTCATGGCTGTTACGTTGGCAGTTCTGTTATAATTCGAAAGAATAAAACGAGCAGCGTTATTCTGAACTAATTCTGATGCGTTAATTAAGTTTAGGTTATTCGAGTCCCAGACTGATGTTGTGTATGTTAATTTCTGGCGTATTAGTGTTTTATAAAGCAATAATTTAGAGGAGTGTGGAGCCTTAAAAATGTTTCGCCTTAGGTAACCTAGAGCGCGGTTACCATTGCTCACTATATTAGTAATGTGAGTTGCCCAGGTAAGGTCGTATGTAATATGAACTCCTAAGTACTTGTACGAAGTTACCTGTTCTAAAGGAAGGTAATTTAAACAGTACACATGAGAGACGTGAGGTGTCCTAGATGCATGCATAGCTTTACACTTGTTAACATTTAATTGCATTAGCCATAAACTGCACCAGTTAGATATTATATCAAGGTCCGATTGAAGATGATTAGTATCACTATCCGTAGTTATTTCTCTAAAGATAACACAATAATCCGCGAAGAGAATAATGTTAGAAGTTACTTGTGAAGGAAGGTCGTTAATATATATTAAGAACAACAAAGGACCGAGAGCCGATCCTTGGGTCACTCCGGAAGCAACAGAGCACACCGGTGTATTGCAGCCGTTAGCAGTAACGTATTGCGACCGATGAACAAGAAAGCATTAAATCCATTTTAAAAGTTTAGCATCAATATCCAAATGGGTTAGTTTCTGGACTAGAAGTTTGTGACAGAATTTATCGAATGCTTTTGAAAAGTCTAGAAATATGCAGTCGGCGCATGATGAACGATCAAGAATTCGATGCAACTGATGAGTGAAGGATACGAGTTGAGACTCGCATGAGTATGATTTCCTAAAGCCATGTTGTGCAGGTGAAAAAATGTGTTATCTTCAAGAAAGTCGACGAGGTTTGTGAATTCAATGTGTTCTAGCAATTTGCAGCACGTGCTCGTAAGTGAGATGGGGCGATAGTTGGTTACTATGTTCTTGTTAGCAGCTTTGTGGAGCGGAACCACCTTCCCGACCTCCCCCTGATAAGGTAGAGCGCCTGTGTTGAGTGATTGTTGAAAAATTTTGGTTAGTATAATAGAACTGTATGCGGAAGTGTTCTTTAGGAACTTAGTGTTAATTGAGTCAAAGCCAGGTGAAGAATTGTAGTCGAGCTTGTCAATAAGTTTAGCAACACCAGATGTATGAACTATTACTGGAAACGTGACTGGATAATCATAGTTACGTAACTCGGGAAGTTGCTTATTTAGAGCTCCCAAAATGATTGAGAAAGGCTTCGTTAAGGTGAGTTGCAGCACCATATTTGGGAACACGCTGCCCAGTAGAGTCGTTTAATAAAATGAAGTTATCAGAAACAGGTCTAATTATTTTCCAAAATTTTTAATGCTAGTTTTAAGAATAGATGGAAGAGTAACAGCAAGAAAAGTACATGTTAGATGTTAATTTATTTCTGATTCTCACTTTTCTTTAACTCCATCATACTTACAGTTTGCGCGTGCCATAAAACATTATTATAGAAAAGTGTGCTTGCATAAATTAAGTGCTCTGGAAGCCCATCTCTGGAACAAATGCTGGCAGAACGCTGTGTCGCCGCTTGCCGCTTATTGTGTACGCGCCGTGCGAAGCGAAGTGTAGTTGATTTCAAATCGCTAAGGACAGAACTATAAAAGCGGTTTCCTTCGCCCTAATTGCTTACGTTTCAGTTCAAGTCTGCCGGTATGAACACGACGGCGCCAGACTTAACCTTCGCTGAACAGGATCAACATTGGCTCAAACTTCATGTGCACGGCTTGAGAGAGTTGAAGCTTATGCATTTCAACTTCGTAGGCAAGTTCTGACTTACTTTGAGCGCGATTAATTACATGCACAAGCGAAGGCGCCGTCGCTATCGCGTTGTCAGTTCGATGGCCGATCGCGCAGGGTTCGGTGTAACGATGGTCGGCACACTGATTTTGTCGGTGCCGTCGACAGCGACAGTAAAGCCCGTCGCAGTGCGACAACTCGCGCTCGTCGGTTGCGTCGTTGTCGGCCTGGTATGATAAAATGCTTTCAGCGACGCACTGTATCTGTCAATCGTTGATGTGGGCGTCTTGTCGGTCTCGTATCGACCCAGTGTTACGACGCCGTAATACGTGAAGTCAGGCACGCGCTGCCGCTACCAGCAAGTGAGGACCGACGCTGCAGACTTCATCAGCAACGCGATGTTTTTAAGTGTCGCCCAAGTGTAACGCACGGGTTTATCGTTAAATTTGCTAGCCTTCAATGAAAGGCGGCCACTATACCTGGCTCACGGTGCAGTCCAAACCACTCGGACGAAGCCCTGGCCCCTTTCTGTTTTAAAGTGGAGTTCCAGTTGCACTACTCACGTTTGCGGCTCCGCAACGACGTCGAGCTACCAGTGGAGTTTCAACGCGCTACATGGCACGAGTGTTTGCAGCGGCGCGCGGCGACGTGCGCGACCCTTCCAGAAAGTTTCGCGACTAATCCGCTAGGGCAGGGCGCATGCGCCATCGCGCCAGGAAAAAAGGTGGATTGGACACTAATGCTTTCGCATTCACAAATCATTAGAAGTTCCTAGGTGTCCTCGGATTTTTGTTATTCATTACATCGCCTTGCTTCTGGCTGGGCTTTCTTCGCTGATCGACCAGGGGCGGCTTGCACGAACATTTAATAACGAAAGTAATAACGAATTTAAGAACGCGTTCTCAAATTCGTTATTATTTTCGTTATTAAATGCTCGTGCAAGACGCCCCTGGTCAAGCTCAACACCGTTTGGCCCAGTGCTATATACAAGGGACCGATACTCCTTTTGCAACAGCGGCCAAACAGCGCTAAGAAGGACGCCGAGAGATCAGTATGCGAATGGATGGATGGATGGATGGATGGATGTTATGGGCGTCCCCTTTGGAACGGGGTGGTGGGTTGCGCCACCAAGCTCTTGTCACTCTTGTCAAGAAAAAAGGAAGAAAAAAAACCAACGATGAATTCCCATAACTAAAGTTTCTCAACCCCTACTATGAACTTTGTTTTTGTACGGCCCCGTTGTTTGTCGCTTCCCTACTTTCCTTCCACAGCACTGCGGCTGAAAGCGGCTCCTGGCGAGCAGAGAGATAATGACAGAGAAAATAATTAAGCGTTCAATGCATTAACCTTATAGATCAGGTGATACCGTGCACGATATTCGTACTCGCATTGACGTCGTAGGTGAGGACGGTGCTACCGCCGCCGTCGTCTTCTTGTGCGTGCATGACACTGATGGTTATTATTGACAGCAGCTAATTTGGTGACCTTCCATGCATACCGACGAAGTTACCGATGCAGTATCTGTTTTGAACGCAAACTGTGTGGCCACGATGATTTCTTAGGCGGAGCGCAACACGATGACTCATTAGCGTATATAGTCACTAAGCTCTGTACGAGCGCCTCTATCGTGATGCTATTTCGGGCGGATATCCACTACCCAGTAGTCGGCATCAATAGGCATTATCTGAATTACATTGTTTTGGGTGAATAGGAAACGTTGGCAACTATTTTACCGCCGGCTTCGCGAGTGGTCAGCGGTTTTCAAACGTCATTGTCCTCTATAGAGCAGCGTTTCAGATGACTTGTTTCCTTTACTATATGGTATCTAGGAGATGTTGTTGGCTTTAATTGGCGCCGGCTACTACTTTTCACATAAATATATGACAAAGAAAGAACGAATTAACCTAGACGCATTAAATATAATAGTCAACTCGAAATCACAATAACACAAAGTCCAGCCACATAACTACACTAAAGCAATGTTTATGGGCTGACAAGGGAGCAGGGATTCGTTTCTGACAGTCACCCAGTTGTAGAGCTGCGCAGGTGCAGGTTTATTGATGCTAACTAATCACAGGAGACACGGATCATGAAAACATTACAGCAGGCTATCTCAAGCCTATAGAACGGTGTCTAAACATATAACGTAATCTATGCGAACACTGCGAAGCAAAATTTCACAGTCACTGCAGTTTATACCTACACTAACATACATATGTCGCTGAAACTTCGTGGATAGCAACGACACTTAAAAAGAGGTGATGGACTATATACGCAAATAGCAATGGAACGGAAAGTGTAGGTGTAACGTAGATAGATAGATAGATAGATAGATAGATAGATAGATAGATAGATAGATAGATAGATAGATAGATAGATAGATAGATAGATAGATAGATAGATAGATAGATAGATAGATAGATAGATAGATAGATAGATAGATAGATAGATAGATAGATAGATAGATAGATAGATAGATAGATAGATAGATAGATAGATAGATAGATAGATAGATAGATAGATAGATAGATAGATAGATAGATAGATAGATAGATAGATAGATAGATAGATAGATAGATAGATAGATAGATAGATAGATAGATAGATAGATAGATAGATAGATAGATAGATAGATAGATAGATAGATAGATAGATAGATAGATAGATAGATAGATAGATAGATAGATAGATAGATAGATAGATAGATAGATAGATAGATAGATAGATAGATAGATAGATAGATAGATAGATAGATAGATAGATAGATAGATAGATAGATAGATAGATAGATAGATAGATAGATAGATAGATAGATAGATAGATAGATAGGCGAAAATTAGAGAGTGTTGTGAAACTATATGCAGTCGGCTGGGACGCAAGAAAGGTGTAATTGGAGATCGAGTGGTCGCAGTGCATGGCGGCAGCTTTGGGTGAAATTGCAATGCCCTGCATAGAGACGTAGTGATTACAAGGGGCAAGCTAAGGCAGTTGCTTTTTAGTAGCACGAGCATCGAGTGACACTCTTGTTTCTTGCGCAGCACTTCCGGTTCACCTCCCGAGACTTCTGGCAAGGAAATTCAAAATAAATCAGAAAAAATAGAAAGAAATACTACAGTACAAAATGTATGGGTTTCATCATACATATGATATCAGAGCATAAGTTTGGTTACAAGTTGAGTTACTGAAGTGTCTGTAATAATTAAAATTACTTAGCAATCACTAATTACCGCACACCAAAGCACAGAATCGTAGACTTTATAGACCCGCCACGTGAGCACGAGTTTGGCGAAATTCCTGGAAAACCGGAACTAGAAAGCGGAAGTAATGACGTCAGTAATTACGTCACATACAAGAATGTGGCATGATATTTAACTGGCTAATTAATGAAAAACAGTCGCCTCCGAGTTCGGTTCGTGCATTGCGTTCGCCTAACGTTAACCTAAAGAACACCAACGCCGAGATGGAAGTGCCACTAAGAGACACCTAAGTCAAAGATTAGGGTCGCCTACCATTTTTTGTGTCTGCTCTTCACACAAAATAGTAAAGATGCGTGGCATCGACATAGATAGAGATCGAGAAACTGCTTAACGCTATCATTACACGTCAAGACGCGACATTCCTCAGGAAATTAAAAGAAAACAGCGGGGAAGTTTTGGAACTGTAGCGCTGAGCCATAAACTCGGAAGAAACAGGAGCCGTCGCCTTGAGCAGACGTTACCTGAAATAAACTTTGCACTGTATCCGTCGAGGCGCCGACATAACTCGCGAAGCCTGGCGGTCTGCAAGCCGGAATTGATGGGCTTGTACATACGCCGTACGTGCGAATTTGTACGTCGAACGCTCGGAGGGAACAAAGGGGGGCGCATGCAAACAAACAAGTTCGCGTTTCAGCCCCGCAGCGGCGGGCCCCATATCGGTGCCGCGCGATTCCTCCGCTGCTCCCGAGAAACGGACTGGCAGCCTGTCATTAGCAGCATGGTGAGGCTTGCACAAGCGCCGCCGCCTCGTCGGCATCCCCTGCTTTCTTTTTTTTTCCCTCTTCCTTCCGCCCTGTATGCCTTCGTTGATGCACGCCGCATGCGCTCGAGCCGGCGACGGCTATGCGTTCGCATGGTTCCCTCGCGCCGACCGCCGGCCCGGCCGGGTGGTCGGGGTTGGCGCTCGCACGCGGCGCCGCAGCTCAGCCTGTGCACGCGTCGTGCGGGGGCGGACGCCTCTCCCCTCCCCCTCCGATCCCCCTCCCACTACCCTTTTACCGAAGAATGGATGCACGAGCGCTCCCTCGCGCGCAAGACGTGTTCCCGAGAAGCAGAGGCACGCTGGGATACGCGAGCGGCCTATACGAGGAAAAAGTTTGGAAAGCCCCCCAAAAAGAAATAAACAGAGTGTGTGCAGGTGGCGGTAACAGTTAGTGAAGCGGGTGAGTTGCTATTGCTTTTGTTTTGGAAAAGGAGCGGTATAGAACGAGGAACAGGGTGAAGAGGGAAGACAGGACACGTGCCCTGGTCTTCCTTGTTTACCTCGTTCCTCGTTATACGCGCCTTTTTACGACATGAGCGTAGGCGGCGACACAGCATACGTATAAAGCTCACTGCAGCACGCATCCGGTACTTAAATAAATTAAATTATGGGGTTTTACGTGCCAAAACCACTTTCTGATTATGAGGCGCGCCGTAGTGGAGGACTCCGGAAATTTCGGCCACCTGGGGTTCTTTAACGTGCACCCAAATCTAGGTACACGGGTGTTTTCGTATTTCGCCCCCATCGAAATGCGGCCGCCGTGGCCGGGATTCGGTCCCGCGAACTCGTGCTCAGCAGCCCAACACCATAGACACTGAGCAACCACGGCGGGTCCGGTGCTTCCTACAGATAACAAAAGAAACCTGCGTGAATTGAGCAGTTACTCCGCGAGGCAAGGCTGGCAATGCACACTTTTCAAACATCGACGCTCCACGAGTTTTATCTTTTCTCCAATGCACGGAGCGGGAAATGTGATGATTCTCTTACAATGGCTTCTCCTTATCGCACAGGGGTGGGTTCTAAGGGGTTAGCATAACAGGCGGCGTTTAAAAAAGTATTTAGATCCAACGAACTAGATGGAATCCAAGTGAAGCGAAGCTTCAGTCAAGCGCTGTGTATAAATCTTATACAACTGCAATTGTGTTTACTTTCAATCCTATGGAGCGTGCAACCTCATGTAGTGTTTATGTTTATCCACCGCGAAAGTAAACCTCATGCAGCTTTTATGCTTATGCACTACGCCGTCCACAAACTATGCTGAAATGAGAACACCAAATCAGGCTTATGCACCTAGTGAGACGTCTATGCAGCAATGTCACGAGGACGAATACGCTGTATGACGTTTGTCGAGAGAAAAATGGCAATGGCGCGTGTATGCACAGAAAAGTGCGACGCATATCTTGCTGACTTTAAGGACTATGTTCCTCTTGCGTTACATTAACAGATGCCCATTCTAGACGATTGTCCACAAGTGGCAACGCACCCGGTGGCACATATCAAATTACTAAATCAAGGAGAATCAAGTAAGCCGTAGAATATAATGCGCTCTACAAAGAGGTTGGTGTTCTTTTCAGATATATACCTATGAGCCGACGTTATATGTTCTGGTTATATGTTATATGTTCTTTCCTCCCCTCCTCTCTCTCCCTGTCATTCTTGTTTTCCCCTTTCCCATTTCCCCGGAGTAGGGTAGCCAACCAGACGTTATTCTGGTTAACCTCCCTGCCTTCTGCTTTTCTCTTTCCTCCCTCCTATATGTTCTGGTTTTAATGAAGGAATTTACTTTTTTTTATCGCGAAGGACAGAGGTGCGCTTACTAGCACTGCTTTGTCAGTCACCATACAATACGGCAAAGCGCAAAAAAAAAAAAAAATTAATAACACGAGGAAAAGAGAAGGAAACGAAGGCACAGCGTCCTTTTCTTGTCCTCGTGCTTTTTTTTTTTTTTGCTCTTTGCCTCAAGCTATGCAGTACCAACTAGTCCACCAGTCTGTTCTCCTGGACCATACAAGAGTTCGACGCACATATAAACTTTGTATATGACAAATCAGTTCTGCGGAATTCCGCAAGGTGGGGCAGGTTCATGAAAGAAAGAACTGCCATCCACCCGAATGTAGCACGAAGCGACATACATAGTAACTCTACATGGGTTTCTCAGAAACCAGCACAAACTTTGTTTATATATCCATTAAAAAAAAAAAAAAAAGCAGCGGAGAGCAGCCATGCCAAACCCGGCAGGGTGGACAAAGAAAGTTTCGCTTTAATACTGCGCCTGGTGAGCGAGGACGTTTCGCTAGCTGCGCAACGCTCTGCAGCTTGCCAATACACTACTACCGGGGTGAAGTACTCTCCAGAAATTTGTTAAAAAGAAAAAAAACTCCGTTCATTGCGCAAAGGTAGCTTTCGCTTGTAGTAGATGTAGATGTGATGAAGTGGAGGCACATGCCATTATCTTCCTCCTTTTTTTATATCCCGGCAGTTCGCAGTTTACAGATGGCTTCATTTAATGATGCCAGTGAAGCTGGCGCTAAAATGCGAAAGGCAGGATGGGAAAGAAGAGGAAGAAACAGGCCTACCTCCTCCACTTCACCACCGGCCGGGGAACGCTACCTTCACAATGAATGAAGTTTCCTTCTTCTCGACAGGAGATTGCTCTGCGCGCACGTACAACTGCCCACTCCACCAGATATCTCGCGAAACTGTGCAAGACTTACCGCGCATAATACCGCGTTTTCGCCAATGCTACTACACGAATGAATATCACACTCGGAGCGCACCAGCTCCCGCCATACATACAAGTCGTGTCAACTCCGGGACATGAGTCCTTACGCGGCAATCGGCAGGCACACGCGTATACGCCCGAGCGCATGCACACCGGGAGCCGCGAGAGGGTCACGCCGAGCAGCTCCACCCCGAGCCCATACCATTAACACACGCGCACATCCTACAACACTATCGCCTTTCGCGAAGAACACTAACGCCATCTCATAATGCTCTGACGCGAGAGGAAGCCGTAATATGGCTGAAAACTGCAAACACATATCCTCACATGAGTCTATACCACGCCATGCACCCTGCGCTGTATTCCTATAAATGCCCACACTGCGATCAATGCGCGACGCTTTACCACATGGCAATGGCTTGCGCAAACACACCACAGCTCACACCCATAACACACCCCACCACACGGCAATGGGAGGCCAGCGCTGTCCAGCTCAGGCACGACGGACTAGCTCAACCTGGTCAACCGAGCCAGAAGGGCAGCTAGGACCGCCGGACTCCTGCACTGAGAGGACCACCCACAGCACAGCGGAAGAGCTACCTACGCTCGTGTGCTCTTTTTTATAAAGTTTGCTTTCTCTCTCTCTCTCTGACGGCGTGCTCTGCATCTTGTTTGCAAACCAGCGAATTGAAACAATTTAAACGAAAACATCGGTAAGAAGCGCGGTAAAAGAAAGAACAAGCCGTGTCTCTCCTCTCGTTTACCACTGGATAGCGTCACCTGTACGGGTGAATACGACGTGGACTAGAGCTGACACTGAAAAAGCTTTCCAACAGCCGAAAGCACATTGCTCGCGCACCATCTGCAGATGCTTACTTCAACCGATACTAGATGAAACAGCGCAAAAGTTAATGCGCACATTATTGTGGCACTTACCGCGTCGCGGCTTCGGATTATGGGCGAAACGGCATTTTCTTTTTCTTGCTGCACGATTCAAGCTCAACATCACGACAAAGCAGTAATTGTACTATTTTTAAGGGGCTACTAAAACATAAAACCAAGGGACACGGAAAGCATGCTCTTCCGCAAAGCATAATGTGCAGGCAAGTTGGCAGCTTGCCACGTGAAGAAGCTGCCTTGCAAAGTTTGTTGGTGCAGTAACTTCGGTATGTTGAGGTAGTTGGCTTTGGTCTTAAACGGCTAAAGAGTTGCGTCCAAAATCCGATATATGTTGTTCGTGGTGCGAAGTGTTAAGCGTAGTTGGAAGATGTAATAATTTTCTATTTATTTATTAAGGCGAAAGCCTTGGACGGCTTATGGGACGAAAATATGACCGCCCGGCGTTATGGCATCAAAATTCAATGGCACCAAACTCGAGGGACGAACTCTCGACCATGGGTAGGATTTGAACCCACGACTTCTGGTGTTAATTACAGCAAAGTTAATTAAGGCATAGTTCATTAGGATATAGTTAATTAAGGCACTTGAATCTGCGGCCTTTGGTGCTAGTAAGGCAAAGTGAATTAAGGCACATTTAATTAAGGTAGAGGTAATTAAGGCACTCGAGCCCACAACCTTTGGTGGGAATCGAACCCACTTAGATATATGGGCGAAACGGCAATATTTCGAAGTTGGATTCCATTTGACATCGTGAAGGTCGAGGTTCGAACCCATCACCTTTGGCGTTAATTAAGGCGAAGTTCATTAAAGATATGGTTAACTAAGGCACTCGTACCCACGACCTTTGGCGGAAGTCTAAACCGCGATCTCGTGGCTTAATTAGGGCAAAGCTAATTAAGGCACAGTTAATTAAGGTAGCATTTATTAGGACACTCGTACCTACGACCTTTAGGGGGAGAAAACAAGTAATAGGAAATAACAAAGCATTAGCATAAAAATGTCAGGTAATGTAATGAAACTCTCGTGAGTGGGCAGGCTTCCGGCTTCATCCTCTTTAGCGTGTAAATTTTTATTACCATTATCATTATTTATTTCTTATCTTTAAGTTCTGCTTAAAGACTGTCTTGATTTAAAAAAAGAAATAAAATTTTACGAGAGGTATCATACTCTGCAAACCGCAGAAGCAAAATTTTGAGAGCGAACATTTGCTTCAGGTGTCAACGGCATTACGCTCTGCGGAGAAGCTTACTATCTTATTTTTGAGTACCCGCCACTGGCTGCAGTTCTTAAATCGGTGCTCAAGTACATTTTTGAAGAATGCGAGAGCTGATGCTTGTGCTTTCAGTTAGTTATACATTTTCGGTGTTCGTTTAGTTACATTTAGCTTAGTGCCTTGTTTCTTCGGCCATCTGAAACCTTAGTAAAAAGGACTCTCCATACACAGACGTCTCTTGCTAGCTCCGTCTACCGCGTCGGGTTAAATGACCGTTGAGATTACATGTCACTGTGACGATCCATTCTGGTACGTTTACAATATTATCCTTATGTGGACTGGTACGGCATTTTATTGTGTCGTTCTTTAAAGGACCCCTCACGAGACCATATTGCAAATTTTGGTTATACGCTGGAAGTTGTTACGTGAGCTGTAGGGAGCGTTCTGCCACAAAAAATTTTCACATCGGCTCATTGATAGCCGAGATAGAAATATTTCAGTGCCACGAACCCATGATTTCAGGAGGCGAGCTCCACTGCCAAGCGAGACACTCTCTTCACTCGCCCCGTCTAGCCTCCGCAAGCGAAATTCCTTCCCTGCGTTCTCCCATACCGGACCTCGAGGATCGCGTTTCGCATACGTCACGGGCCCCGCCTTTATTTCTTTTCTCCTCGCTCTTTTGCGGCGCGGTGCACTTCCACTGACGGCCTCGCGTGCGAGCTGTTGCGATTGTCTCGTTTCGCGCGCTGTGCACGAGGGCACCCGACTAGCGGTATAAGTCAGTGCTACACGAGTACTGAGGCAGACACAAGCGGATCATAGAGCATGATCACGCGCTGTAACGTGGTAAAGAATGACATAGTTTCGGTGTCTGCGCGAGCGACTGCACGACGTGGGAACAAGCAGACGAAACGGAAGTGCACCTCCCTTGCTGCGGTGCGACGTAAAACAAAAACACGCCTACATTCGTTCTGTCTATTTTATTATTTCTCTAAGCTTTAATTCATCTATTCAAACAACAGATTACAGAAATAATAGATGTTGCCTTGAATAATTGTCGAGGTCACATGTCACTACGAGCGACGTCACAGAACAAACACGTGTACGTCACCCTCCGGCTTGGAGCATGGCGGCTGCGAGGGGAAGGACAAGCGGCGTTCGGTTTGAAATTTCAGATCTTTCCGCGGCGCGTAGCGAAGTAATATTTAGCAGACACGATCGTTAGCGCGCATTATGTGCTCTGCGCTTGTCCGCTCAAGATGGCCAGACCTGGTGAACTCTGTGTACCGTCTTCGCGCTTAATTCTCGCTAAGTAATACGCACCTCTCTGAAAGTGTGAATACAACAGCCACGATAAACCATTTCAATCGATTGCCGACAACTGCGGTCTACATGGCAACGAATTGGCCCATGCCGAAGCAAAGAAGGCTCTCATGTATAGGAGAAGACGATGTAGACCCAGAGCTAAGGTGCTTACGATTCCATTTTCAAGAGCGAACGCCAACTGCCTTCTCACAAGTCGCATACAAAAAGCGACAGAAAAGTCCTGGGACCATAGGGAAAATGGCAACAGGCGCCTCCAGGGCCGGATATGCGGACCTAATCTGAAGTCCGTATCAGCAATATTTATATAAAAAATAGAAAGGGCGCAGAACATGGCCTTGAGGTTCATCTATTCTACCTATTCGCGCTTCTAGAGCGTATCAGTTCTTCGCGATAGGGCGAAGATGAAAAAACTCGATCATCGCAGACTGGTATCCAGATTAAAATTCATCTATCAGTTTTACCATCGTCACCTTAAAATACAGCGTGAACGACGCATAACCGAGCCGCCAATACGCTTTGCTCGTACACAACACAACAAAACAGTTAGACAACCATTCAGTCACCCTAGCATGCATCAATATTCCATGTTTCCACATGCTATTTCATTATGGAATAAATTACCACAAGAATTAATTAACGCTAATACCACACAATCGTTCGTTCATCTTGTGAATGGTTTTTCTTTTGATTAATATCATCATGCACATAGGGAAAGAAATTAATTAATAGTCATCTGTGTTTTGTAATAAAGTTAGGTGAAAATGCTGAATTGAGTGATCTGTCGTGTGTC
Source organism: Dermacentor andersoni (assembly GCF_023375885.2). NCBI lineage: Eukaryota > Metazoa > Arthropoda > Arachnida > Ixodida > Ixodidae > Dermacentor > Dermacentor andersoni. The sequence goes on along the minus strand of NC_092815.1, from coordinate 75,318,920 downwards.
CATGGTTTGTCAGTACTTTGTTGTTGAGTTGCAAACTACAACTGTTGTTTTTATATCGTATTTATTGATGATAAGTCTAACTTGCAAAGGCTGATCTTCCTGTATATTATATTTTATATATATTTATTATTGTTCTGTATTCTATTTTTCGATTTCCAGCCTTGCTTATTACTATTGATGTAACCACTCCTTCTTGGGCCCGAATAGTGCCTGCAGTATTTGTAAATAAAACAATAAATAAAAAATAAAAAATTGAGCTACCAACAAACATTCAATGCCACTCTTCTGCGCAGGGTTAAGCTGGGAGTGTCGTTCAGACGCAGTTACGAGTACTTAATAATATGCACTAATATCCAGGCTGTAAGCTGTGCCATGTGCGTGGATTTAAAAAGTATGCGTTATGTTGACGGCCCCAATATACATGGATAACCGACAGAGGCTGACTCATGCTGACCGCATCGACGACCCACCGTTGTCAGAGGACGTTACATCGAGCCCTTGGAGTGACTGTAAATCCAATATTCAGGTCATCCAAGCCTCACTTAACTTTTCAAAAATAAAATTCTGGAGTTGTACATGCCAAGACCATAATCATAATCGTATACGATTATCCGATTAGCCATAATCATATACGATGATGAGGTGCGTCGTAGTGGGGGGACTCTGGTATAATTTTGACCACCCGGACTTCATTAACGTGCACCCAATGCACGGTATACATGGGAGTTATTGCATTTCTCCCCAATCGAAATGCGTCGACTGCGGCTGGAATTCAAAGCTACATTCTAGGGCTTAGCCGCGCAACGCCAAAACCACTACGCCGCCACGGCGGGTACTTAAAAAATATGAGCCTGTATGCTATAGGATATCACTAGACATGCCCGTTATGTGTTTTGCCTCTTGCTTCTGTCGCCAGTGTCACTCATCTTGTTTCTCTTTTCTTCCCTTCGCCCAGCGCTGGCTGGAGAATGTACCTCAGGCCTACCTCTCTGCCTTTCTTCTCAATAAACTTCATCTCTCTCTCTCTCTCTCTCTCTCTCTCTTCCCGCTGTTTTAACGCAAATAGCATTTTTGCCTATACACTTCAAGCCGTTTTGAGCTTATCTATCTATCCATCTAGCCTGTTACGCGAACCCAGTGGTCCAAGTTACAGTACCTGCTTGGGCGACTATGTATGTGCAGCTTGGTCGTGATGCCGTCGCGGTAGTTCTATTGTCCTCAATGCAGCTCTGTGATATTGTAACGTAGGTCAAAGACGGAGGCTGACAAAAAAGACGCTGTCTCTTTTATGGCGGACCATATAAAACGCGTGCAGCTAACGCACTTCATCGTTTTTCATGACGCAGACCTTTGCACGCGCGTTCCCGCGCTGTGGTAGGCACATTGCGTCGATTACCCCTCATACAAAAAGCGACCGTCTCGGTCCTGTCAAAAAGTTCTTTCAGCGGAGTCGACGGCAAGAATATCTTACTCTTGTCAGGATGTCGTCGTCGTCGCGCCTCCTGACCCGACCCAGTTGCCTAAGTTGTCTAATAGTTTGGGCCAATAGGTACGGGCTCTTGGTCGTGATGACGTCACGGTCGATGCATCACCGTCATTCCAGCTCTGTCATGCGACACTAATCACGCCATCGTCGTCACACAGTCGTCGTCACGGAGTCGTTTTGCCGTGGCCATCACTTCAGTAACGCCGTTCTTTTGTCGTCATGCAGTCGCCATCATACCGCCTTCGTCTTCCCAGCAGCGTCAACCTTTCTTCTTCATTATGTTCTAATCATACTTTCATCATTCAATCGCGATTATGTCGCCCTTGTCACGCCGTCATCCTCAGACTGTCGCTATCACGTTTCCATTGTCAGAATGTCGTCGAAATGCCGTCGTAGTCGTGCCGTAATCGTCACTCCATCTTCTTCGTCCGATTCTCGCCAAGCCATCGTTGTCATACAGGTTTCCTGGTACAGTCATTGTCACGTCACTGTCATCGTACACTCGTTGTCATTCCAATGTCCTCATGCCGTTGTCATATATCTTCGTCACTTCGTCGTCATACAGTCATAAGAATCGACATTTCATTGTCGTCGTGTCGTCATTGTTACACGCCTTTGTAGTTCGATCGATATCGTTCCTTTTTGACCATTCCATCGTCATTGGATCGGCGTCATATAGTCGTCTTCATATCTCCACGCTCACGGGCCACCTTGGCAAGCGAGTGCCATAGCAAAGTGAGACGATATTGGAGTATGTGGCATATAGCCGAAGCAGCGAAAGTCTCACAATCACCACTGCACGTGTTAAACGTGATTTCAGGAGATATGGTTTGTCGTTACATTGCTCGATCGTTATTCGAATTTCCGCCGACAGTCTTCGTGAGATGAGTTCTGCCGTATTCATTTTTAAAGCGAAAGCTTTACGGGCCGCGAACTTGCGATTTCGCCGTGGCGGTGCTACGAGGAGGCACATGAAGTCACAACGCGCGCCTCGCCGCGGATATTTCTCTCTCTCTCGCTCCCTAGTCACTACTGCGCATGCGCCACTAGTAGCACCGAGCCACAGGTGTTCAGACGCTGCGCAGCGGCGCGCCTTTCCGCTACCGCTGTTTGGTATGACGTCACACCGTGTTCCTCGATCGTCGTTGCGCTCGTCTCCGCTCGCTTCGCCAGCTGCGTCGCATGCCTGACAACATGTTGGAGGATTGAAAAGGAGAGCTCGCGTGCGCCGCAACCACAGTTGAGGCGGCAGTATGGACGGCGACAATTCTGATAAGCAGGAGGAGGCCTGGAATCGACATGGGAACGAGATGAAGAGGAAACGAATCGCCCAGGAAACAGACGAACAGCGCGCAGAACAACTGGCTAAACGGCGTAACACAGGTAGACAACCAGACTAACCTGGACTTGCAATAAAGATTAACCAAGGCTAACCATGCTATGCCTTAGCTTTCGCTACGTGTATCCTGGTATAGCCGAGCTAAGCCACTGCCATTTCTTTTTGCTTTGCAAGATTGCTAACATACGGTTGGGAACTTGGAGACAATGAGGCCTGTCGATTCAGCGAGCCCTATACACAACCCTACGGTACGTGCTGACCAGCGCTGCCTGTAATAAAAAAAGTAGCTCAATAATAGCTTTAGTCTACATACGTCTTTAACATATTTTATCTGAGTAAAGATGTTTATATGACGCACATAATAAAATATTCGCATGGTTCTAGGAAGAACAGGTGAAAATGTAAGGATAATAAACTGAACTGTGCGAAATAGAGGTGGGCCTGCGTACTGCGCTTTTTACCGTAGCTCATTGTTGTATATAGTGGTCCATGCATTCTAATTTATTCCCCCTCCCCCAGTGCAGGGTAGCAAACCGGACGTCCGTCTTGTTAAACTCTATTAATTTCCTTGTTTCTGTCTCTCTCTCACACACACAGTCTCAATTGAAATGTTTTGCTTAATTAGAGCTGATTTACTGCATATGCTTTCCGTAGTATCCCCAATTAAGGAAATGATGCGGATGGGATATGAAATTGTTATTGATTCCGTAAAAATGGTTCCAAAGCTTATTGCACTGAATACTGAATTGAGGTTTTCGATGGGGCTGCACAATGCCGTTTAACACACGCTTTGGTTGCTATGACGCTGCGCTAACACATCAAAGAAAGTACATGGGCACGCCAGCAATTTGACTCACATGCACAATTGCCCTGCATCCCGCGCCCCCTTCTCCTTGATGCAGCTCATCACACATATGCTTAGTCATACTACTACTTAAGGGTTGCATCGTGGCGTTTCAGGCGTGCGAAAGATGACGGGCCAAGTATTAAAAAAATTATGGGGCTTTACGTGCCAAAACCCCGATCTGATTATGAGGCAAGCCGTAGTAGGGTACCCCGGAATAATTTGGACCAACTGGGGTTCTTTAACGTGCGCCTAAACCTAAGTACACGGGCGTTTTCGCATTTCACCCCCATGGAAAGGCGGCCGCCGTGGCCGGCATTAGATCCCGCGATCTCGTGCTTAGCAGCCCAACACCATAGCCACTAAACAACCACGGCGGGTTCGATGGGCCAAGTAATAAAAATAAATTGGATAGGGACACACGGCTATATCTTGTACTTCGTCTTCAATATATTATTTAATATTTTCAGACAGGAAGTGCACATTACCACGTAAATATGTTGTTTGCAACACTATAACGGTGCTAATGAGCTATAATAACTACATTGGGGCAATAAAAAAGGCCCCTTAGGTAATTCTACTTCTGCATCATGTTCTTCTTTTCTTCTTTTTTTTTTTCACCACGCTATATGCCAACAGGAAAGTTGCCAGTGTAAACGTGTTTCACGCTTGGTTTGTTACGGGCAACTTCGCAAACTGCCCTATTCGGCGTGTAATTTCACGCCTCCCGTAATCACCACGTCCACAAGTACAGGGATAAGAGCACGGCACGGTCGAACTTTAATTGATGGTTGCGTAAGATGCCTGTCCCGACTCACCTGTCCCACGTACGGCATAGTCGTACAGTTAAACCTCGCTCAGTCAAACCTTCGCGGAAATGCCAACCTCGCGGCGCCACCCATGCTCAACAATTCTTAGGTAGAGACGCGGCACGATCCGGTAAGGGAGCCGACGCAGCGAGTCGCACGGTCGCCCGGCCGTCCAGTCAAGTGTACGTTAAGTTGACGACGTCGCCGCGCGCTCCACGCACCTCGTTCGCGCGCCCCACGCGTGGTATACGCGCCTATAGCGTGGTCGAGCCGCGTTCTCGCGCGAATCCACCGCGAATTAAAAAAAGAAAAACGCATTGTCCGGCATCACGGTGGAACAGAGTCCACTATATAAGTGTGTAAGTGTGTGTGTGTGCCCGCTATTTGAGTCCCGAGCGGGTTGATCGCCGCAGAAGCCGTTGCGAAGGCGTCCCCGTGGCGCGCGTAATCACAATAATTACGTCGCATACTATATACGCGGTGCGGTGGCGTTCCGCTGCCGGGCATGTTAGGCGCGTTCACACACACACATACGCACGCGCAACTACACGCGAAAAGGCTTAGCGAGGCGTGGAAGCCCCGGGGCGATTTCACCGCGACCCTCCTCCCTCTTTTCCTCCCCTCGGCGCCCAAGACGTCGTTGCGCCGGTAGTCTGTATAGGAGCAGGAGCACGTAGAGTCGGCGTGCCGGCCGGGCCGGCCGCAAACGCGCGCGCGGCTGAGAGACGATGGTGCGCGCACATTCAGTTGCGGCCTTGCCGCGCGCGCGCGCGCACTGGCAATCACTATCATTACCCATTAGGGCTCCTCGCGGCGAAGAAAGGAGACCCGAGGCGCGCGTGCGCTCTGCCGCGAAACCGCGCCGCCCGCCACGAAGCGGAGGAGTTGCCATACACGCAGCGCGGGGATGACTACCCCCCTCCACCCGCGTTATATAAATACAGTACACGGAACAAGGTGCGAAAAAAAATAATAATAAAGCGAGTAAGAAAGAAGAGCGATGTTTCTTTTTTATTCTCTTTCCGCGATATACGCGCTCAATGTGGCCCATGTATACTCTCGGCGATGCTGGCAGGTGCTTTTTATACGATGATGAATCAATTTATTACTGCGGACCTACGGCGCCCTAAGTGGACGCGTTTTCGGTCTTGCAAGACGCTGCGCTTCGATGCGAATGCGTGCACATTCGTATAGAAAAAAATAACAAAAAACCGCGTGGAGCGATTTAGAGGAACTATAAGCAAACCTAATCTAAACCTAGCTGTGCTGCCTATTATTATTTACCGCTTATCACTTCAACGGAAAGCCCATTTCGGCACTGCGGGACAATGTTATAAGTGCAACGCAAATGTATGTCGCTCAGTTCGATGGATACATTTGTCGAATCCATACTTCAAAACAGGAACCATCTCTCGGAATCTCTGTTTAATAGGCGTGGCTTTATTACTTCCTGACTTGATTCGACAAATGAATTATGTATCTTAAAACAAATAATGAGCACGTATTAGTGTGACATTAGTAGTTAACCATAATTAATCACACCATGAGTAGGCCTAACCTGAATGTGCAATATATATATATATATATATATATATATATATATATATATATATATCGTTCCTAACTAGAACGGCAACAGAAATTACAATCTAAGTAAGACGGTTGTCGTCCGCCATTTTATTCCAACTTCTTCCTTCTCACTTCTCCCCTAGCCCATTTCTTCGTCTTCTCTCATGCGTCCAGCGCAGACCGCTTCACTCTTCCGGATTTCTTTTAATTACACCTCCTGGGGTAATACTCGAATATGTTTCCAATAGCGGCGCACTCCGTTTGGCCCGAGGATCCGGCGTACCAGACATTCTTCAATATCCCATCTGGCATGCAGTCTTAATAACTTGAAATGGTCCGCAAAATTTTGAATTTGAAGGCACAGCTCCTTTTCTTACAAGGACATAGTCTCCAGGTATATGTCCGGTATCTCGCTACTGTGCCTTTTATCAAAGTTTCGCTTCATACGGCGCTTGTAGACCTCCTGTTCATTGACAGTTTTCCTTACTTCCGCGAGTTCCAGGTTCTCTAGGAGGCCTAGCTCACGATCTGCAGGAAGTATGGGCGCTGTACCCGAAGTTGCAAAATGAGGGCTGCAGCCTAAACCAATGGTGTATGATCTGTTGTGATGTTTCACAGCGGCCTCGAGACAGCACTTCCAGCCACCGGCAAAGTCCGGATACATCTTCAGATATATACTGTTTGATGTCTCGTATGGCACGTTCCGCTAGGCCGTTTGCTGAAGGGTGGTATGGAGAAGAATACTTTATCATTATGCCGTGCTCCTATGCCCACTTTGATAATTTGGCATTCCGGAAAGCTGGCCCGTTGTCGCAGACGAGCGTCTTTGTGTGTTTAAAACATTCAGCTTTGAGGAGATCTATTATACGCTGTTTGCATCTTCTTTGCCAGCTTTAGTCACAATCGTCCTTGTGCACTCATCTATGGAGAGCAAGAAAGCTTTGAGTAGGTGATGATGTCGGCGATGTACACATTGCAAAATATGCCCAGGTAAGGTTTCAGAATGTCCGTCATAATCTTCTGAAACCCCGCAGGGGAGTTTTTCCAACCAAATGGTAGGCGGTTGTACTCAAGCAAGTCAAATGGGGTTATGAACGCGGTGTACTTCGTTTCTTCACTTAGTGGAATCTGCCAAAAGCCCTTGCAGAGGTCTATTCGTGAAAAACAATGGCAACCACCAGTTTCGTCAATGATGTCGTCAATTCTCGGCATTGGATAAGGTATCAATTCAGTTTGACGATTGAGAGCCCGGTAGTCTGTGCAGAGGCGGAATGTCGCGTCTTCTTTTGGTGCAATAGTTATAGGAGAAGCAAATGGGGATACAGAAGGCCGGATGATACCTGCGTCTAACATTTCTTGCACCTCCTTTTTCAGCTACACCTTTTTATCTCTGGAAATATTATAGGGGGTTCTACGAACCACTGTTTTATCTGCGAGCTCGAAAGGAACGACATGTGATTTCATTGCTGAGGGATAGCTACCCATGCATGTAAGCTCTGGGTACTTAGTTTCGATGTCTTCCTGGTGAAAAATTAGCCTTGATACACTAGGTTCTTCACAAGGATCTTCTGTTCTTATCGTGTCTTCGGCCATTACCTTGTCATCCCAATAGAGGTTTATCTTAAGTTTTTTCATGTCTGGACGGGACAAAAGAAAATCGTAGGTGACATTGGGAATTGCCAATACGTCACTGGCAATAGCATGTCCTTGAAATTCAATAGTCAGGGTTACCCATTCACTATGCATGGTCACTGACCCATCGTAGGCTTGGACACGCAACGTTCTACCAGCGTGCAGACGACTGGCATCCACTCGAGTCTTGTTGATAATTGATACCGAAGCTCCACTGTCAACGAGAGCCTTCACTTCAATGCCATCTACCTTAATGGGGGCGTAAAATAAGCTTGACGACACCAAATACACTGTATCGCTGAAGCTCTTTTTCTGGGGCTTGTGATGCACGGTAGACAGATTATGTGGAAGTAGGTTGCCGTGAACTGCGGTAATTGGTTCTTCACCATCCTCACAGTCATGATTTACACTTCCCAGGGATTTGTTTATGAAGCTGTCTTCACATTCAGTTGACGGCAACGACTCTAGATGTTCACTCAGCTTACGATATTCAAGTTGTTCTGTTCTACCACCTGGCTGTCTTCTCGATGTAATTCTTGGCACTGAGGTCTGTAGAAAGTTCAGAAGGTCATCAAACGTTCTTGGACCTTTGAGCTGGACATGACTACGGATCTCGATACACAACCCTTGCGTTATCAAAGCTACAACAGCAGAAGACGGCAGCTTCGGTTCTGCAGAATACAATAGGCGACGCTTCTCAAGACAGTACTCAAGCAGAGAGCCACCTGTACAACTGAACCGTAGTGCCGCATGCTGCCATTTTTCTACTGCGTTGCCTTCGAAAGCCGCTAAAAAGTTGCTTTTCCACAGTTCCCAACATGTTGCTCCATGATTCATTAGTTGCACGTAATACCATTTTCTGGCTATACCGCCCAAATAGCGGCGCATATTCAAAATCTTTGTGTCGTCGGAGTGCCACATTTTCTTGTCAGAGGTATAATCGAAAAACCACAGCCAGTAGTGTGCACTTTGCGAGTTTCCTTCAAAAACATCTGGTTCAACAATGCCTCGTGCTGATTGCTCTCGACTAAGCGCTTGGACGAAAGTTCTCATTATTTCGATCTGTTGTATAATGTTCCTTTGCAGTTCCATAACACTCAAGTCTAGGCTCACCTTCCCGGTAGGCGTTTCCTCTTTGAGGGTGCCACGTCGTATGGGTTCCAGAACGAGTTCGCTCAGTGTCTGCAGTTGTAGATTCACTGTCACCGACCCTGTTTGCCCGAGGGCTTGGCGGCTGATTGCAGCTTGTTGCAGCACCACGTTGATCAGCGCGGTAGAACTAACTTCGAGAGGAACGTCCGTCGCTGGCTCACCGTGCACTTGGTAGCGGGTGAACACGACAGACTCCGATGACGCCTGGTCGACGAAAAACGTCACCCGCATGGCTGGTCTTCGAAAACTGTCGGCTGCGCCAAAATGTAGCGTTCCTAACTAGAACGGCCACAGAAATGACATAATCTAAGGGAGACTGGTGTCGTCCGCCATTTTATTCCAACTTTTTCCTTCTCAGTTCCCCCCTAGCCCCCATTTCTTCGTCTGCTTTCATGCGTCCAGCGCAGACCGCTTCACTATGTATATATATATATATATATATATATATATATATATATATATATATATATATAATGTGACAAATGAAATCTGGCCTTCTGGCCCCGGCCGAAAGGTCAATATATCGCTTCATACGTGTGTCTACTACTTCACTGTGCATATTTTATGTATATATATATATATATATGTGTGTGTGTGTGTGTGTGTGTGTGTGTGCAGCGCACACGAACGCACATACACACTTTTCGGCATTCGCCTGGCAACACCCTTACAATGTGGCTTAGAGAAATATTGCACGTTACCGCACTCCGTAAATGAGAGCGAAATATATCCGATTCTGCAGCAAAGTTCGCATTGTTTTGCGTCAAATAGGCGGGAACCAGAGCTCTAATAAAACAGTCGGATCCAGTAACGTGTTTTGTTTTCCACCATTTCAACACGGGCACCATCTTTTACCGGTGTTCGCCACCTGAGCTCGCCACGTGCACCGTGTGCTACTTGCCTGCATGAAAGGAAGAGGTTGATTAACGGTCACATGTGACATGACAAATGGAAAGCGGCATTGGCGTTGGTGTTGAAAGCGAGCACACGTGGTAACAAAGCTCACACATACGTCACGGGACACTTCATTTGCATGCTACTTCAATAAAGCAGATGCTTTTCCTTTTTTTAAATCGTTGTTAATTATAGCTGTGCTCAGTTACCTCCCGAACTTTTTTCTTGTGTGTGTGAATCGTCTGAGTTACCACAGATTGGTCATACTTAAAGAATACGCTAACTACAGGCGATCTTTCTACTTAGTGATATATTGCTAAGCCCAATCTGTACGGTTTGCTAATTTGTTCTTATAATGCAGGCGCAGCCTTCAGCACTGTCGGACGTATTCCCCGTGAGTACTTTTACAGAATCTATATCAACCTGGCATTCTGAGCATTCCATACGTGAAGCGAGCGACTACGGGGAAAGTCGTGTCTCACAATCTGAAGAATATTTTAGTACTCGTGCTATCCTTGGGGATAACTTCGGAGACATTTTAATTGTACGTTACGATCTCTTCATACCAGCGGGTGTACTTACACATGCGATCATTACATGCGTCTGGAGGCTGTATCCTTAATGCATAAATTTCGTGCGACATGTTCACCTTCGTTTGACGTATATGTATAGCCCCCGACGCGTTGCTTCACTGTAAAGCAAAGCACCGGGCATCCCTTCACACGTCGAGGTTACTCGTGCCCGTCCTGTCAAATCTCAAGTTACCCAATGTGTGTCCTACAAAAATCACTATAAAGAGAACTCTGGCACCGCGATCGTCCGGCAACCATGAGAATGACGGTTAGTACTCTAGTACACTTTAGTTAGGACATAAATTTGTCTAATCTTCGTGCTTGTGGCTTTAAACATTCTTGTGACCTTATTTTTTACGCTTTATTTTTATATATTTTTTCGCACTCGTATTTTTCTAAACATAACGAGGCAATTAGTCTCTGCGCATACACGTCATAATTGTAGATTGCTGAACTCGGAACGCAATATTTTGTTGAAAATGACCTAATTAGCGAGTCACCAAGCCGGTTGAAGCCAGGACGACGTTTAGGCAAGTCCATGTACTGCCAATCATACCAATGTTGGCTGAACCACCATACTTTGAGCCCCCGCAGACACTGTTCCCTTTAGTACTTTTTTAGACTAGCTTGCGACGGGTAAATAACCCTTAACGCGAAATGTGGTTTCCTGCAAATGATTTATCGTCACGTTCGCTTCCTCTGATTTCACAAACTGACTCGACACTTACAATGATGTCCCCGAAAGTGGTCGATGGAAAAATAAATCACCGATCGGCACGAACATAACGCGTCTAATCCGGCCCTTGCTTTCAACAGACACACAGGTGTTGAGCAGTGGAGTGCATGACCTCTTCAACTGCCCTTGACCGGCGCTGCAGTGAGGTCTACGTGTGGATCTGTCGTTTACGTTAATACACAGAGGTTTGCTTCATCAGAGATTAAACACTACAGAGTGTGTCCCGCATTTGCGTAGGTGCGTAACGAAAGCAGGTAGAAGTTGATTGAGCTCTCCGTCGCGGCAGCCTTATCTTTATTGTCATTCTCTCTATGTATGTCATCACGTTTAAAGTGAACAGCTTTCTTTGGCTTTTTCGGCCGTTGTTGTGGTTGGTCGGTGGTTGAACTCGGCAAGGAAAATGCTCTCTCTCTCTCTCTCTCGTTTGTTCATTCGTTCGCTCCGGCTATTCGATTACACAGACAATCATAATTGATGGTTTCTGCATGATGTTATTTGCATTTATTTGTTACCCACCGTAGTGGTCTAGCAGTTATGGCGTTGCGCTGCTAAGCGGGAGGTCGCGGGATCGAATCTGGACCGCAGCGCCCGCGTCGCCATGGGGGCGAAATGCAAAAGCGCCCGTGTACCGTGCATTGGGTGTACGTTAAAGAACCCCAAGTGGTCGATATTAATCAGGAGTCCCCCCACTACGGCGTGCCTCATGATCATATCGTGGTTTTGGCACGTGAAACCCTGGAGATCGTTTAAATAAATTTATTTGTTTTTATTGATCGACTAATTCATTTCTGTAGAACAGAGATCAATATAGGCGGTTGAGTTATACTATCTACCTTAATCTCTCCACGGCAATCTCTTTATATGCGAACAAAACGGACTACATACACGTGTACAGCAGCGTAATCCGGTTATTCAGCTCGACGCGAAGCAAATATGTATATATACTGGCTCGACGGTGGTTGTGCGTTGCTTTGACCAGTGATACTTCCTTCATGATCGAAATAGCAAGCCATGCTGACTGTCACGCTTGTGGTTGCGAAGAGACCACAACACGCATATCATGCGACTGTGGATCTTCTAGTGGTCATATCCTCACTTGTCATATTGTATATTGTCATATTGTCAATCGACGTTACTTGCCATTTTCTATCTTGTACTATTGTAAATTTAACGGTTCACACCGCTGTCTTTCATTTAACTTTTTTTCTCGGTGACAGATGATGATTTCTGAGGCGCGATGTCCCTTTGAAATAGCTTACGGAGTATACGACGTGTGAATTGAGCAGACGTCGAGCTGCGTAATGGCTCTCTCGTTGCTCGTACAGTACATCGCTTTTGAAGATATGAGGACGACGCTTATCACTAATCTGAGTTTTGGAGAACTTGAGGGCGTGGTACGACAACAATTAGACTACTTGGCGTCGTCTTTAGGCAGATGTCGTTTACACCTTCGGCAAAGACTCCGCTTTGGCTTACGCAGTAGGTAACCCGGGCTCAGTACGATAGCTGCTATGATACTATACGCTCTTATATAGTTGATATGACCGGCAGACACCCGTGTTTTGAGTACTCCACTGGCTACATGCTGGGCTTTGCGAGCCTCCACAACACGATGACCCCGAATATATAGAGTAGATCCTGTTGCGAACTGTGCCTTGCAAAAAAAAAAAAAAGAAAGGAAGGAAGAATAAAAAGATAAAAGAAAGATTGAACTATCCCGCATGAGCGTCAAGCGACGGCGCACGAGCTTTGTTCGAGTCCCGCTATCGACTATTTGCTAAACGAGTGCTCTTAATACGCACCTCCATGCATATGCACGTCATGCTTAGTTCCTGACAGTGAATCTGACCGTGAATCTGGGGTGCATGAGCACCACAAGAGCGTAATTAAGTCGCTGCCTCGCAAGGGGTCCACAAAGGAAACGTCCGCGGGTTCAAAGTGTGAAACGCCTGATCGAGTCATCTATCCACAGCAGGCACGTACTCGGGGGGGGGGGGGCGAAATTAAGCGACATAACCCCCCCCCTCCTCCCCGCCCATGCCACCACTCCTCACACATTCCTAAAGCGCCGCCAAATGAATTTTGAGGCTTGACAGCTATTAAGTAGTCAACATTTTGCTGCCTTTTTCACTCCTTTAAGATAGCGGTAGTTATCGGCATCTCCTGGGGAGTGAAGGCCAGTTTTCTCAGATTCCGTGCCCACGCGATTAACTCGAGATGCGTTCAGTTGTCACCATCCATTGCAACGGTCACGCGCTTCGCTGTTGCTTCGCTAGTTCAACCTTCTTTGTTTAGACTCATCCAGGGACCAGGAAAGGGATTCGGTTCTTAGTCAGCTGGTCTGTAAGCTCGTGGAACGAGTTGCGGCCGGAGAAAACGAGAATTGCGTTTAACTTTTCCTTTTGCTTAATTATTTCCTCGAATGACGGCTCGCCACGACGCTGGCAGATCCTCGAAACCATATACCCGCCATATGGGTCAGATGAGGTGGAAAATAAAATAATGCGAAACAGCGTCCATCATCAAACCTTGCAATAACCCTTAAACCCATAGGCACTGTCACCCATTACCTCGTCTGGTTCTTCCCTAAATGCACAGCACTTTTCGTGAAAATTGGCAACTGGGAACAAAAGTCGCAAGGAGTTGTGAAATTAAGCGATATACTAAGGGAGAGAGCAAGGCAACAGCCAAACGGGAAGGAAAAGCGAAAATTAACAAATATAACCGTTGTTCATGAAAATACGTACGAATAAACATCTTTTTATTTAAAAAGGAAGTAGAGAAAATGCCGCCGGAAGTGCAGAACAATTCCCTGTGTTTTGAATGACGCTTCTACAGTTATCAGTCGAACCACCTGACGTAGCTACTTCTCTGCTGTGTTTATGTGCGTGTTTTTCTAACATCTCGCAGTCGGCGCAGTACGTTTAGAACCGCAGCGTCTTGCGTTCTACGCGATTGTACTGGACTGGCGACCACGCATCGTTACGCAACTTACCAAATAACAATACGAGTCGGTTTTGGCGCTTGGTAGAGCAGTAAATGAGGGATACAAAAGAACCTGTGATTGTTCCGCAAATATACATTTCTCTGTAATTCTTCCAGAGCTAATTAAAAAAAACGCTGCTATAGTCGGATACAACTTAAGTCTGCAGTGGAGCCCGCCCACGCCCTCATAACCGCCAGGGACTGTTCCTCGAATTAGTTAAGGCAAGGCGCAGAAGACCAGGGCTCAAGAAGAACACAAACGACATGACCGGCGATCCACTGTGGACTGATCCGCTGTGGACTGATCCACAGCGTTATGAGAAAGTACGAAAAATAAAGCTGTCATGCGCATCCACAGTCTTCTTGTGCCCACCGGCTCGCGCTCTTGACCGTTCGACGTTGCTTCGCTTCTCCTTCATATATGTATTTCGTTCCCACAGCGTGCGATCGCGGATCCGCGCGCGCATATGGAGCGCCCTGCGGCCGCGCTCGGATGTATCCATGACGTCTACACAGTTTGTACACACCGTGCACCGCGTGGCAGCGGGTGTGTGGGGGCGTGTGCCGGGCATCCACGGAGCGCGCCATAGAGACGCGATGCGTTCATGTAGTATGCATGCGTGTACGCGCGTGCCCAGAAGGGCCTGCCCGCCATCCACTTCTCCCTCCCGCCTTCCTCTTCCCTCGAGCGGCGTCAACCTAGTAGTAGTGGTGGCAGAGGCATGCATGCATGCTTGGCGCCGGACCCGCCTCCGGCCATAAAGCCTTCAGCACCCCCGATGCGTATCATTCCGCGCCGCGGAGGCGCTTTTGGCGGAGGCAGCTGCAGCCCACGATACCACCATCGCACCAGCATGCGCTCGCCTCGCAGGCGATGCGCAGGGCCGCGGAGCGCGCGCTGCTATAGAACGGGCTCTCTCCGTTTATTTTTTTTCTTCTGCTTTCATTGCCCTGCCGTTCTTCATTTCTCTTACTCCCGGCCCCGGCCGTTCCGCCGTCGTCGTCTACGCAGTCCGCGCGGCGCGCGTGTGTTGGCGGGGGATTCGCCGGCCGTTTGACCCTACTGACCCGCGCAGCGTGCTGCTGCTGTGGCTCGCTTGCACGCGGTGCGGCGCATGCGCGGAACTCCAACACCGCCACGCGGCTATCGTTCGATTCTCGGGAGCATCCCTCGGAAACTCGCCCCCCTTACCGCCCCCCCCCCCCGTCTCCTACACGCGCAATTCTTCGTATTTTCAATTTCTTTGTATTCTTTTAGTGCGCACTCCGTGTGTGAAGCGCATGTGCGTGTGTTTGTGCGCGCGCAGAGCGGATATCCAGGCTAAAAACGCACGCACACACACGTACTGCCGCGGCGGCCATCGAGTGAGCGAGCGAGCGAGCCGGCAGGCCAAGCTAGCCCGCCAACCGTCAGGCCGTAATTACAGGCTGCGTTCTCGTGTGACCGATAACCGAAGCTCTTCCACCTCCCCCCACTCGGGCCGTCTTGAAATTTTATTTATTAGCGCGCCGCCTTGTTTCGGCGATGGCCAGGGAGGCATCGCGTTGCAGCCCCGAAATCCTCAAGACGGCTGCAGCGGCGGCCGCCTCTGGCTTGCCTCGTAGCTGCTGCGGAGCCGCGCAGTATATACCAGCGCATGCCCCGGACCCCATCGGCCAATTCGGCTTCATCTATGTACAAGATCGCCTGGCCCTCCTCTTCTCCGGCGTGCCGCGCCACATAGCACCCCCTCCCCGTTGCCCCGGCTGCCGCTGACGCGGCTCTCACTTCTGCGTACACGAAAACGCACGAACGCACAAACTTGCTACGTACGCTTCTTGCTCCCCACCCCTCCTTCCTCGCCGGTCTTCCCCTCAT
Organism: Dermacentor andersoni; assembly: GCF_023375885.2. NCBI lineage: Eukaryota > Metazoa > Arthropoda > Arachnida > Ixodida > Ixodidae > Dermacentor > Dermacentor andersoni. The sequence goes on along the minus strand of NC_092815.1, from coordinate 75,303,044 downwards.
CGAACGCACATCTAAGCCTCCCAGCCTGATTCTTCTTGCCCCTCATTCTTCTTATCGCTACTTCTTCACCATGGGCCCGCCGTCTTTGCACTGAACTCACCGGGAGACGTTCCCGCACACCACACCATGCTCTCGCCCTCCGCGCCGCTTTTCGGTCCGAGCTCTGAGGACGCCGATCGCGGCTCTTCTTCGAGTTGTCGATGCCAGCGGCGCGCGCGGTAGTTCGACTTAGAGGGAAAGCACATCTCTTCGAATGACTCTCCTATTTTTTTCTTGCCGCCGTCCTTCCAATTGATCAGTCCCATTGCCGTAGCTTATTCTGGAGGCGCCCGCCATTAGAGCCACTTGTGTCTACCCGCTCTTTCTCTCCTCGCTCGTTAATCATTGCGTGTACAGGCTTATTCGCCGTGCGCGAGCGCAGACGCGCGCATCATGCGCACGCATACACGTGCACAAACGCACATGCACTCGCGCTGGGTAGCCCCGGTTACATGCCCGACGATTCTCAGTGCAATTTGACCTGGAAATAAGCCTCGAGTGTCTGCACCTGTGCGTCTAAGTGCGCGCACACTGCGCGTATATACGGAGCCACCCAAAACCCAGTTCGTGGTCTACGTGTCGTAGAAAAACGACAGTCGACCTGGAGAAGTGCCACTGGCCGAGATGATGAAGCGACGGTAGTTTCGCTTTTCAGGTAACGACCCGGATACCTCGGACAGCAGGTGGGGGCTCCTTCATACCGGTAATGCCGGAGAAAGAGGGTCACGTGGCGACGCTGCAAAGTAGTGGAATGTTTAGTTAAGATGGCTACTCTTTATCGCTTCGCACTTTTCTCGTCAGCGTTGATTTGGTTTCATTTCTACATCTTGGCTCCAAGCCATGTTCCTTTCCTTTACTCAACATCACGGCTGCCTTTTATTTACAGAACAATGTACACAGCTCTAAAGCGACCTGTCTACTTTTCTTTTTGCTTTTTTGCTTTTTCTTTTGCTTTTTTCAAAAGCTAGATTCTTGCTCAACACTCAGATACATTAGTCCTTTACAAAGCAGCGGCCCATTTTCGCTGCTCTGCATAGAGGGCAGGCGGCGCTAATGTTGCTATACCGCGAATGTAGCTCTAGGCTTATGCGCTTGAGCACGCGACTCACCTACTGGTGATCGCAGATAATTATAGACCCTTGTCACGGCTATCCCGTGGGCGCCGCCATATTTGACCACGTGGTGACGTGTCCATTCCTTGCCTCAGCTGACTCCGTTGCCTCCGTATCTACAATGGGTGTGCATGTCGTCGGTGCTGCTCAGAGAAGCTATGTTACCGTAGTTATCCTAGACGGTGCCTGGACGGATGACACGAAGATTTGGCCACAGCTTCAGAGGAGATGTAAGCGCTCTCGGAGCTTATTACGCCTTGTCCAAACAGCGCGAGCATGCATTGTATACGATGCTCATAATAGAAGCGGGGATATAAATTTATTCCAAGCTGTCCAAACTTTCCGATTATGAATAGAATCAGAATCAGTGTGTCCTGCATTTTATTCTTTATTTGGCAACTACAATGAACTAGCGGCTCGTCATGTTTCTGATTCAGTAACTTTCCTCGGTGCGGTCACTATCGGGTTGTTTATATTGTGGCTAATCGCTCGCGGGTGTGCTCAGTTGCGATAGGTTTGTTTTTTCTACGCACAAGGTCTGGAACGTAGATGTTGTGTACTTTATAATAGCTTGTAACAAAGACGTACTATCTCTAGTCACTCGCTTACTCGGTAGACCATCACGAAACGTTTAGGTTCGACCATTCGTATGCTGTCGTTGCAGTCACCGTCACCCAAGCTTCGGCGCATTGATTCAAGAGTGCCTGTACTAGCTTATTCTTAATGCGTTCGCCATATAGTGGTCGTAAGTTTGCGTGTGAGTTGGGATGGATGCGTGGCGCTAACATGCGAGAAATTTACTATTCCAGGAAGCGGCACTACTCTATTTGTCACTGTGTAATGAACAGTACTCACTCTTGAGGATGTTCCAGGGTTGAAGTCATTTCTTTGGAGCTTAGCGACACAACGATGCCGGATGAGTGCTGTTTTCTTATTCTCGAGGACATCTGCGCATCGCGAAGCACCGGCAACACAGGCAGTCCTTATTTAGCAGCGGCCCACGAACTTGGTCAAACAGATTCATTCTATAACTTAACAAGCCAGTAACAGTTTTTTCAGCCAACCATACTGCACTCGTGTACCCTCTACCGCTCCACATTTTGCAGCATGAATCAAACTCCGTGCGTTAGCCCACACCCAGCTGCATTTCCGACAGCTGATCGCACAGTAGCATCACCACTTTCAAAAGATTCTTTCAACGAATGACTGTCTTCGAGGGATCTAAGTTAAAACTATAGGTTTTCATTTCCCGAAACTACACAGAATGGTAAATGAGGGACGCCGTATTCGGGCTGATGATTTTTAAGCTTTACGAATTTTTTTAAAAAATCACTTGTGGCAGATAGCATAATTCTTGTCCTTAAGCTGGATTATTCGAAGACATTACTAGCAAGAGAAATCGAAACACATATTCAAATATTTACCAAAAATTCACTAATTAGCTTGCAAATTAATTACTTTACGGCCCATATTGCAAATTACGAATTGTTTCCGGTGAGTTTGCAAGACGTATCCACTTGAAATGAATTTCCTGGAATTTCCAGAAGAAGGTCCGGACACGCACACAGCCAAGTACTTATATTTATTCACTATCTATGATGAAATGTACTGCAAGAGCACCAGCTGAAAATTAAAGGCGTTAAACACCTAACTAACCAGCAATAAACCCAGGAGAATGTTATCTTCGTGTGTCAAAGAGCTTTTCCAGCCTTAACAAACGTCCTGCCATAGTATGGCAGGCTGTAAAGCTGCATAACCTGTAATGCATAACCAATATATACGTAGCTTCATAAGTGATCATCGTAAGGACACTAAAGAAGCGCATCTGTTTGAGATAATGGAAATAGCGCACCTCCTGCGTCAAAATACCTCACTATCAGCGCCGAACTCAAATTTACTTTCACGAGCTCACAATAGCCGTGGGTTTATTTCGAAATCATTTACAACCGCGTGTAATATCTGTGACTTTTTCGTGCAGGTTATAAAGACATCCTTCAAACCTTATTTCAAGATTCTTGCTCTGGGCTTATATAGGCACCCTTTTCGACATATCTATCAGGTGTGTCGACATACCTATCAAAACATACCTATGTTTATTTTGTTTTGTATACTATAGAATTAAGTTCTTTTCGAGATAGAGCCGGCCCTTCGCCCTTGAATCTTGTTAATGCGCAGCATTCCTTGCGAACTTCAGGCGCTTTGAATCCATCCATCCATCCATCCATCCATCCATCCATCCATTCATCCATCCATCCATCCATCCATCCATCCATCTATCCATCCATCCGTCCGGCCGTCCGTCCGTCCGTCCGGCCGTCCGTCCGTCCGTCCGCCAGTCCATCTGTCCGTCCGTATTCCAACGCCGCGCGGTGCCTACCAACTTGAGCCGCTGGGCGTGGGGTCGTGTTCGCGGTGCCGTCGCCGTCGCTGCATCGTCGTCATTCGAGCTTCGTTATCCTACTCTCGCATCTAATACTCGCGTACTACATACGCTCGAGCCAGGCGACGCGCGTAAGAAGGTTCGCGCATCTCGGCTGCGGAAGACCGAATGGTGGTTTCCTCCGTATGCGAACAGCGATCCAAAAGCAAGTTTCCCACGAGCGTTGATTTCCGATCGCCGAACAGCAACGCGCTGCCTTCGATTTCCTCCTCACGCTCGCACCGTATTTACCAGGTCGTTTAATGAAGCGTCGAGGCCCGCTCTTCCGTGCTGCACATGGAGCACGACAACGCAGCGCGGAATTCCAGCATGGCAGCGTCATTACAGCGGCTCTGATCGACGACCTCGGCTTTTGACGCTAACAGAGAAGCTCTTAGAGGGCCGCAACTTCGTGAAAAATTCGTCAAATCAGCCTTTGCTTCCCTCAGGAGTTTACTTGAGCCGCTCGAGGATGGCGTGCTACTATATGTACTACTGCAAACGAAGAGGAACGTGTTCGCAAAGATCGAGCAGCTACAAACAGACCCCCACTCTTTCTCACCTTCAGCGTGGCCGAGGTCCACAATGAACTCATTGAGAGACTCAAAGAGGTGGTCGCCGCAAACCACCGCGGAGTTGAGGTGTCATAGCAAGCTACCTGCAAAATGCTTCGCATGACTTCGATTGCTAAAGATTGCGGGATCTGCATAATCTTTATTTCAACCTTTACATTTATTTTGTGCCGATAGACACTTGGCTTTCTTTACTTGTATTGCTAACACAATGACAAACACGTGAGCTCGATATCTTCAGTTATACATTCGAAAAAGCATTCTCATTAGTTGCACTTTTTTGTTTCTTGTATGATAAGAAAATTGCTCATCCTGTTGCAGCACTGTCATTCTTAAATTCGAAAATAATTTTCATCGTAAAAGTTGAAATTGCAAGGTTGCATTGACAGAGCCGTGCCATCAAACCGCGAATAAGCCTGCAGATAAATTCAAGAAAAGAAAAGAAAAGAAAAAAGTAAAAAGGCACCGCAGTAAGTTGCGGCTAGGCGTACACGTCGGTAGTATATCGCGCGTGACATATGGCTACGCGTAAACACTTCAGTATGAGCAGCTCGCATCTCTCGTTGCACGGCTATGAAAGGAGGAGGAGGAGGAGGAGGAGGAGGAGGGGGAATGAAAGAGAGAAGGCAGGGATGTTAACCGAAAATGCGTCTGGTTGGCTACCCTACAATGGGGTACGGGAAAGGGGGAATAGAAAGATGACATAAAGAGAGAAGTGAAGGGAAAGAAAGATGCGGTGAATTATTTATATACCGCTTAAGCCGCACTAATCGTCCCGGCATATACGTTCGTCAGGACTCTGTCCTTGACCCCACGATGCACACGTCACGCGTATAGGCAAAGAGAGTCGTCATCCTTGGCTTCTTTCCGGAAGTCCTCAGACCCGTCGACTCGCCGCCCTTTTGTGTTCCCCTCCTCGCATCGCGATCCGTCAAAATTTAAGCTAGCTCCAGTGTTGCATAGAGAGAGGTGCCACGTGATGACGCCCGTAATTGACACTCACATCTTTATCACCCGCTCTTTCTTTTCATCTCTCTCTCTACTCTCCTTCTCTCTCGCTATTTGCAACCTGTCCCCACTTGGCATGTTTTGGTCACGGGGCTATTCGAGAGAAGCACGCTTTCCTGGCTTTCGCATATTTCCATCTATTTACGTCGCGCGTGCACAGAAAGTGTGCACATGTGGTTTCGTGTTATAGTCATCACTTCATGGAGCGGCTGAGCGAACTTCACATTATTTGCTCAGCCGAATGCGGTTGAGGAGGAAGACAATGAGCATTCGTTGAAACTCAACCGCCAGCAACATGTACTTTATACATCATCCATATTCCTACCGGCATTTACACGTCCACCCCCTTTCCCATTAAACTAGAGCAAGTTTTTTTTTCTTTTCACTTTGCTTCCTTTATTAGATTTTATTACTTTTTGTGGAAGTAAACGGGTTATTGCACCAACATATTTTTCTGTCGCCAGTTCCTCCTAGAGATTCCGGAGAAACAAGCCATTTTCTATAATAGGCGTGTCAAGCAAGAACCCGACTACAAAAGACCATGCTGCGCCAATAGGACATGCTATGCAAGATGTAGATATTGGTATAAAACCATGAAGAGAAGGTGAAAATTTGCTTTTTCTTCATCTTCTGCAATAATGTCGCTGCATCATTCTGCATATGGATAGCTTAAATTATAAGACCGCTCACAAAACCATTTGCCACATAAGTTGAAATCTAATGACAATCGAGGGCCGAGAAATGCGTTATGTCAGCATTATTTCGGACATACCACCATTCTTTAAAGCAAAGAGAAGTGTTTACTTATGATAATGTGTAGATAATAGCAATAGAAGATGATAATAGAAGACAATAATAAATGTGAAATTGGGAAAATAGAGATAATGTTTATAAACGTTATCGTGCTTAGAGCGTAGAGCCGAAGTTTCCAGAATAAATCAGAGATCAATGTTTCGGAACATAATGCAATGATAATTATATAGCTTCATTGGAAAATATCGATGAATTTTTCAATCTATTTCGACGTAAAAATGGTAAAGTGCGTAAAGTTTAGCGTATATTTGGAACTGTTTGTTCGATAGCCGGGTGTTTTCCATGAGAACAGGAAAGAGCGCCGTGTTGGAATGTACAACGCGGCGCAAACTATGGACACCAAGGAATGCGCTCTATGAAACATTACTATATGGACACATATTTTTTTTTGAACCAGATATATTCTTACTGTATAGCTACAAAGCTTTAAGCATCTCTCTTCCAGAATTATTCCTTGCGTTCTCTTTCTGATAGCAGGAAGCATTTCTATGCAAGTGAGTAAAGTGCGTAAAGATGCACGTTAAAATTCTGCTTCATTGCAACTGAATCTGTGATATCTGTCTGTCTGTCTTTCTCTCTCTCTCTCTTTCTTCGGTGCACTCAAGAGCACGTCCAGTGGCTGCCTCGTAAAAACTTATGTGGGTTTTTATGCATTTCGTAGGACTGTCATACCTAATGAATGTTGCTAGCAACCAGCAGAACAGTTTAGCCTGTACTCCAGGGCCGCGAATATGACTGCTTTCCGCGATTTCACTCAGACTTCACTTCTTAAGACTTCACTCAATAAGCATTAAAAACACGGGTAATACCGACTCGGCGATAACCATCATTGTTAGCTGCATTTATTAAAAAAAAAAGAATCTCGAGTCGCGCAAGCGCACCGCGAGCTTCTTCGCCGCGTCGTTACACGTGCTTTCCGGCATAAAACGCCTAATATTCATCCTCCATAGTGTACAAAACAGGCAATTAACGAAGACGACAACGTAGGGGCCGAGAGTGTGCGGGATGCCTCCTGCAGGCTGACGTTCAACAAGCGGGATGAGAAACGAGCTCGCGGAGAGTAATTTTCCGAAATTTCCGCTGCTGCTCGCGAACGGTTAGGCGGCAGCATGCTTGCGGCACGCTCGCGAACACTGTAAAGGCGCAGTGTTGTTTGTAGGGGAGAGGAAGAGGAAGCGGAAGATGAGGGGGGGGGGGGTGATGCTACCATCGCGTTGGACGCGTCTCCCCCACTATAAGTGTGCACGCCCCCCAACCGTGGCGCAAAAGCTGCAGCACCTTGCCGATGTTTTTTGCTCGCCCAAGGCGCTCGTTATTTTCTGCGTCGTCGTCGCTTTTACCGAGGCCGCAGCAAATTGTTTTCTGCATGCCACCCTCCCGCTTCTTGCCCTTGCGCCTGCTCACAACAAACACCGTACGCGCTATTATAAATATACCTACGAGAACTTCTGTCTGCGTGGCTGTTACCGCACCTGTTTTTTCTTATGGCTATAGGCTGTAGGTGCACGCGTTTCCTTTGGCCGTGCGTGCATGGAAAGCCGCAGTGCGTACACTGTATCTATCTTACAGGCGCTCCCTGCGCTGCTATGCTTGCGCATTCTCTTGTATTCGCACGCAACCGCGGGGCGTATTCAGAAAGGACATGTAAAAGCCCGGCCGACTTTTACGAGACGACTGTAATGTGCAATATTGCATTCAACATCAAACTGGGACGAGAAACCGAAAAAAGCAATTCACTGTACCAAGATTCGCAAATTGCTCGCGCAATATACTGCAGGGGCTGCGTACGTATACGACATACTTGTGCAGTATACCCAGGGAAAACAACAAAAAACAAAAGGAGGCATTGATATTATCCTATTTTTCACTAGCGCAATGAGTCTATGACGAAAAGTCTATAACGAAATAACAAACCACTAACAGCGCGATTGACCTGACCCGTGGATTGCAGCACCCTATACAGTTTCCAGCAATCCAGGCCATGATTTGAGATCCCGGTTTCTGAGAAGGCTAGCTTTCTGGACGTCGGGGCGCTATCACAGTCAATGGCGCCTTACACGAGAGGGGCAACATTGCCACAAACTGAACGAATTGATGGCCCCTTAACGTCCCTTCCCCCTATTCGCGATAATGCACCGCGTATCGCGGCAATAAATATAATTGTGCGTTGCCACATCTGTGCGCGGCGCAGATTTGTTTGCATCTGCAAACGGACGTCCACAAGCACCGCTCTCAACTTGCTACGCCCAAGTACTGTGGGTAGCTATTTACCAACGTGATGCGTAGAGAGGCACGGGACGTGTATACCGCGATAAATGGTCCTACGAACAGGGAGTAACCACCACAGACGGCATATACTGCGCGTTCATCGCGGTTTCTGTTGCATCAGTTTGCATTGGGACCCATGTTTCGCGAACGTAAGTGCAGCGGCTTGCTACATGGGTGCGCCTCGGTGAACGATTGAGGCGCCCACGGCTGCGATTTTATAGACGTGTCCTTTTTGATGATACTACTCCCAGAGCTTTTCGCGCTTCGTCAGTGGTCGAAGCGACGCTCCGCCATTGCACTTCTAGATATAGGATGAGCCGACCGTCAACGATGGTTGATAAGGGTGGCATAGAATCAAGCGGAACGCATTGCTACAAGATCGTCGCCCAGATTGCGCATGAGTATACGTGCCATTATAGTGACAGCACCGATGTGTTATGTGCTACGAGACACGTGTAATGGGAGACAGCACCCATATCTTCAATCTCGCGCAGAGGACGAATGCGAGACTCTCTATGCATACCTTCTTAAAATGAAGATGAAAAATTTTATTGTTTTTCACTCCTTGAAAGGTAACCACACCTAAGAAGAGGGTTGCATAGGTTCAAGTACTGGGCTTATTTGTTGGTTTTAGCCTATAGGAGGTGTACCTAAGTTACGATGAACATCGTATATTGTGTATGGAAGGCTTCAGGTTACTCTTGACCTCGAGCGATTTTTTTTTTGCTAACGTACATAAAAATCTTACTAAGTGTACAAGGAATTTCCCTATTCCGCCTACGTGGCAATGCTGCCACAACTGGCACGCTGCCCGGACTGGTGCGCTCAGCACAAGCTCATCGTAGCTTCTGAGCCACTGAAGTAGTTGTTGACTCGGCATTTTTTCTGTCGGATTATACGGGGGGATAATTTTTCAAGTTTACCGGAATTTTTCAGTATCGCCTGTCGCAGATAACATAATTTTTGTCCTTGAGCTGGATTATTTGAAGAGGCGGATATCATGAGCAAAAAAAATTGAAACGTACATATATATATATATACATTGGTGAGTTTGGTGAGTTTGCGAGACGTATCCATTTGAAATGAACCTCCAGGATGACACCAGTTCCGAGATATTACTTCCCAAAGTACGGGACAAATACATATAGGCGTTGCAGTTACTTTTGTGCGTCAATGCATGAAAGAGCGTTTTGTTAAAGAAGTAACAACAGTGCAATTTTACGGTGGCTTTGATGGCGCATATCTCCAAACTGGCGTCAATCTGAAATTTATTCCGAGTGGATATGTCTTGCAAACTCACCGAATACAATTCGTGAATTGCAATGTGCACCGTAAAGTGATTCATTAAGCAGGGAATTAGTGTACTTTGGTTATTAGTTGAACATGTTTTTCAATTTCTCGTGCAAGTAATGTCCAGCTCGCTGAATAATCCAGCTCAAGGACTAGAATTATGATATCTGCAACAGGAGATTTTTAAAAATTGCGGTAAACTTAACAATTACCCGGTACATTGAGTCGCTGTTCTGTTGATGTTTTTTTCCCCCTTTTCGCCTTATATGAGTCACGTAATCCTTGTATTCATATTGTACCTGGCGCTAAAATGTCTCTCGAGCGACTTTGCCTCGTCATGTGTCAAGGTGGCCTTTTTTTCTCTCTTGCCACGTAAATCCTCGTTGCCCAACCATCCTCCTATATATTATCTTTATTAATATGAATTTAAAGTAGAGAGGTTGGCGCCTATATACGTTTGCTACTCGTTGTTGCAGGGCAAACAAAAAATATAAGGCCCAAGAAGCATTGAAAATCAGAAATAAAAAATGAAACAACCTGTCTACCACCACCCCCCCCCCAAAAAAAAATAATAATCAGAAAACAAAACGCCATTACAAGTTTTACGCCATGCCTGGACTTTACCGGTCACCCCTCTTTGCACAAGTACACAGTATTCATCCACTCGTATGCATGAAGGTGTTTGAACTGGCTTGCCTTTTTCTTCTTTAGTGTCCTCCTTTAACAGATCATTGTTAGAACCTACCTGACCTATTCTCGCGATGTCACCGCATACCGAATCTGAGCTCCTAAATCCGAATGGGACAATTAAGTGAGACAAAGCCTAATTCTGATGTCATAAGCAGTCAACCGACGAAAATATGTCGGCGTCTCACCATCTCGAACAAAAAAAGAAAAACAATGCTCTGCGTGCGGGGTTTTCAGCGAAGATGAAGAGAGAGAGAGAAAGAGAAACGGCAAGAGGTCAACCAAACGAGCGCCCGGTTTGCTACCCTGCACTGGAGGTAAGCGAAAGCGGGAACTGAAAGCGGAAAAGAGGGTGAGAACGAGTAGTGCTCGCAGAGAGTTGGACATATATATACAGCAGGATTGTTCAACTGGTCAATGAGGCCGGTGTTCTTCAAGAACTGCAGTAGCGAACGTATATAGTTTCGGTCCCATCGACGTATGTGGCTAAGAACCAAGGAGTTTCGGTTTCAGAAAAAGCTCTGCTAGAGTCCACTCCGCTTAGTGCGACTGTAAAGAAATGCACAGGATGTCGTAACGAGGGCAAGCGCACAACAGCTGAATAATTGTTTCTTCGAGACCTACAGGTGTCGCACATTGGTGTATCGGCCATTCCAAGACTGAAAGTATACCCGTTCGTAAATGTCACACTAAGCCATAAGCGGTAGATCAGTGTTTCATCACCGCGGAAGAGGCTATTGTTGGCACTTGAAGCCATAATAAAGGGTGCAGGGAGTGTAGGTGGCAATTATACAGGCTCGAAGAGCTCAATGGAGTTTGCGTCGTTGTCTGAGCAAGCAAATGAAGTTATCTTGCAGAGTCCGTCCTCGCCAGTGGTACTGGAAAAGTCTGGGTGCCTCTGTGGGCGGACCGGGCAGCTTCGTCAGCTAGGTCGATACAGACAATGCCGGAATGACGCGGAAGCCCCTCAAAGATGATGTCGAGCGTATTTTTTTTTCCAAAGCACGATGGTTACTTTCTCTTATTTCAGATATCATTTGCTGACATATATATATATATATATATATATATATATATATATATATATATATATATATATATACGTGCTTTGACGTAAATCAGATTTTGACGTTCTGAAGAGCAGCTCTTGAGTAACGAAACAAGAGCCATTTCTCTGCTGGTTGTTAGTGCATAGTTCTGTCGAAAGTTCTGTGGCCGTAGATGTCGTTATGTGGGACACCGTGAATTTCGTTGTGACCCGTTTTGCTGGAATGACAAGAGCGACCGCTCAGCTGGTAGGCGAGGTCAAACTATCAATATAACTGTGCCCGCATGCACTCTCCGTATGCAATACAAAAGCAGTGTCATCTGCTTCAAAGCCACTGGCGAAAGATTAGCTTTCTTAGCGATTCATGCAATAGCCAGGCACATTTGAGGCTGTCGAAGACACCAAAGAGCAGATGAAGGTCTTGCCGCGGTGGTGTATAAGCCGATCGCATAAACACTCCAAGAAACTCGCACGGCTGCATCCATTCACACCCGTAAATTGAAGCCCCCGTTTCAGCATTACTGACAGTTTTAGAGGTTGCCATAAGATGTAAAACTGTTGGCCTGCCAATTCAGAGCTCGCACAGTCCGTAAATGGGCGAATACATATGATACCTCTAGTAACGCCCATTTCAGTTTTTTCATAACGAACCCACAGATTGCACTCAGTGGCAGCAAATGATGTGAAATTAATTGTCAATGTTGTAGCCTCCTATATATAGCAGTATTTGTAAGGGCAACTGAAATGTATTTCGTTAGCAAGAAAAAGTAATAATAATCCCTCTATTAGAGGTTAAGGGGCTTTACGTGTTGAAGGCCGTGCACTGTTGTAAGTGTACAACTGAAACACGAGCAGGAGGACTCGTCAAGCATGCTCCTGTCGCAGTGACACGTTCACTCCGGCATGGAGCTGGAAGCTCGTAGCTGGGTTTGACGTGTGCATCCGTTGCGCCAAGTTTCCAAGTTGTAGTCAAGTCGTCGTCGCCTGTCTCGTTACTGCGTGCGTGCGCGCCTACGTGTTTTGTGTCTCCATTTTACACGCACATCATTTTAGACACACAGCGCATGGCTCCAGGCTTCAAGTGGGAAGCTTGAGGAAACAGTTTATTATGCTTACTTCATATCGATCATATCTATTATCGAAAATTACATACTATCATAGAATAGACCTCAGGCAATATTGCTCGCTGTGTATGTATTGAATTTTGGACTATATCTCACAGAGAAGGAGGTCGGACTGCGCGGCGAACCTGCGCTGTACAGGAACTCCTGGCCAGATGCTCTTCTTAACGTGCATGCGTGGCGGCGAGTGAACCTCGCAGAGCTCGCAGTCCTTGCGCTGCTTCGATGCTCCGCCGCGTCATGCGCCGCGAATGACCGTATATATAGCTGTACACTCCCCGTAATCACGGCCGCCTTCCGGACAAGAGAGACGTGTCCCCTGGAGCGTGGACGCACGGGGAGAAGGGAAGGCACGTCGTGTCTGTCCCTAGCACACATACATCACACACACACACCGGCGTGCACGACTTGTGCAGAGAAGACGGAGAGAGAGAGAGGAGTGGCGCTGCCTTTAATTCAATTATCCGGACGAGACGGACTCGAGCGATTAAGCGAGTTAATGGGTCGCCCTGCGCTGCGCCTTGCTGCTGAATGCAGCGTGTGCGTCGCGTCCGAAAGGGTCCGCACAAAGTTCCCGCGCTGCCTGAGCGTGATGCCGTATAGGTCTGTTCGATTCGCCTGCACCACCGTGAACCGGTTCACGGCGGTTCACGAGAAGTTCAGAAATTGTGCGGCTCGACTCCTGAGATGCAGGCCCAGCGAGACGCTCGAAACGAATGCAAAGATGCGGACGCGATGCAGTTGTTATGGTATGTCAGACTATTGTGCACGGAGTGCGTAAGTTTGAGAGGTCCTGAACTACAGGTGGATACGATCGGCTTCTGGGGCGTAAATACACACCGCACTTGCGTGGACACATCATTCATTCAGTTCTTGGGACCCTGCAGTACCCGGAATGCACACACTCAGAGCATGAAGGAACGCGAATAAGAACATAATACAGTATTGTTACAAACAGAACACAGTTTTACGCAAAGTAAACAATGGAAGACGGTGCAAACTGTTGCAATCATAAAGGAAAGCTCGTACATATATAAGGAAACCTCAGGATCATCAAAACATTTTGTGTACACAACCTATCAGTCATTAGGACTGGAAAGGAGGTAAGTTCTAACATTCTTTTTTAAAGAGTTCAGGGACACGCATCTTTGAATAATTTCCATGGCCTGTGTATGTATGTTGAGAAGACTGGGAAATAAGTATGGAAGCATTTGGGTTTCGTAGTTGGTCCGCACAAGTGGAATTCTGTAATGGTTCTGCCTTAATTTGTACGGCACATTCCTGCTAGACTACAATTCAAGACATTTAGAAGACTTGAGCTTGATTTCGTTAAAGGCGTAATGGAGCAATTTCAACTCATATAATTGATTCACTTTTAGAACCGAGCGTTCTAAAAAGTGCAAACATGTGTGGTCGTTGTACGAGACATTTTCCACATATCGTATCGCTTTTATCTGCAATGTTATCAACCTCATAAGATTAGTTTTGGTTGTAGATCCCCAAATGGGCGTACGTAATCAGACGCGCGTATAGGCGGGGTTTTAACGGTGCTCGTGCAGGCGTGCCGCGTCGTCTGCTGCGCCGCTGCTTCGCACCACCTGTGCGTCTGCACCAAGTCGGCACCGACAGTCGATTGGGTGCAGCAAAATCATGAACCAGCCCTGCACCTATCCTGCACCTTTTGAAACGAATGTCATGGTTCGGCGTGCGCCATTGCTGCACCGCTGAAACGAATCGCAGGGTGCAGCACCTCGTGAACTGGTACAGGCGGTGCAGGCGCATCGAACATATCTCGTATGTGCATACGCTCTAACTAAGCACGGTAACATTTACAGTAACATCAGCAGATAACCTATGTAAAATACAAGTCACAAGTACGTGATTTCGATGCTATAGTTATTTACGTCGCGTCCATAGGTTACAATGGCCGGCGTGCAGATTAAATAAGTATACGAGCACGTTACTAGTGCAAACGCCGTGAGTTTGCTATAGTTATTGATCACTACTGGCGTGCGTTTTAGATTCTTACTAGCTGTACACGCCCCCCTGTCATTTCTTTCACAATTCATAATCTTCAATAGATTAAAACGCGTGTGGCTATACCGGGTGTCCCACGTAACTTGAGCCAAACTTAAAAATATGAAAATGCCACGTATGGCTAGACAGAAGCAAGGTAATGTTGTTTGCCGTCGTTTGGAGATGCTCAGATTATATTTCTTTTTGCATTCCGCATAATTACATAATTAGTCTTCAATAAGTCATCAACTTCTCAAATATTATAATTAGATTAAAACTGTCAACGAGAAAATTGTAGAGCAACATGACAAACTCTCGATACAGCTTTCTGTTGCTCAATACGTGCTACATAAAAGTGTTTTCCCAAGCATGAGAGCAGTCGCGAATACACGCAAAGTCCCCGTGCGGCCAGTCGTGTGTATTCGCGGGCTTCTTTCATGCCCGGAAAAAACAGTTTTATATAGCACGTATTGAGCAACAGAAAGCTGTATCGGGAGTTTCTCATGTTGCTCTACATTTTTTTTTCATTGGCACTTTTCATGTAATTATAATATTCGAGAAGTTCATTAATTAATTAAGAGTAACTATGTAATTAGGTGGAATGTAAATTCTTAACCTTGTGCCACCTGTACATGTTATTTTCTTAAACTTCATTTTGAAGAGGTTAATGTTACGAACTTTTCAAACATGTAACATGAGAGAAAAATGAGTAAAGAAACTTCATAGACCAATAAGATGGAAGCCTCGGTGGAGCGCCGCCGAAACAGGTGCGAGCACTCTTGCCAAACTGCATGCTTCAAGGACTGCTGAAGAAGCTCCTGCTTTTTTCCTGCTTTCTTCTCTTTTTTTTTTTCAGGAGCTCTTTATGCTTCTGTCAGCTGATGCATTTGAAAGCGTCATTAGCATGAACAACACGCCCATGCTTCAGTTCTTGTCAAATTTCATTGGGAACGTGTTGACCTCAATGGTGAACCTATCCATAATGATGAATGCGCAACCGCCCTAAATAACTACTTTTCTTCTGTATTTACTGCTCCCATTCACGTATCTGACCTGCCCACACTTACCGCTTCAGTGCAAACTATGCCAGACCTAGACATATACGCGGAGGGCATAGTTAACCTATTCAATAGTCTTAAACCATCATCTTCCGCTGGCTGTGATGGTATTAGTAGTAAACTTCAGAAGAACACCTCTCATGTATCAGCACAAATACTCTGCGTACTATTCAAACAATCGCTAGAAACGGGGACCGTTCCAGGTGACTGGAAGAAAGCTAATATCTTGCCCATTTTTAAATCGGGTGACCGCTCGAACCTTACCAATTACCGCCCAATCTCCCTTACAAGCATCTCCTCAAAATTACTAGAACACATTATAGCCTCAAGCCTAATGAAATTCCTTGAAAGCAATAATTTTTTCTACCCATTTCAGCATGGTTTCCGAAAACACTTATCGTGTGATTCCCAACTCGCCGAATTCACCCACGACATTCTGCTTATCATGGACAGGAACCTGCAGATCGACGCCGTCTTCTTAGATTACTCAAAAGCTTTTGACAAGGTGCCTCACAAGCTCTTGCTGCAAAAACTATCTGGACTTGGAATCTGTAATAACTTACTCAGATGGACTGAACAATTCCTATCCGGGCGCACACAATACACTTCCACGAACAATCACCGCTCACCTCTTACCGATGTGACTTCGGGCGTCCCTCAGGGCGCCTGTTTGTCCCCTTTATTATTCCTAATCTATGTAAACGACTTGCCTACTAGCATACATTGTAAACTACGACTTTTCGCATACGACTGCGTAGTTTACAACACTGTTAACTCCTCTGACGATGTTCTTTGCCTGCAGCGTGACCTCGATGCCATCTCGTCATGGTGCGAAAAATGGCACATGCCTCTCAACTTATCAAAATGCAAATCTATGTCTTTTACCCGAAAACGCAGTCCCTTTCAGTCCACTTATCGCGTTAGCTCTGTCAACATCAGCGCCACTTCATCTTACAAGTACCTGGGTCTTACTTTGACGTCATCACTCTCTTGGATAACACATATCGAAACAATACGTCGCAAAGCTGCGCGGTCACTCGGGTATCTACAAAGAAATCTAAAGAAGTCATCCCCAGAGGTAAAGAAGTTGGCGTACGTGACATTTGTCCGTCCACAACTCGAATTTGCTTCTGCTGTCTGGCATCCATCTCAAGATTACCTAGCCGCATCATTGGAATCCGTTCAAAACCGAGCCGCCCGCTTCATCACTTCACATTATTCACGGTACACCAGTGTCACTTCTTTGAAGCAAACAATAGGTCTGCCAACACTGAAGTCTCGCCGCATCATATCACGTCTTTGCTTGCTGCACTCTTTTTTTTACAATCCACGCTCAAGCCACCACCTTCTTAAACCACCATTACGAACTTCCTCTCGCATAAGTCACAGCTCAGCCATAGCACGTTTACCCGGCCGCTCATCTGCCATGACCACTTCCTTCTTTCCTGATGCAATCGTTTATTGGAATGCGCTCCCTGACAACTTCGTTACCTGTACTGACCGCAAAAAATTTCGTGAATACCTAACAAATCACTTTGAATAACTTTCTGTTCCCAGTGCACATCGTTCATGAACCCATCATAAACCACTCGGAATAGTCTACCCTTGTCAACCCTTCCACCTAGTCTTTTTCTTTTGTTTCTTTTATTGCGAATGTATTGCCGTGTTACTTCTTTCAATCCGAATTTTTTTTTTTATTGTTTAAAGTCGTACAAAATCAGCGATGTGTTTTCTTTCGTTGTTTTGCAAGAAACCACTCTTATACGTGTTTGTATTGCCCCCCCCCCCCCCCCCCCCCCCCCCTTGCGTAATGCCTTCGGGCCTTCAAGGTGATAATAAATGAAATGAAATGAAATGAAATAAAGGAAATGACACTTATTCTGTTTTCGCGCAACACAAATTTGCTGCGTTCAAATGCACATTAATTACTTGCTCACTTCGGTCAGAGGCTCACTATGGGGTCAGAGGTCAGAGGACGCAACACCGACCTGCCGCGGATGGCTCAGTGCTTTATATGGCGTTCTGGTGACGAGCAGGCAGGTACCCGCGTTCAACTTGCGTCCGCGCTGGCTACACTTAGATAGGTGAAAAAAAAAGAAATAGAAGAAGAAGAGGAAGAAGTAGTAGTAGTTGACGTATTGTGCAGTGGGTGCTCGACAAATAGCCCCAGGTGGCCAGAATTAGCAATCAGGACCACTCCACTGTAAATACGGCGTGTCTCATAGTTTCGGGACGTTAAACCCCACAACCAAATCTAACGCGACACCTTCGGTCCTCAGGAAAATAACTGAGGGCAATTAAGAATCACGTCGGAGCATTATTCGTGGAGCGTTACCAAACATCAAGTGCGTATACCGCATGCTACCACTGCACATACAGGAGTATTCGTATTTTGTTTCCCAGCGCGGAAGGACGATGCTCCTGCTGGCACGCTTCTCGCATATGCGCACGAAACTGGCTCCGGTGCGGCAGGGCCGCACCACTTAGCTCGCCAAGATGGCACCGGTTGAGCCCCGGCATCGCATACTGGGGCTCCGCAGTCATGCATAATTTACGAGGTGGTTTCCCAAACGTTCTGCTTCGCGCCCGTACGTAAGAGCCCGCTCCGGTTTTACCCGCTTAATCGATGCCCGAAATCTCTCGTCTTCGGCACGCAGCCATATATACGTTTACGTATGGGCATAAACCGAACCGCATGCGCTGCTGCGCTCCGAAATTTTTTGTCGCGCAGGACGGGCTTTTCGTGCGCGCGGTCATCCACGTCTATACCTACGTGTGTCCTCGCTGCAGCGTTTCGACACGAGAGGTCGACCACTCAGCGCATCGATTTTTATCAGCCCGATGCGTCCGCAGGCGCGACCATCGTTTTCCTACGCCTGTTTAGTACGGCGGGTGAGCGCAAATAACGAAAACTCAATCAAGAAAATGATTTGCATGCGAGCGAATCGAGAGCACGCAGCACACATAATTGCCACCCAAATAATCGGGGTGCAACATTTTTTTTTTTTTTCGCTGGCGAATTTTGAGGCTGGCTCAAGACGAGGAAGCTTGATAATTTTTTTTTCGTTCTTTATTTTAGCTATACAGAGAAACGACAATGAAATAAAAAATAAGGTGTCGCTTCTGATATGCGCATATTTGCGTCATCACTCTTGGCATCGTATAGAGCGCACGGTGTGTAATTAAGAGGCCTGGTCGTCGGTTGCATATGGGGACGTGTGACAGACTCCGTAAGCTCACGTTTCGCGATCCCATACAGGTTAAGCGCGATCTGAAACCAATCTGCTATGCGCGTCGCGTTGCGGAAACCGCGTTCGGGCACGAGGCAGTATAATTAAAATGCAATTAATTGTCACGTGATCTACAGAAAAAAAGGCAGGCATCGTCCATACGTTTTACTTCGTAGATGCCATGAGCAGTACGGCTGCGTACTGGTATACACATGCGATCATATACTTAAGCAACAGCGCACTATAAGGACGATTAAAAGGTGATATCAAGGAACTACTTACAAGTGCACTGTTCAGACAGGCGACGGTATAATAAATTTTTATGACTGCTGATAAGGTGGTCAAAGCTCTCGTGTATCACTTTTATTTATCTCTCACGTAGCCACGATGACTGCGCCATGCTTTGGAATCAAGCGGTAGCAACGTTTCTTGCTTTAATGATTTATAATGACGCCGGTTTGCGGCAGCGTTGAGAGGGCGCAGCGCGCTGTTGATACTCGGTCAGAAGCGGCGGTTAATGTTTATAGCCAGGTGAAGGGCTTGTCGAAACTGTACCCTCATTTTAAGTGCACAGCCTCCTGCTTTACTTCATGTTTCCGGTGTACCACGTCTCGAACCGATTGTTTCAACTCTTTCCGCACGGATGCACGTATATACTTGGGAGCTAACTGCATGTATGAGGGTTATCATGAAATCATGCGCATTGCTACAAACGGCGAATTGATGGCTGTCGCGAGTTGCTATTTTATTTTATTTGTTATTTTTTTGCGCTCTATCTGCCTACTTCCTCAAAAGCCGCGTGCTATAGCACTGCATTGCTCAACGTCTAAAGAAGGAAGCAATGACTGAGACGGCGCTGAGCGCGGACCAGGCACGTACCCAGGATTTTTTTTTTGGGGGGGGGGGGGGGGGGGGAGGGGGGCAACCCTAAGTAACTTTTCTATGAAAATGAGGGGGGGTGGGTACCTTTACTAGCACAAACGTGAATAATGCCTACCGTTTGCCATAAAGACGCGTAAACCCCCCAAAAAAGAAATGAAATAAGATGTATCTCACAAGTATACATCTGTGGCATACACCTCTCCTTTGCATGACAAACAAGGAACCACATCAAATGGACTCGCGCAAGAAAGAAGCACAGGAACACGCCAAGAACAACTAAACAAGCGAGTCTAAAATAAAGATTTCTAGTAGCGTTTTTCGAATTACGTCTGGAAGCAATAAAGATAAATATATATTTCCGGTACAATCACGCTTTCTTTTTAATCCCCCGTTTACTGCTCTACCAAGTGCCAAACCCGACTCGTATCGTTATTTGGGAAGATGCGTAACGATGCGTGGCCGCCGGTCCGGTACAACCACGTAGAACGCCGGACGCGGTTCTATAGACGTACTGCCCCCACCGCAGGAGGTCAGAAAAAACCACATAAGCACAGCAGAGAAGCGGCTACGTCAGGCGGCCCCTCTGATAACTGTAGAAGCGTCATTCGAAACACACGGAATCATGCTCCACTTCCGGCAGCGTTTTCTCTACTTCCTTCTTAAATAAAAAAGACGTTGATCAATAAACGTTTTCACAAACAACGGCTAAATATGTTAATTTTTGCTTTTCCTTCCTGTTTGGCTGTTGCCTCGGCTCTCTCCCTTAGTAGATCGCGTAATTTCTCAACTCTTTCCGACTCGTGTTTCCAGTTGTCAATTTGCGCGAAAAGTGCTGTACAATTAGGGAAAAACCAGACGAGGTAACGGGTGACATTGATATTGCTTATGGGTTTAACGGTTATTGCACGGTTCGATGACGGACGCTGTTTTGCATGATCTTATTTTCCACCTTTCTAACCCATACCATAGGTATACGGTTCCGAGGATCTGCCAGCGTCACGGTGAGCCGTCACTCGAAGAAGTAATGAGACAAAAGGAAAAGGTAAACGCAGCTGGCGTTTTCTCTCACCGCAACTCGTTCCAAGAGCATACAGATCAGCTTACTCTACGAACCGAATCCCTATCCTGGTCTCTGGATGAGTCTAAACAAAGAAGGTTGAACCAACGAAGCAGCAGCGACGCACGTGACCGTTGCAATGTATGGTGACAACTGAATGCATCTCGAGTTAATCGCACGGGCACCGATCGATGAGAAAACTGGCCTTCACACCCCAGGAGATGCCGTTAACTACCGCCATCCAAAAGGAGTGAAAGAGGCAGAGCAAAATGGTGACCGCCGAATAGCTGTCAAGTTTCAACATTGATTTGGCGGCGCTTTAGGAATGTGTGTGAGCAGTGGTGGCGTGGACATGCATGGGGGGGGGGGGGGGGGAGGGGAGGGGGGTATGCCACTTAATTTCGGGGGGGGGGGGGGGGGCGGACCCCCTAGAGTACGCACCCCCTTGGGTACGTGCCTGGCGCGGACTATATACTGTACGAGGTCCGCGTCGTCCAGGTCCGCGTCGTCCTTCCGGCAGTGGGGCCATCCATGCACAAGACATGCATAAATATTATACGTATGAATATACACATAATTTTTGGCTCTATGTTAAAAAGACACCAGAGTAAATGTCGTTACATTGTAGGGCTAGTCCTATAATGATATAGATGTGAAATTCTAAGCCGAAGTTTCGGCATACCTGAAAAGGACTCAAAACCGAAAGACGGGGGCAGTGCCACATATATAGTGCCTTGTAAAGTCTAATATGCCGAATTTATTTCGTTACTTATCCGTAAAGATATCAATACAACGTTCGTAAACGGACATAAACTTAAATGTGCTGCTTTTAGAGGAATCTCTTGCGGAAGAAAGGACATTCACACTAAGAAAAACTACAGATTTTCTTCATTTACATGTCTTCTTCTATACCTATAGATTTATTTCTACGATATATTTCATTCGTAGACTAAATGTAAAACTAGGTACGTTACTGTGTTCTAACGTCTAGGTGTTTTGAAAGTATTAATTACACTATTTATCACATCGCGCATAAATAATTTTTTTTTACTAAATAAGTAAAGAAGCAAAAGTAATAGCTATCTCACGAGCAAATTATTGCTAATAATATTTGCCTTACAACCTTACATTTATATCGAATCGGTTGGATCAACAGGAACTTGACGCATCCTATCATTATGGTAAAAATATCAAGTTGCTTCTCACGATCTGTTTAGGTATACCGTGCTTTACGTTCACCAACTATGGGCATCAATCTTACAAGTGTATACTCGCATTTATGTATGTTGTATACGTCTACATTATGTCATTATTTCATTGAAGTATAAGCGCATTATAAATTTTAGCATGTATCAATATCAATATAATCGTCGCTTGTGCCGTGCCGTCTTGCTGTGTGTGCCAAACAAGAACAGGGCATGCATTTCTCAAGCCGTTTTCAGAAGGTTTAGTCGCGTTTCCTGAGGTAACAAAGGAACTGAGTTTCGATTGATTCAGTGATTTATTTATTCATTTTTATCAATTATGATTTTGAAAATGTTGGCGACACCTGTATTATGTCACGCTGAAGTCATAATGACACCATCGGCGACGTGATTCGGAATTTCTAGAGGAATGTTTATGAATTTCGAATAAATATTATTCGGGAAATTTATTAATTTTCTCAACTGACAAACATCTATCCTGCCGAAAAAACAAAGACAACGAAAGGCAGCTTTGAGAGAGCAACCTATAGCGAGCAATCAGCTTTGACAGTCGAGTTTGTCTTTAGCGTATACACTTAACTATACGTCGGATCCTCCCTGTCGCCTTCATTGCTTGTGTAAAGGACACGATTAGACCCATGCACGATGCGACGTCATTCGAGCAATGGATAATCACGGCACCCGCAACTGACACCGAAAGGCGGCGCTTCAATCACTCTGACGCATGCCATTTACAGCGAGAAAGGCATCTTCAAATGTTGCTGCAGGTCTCATGTCAGTTATATCTCATTCCTCTTGGCCTTCATGCTGATGGATTTGATTTAGTTGTGTGATAAAAAAAAAGCCCAAAGCAACACCCGGGTTATCATAGACGGCGCAGTGAGGGTTTCGGATTCATATCATTTTTTTTTTCATTCGTGTCTTCTCGCTCTCAGAGTGTATATGTTTTAAGCGTATCCCTTCACACAACTTTAAAATTTCTTGACGCGTTAAGTGTTATCTTTCAGTTCGCTCCTATTTCCTGTATACCTAGTCACTTACGTGTTCTTAACTGCTAGTATCATGTTAATTAACTGTCATGTGAAAACTTGCATTTTTGTTTCTAAACTCAGCTTCTTTCTTATATTGCCATCGTTGGGCAATTGTTTTCTTTTACTTCCTTTTTTTTCAATTAACTGTTCTGCCTAAATGTGTACTCATATGCATGTATACTGTATCGCCCAACTGCCACGCTCTCAAATGAGAGTAGCAGTATTGTAAATTAATAAATAAAAATTTCACCAGCTGGGGTTCTTTAACACACCTGCCTGACAAAAATCATTATTGCGATTCTGAAGATTCCTTGCTGACATTCTATAGGCTCCAACAAAATTTGTTGAGAAAAACTGCTGAATTTCTAGCTTCTGTAAGAGCTAAGAGTAAGAAAGCGAACGTTTCTTCATTCTGCAATGAGGTAGGTCGTCGCGACCACCAATCGAACTCACGACATCTCGTTCAGTAGCAGAACGCCAAATATAGGCATACTGCAAGAGCCACCGCAGCGGATGGCATTTGCGCACACTGCTGACTTTACACACTGCATGGGGACCATTACAGAGTATTTTAACGGTAACGCATTGGAATGGGGGATACGCCCTTGTGCTGGTCTTGTGGAACCACAGAAACGATTGAACACATCCTATGTATCGGTCCCCAATACGACGCCGAGCGTGAAGCTCTCCTGACAGCATTGAACCAGCTGGACTCTAGGCCATTTTCGGTAATGAAGATCCTTGGACCATGGCCGCACGAGTCGATGGCACAGAAAGCCACGAAAGCGCTGTTGAAATTCCTCAAGTCGACAGGTCTGGCAACCGTGTGTACACTCCGTGCGAACCTTCAAATGTGCGCGAAACTGTGCTCTTTCTGTCTCCCCCTTCATCGCCATACCCTTTCCTCCAGTGCAGGGTAACAAACCGGACGTGCGTCTGGTCAACCTCCTTGCCTTTCCTGTCTTCTATTTTTTTTTTCTCTCTTTCTTAACGGTATCGAAGTTACGTCGCCACATCTGAATGTCAACACGGAAGTGTTCTAACAGTTGTGGGGAAGCCGCGGCCCTGAAGCTTCGGCCATCAGGCTCGGTCAGTGTATACTGCCTGGTATACAGCGCTTCAGTCAATGCGCATGCAAACGACAAGAAATAGCACTATACTGGTACACGCGTGTATACCACTTATGGAGTGTTACGTAAGTTGGCGGTATTTATTTACAGCATACTGCAGACCCTAGATGGGTCCTAGCAGGAGGGGCAAAACAGAAAGAGAATGACCATAACAACTGCAAAAAAAGCACAGCAAAAAAATAATTGCAGTAAAGAATATATAAACAAAGACACATAGCATGAACACAAAA
Organism: Dermacentor andersoni; assembly: GCF_023375885.2. Lineage (NCBI taxonomy): Eukaryota > Metazoa > Arthropoda > Arachnida > Ixodida > Ixodidae > Dermacentor > Dermacentor andersoni. The sequence continues at coordinate 75,278,828 of NC_092815.1, read as the reverse complement.
CAATAACTGTGCAACTGTCAATAAGTAATTTTGTCAATGGCATCAATACTGGTTAGTAGATCAGTCGGGAGTGAATTCCATTGAGTTATTGTGCGCGGAAAGAAAGAGTATTTAAAAATATTGACTGTAGCGTTGTACGGTGTTAGGGATTCCGCGTGATCACTGTATAGCCACAATAGTGTTAAAATTATAGGACAGATGTCTCAACGACCTTAAAAAGCTCCCGCTTCCCAGTTTTTACTTAAGAGGAAGCTTCAGCTCGGGCCCAACTCTGACGCGGCCTATTGAAATACATGTAAAACGCAGAAACGCTTTTCTGAGATAACCCCTGCACCGATTTTAATGAAATTTATTGCATTTAAGAGAGAAAGATAAATTCGAGTCACTGCTGGAAGCAGAATTTTGATTTAGGGCCTGAATTACGTTTATGTGTCGTCTTATAAATACAGAGTTTAATATTCCAGGTTTTACTCGCTCTAGCCTCATCAATTATAACAACACAAGATTTTCAGCACAACTCAATCTTCTCCTTCCAAAAGCAAGAACTAATTATGGGAAATTTACCGTCGTGTTTCCAGGCATTTCTGTTTGGAATTCAATACCATGACTTTGGAATTCAAGTAATCTACATTATTATCATTCAAGCGTAGAACGAAGGAGCATTTCATGAACACTTTATCTGGCGCATAGTATAATTTCACGAACGTAGAATTAATTAGATTTTGTTCTGCTTTACCATTATGCAATGTACTGTTCAATTACCGAGTCACTGAATTTTGCCTATAATTGATACTTCTCGTTAGTTTTACGTGCCATTTATCCTCATTTGAATTTCTGCGAGTTATCTTTAAGATTTCTTCAATTATATTTCTTTCTTTTTAAGCGTGTGATTATACTTGTGATATCATTAATAGATTTTTTTTTCTCTCTAACCGTTTATTTCCTATGATGATGTAGAAATTGTATAATATATGACATGACTCACTGTTTGCCACGGTTCTTTAGGAGGTCCCCCCGGCAGTTGTTACTTCGGGACCTCCGAATGTGTACTTATACCCATCTTGTATTTGATTTCATCAAAAACAAATATTGATTGATTGATTAAATTTTGTTAAACGGATTTTCAAAAATTCGAAAGTGTGAAAGAATAGAAGCACCAAGTTATAAAAATTAATTGCTCTGCACCAAGAAAGATATCGTGGTTCTCTAAATGGTATACATTAGATCATTCAAAGCGGGCAAATTTGGTGTGTCAATTTATATCTTACGTGAGTTCGTTACGTTGTGTACAAGGGTTCTTCAAAAGGTGCATTTTCATATTACTAAATTTTTGAAGATTCAAGTTTAACATATCAATTTTGTCCTGTTTAGATGTACTATCAGATACAATTCACATAATTGTGATATCATTTTTCACTGCTGAGTTACAGAGTGGTTAACTTGATAGTTTCGTTTTCTGAAAATTTGCAATTTTTTGGCAATCTTTAATAAAAAATTGTCGACCTAAAACGAAAATTTGAAACAAACAGTCACTATATTTTAAGTTTTTCTTTTAAATGCAACAAACCTCCTCAATTTTGGCGCCGTGGTTGCGGAGAAGAACGAATTAATCTTTTACATGTGTTTAGACAGGAGCATCCGAGCTAAAGCTTCCTCTTATCCAATCATGGAGTTAGCAGGTGTGACGGATGTCTCTGCGGAATACCAAGTAACTATGTGCATCAAATAAGACGTGCTTTAATATGTCAATGTATGTTTTGGATAGCATTGTCCATATGGAGAGAGTAAAGCAACTGTGGTCTGTACATGGTCACCCTCGTCGTCAGTACAACCTTATTTATTCCACTGCAGGATAAGGAATCCAAGTGATTTCCAATTAACCTCGTACTGGGTGACCCAGGCAAACCCACCTCATACATATGCTTGAAAATCATCCTATCACGCGATCTAATTCTCTGGTACGATCGACTATGTTTCTCCTCATTCCACTCGTTATCTGTTCTACGCATTACAGGACCTGTTCAGCTCCACCTTTTGTACTCCTTCGCAAACGTATTCGTGTTTGGTTTCTAATTTATACTGCTGTCGATTTTATATCCTGTTACGCCCACCATTTTCCTTTCCACCAAACGTTCAAAGCACTTGGATTGCTTTCAAGCTTCTACCGTACATACTATGGGAGCCGGAGTCGCAGAATCGTTGCACAAAGCAGAATGGTTGGGCGCGCGCGCTCTTTGATTCAGTTACGCAAGCCCATTCTTCACATGCCTCGATGCCCTATCGAATCTGCAAAACGCCGGGCCGCGTGTGAGTGTACATACCGCTGGTTTGGAAGTGGGCGGCGTGTTCTGCCCCCTACCGAGGAGCACCCATGCGCTGCGGTGTCTGTGCGTGTCCCTATAGATTTACACGCCGGGCCCATCGCACAAGCGAGGAGGCCTGGCAGGCAGCCTCACAGAAGGCGTGTCAAGGGGCTGCGCTCATTAGTATGAGAGAGAACACAAACAGGAGGAGAGCCGCCCGTTGCCGCTTTCGTTGACTCGCACCGCAAGCCCCGCGCGTAGACACATAATACATGCTCGGCGGAACGTTCGAAGGAACGATAAAGGTGCACACCGAAAGAGAGGGAGATGCAGAGGTGAGCGCGATGGTCCGTGGGGCGCCTCAGCGGCAAGCATGAGCGCGCTCACGCGAAGGAAAGAAACCGCGTCGTCATCGATGCTTGTGGCGAAATCAGCAAGAACTCTCTGTTACACTCGCGGGAAGGGCGCGGCGCGACGCCTTTGAAAGCGGATCTGCCGCGCGCGCGCGACCCCCGCGGTCTGCTCGCAAGAGTTGCTCGAAGAAAGAGAAAGAACTGGGCTGCTCTGCTGGATGCGGAGCGAGCTCCTCCGCTTGGGCAAAAGAAGCAAGAGATGGAAGAGCCCGCGCGGTGTATCGTATAAACGCTTTCCCGGACGGGGATTAATTGCCGGCGCTGCGTGGTGCGCCAGCCTCCGAAGTTCCTCGGGTTCGTCATGCCGCGAGCGATTCGCGTTCCGGAGGTCAGGTGCTCCGGTCGGTCTCCGAGGATCGCTGCGGAGCTTGCAGCGTGGCTCTACGGTTGTTGTTGTTCGGTATTCTCACTATTTTCTTTTTCGCTTGTTATATCACGTTGCCCGAATCCATGCGCATATACGTGCGCGTATATACGACTTGCGCGCTGTTCCCAGATATGAGGGCATCGCGCAGACAAACCTCTCTGTGTGGGCGGCGGGGTAGAAGAGGACGGATGTGCCTGCCCTGGACGGCGCGAATGGGACTCGCTAATGATAATTAGCCTTCCTTGGAGGCCTTCCTTCGCGCATTAGAGACGGATAGCCTTTTTGCGTGTGCACGGTGTATACGGTTCAAGTCAAGGTTATACTCGCTGGGTCCGTCCGCGAGGGCGTTTTCATATATAAGTCGGTGGCATGAAGTAAGTTTGATTGATGGAACCCCTTGAGTAGTGCATGTACGAGACTGTGAATACATAGTTTCGGAATAAATTACGAGCGTTTCTTTTCAAAGTATATTGTTTCCGTCGTTGGGATGAGCGACACGCGGGGATATATATAGAGGCTGCAATGTATACTTTCGAATGCCCATGGTTATGGGATGCATAATGTTTGGTGTGCACTGCACAAAGTTTTCATTGATTGATTGATTGATTGATTGATTAATTGATTTTGATTGATTGATTGATTGATTGATTGATTGATTGATTGATTGATTGATTGATTGATTGATTGATTGATTGATTGATTGATTGATTGATTGATTGATTGATTGATTTTACCACTCGATAGCTTCCCCTAGGCGACAGTTCTGGACTTATTTTAGTCATATGAACTTCTCTGAAATGCGCAGAAAGGTCATCGCGCCGTTATGTTTGCGCTCTGTTTCCATATAAATGTGGCTGTCGCGACGTGGCCTTATGCTCAGAGGGTGGCATAGCCGCTGGGCTACCGCAGCAGGTGCACATGGATAGCCAATACTGTTTTTTTTTTCTTTTCGACTTTGTGGTGTGTCCTGAAAGCAACTGCCGATATTGTTTTGTCTCTCTCTTTTTTTCTTTTTGTTGCCGTTCGATCTAGTATGCGCAGCTGCAGGCGAAAACCACTTCCCCTCGAACAATATCCATCCGCGACGAAGAAGGCGCATGCCCTCTATCCATTATATCGGGTTGGGAAGACGCTGTTTTCGTTTACGAGACGTCGTCGTTAAACTGCCGCATCTCGACGGAAGACGAAAAAAAGAAGGGAGGCGCTTATGGCTGGCCTTACGACATCTCATGAATATTCAGGCGATGGGAGAACTCTTGCCAGCATGTGGCAGGCGAGAATTTAGCGAAGTCGCGGGCCAGGCAAGGCATTCTAAAGCACACACACACACAGAGAGAAACATAACGTCAACAACAATAATAATAAAGAAGGCGATCATACGCACGGAGCGCGTAGCAGGCTCAAGTTTCACACACTATATATATGCGCAAGCTCGTATACAGATGAGCGCATTTGTCTTTGTAGCGCGTGGCGAGCAAGAACCTGAAACCCGACGCAAAAAAAAACAAAACTAATAATAATAAATGAACGAAGGCGCGCGGCGTCAACAACACACAGAAATAAGCTTTTAGGGAAGTACCGAAAAAGGACGCATGCTCGGGCAGTGGACTGCGAGGGTGCAATAATTAAAAATAAACGTCGGAAAAGTGGGAGGGTCCCGAGACGCGCCAAGAATGCCAATAAATCGCCACTCTATCGCCCGGTCGTAGCAGCAATTAGCCTGCTATATGCGCCGTGGAGCAGGCATTCGCGAAGAGGTCCATCCACCGCGCACCGGTCGAGGGGCGCAGGGAAGAACACGTGGTACTGATCCGGAATTTTTCAGAACGCGACGGAGGACGAGGAGGAAGGAGGTAGTGTCAGAGGGGAAGGGGCGCTAAGTTGCTTGTTTCACGCCGTGCCTTGGGCAAGGCAAAAAAGAAACGCGATCTACAGCATCAGACAGGGCCGCTCCACCCTTCTCGCTTGTCTTTCTCCTTTTTTTTCTTTTTTAAATTTGCTCCTGCGCACTGTCGCTCGTGCTATAAGCGGTTCTGCTGCGCGCTCTCATGCAGGCACTGTCTCAAGACTCCACCCGGAGGTCTGGTCCGCATTTTTGCTCCTAACGAAGATGGAGAACGACGCTCACTTTCCGGGAAGAAAAGCCGAACATTGTTTCTCGCTCGTCCCTCCGCAAGTATCGCCCTAAGTCATGAGGAAGGCGGAGCGAATACACACTGCACCGGTGTTCTGCGCATACACGGTGTGCACGCAGGTGCAGGGCTGTGCATACTGGCCAGCGCACGTGTGCACACTTTCTTTCTGCTTTTAACCATTTAGGAAAGTATACGTTTCGAGGAACACGGCACGGCTCAAGGACGGGCTCATATATGTACCCGAGGAAGCGACGTCGTATCGCTTTCGGTGGGCTCTATGCACACCAGAAAGAGCGCGAATCCTGCTCTGCATCCGATACACAGATGCAACTCATATAGTGACAAAGTCTCGTTAAATTTGGTTTCATATGGTAGGGGGAAAAAGCGTCTTTGTCATACACAACTCCCAAGCGATGTTTCCCTTATCGATGCACGATACGTTGTTCAATCTTCATTTAATTCATTTCGTTTCAATATATATATATATATATATATATATATATATATATATATATATATATATATATATATATATATATATATATATATAACTTACTTGAGAAAATAAAAGGGCAGGCAGAGAGTGAGAGCGATCTTGCGACTCTTTGCTTGTTCCAAATTTCCTTAAAAATTTTTGCACTGCGGGCACCAGCAGCCGCCAGAGATTATGGCGGCTGCTGGTGATTGTGAACACCACTACGGCCTTCCTTGTAATCAGATCGTGGCTTTGCTACGTAAAACTCCGTAATCTTTTTTAGCTAATGTCATGCACTCACTCAGCGTCACCGTCAGGCGATATATGTGAACCACATGCGTGTGCAATATAGAGAGATAAGAAGCACAGACTGATGCGTTTGGGCAACATTCACGCAGCTCTTGCCATACTTTTCTCACGAGTGTCGCCTTAACTCTCTCCCTTTCCCACCTAATTAAATACAGTTCGCCGAGCGCCATCGCCAGAGTCGTTAATTGTCCGCTGGCTAATGAATCACTCGCTGTTGATTCATTATCATCGAATGGCGGCCTATGAATCATACATGCATATATTTGCAGGTCAATGCAAACGGCCAAGTCATTCTTTCACCACTGACGACAGGCGGTATAAGGTCGCGCCACCGCAGATATATGGGCAACGACTTTGTATATAGCGATGTTTTCGGCCGTTCGTGAGGGCAAGTGCTCCTGCAGCAGTACACTGTAGAGCTATAACTGCTAGGCAGGGCAGCTATATAGCCGGTCTGAGAACTGGTGAACCTCCTTGTCTTTCCTTCTATTCCTGCTCCCTTCCTTCCTTCCTATAACTGCTATAGGAGGGAGTTTGCATATTATTCGCGCACCTCTATCTTGCATCCGTGGCATATAGTGGAAACTGGTATACGCTGTACGACTGACGCACGCGCCGATTGTCTCAACGAACAAGTTGGCGTTGTCACAAGGGAAGTGTGCGTGGCCCGTATGTATAGTGGTCGGAGCATCGGGCTGTTGCGGTGGCAGACCAAGGTTCGATGCCGCCATGTAACAAGGATTTATTTATCGAAGCGAGCCCGAAACGATGCGATACAGGAAGCTACCTATATACTACAATATCGCAAAGTGCCCGGTAAGAGGCAAATAATACTTCGCGCTAAGAAGCACACATCGAGGACAGCGTCGTCTGAGAGTATAGGGCTCCGTATCAACGTCAACTCACTGTGGCTCTTTAGCATGCACTAAATTATATGTATACCCCAGGTCTTTTCTTCTTTTTTTGCATTTCGCCTCCTTCAAATTGCGGCCACCTTAGTCATGTAGGAGTCGCGAACCCGTGACCTCGTGCTCAGTGCCGTGGCCACTGGGCCACCGCGTAGAAGACACATGGCCATTTCCACGAGTACAGAGAGCCTATATATATACTTGTAAAACAGCGTTTGCATTTAGGTTCTCTATGTATGTATAGTCAAATAATTACATTATGGAGTTTCTACGTACCAAAACCATGATATGATTATGAGGCACGCCGTATATATAGTATACTCCGGGTTAATTTTTACCAGATGGGTTCCTTTAACATGTACCCAACGATAACGCACGGTATACAAAGGTGATTTTGCATGCCGCCCCCATCGAAATGCGGCCGCCGCTATATGTATAGTAGGAGAGGACGAAGCACCGATAGGGTAGGCTTTAAGTGAATGGAAGCGTATAGACTTCAGGAGCACACAATCCTTGAAACTATATAGTTTTACAAATTTGTCAAAATAGAGGCGTGCCTCGCTGTCATATCAGGCGGAAATGGCCCGCGTGACGATGCTTGAAACTGAACGTCGCGGCAGACACGCACACGGCACGTTTTGCTTGGCAAACAATGAAAATTAATCAAATTCTGGGATTCTTGCGCACCAAAACAAAACAACGATCTAATTATGAGGCACGCGTGGTGGACTCTGGAATAATTTGGACTCTGGGTTCTGGAATATAGTGGTGAACTCTGGATTAATTTTGACCACCCTGAGGTTCTTTTACCGTGCACTCAATGCGCGATATACGGGCGCTTTCGCATTTCGCCCCCAACTAACCAATGCAGCCGTCGTGGCTGGGAATCGAACCTCGCGCTTCGCAGTCCAACACCATTGCCGCTAAATTCACCGCGGCGGGTCTGGCAAGCATCTACCGCGACGAGCCGTATATAGTATCATTCACACTTCGTTCCACACTTAATTACGGGGCGTTTCCGTCTGGCGTAGCAGCGGTGCATGCCAACGCCTCCTATATATATAGCACAAGGCAGGTGGACTTCGATCCATGACGTCATGCTACCTTGCCAACCTGCCTTAGGATGTAATGGGGATGCTCCCGAGTAAGCCGCGGGGGAATTTGACGTCATCACTTTCGTCACACTGGGCTTGGCAATGGAAATTTTGGTCAAAGTAGTATGACGTCATAAGGCAGAGTCCACAGGCCTTCTATCTATAGGAGGCGTTGGGTACACTTGGTTACGACATTGCCTGGATTGAGCGTTGAAATTCGATTAGAAATATGTGCAATTAGGTGCGATTTTCAATATTAAAAAAAGGGAGGGTCCTTCAATATGTGACTGCCTTCAAACTTGCCCTATATGAACTGAACCCAATAAGGCTCTAATCAAAAATTTAGTTAACATTCTTTGAAATTAGTCTTCTAAAACTCACGTTGTTAGCGGCAAAGTATGTCCGACTCACCTAGGAACTCCTCAGCAAAAACGTTACATTCCCTGCATTCGTAGCTCTTTAGAGCGCAGCTGTTAGGCGCCCTTTCCTTGAGCGTCGGCGTCCCTAGGCGCGCGAATGCGCTCGTGCCGCTGTTCGCGCGTTCGTCATCGGCTTCTTAAACAGCAGGTTCTGTTACCGTTGAGTTGAGTTGTTGACTCAACTCGTTCTGTTACCGCTCATCATGCCAGCGTTCCCATGCTGCCCCTCCCCTCGGCGAAGGCGCTGACGGCACTGGCCCACTGCCAGTCGGTGCAGTGATTTCAGCCTCAACTTCATTGCCCCAATTAATATATCACGAAATGAAAACACGTGTAGACCTCCGCTCAAATTTCGCGTTAGGAAGTATCGAGATAGTTGGACATTTTTTTAATACAAAATCTGTATATAATATAAAAAAGTAACCCGAACGCACAGCTGCTGTATGCAGATCGATGAAGTATAAAGAGGCACCACCGTTCTGCATAAGGACGAAAATAAGTTTGTATACATAAAACGTGCCATATGATCGGGCCGCTCATGGGTATACGTAAAGCACACAAGCCGGTTAATGGGATAATGGACTATATTTAATGTATTCTTTGATTTACATTGTTTTCATTTATTTATAGTCATTCGGTATATATGTGCTACATGTGTGCCTGTTCTTGGCCGATCCTGCAGAATGGGTATGTGACGCTGCGACGCAACAGATACAGGATCTCTGAACGTTACTTGGTACACGTCGTGTACTTTTCTGCCCGTACACCCGTCCTCCCCATTCTTCCCTAGCACGACAAGCACAATACATCCCCTTCGTCCTTGCGAATTCGCTGCGTATACAGACGTCTCACACAGTGGATCCGCCACACTCGGACTTGGCCTTTCGGCATAGCTTGTGAGCGATGTAAAGCTTAAACATAAACGTTGCATGACGTTACACGTTGCATATCTATAAGATGGGAGTATACACAAAATTCTATGCATCGCCGTATAGTTATAAAGCAATTAAATTACCGCTACACGTACATTCCGTCATGTATACGTTGGATCTGCCGAATATTTTTTCTTGCCATCCCACCAATTTCGTTTCCTCCGTTAAAAAGGAAACCCCTGAGGCTTCTTTTTTCCTCATCGTTTGTATTACATTCAGACCGGATGCGGACGGAGATGCTTGGGCAAGTGTATACAGTTCTGGGACATCGACGGACTCTTGCCTGTGTCAATGGAATCGTGTAAATTTTAATTAGTAAACAAGCAGTTCACGATGCGTGCCATATTTACAGAGATCGCTGGGCACTCGGGGCATGCGCGGTATTATTACATTCATAAAAGAGAAACTGCCGACAGAATTTTTCGGCGTGGGTCTCTGGGGGGCATAGTTAAGAACAATGCGACACTGGGTCACGCTCGCGCGACGCCGAATTCTTCCCTTGCCAGAACTCAGCTTCCGATGACGGAAGTGGCTCGCCAAGCACGAGGAAATTAAGCGAAAGTCGTGCAGAAACGATCGACGACGATTATCAATGTAAGCGAATAGCCGAACGCTTCTATAGCTGCAAAGCTATTCGCTTTATTAAGCAACCGATGTGCTTATCGTATATTTTCTGCAGTGAGAACGTTCAGGTGGCGTTTGTTGTTTCATTGCGTCATTCAGTATAAAGAGCCATTAACCAGCACATCCGTAGCGACGGTGTAGCTGGCTATGCTTATAAGCCGATGCGTCGTATGTAAACGTTGTCTCCAGCTATATGGCGCGAGCGCCGGCGTGAGAGACGGCTGCCCTCCTCCTCTTCCCTCTGAGCCCTCTCCCGCAGCCACGGAAGGAAAGGGCTGCGGGAGAAGAGGAGCGCAGACCTTCCCGAGCGCTCTTAGCACAGCATCTCTCTATAAACATTCGGACGCCGCAAGACTTTCGCGCGACAGCACGTGCGTGTCAAAGAGCTGTAACGCACGGCGCTCCGTGGCGAACGAGCCTTGCGACTCGGTTGGGCGAGAGCACGCGACCTTTGCATCGACGCCTTTGTGCATCGGCGGTGAAAGTCCGTCCGCAGACTGCGGACGGATTTTCACCTTTCCGTTTCTGTGGCTGCGAACCACAGAAACGGAAGAAAGAGCCAACGAAAGCTATTCGGTTGAATAGCACGGGCAACGTCCTCAGAGACGGCACGTTGTGCCAATTGCGGAACAGCGCGAGGGAGCTCGGAGGCCATTCGCGGCTGAAGACCAAGATACCGGCGTATACCGCAATCATCGCGATTCGTGTTGTGCCATCGTTCACTTCGTGACCGACACAAACAGTGGGACATTCGTAACATTCGAGCGTATAAAAGCTGCTTGCGTTTAGAACGCTTAAGTGAGCGGAATCTGGATATACGCTGCGCCGCGCTTAATGTATTCGCCGAAGCCAAGACCATGCGGTCGAGAGACGACAATGAAATTCGTTGAGCGTCGACGCCCACCAACACATATACCAACCATCTGTGGAAATTTTGGTTGCTTCTGATTCAGGCATTAGGTAATCGGGCTCGATTTGGTTAGCCTCCCTATATACCTCTTCCTTGTCGTTTCTCTCGTTACTAACTTAACGTATATAGCTTTTTCAAGACGCTGCGATGAATATTTCTTGAATAGTTTCCTTTAGTTCGTCGCATAGCCACCGCGGTAATATCCTCAGAGCCCATATTGCAAGCCATTATTAATAAAATCATAGTACAAATTCTGACTGCCGTCCGCGGGCCGTCATTCAATTTCTCACAATTAAGCTCTTATCAGCATTCGCCAAAACATCTTTGGATATGCGTACACGTCATTTTCCGACGACGTTCGTGGGTATAGTTATATATATAGTGCTCACGCGACGTCACGTATACGGCCATATTGTTGCCCTATTCGCAGCTTCCACTATGATGCTGCAGACAAGCGGATCGAAGTATAGTCAACGCGCCGATTTTCACCGGCTTAGCTGTGCTATGCATAACATGACTTCAGTCCATATACCGCATATATACGTCTGCCGTAAGAAGCACGTTACTGAGAGTCCGAGAAAAAGAAAAGAGACAGAGAGAGAGAGAGAGAGAGACGGTAGGAGGCGAGAGGATAAGTGTGAGAGAGAATGGCGAAGAGAAAATCGGAAGGAACAACCAAGCACTGAGGGGCGCAAGAAGAAAAGGAAGAGGCGGAGCGCGCAAGCGGCGGCGCGGACCCGAAATTAAATCGGCGAGTGCGCCGAGACGAGAGAGAGAGAGAGAGAGAGAGAGAGAGAGAGAGAGAGAGAGAGAGAGAGTGCCCAGCAAACCACGCGCAGGCGTGAGAGTGTGAGCGAGCTATAAACGTGGGCTCCGGTATAAAAATTACACGGCCCGGGACGCTTTATTTGCTTTACGCAGGTGGTCATTATACGGTAGGTCCCGCGGCCGAGAAAGCGTCGTGTCCTCTCCCCCCCATCTTCTTTCCCACAGCGCGAGTTGCCGCGGCCGCCAAATTAATTAGACTCTCGTTGCAGCGCGAGCACGCGCGGACACGAGTGCGCGCCGCGGACGCCCTTTTTTTTCTTCTTGCGCTCGCCGCGAGCACGCTCCAAGACCGCTCGTGCTCGTCACCGTGGGAGGGCGACGCGCTTGCGCCAGCTCGGATGGACTCGTGTATACGAGCTCTGGCGTTCGTGTGTGTGTGTGTGTGTGTGTGTGCATGTGCACAGTATATGCATGCGCTGCGTGCCAGCTGTCGCACTGGACACTCCTTTATGCCCCCGTGTACGTGCCAGCGACTGTAGCGACCTTATGCAAAGCGCGCACGTTCACGTTTCCTGAAACAAAATCGTTGCAAGCATGGAACGTAGAGGTAGAGACCATACAGAACTTGTGAAAGAGAAAGCTGTCATTGATTTGATGCCGAAGAAAATTCTTAATAGAAAACATCAAGATTCTCTCTCTCTCTCTCTCTCTCTATATATATATATATATATATATATATATATATACACACACACACACACACACACACACTTTAGTTCTCCGTCAAGACGTCTCCTCCATCTTCCTCCTTTTCCAAAGAACCACTTTCGCTTAAATTCGCTATATTGCGGTCCACATTCACATCCGTCAGTCTTGCATATATGTGCTGTGACGGGCTCTATATAGACCTTACCGCATTTTGTAAGCGGCGCTCGGACGGAGCAGCTCCCGGCAATTTTTGCAAAGCTAGGTCCAACTGCAATATACTAACACCCCCCTCCACGCCCCGTTTCGTTCTTTTACTGATCTTTTCCTATTACGCTGTTACATGCACTGACAGGGTATTCATGCTCATATGTTGTCCCACTAAGAAAATCTCCATCGCGAACTCCGACATACTCCACGTCTCGTTTCGCCATCATGCAACGATCGACCTTAATTCCTGCATTTAAAAACGAACCGCTTAACTCGTTAACGTCACAAGCGCAACCAACTTAAGCAGCGAAATTGTCAAAACAGTGCTCGTTCTGCGTGTTTTGTTAGGTCGCGTTCAACGCGTGGTAGATGTCGATATATATTTTGTTCTATAATTGGACGAGAATGGGCAAAACAATTTGAAGATACAGTTATTATGAGCCTATAAAGCGTCACGTTCATCATACGTCTTCAGTGTTTATGTACTGAAGGATTGATTGTCCATTCGTGACACGCTCTTCCTTTAATTAACCGCATGCCTTCTCTGTCAACATTCACTGGCATTGTGTTCAGAGAACACATGTAGGAACGCGCACATTGATTTGTCTTAATAAGATGGCGGGGCACCTGGTAATCCTGCAGCAATATACAATGAAAAATGTCACTAATCGCCTCGCGTTAGCCCTTCACACTTAACTGAGGCTAGTTTACGTTTTCGTTGGTAACCCCGCACAGGAGCATGCATGCATGCACTCCCAACGTATACGCGCTATTTATTGCGCGCCCACTGCCACGCGATTTTCATAAACCAGCATGTCCCCGGCTTCCGACGAGATTCCGACCAGTTACAAAGCGTGCGCGTAAACGTTGCGTGCCCAAGTGAACGCATCAGCATGCACACCTGCAAGAGACGCCCGGGGCGACGCTTAACGAAAATTGATAACCTCAGTGTCGTTAAGAGCTGCCTCGCGCCCTACACCTTCGTCCGCTTTTCTTATATAGCCTTCTTCTTTCTTTCTTTTTTTTTTTTGTTTGTCGCGTATATACACAGGATGCCGCTGCCGGGACGTTTCCACATTTTACAGCTGCCTTCCTGGAAGAGTGGCTGCGTGTTCGGGGTTCTGCGGGAGGCTGCACGTGTCTTACTAACGATGTAAGGTTATTTCTGAGTGAAAGATAAGGAAAATATCACTGAGACAACACGTATATACAAGGCACGCGGGCGCAGTACCGACCAACTTGGCACGAGAGCCCGAAGACGGCGCACATTTGTACATGTCAGCGCCGTTATTAAACCTAATTATAGAATCTGGCATGCGCGCGATTTGCATAATCTAACTGTCCGACTATGCGCCTGTAATTGTTATTAATGTCGGCTTAAATCTGATAAGGCCGCCGCCTGATTCGTACGGAGAGAGCGTGCAGAGGCAAAAAGTTGGCTTGGGTAGCCGTCTTCGTAATAATTATTCCCCCGCTGTCTTTATTGGGCGGTTATGGAAGCTATAGTTTGGTCCTCCTTTAAGCTCTCCAAGAGTGGATGCGACAACTGCACGCAGCGTCATTCGAGCTATAGATATAACCAGCATTTCGAATCAATAGCCTCGAAGACGGTAGACAATTAACTTCATTACTGTCGTTATTACAATTAATCCTAATTACCTTTTTTTTACGCCACACGAGACCAGCAAGGCGGAATAAAGCAAGCGTCTATATGAAACGAATGCCAGCACATTGGTGAGCTGCCGCTAAGCTGAATGCCACAGCCCACACGTGGTAGCCTTGCGCAGGCTGCTCGAGCGACCGATTCGTAAAACATTAAGCCATCCCCGCCAGCACCCTAGAATTAGAGCTTAACTGGCTCCTAAATCACGAGCTTGTTTTAACCGTAACACGCCTCACGTGCACGCCGATTTCGCCATTAGGGCAGTCCGCAGCATTTCGCAGCTAGGCGAGAACGAAGCCTCACGCTCGCGCCTTGTTCCGGAGCATGCGTGCAGTCTCAGGTTACGCCGCAACGCGCCCCTCTCCACGAGGGCCGACGGAGGCACAAACGAATGCGTCTACTCCAACGCCGCCGGCACCAGCACGCAACGCAAGAGCCGTCGCCGCGGCGGCGAGAAAAGCCGCTCAAATTGCGCGCGCTCAGGCGCCTCTCGCGCAAGCGGACTGCTCAGGCGTAACGCTGGGACGGCGAAAAAATTCCGATCGACATAAACGAATGCCGAACGGCGTACCGCGGGCGGGCCGTGCCGGTGGTCCGTGTTGGGCGGGAACGCACGCTGACGTCATTCGCATGGCTCCGCCTATTCCGCATGCGGTGTCCCGCCGCGCCGCAGTCGCGTACTCCGAATAGGCGCGGTTCCCCGGGCGTCTGTCTGCGGTGCCCGTGCCGTGCTCGGCGGCGAATTCCACGGCGGGTGCGATAATTGCTCGCTTGGCCGGCGGTGTCGGTTTCGCGTGCAAATTGTGCGGCCGGCTGCCGCCACTGCTGTTTCTTTCGTCGCCGTTGTGCGCTGTCCAGTCGCCATGCCTTGAACGCGATGTCCGCGCGGCTGTCTGCATGCGGCGTTTTGACACCCCCGCCTGGTGCTTTTCCGTTACGGCGTGGTCTCCAAGAGTGAGCGAAGCGAGGGAATCACTTGGTTTTGCGTGTCTGCACTGAACGAGTCGTTGTCCTCGGCGATTCCCTGTGGATGTGCGCGGACTACGTGAGCCGGCTCCTGCCGCGACGCGGGACTGGCGCGGCGACCGCCACCACCACCGCGGCCCGTGCTGTCCCCGTGGTCTCTCGTCAAGTGACCGCCAACTGACGTCACGTGTGACGTCACGTGGCATGACGGTGAGTCCCACGTCCTTCCCATTGAAGCCGCCGGTTAATGGTGACTGCCCATGGACGGAACGCTCGGTCATTGCGGAAGTTTGCCTTTTCGTTTTGTCCGGCCGTCCCACGGGTCTAAACGCCGCGCTACTGTGGAAGTGATAGCAGCCTCTCACGCCCCTGGGGTAATTGGAGAAGCCCAATCTCCTTTGTGGAAACAAGGATGGATTGTTGGTTGATAATGAATAAAACGTACTTTAGATTTCACCATGACACGCGTGCAACATTGCGGAGTGCAGCTATTCATGCATTCGCCAGCTTGTGTGACTTTGATGCGATCACGCTACGTTTCACACTCCCTGATATTTTGCGGGTTGCAAAGCCCAGACACAAGGACAAACAAAAGCTGGGCGCACAGCGAGCTGCGGGAAGGAAAACGTCCTCACGCTGCGTCCGAACTTTCAGGGCCTTATAACAATAACAATCAACTTGCTAAGTGAAGTCAAACGTGCTTGTTCGCGGGAAAAATACAGCAATATTCCTGCGGGATGCAAATAGTAAAGGCGAAACGCCTGATGAAGTTTTAGCACCCTCGCTAATGGTATACAGCCTGCAGCAGTGGACAACACAGCGAGAAAAAAAAAAAAAACAAATTTTATAGAAGCATATAGCATCATGCTCATGTTCAAGTGTTATCACATGCATAATTCTAGATAAATTCGAGACGTAGACATATATAGGCTCAAACACATTTTTGTTTTGAAACTGGGACTAATACCCCATTCATTATCCAATATATCATCTACAAATCTCTCTTTCTTTAGATATAGTTCTGGCATGTGAAGATGAAACAGTTGGGCAAACCATAAAAACAACTGGAACTCGAAAACTTGATCATTAGGGCTTTTCTCGTGGCAGACAATGTTTGTCGTGCATCACATTGAATCGCATCTACACCACTTAATTTAATTACGAAGCTCGGGCAAGAAACTATATTTGGGCACTTGCAATGAGAAGCGGCCGATACAGCAGTAATATATATATATATATATATATATATATATATATATATATATATATATATATATATATATATATATATATATATATATATATATATATATATATATATATATATATTTATGGTATTGTGAAGTTCCTTTACTGCTGGACGAACAGACAAAGTTGAATAGCACCAACACAAGGCACAGAATCTATAGCCGAGACATGTATTTCCCGCCGGTGGGTCCTTGGCTCGCTGCGACAAATGTTATTTGTTTACGGAAATTGCGCGCTATGCATATTTAACACTTTTCCCTCCTTTATCTGACGCGCACTTATACGAAACCCACTTTGATAGTTCAGTTATTAAACGAATGAAAAAAATTCATCTGATTGTTGTTTACGTTCGTATGCTAAAAAAAAAGAAGACCCATGTTCTTAGCGAAAATGCATCGTTCGAAGTGAGTGAAATGAATTATAAACTCCGTGCAGTCAATGCTTTGGAATTCACAGCTATAATGTCACTTGTTGGTTCATATGTTTTTGTGAAGTATATGTATACGCCCTCCATCTGTCGTACATAAAAGTAAACGTCTCTGAAATGTTCTTTTTCATGTCATTTTCTTTCTTTCTTTCTTTCTTTCTTTCTTTAATATTGCGTCATATTCACTCGTTTCTTAACTCCAGTTCAGGCTTTCGGTATAGGTATAATTGAACAATTTCCATGTATACCGACGCGTTAAGAACCGGCAGCTCAATCAATTTTTTACGAAGTGTACCCTCATCTCAAATACCAGCTGGATGTAGAACTTTCGAAAAGTACCGACACACTAATTCATTGACTGCGCCTTGGGACAGCTAGCATACACCAAGCATTTCCTATATCGCATAAAATGTGCTTCTTCCCCGGCATGCTCCTGTGGCCACTACGATGAGGATGTTCGCCATCTACTCCTTGAATGCCCCATATACGCTATGCAAAGGCGGCAGCTACAACAAGAGCTACACTTCATTGATCCTCATCGGTCTTTCTCGTTCGCAAAATTGCCGGGCCCATCGCCATCGAAAATAGCATGGTGAAAAGCATTGAACGCACTAGAACATTTTAACGAAGAGATAGGCATCCTTAACAAGTACTAGATATCGCACTGAATAGTTACACGATGTTACTATAACTTTCTTCTATTATTTGTAATTATTAGCGCTTGTATATTACGTGTTATACTTTTTTGTATCCTGTGCGTGCATTATTTTACCTCTGTGTAATTCCTCATTTGTTTACATGTTCACCGCAGTCTGCATCACGGTCGCTAGTGTGTTTGTGAATTTGTTTACAAACTCATTGTAGTGTAACTTGCATTTGGCTTTTATATTGATAAAAGAGAGAGAAAAGGATGCATAGAAAGGCAGGGAGGTCAACCAAAGGTAGTTCTGGTTGGCCTGATAATATGTTCATGGGTGTATAGGACTGTGTGCTGTGGATTTCTGACCCTATGACGGGTTTCTTTTCATTTTCTTACATATATTTTTTATATTGTTTTTATCTGCTATGCGAAAAGGAGTAGCCGTCACCACTATAAGGTGACTACGTCTCTTTCTTCTATTTTCATTTCAATCAAAGAAAAAGAAAGACGGGAGTTGCGTTGTCCTTTGCGGGAGGTATATGGAGATGTTTCCAACTGTCCTATATACGCATACATACGCCACCTCCGAAACGATTATTTTCTTTTTGCCCACTAGATGCAGCATCGCTTATCGTCTCAATCCATCTTTTATATCGAACGTAAGGTTAATCGTTAGGGTTTGTTGTTGCCGGCGTTTAATTTCGTAAACTTCATTTTTGAGTTGTTCCATCTCGAGCCTATACTGCAGAAGCGATTGCACCCGCGTGGCTGGCGATAAGCGGCACGCCATTATTCATCGCAAGTAATTTATCGACGATTCTTGTATGGCTGCGTGTGCAACGATTTCCATGCACATATCTTGGTCGCATAAGGCCGCGATTAGCCTACATCACCCCGCAACCCAGCAGGAGTCGTGACGGTGCTAAGTGCCTTGATTAATGGAGCCCACACTATATGCATTGCATGACCCTTGACGTGTCGAGTCAACATCTCGTTTTCTTTTATTTATTCTTCGTCTCTGTAGCGCGATTATAAGCGTGGAGACAGCACGGAATGTGATGCCCATGTATCATTGCACACACAGACTATTTTACTCCGAAATGTCAAAATTCAGTTGAACTATCGTAATATGACATAACACAGGTACATATAATATTGGGGGAAGGGTGGGGCGACGTTGCTGAAGAAAAATGCAACTGTAGAGCAACCGAAACAAGGTGAGCTCGCAACACGAATTCAGAGCCATCGGCACGCTCACAAACTATGTTATGGTATACAGCACGCTTCTGACATTATGCGGGGTAACAGGTAGCGCAGTTACCTAAGGATCACGTTTTCGTCTAGTTGATTAAACCTGTGCACCACAGTTAATGGGGCCCGTACAGCACCAACACAGTATAGGCAATGTCGCGCGCTTTTTTATTCGCGATTTTTTTTCTTATTCCACCCTGCTCCGCGTGAACATACTGTTTACTTGCCAGTATACTGAAGTATGAAATACGCCAAAGTCCACTACAAAAGTAACAAAGAAATATATGACCTTACTATTGATTTCTTTATGTTTTTACTAAGTGGCCTCTTGAAATGTGACAGAATATAATGCATTCAGTTTTCAAGGGAAGGAAAGTGAATATGAACTTTCACCAAAAATGAAAGACTACCTACCTGCAACAAAGACAGAATTCATGGAATAGACGGGCAAATGAAGTGAATGCACTTCCAGGTGATGGGGATGCGGTAGCATCATTATAAACAGCGTTACTGGTGTGCATTAGTTTTTTTTTTTTTAGGGGCTCTGACTGCGTTCTATGAGAAGGCATCTAATGTATAAGTTTTCCCCAATGTGTTTGCCTGGAATTTTTTTTTTTAAGCGAAGCTATTTGTGGCAAGGGTTCCGTGAAATTTTCATGTGTGCGAGCAAAACTATCATCATCAGCAATGGCTCGTGCCACTGCTCGCGCGTTCGTCGTCGTTGTCATCTTCTTCCACAGCAGGCTCTGTTACCGCTTCATCACGCCCATACTGTCCATCCCACTGCGAAGGCGCTGACGGCACTGGCCACTGCCGATCGGTGCAGTGATTTTGGTGTCGAATTCTTTGCCTCATTATATCGCTAAATTAAAACACGAATGTATATAACGAATGTGTATAACGAAGGTATTACACGACTGAACGCAAGAGTGTAAAAATAAATCTGTGTGCGTACCTTTCGTAACGACGACCACCTACCAAGACAATAAATGTGTTCGTAGCCTTTGTTCAAAATTCTGTGTCACCTCTTTGTCGTCTGCTACACAGCGTCAATGGTCATCCACCTCTACATGGCAGAATGACTCATGATTTTTGCCTTTTTCTTTCTGCGCATTAGGTTCCAGTTTTCACTGCCAATATCCGTGGTGACGACGTATTGCGTGTATAACAACGCTTACTTTAACACCTCATAACCGGCCCGTCTAGGCGTTTCGCTTTTTCATTGCTTTATTTTTTTTTTGTTCTGACTTTATTTTTGGGTAATGAATTGCTTATAAGACATCACCTTTAGGCTCTCTGGCTGTAAATGAGCTATACAGCATCCAATTGGAGATCACACAATAATTAACAGCAGTATAGTGGCTAACTCATTAGGGTCTTTCCGAACTATAGGACTGTTGTCAGTTATAACGCACAATAGACATTTGAGCCACAAGCTTTGCTATTTCTCATACATCAATCTTCCTCTTCTTTATTTTTTAAGTATGAGAAAAGCCACGGCAGGAGCAATTTAAGCGTTGGCGCGTAATTCTGCTATTCATTATATAGTTTTTCTAGATTATTTATAGCTACTCTTAATTGATTAACCGGCTACGTCTGTTACCGGCATAACCCAAAGAAAAAGTATAATACCGCGCATTTTGCATACTATAGTTTATTTGCGATTGCGTGAAAAAAAAAGTGATCTTCACGAAGTCACTGCTTTCTTGTGTTAAATTGCTTGTGTTTCAAGGCTGAGCGGTTTTCAACTTTGCACTTAGACCGCTGCAGATAAAGAAAGTCAATAATTGTGCTGCTGAGATAAGGAAGCGGGCTATTTGTGAGCACGAACAGTCTGCAGACAAGGGTGTGACTGATTTTGGGAGGCCAGATTTGCTCCCCTTGCATCACTCGTGCGAATACGAATGTTTAACGAAAACTGTTTAATTGAAAGCAAGGCACTAATATATATATACACACACTCTGCTGTTCATTCCGAGTGGGTGCAAATGAACCAACGCATCTCATAGAATTTTTACAAGTTTCTGTTATGTTGAACAGCTGAAATTCATTGCATTGTATCGAAAAAGATTGACAGCTCATATGTGCAACAATCTAGAGATTTTAAATAATGAAAAGGTGATGAGCTACCTTACATTAATGCTGCGTTACTCTTCCCTTGCTTGCTAGTATAGCTCGCACACAATGCTCTTTCTACAAAAGTGTGTCAATATAGAACCGGTCAGATTGGGCCACTAGATGCCTCGGCGTTGCAATTAGGATTCCTCCGACGCGCATAAACAGAGCTCAATGATAAAGTAATGCATGAAAACATTCTGTTAAGCACCTCGCATATAAATATTCCGAAATAGGCACTATATGTTTTGGGGATTACTGTAGTAAATGAATACGCATTATGTGAATACGCAAATGAAATGTGTGCATTTTCAGTGACGCGGTTGGCTCCGTAACATTGTAAATTTATTTGTGCGATATTTTAAGGCTTGTACTAGAGGTGGGCGAATATCAATATTTTCGAATACGCATCGGATACGAATAGTTTCCGTTGAATATCGAATCGAGTATCAAATAGTGAAACGCTGAGGCATATAAACAGCAGGAATACGTATTCCGGCATAATTAAGTACACCACGCCTGTACTGACTTGTGGGGAAAAAATCAATAATTATATCAGATACAAATCATCAGTTTTAAACACAAGGCCCGTAACATGTCATTAAAAAAGACTGCACTAATATTCTGTCAACCACTTTTAGAGCCATGGTTGCAAACGGGCTCTTGAAGAATGAATGGCATGCTGTGTGACTAGCGTCCCAAAAATGCCTTATATATGGTCGCTGAATAAAGATAAGAAGTCCTTCAACGACTTTCTTTTTTTCCTTCTTCGCAACTTGTGTGTCGTAGATACGTGTAAAATCGGCCCTTCCAAACAAAACATCATTGGTTATAGCGTAAAAAAAATGAAACTGGTGCATGATTAGAACACTAAAAAAACTACTTGACAGAATATATACAAGCAAAAACCACAGGTTGTAAGGCATATCCTTGTGGCTTAAAACCTAGAACAGAGCTTGCTAAACCTAAACCTAAAACCTGACAACGAATTTGTTCCCACATTGCTTCAAACAAATCTGTTGTTGTTTCACTGCCGATAATTTGCGATACCACGTTTAGCAAATAAAGAAGGGTAACTATACTTTAACAGTTGTTTCTTGCGAAATATTTTGTAATTTTTGAGTATTCGGAAATACCGAACAGTTCCTCTTCGAATACGGACGCGAATAGTCAGTGTGAAATATTCGATTCGTATAGTCGAAACTTCCGATATTGGCTCACCCCTAATTTGTACCTATGCGTAATCTTCATATCAGCTCCAACCACTCCCGCTATGCCTGCATTTAACACTGGACATTTCTGTATCTGTGGTTATAAAATGCCACCGGTCCCTGGCGACCATACACTACCACCAGTAATGCTCTGCCAAAAGCTTGATTTTTTTTTTTTTTTTTTTTGCAGTACCTGCGGTCACTTTTCGTATTACGGCGATGTCGTTGCGGTAACACGCGTGTTTTAAAAGTAAAGCGGAAACTTCTTATACTGTCTGCTTTCTTGGCCATCGCTACAGGTCATACAAGGAAAAAGTGCGAACGTATTATACGCAGAGTCTTGTAATATGCTTCGTAGTATACGTGATGCATTCTGGGTAGTGCATGAATACGCTCACATACACAGCGCCGTTGTGCGCAGTAGCTATATGTCTATTTTTTTCGGCCCTTATCAGTGACAAGTGTTGAAGCGAACACATTCCACGGGCAGCATGCGTGCGAACCGTCCGAACGATTCGCCTCTCTTAACGTTGCCCTGAATTCCAGGAAGTTGTCGAAAGCTACGACTGAAATGCCCGCTCCAGGAACCGAATCCCCAAGGATTTTTGGTTCGTATAAGTGTTATTTGCCAATGGTCGGTCGACTTCGCTAAGATATAATATATCCTTCGTCAGCATTGGCTGAAATTTTCTCTTCCGATCAATTCTAGTGTAATAGCTGTTTCGGAATACGGTTCCAGGTCGTTAGTAGTAACTACTCAGGTCCGAATATGATGGCAACACAAGTCGCTGCTCCAGTTCGTGACTGTTTGTCCACCATCCACGAATTTCCACTATCGTCATTGGCTGGCATCTGTTTTTACGAACAGTTTTAGCTTAAGAATGTTCTTTTTTTTTTTTAAGACGTACACAGCCGGTTTGCTGTGTACGTCTTTCATTGTACGATGTTGTCGTCATCGTCAGGCTACCTCATGCGTCCTTAGCTTCACCCTTGCCGTATGGCGAAGAAAACAACCTTTTACTCACCGCTACCAATGGGGATCCAACTAAGGCCCCGGAGATAACACTACATGTCAATTTGACAAGTGTTTCGCGCCCCATGTAGACTCTGAGAGTGGTGGAGTCAGTGCAAGTATCTCGAAGGACACAACATGACACTACTGAAGAAGTCTGAAAATGTTAGCACCCTTGAGAGGGTGCAAATAAGGTTCAAAGAGTGTTGGCTCCATGGTGAACAGATTTATCCTTCAGGCTATGTAAAAAAAAAAAAAAAAGATATTGTGCACAACAGCGAGTTCAAACTATCCTGCGATGAGACAATCCGTAGTTTAAAACTGTGTTAATTCATATCACATGATGTGAACCGAAGTATCTAACACAATAATTTGATAGCGATGGCTATTAAAGTTGGTTTCAAGTAGTTTCTCGTGTTGTTTGTCGCAGCTATAATCACGTCTTTGCCACGAAATTCGCCATAAACGAGAAAAACCAAATTTCTCCATATCGACGATTCCATCTTGACCCTTAAGAGTGAGGTTGTTAGTCATGAAACGTATACCAAGCACGCTCTGTATATCCAAAGGGTGGTGAAGTATTTAGTGGGGACATGTGGCAGATGAAGACGGCTTTATGTGCATCACGAAGATGAAGCCATCTTTGAGATGATGGCGGCGTCCGCTGCGAAGCCCTGCTGCTATCGCAGTAAATTAGCCAATGTAGCAGAAAAAATAGCTGAAATATGCTGATTTTTATATTATGAACCGTATACAAAACTATATAGAGCCCTAATTTGGAGCGTATGCACTCTCGTTCTATATGCTACAGCAATAGAATGACTTATCGATGATGTAATTCCACGTATTCGCCGTGAGACAAGTCGTGACTCTGCACACTCTGTTTGCCGTTTGAAAAAGAAAGAAAAAAAAAAGGCAAAGAAAAAAAAAAATCGCGCGAGTCCTGTCGTCTGCTCGAACTTTGACCTGTATAATTCGTTTTACACCAAGCCGTGCCTCGTCATGGTTACGACTGAAGCAATTGATTGGATAACCGGTGATGGTACTCGAGTTGTGCAGACCGGATGCGTTCGTGGAATACGCGAGAAACAGTGCGGCAGATCCGGATGAAACTGATGCGCGGCGAGTCACGAACTGGTTTTTTTCGCACTGCATCGATCGGCTCCGTCATCCCCGGTGTCATGTGGATTCCGATTTGCAGTTCTCCCATTCGCACTTCTGCAATTCTGAAATGACTCAGTTGCCATGCACTTATGCTGCCCCACAAGGAGGCATTTAATGTGTTTTCATTCTTGTTTTTATTATCTGCGACAGCAGGGGGAAAATTTGGTTGCTAAATAGGCCGCTTTCTCGATACCATCTAAAGTGAGAAGTAAATACTCCTAAGAAAAAAAAAAAGCTCGTAAGGCATCTACGGCATTGGTTAGTTAAAGAAACATTTAAAGAATAAACAAACAATGCTAACCAACATAACTTTAAACTAAGAACCATGCAACAAAATCAGAAGCATAGATGTATCAGACGTACCTCTGTGCACATACACACCAACCCAGAGCTTTAGAATAGTTCAAGTGTAGTTGGTGCCAAAACGCATTAAATCTCATTTACCATGAAATCCGCATGGGCTTGGGTGCCTACAAAAAAATATTTTAAAAATTTAATGAACGCACCTAAAATACATTGTGAATATTGATTTCCCTTCGTGTAGATCGATCAAGTGAATACAACGATATCACCTGTTTGGCTTGAAATATTCATTTCTTTATAGTAATGAACTACCATGCACCGTAATCTTAGTGAAGAAAAGTAGAAACAAAAATCAAATAGTGTAAGCATTGACAATGTCTGCAATCGTTCATTTGCACTTGGGTTTTGATTAGATATAGATCACTCTGTCTTAAAACAAAATGAAAATGTGTTTTGAAGTACAGTAGCTGGAAGCTGAAAGTTTTTAAATAAAATTCTTGTTCTTCATTTCTTGACAAATTCTTGATCGTCGTATCAAGTATACAGCAACAAAATGGGCTTAAATAACCGTGATACCAGGCGTACTGATTTTGCAGTAGTTCTGCTGGTTTTGAACACAATCTCCTGATTTACCGATGAACAAGAAAATCTATTGAAGTTTCTCTAGCAGTAGAGTAACAATTAAGTGCCATATGTAAGGTAACGGAATGAATGACAAAAAAAAAAAAGAGAGCTTCTAACACAATTTGTTTCGAAAGAGAAACAGACATGAGGCCTTAACTGTCGAAAGCTTATTCAGCCTAAGCTCGCGACCCCTTCAGGGCAGGAACACATTCGTAGAATATCGTATTAATTTTTTTAACCATTCAGTCGCTTCTTGATCTTTTGCACATAACATCAAAGCGTAGTTCGACCTGTCAATGCTTGTGATTGCACGCGCGTATAAACGTCATAACGTTTAGTTAGAATTTGCCTTGTTCTGTAAGCTTGCCGAAATAAGCTGAAATAAAACAGAAAGTGAGATCGCCGATTATAGGGGCCCTATCGAGAAGGAAAGGTGTGCACAGAAGAATATTATAACAGAAAGACATTCAAGTGTGGGAAACAATGGATATTCCTTATTGTTTGTTTCGCTTATCATTACTTCCTTTGTAATTATGTCTTTATTTTGGAGATGAACGTGACGTTAGGCTGACGACCCAAATTGAAGGCTGGATTTCCGAAATTTCTCCGCTGTGCATATGTGTGTGGTAAGATCGTAGACATGGAACAGTTCATTTGGTTCATTTCGAGCAGAAAGAAAAGGTGTTGCTTCACAGTCTACAGAAGAAAGGTCTCCCACAGGCCACCTTTAAAGGCGCGTATATATATATATATATACGCATTCCCTGAAGGGCTCGCAATAATCAGGAAGGGAGGTATACGACTGCTGATTGCCTTTCTTCGAGACACGGAGTTGATCAACGTTGCGGTGACTCACCCGTGTCGACAACGCATGAAATGCTCAGGCAGAACAATTGCCGGACAAGCATGTGTCCGGCTAACCCCACTGACTGCGACACCATGTATACTATACTGCCACAGCGGTGTAACAGAACGACGGTGACGGCGGTGACACGATGACAAGGAGTGCGATGTTTTCCTTTCGCTTGTTTTCGCTTGTTTCCACGAGACGACAATGACGATAACGACGACAGCTCGGCGTAAAAGCGTAAAGCGTAAAGCAAACACAGTTTCGAGCGCTTAAACTGCTGTCGCAGTAAACCATTTTACTGCTGTCGCAGTAAAATGGTTCGTTGCATCGAAGCAATATTTCACTGGGCCACTGTTCGTGCTGACCCAGAGGTCGCATCATCCATTGCGCCTCTGCTTTTGAATGTGAGTTCGCATACTCAATTCGCAACCGCTGCATGCAGCAGTATTTACATGCCGACGAATTGCACGCCCATGTATTTAGGCATATACGTGCGTGTCGAGTAAAGCGATGTTTGTGGTGGAATGGGCTATATACAGCTGGTCAGTCCGCATTTCTTCATGTATAGCTGAGGAATGCGTTTAAAGCTTCCAGCGGTTAACATGCGTTTTCGCGCGCACGACTCTCTCTCTCTCTCTCTCTCTCTCTCTCTCATCTTGTGCATTCTTTGATCAGCGTTCATTCATTTTGCCCCCTTTTCCAGCACGGAATAGTCATTACACTGGCTAACCACCCTGTCTTTGCCTCTATTTTCCTCCTCCTCCTCTTCCTATGGGATGTGGAATTAGTACAGAATCTGGAATTCGAGGCTATACGGCGTCTGTGTCATATAGCTAGACATAGGTGTATATTGAGAACGAAAAAACGCGTCCAATATTAATAAATTTTGCCGTAATTTTCTTCTACTCTGTGGGGTAGCGGAACGCTTTATAGCTGTCGGTGGGTGTGTAGCTGCAGTGTGTAGAAATAAAACTGGCACGCGTCCCAGCGCGCTCTACAGAGATAAAAAAAAATTAGGAAAACGTGAGTCGCTATCTCGCAAGTTATGCAACATATCTCCCGCACTCGCATTACGCGCTGATCGGTGCACAAGACGGCTATTCATCTCGCGCTTACTCAAGCGTGGGTTCGCTGTTGGACAGGAAGCCGATAGCGCACGTATATATAACTATACAGCAAATTGCGCCCTTCAACAACGTCTCACCCTCTTCTATCTCTCTCTTTCTTTATGTTGCGCCCGCGGATAGATCGTGAGCAATATACCGGGTATATATTATAGAGGCGTAAACGAGGTGCAGGTCGAGGTAATGTCGCGCCGCACTTAGTCGCGCCGGGTAATGAAACGACCCCGGAGAGAGAAAGATGAACGGTGTCGCAAGGAGGGCGGCTTCGACCCGGCACGAATCAAATTATGGGACAAAAAAGAAATAAAGGAATGAAGAAAGGAAGAAGGAAAGAAAGAAGTACGAAATTAAATCGATAAAGAGAAACGAGCCGGCGCAGGACAGACGAAGAAACAAAAGGTGTCTGCGCTGCAGGTCCCGGGGCGTGTACTACGTAATACGCCGACGTGGGTCTTGTGTGATCTTTGCTCCGGGGCGCTCTTGCGGGGCGAGCTCTAAAGGGAGCTCTGCTGCGGCGTCCCACGGCGGCACTGCTACACTTCTTCGGCTCGTGTATGTGTAGCGGAGTATGTATACGCGTATATATATACTCGGGCGTTGCGCGCTCGAGGCGACGAGGATGGGGGCCGGCCGCCATTAGCAAATATGTGCGATTGTCCGAGGCATTCCTCTTTCGCGCCCTCTTTCCCTCTATTTATCTCAGGGGCCGAGGCAAGCTCGCGGAACCTTTGCCACCGTGGCGCTGTGCGTGTGTTTGTGTGTATGTGTTTGTGTGTGTGTGTGCGGGTGAGTATATTGCGGAGTGATCAGTGTGCGTAGCATGAGCACTAATAAAGGCTGCGCGCTCTCTGGTTTAAGCAATGCTTCGTTCTTTCTTTGAACTTTTTTTGAATGCTTTCAGCTTGCAGACTTCGACAGCGAAAAAAAAAAAAAAAAGATAGCCCCAGTTTGTACTCCCTCTCCTTTTTTTCTCCGCGCCTTTCTTCAATTCCACATTTCGCTTCTTAACCTTTGTTCTGCGATCGTTTTCTTCTTGTTCTCTTATCAGTTCACTTATCTGAAGCTATAGGGTCTATCAACGGACCTGCAAGAAAAATAGCCCTATTGGAAGGCAGACGTGAAGAATGGCGAGTGAGGAGGAGGAAAAGCGGAGTCGAGGGCATGGAAGAACCTTTAGTTGGTGGCTCTTGGAGAGTAATGCTTGTGTGTGCGTGTGTATATATATATATATATATATGAGAGCGACAAGGGGTATCGTAATAACTTGCGGGAAAAAGTAACACGCACACGTACAAAAAGCGCGCAAGACGACGCGCGGAGGTGATGGGGAGAAAGTTGCGGAGCGTGCGAGAGAGAGCAGCTTCAATCAGCAAAAAGAAAATTAAGATTTCTCGCTTCCAGAGCAGCGCGCCTCGCTCGGCATACTATATAATGGATTTCGTGACGAAGCTGCGGCGAGCAGCTCACAGCCGCTAACTTTCCCTTCCCCTCGCGCTTGTTTCTTCTTCTTTGCCCTCTTCGCGGCGGCGGCGGCAGCGGCTGGCTAGCTGTCGGGTCCGCGCATGCTTCGGTGGCGGCGGCGGGCCCAATTCTGTTCGCTCGTGTTATATATCCACGTCCAGCACACTCGACGCGGTTATGCGGCCCGGACCCGCCGTAATGCCCTTACAGCCTGTTTGCTCGCCTGGCCGATGCACGCTTCGCGGCTGTGTCAGTTCGTGGTCGGTCCAAGCGCCGCGTCTTGTTTTCTTTTCACACACATATATTTGTTTATTTTCCAGCAGCTCCGGGTATACCTATATACTAGATCGACCGTATAAGCTCTCGGGCGTCGCTTAATGCCGAAATCGCCGCCGCCGCCGCCATTGCCGTAGTTCCTCAGCCGAAAGGTCGCGCGTCGTGGTAGAGATAGATAGACAGATAGAGCGAGCGAGGAAAGTGAAGCGAGAACAGAAGCATGCGCGACGGCGGCGGCGGTCCCGAAAGATCCTTTTCGCGCTGTCGCGGACTCTGTCCGCCGTCGTTTAGGAAGGAACGCGTGTTACGAGCATGCGGCGCGCATGCACGCAGCGATATAGACAAAAGCGCGAGCGTATCCGCGCGGCGTTTCAAGGCTCGCGCGTATGCAGGTTTCGACCTTGAAGACGCGGAGCGTCACGTGGGCGAGGAGAATGAAGAGAGTGAGTGAGGCAATACCGGTAACGAAAAAATCAAAATTAGAAAAAAGAAATTACAATAAAGGGACGAAGCTGCCCTGGAACGGAGCTGCATGCATTCTGTAATGCGTGCGAGGCGCGAGGGGTGCGCGCTCACTTGCACAAGGGCAATCGTTTTGGAGTATGCGTATAAACATATGCCCAGTCGCTGGCAGTCGTTCTGTGTGGAAAGATCTTTCGCGGCGCATAGATAGATGCTCGTGCCGGGCCAAGTGTAGAGGGCGAGCAAAGCACGAGCCGTCTCTGAGATGAGAAATTGAGCCAAGAAGCTGCTTAGTCGAGAAGGAAGATGCCTTGTCTTTTCTTTTCTTTTTTAATACCTGAAGCTTTGACCAACCACAGGATTTGTGTGTTAGTATACAACATTGAACAGCAACGACTGAGTTGTAGAATGTGATCAAAATAATTTTGCCGTGGTAGTGGAAGCTCGTATACTATGTAGGCTAGTATGGTTATTGGAATCCAGATAGGAAGAATGGAAATATATTATGTTTGCACCATCCCCATTAGACTCGCCGTAAAAAAATTAACATGTGTAAGATATAGCAATATCAACAGAGGGACGCGTTAAAACCCCTGAACACATACCTACAAATGAAAAAAAGAAGATTAAGAAAGTCACAGAACAACAACAAACGCTTGTCTGCCATACACGCCCCTGCTTAAGCGAATCGTAGCAGTGGGAACTGGTAGAGAACAAAAGCGCTACTATGACCCTGAATGTGCTTTGATTAGCAGTTGACACGGGTCACTATACATGTGCGAGTTTACTATACGTACTGTATTATTATTATTATTATTATTATTATTAGTAGTAGTAGTAGTAGTAGTAGTAGTAGTAGTAGTATTTTAAATACTGCAACCCGACAAGGGCTAAGAAGGAGTGGGTATACAATAGAGCATTCACGAAGAATGAACGTGAACTCGAACGTTACAAAAACGTTAGGTAACAGAATACGACAAAGTAGAATCAACTGCAGAAATAAAGTCGTTAAGGGGAAGGGAACGCACTTTACCAGGTAACAAATTCCAAAGATCATTTGTTCCGGGGTAAGATATGTACTTGAGAGAGAGAGAGAGAAGGGAAGAAGGAAAGGCAGGGAGGTTAACCAGACTGAGTCCAGTTTGCTACCCTACACGTGGGGAGGGGAATGGAGAGCGAGAGAGAGAGAGAGAGAGCTTAGTTGTAGGATGTCTATAGTCGGGCACTCAAGCCTGTTGCCCTCAGGTAGTGAAAAAGCGCTCGAACTGCTTTCTGGGCTAATGAACTGTGAGGCGAGGCTCCCAAGATCTTCGCTTCCGTAAATGGCTTGTCATCCAGTCTATGTACTTGAATGTATATGTATATGTATATGTATATGTAATATATATGTATCTGTACTTGAATGTATATGTATATGTACTTGAATGTATTAATGCGTGGGTAGAAAGGTTCAGATTAAGTTTGTGGCAACCTTTGGTAAAAGCTTTTTAGCGAATGTTAAGTGCGCACAGTTTGACAGAGTGGAGGAAGAATTAACGATATATACAGAAATTTTTCAAGAAAGGAAGAGTAGCAGAGGGGGAGCAGGATCGGTCGAATCTATCGCATCCAAATCCCACACATTATTTTTTCTTTCCTGCAAGGATTCGATTTTACTAACCTCACTCTAGTTGAAAGAGCACCAAACAACAGAGCCATACTCAAGTATAGGTCAGGTCAGCGTTTTATATAACAGTAACTACGTACGTTATTCGTATGTCTACGAGACGCTATAGCACACGCTCGCGTCACGTGGCATCAAGGGAAGGAAATGTCACAACAGCACGGCGGCAACAACAGCGACTATACGATGACAACGAACGCACGACGAAGACAGCTGTGAAGGAGGCGCGACGACTTGCACGTCCTGATCCAGGATGGAATCCTGGGTGGGGGCAAATAATTATTCAAGCGAAGCTTGTATTTTCTGGCGACCATACTTTCTCTGCAAGAAAAACAAGACGGTGATTAACTTGGGTGCGATAAACATATCAGTAGCTGCGACAGACCCCGATGAAGTCGGCTGTAGTGCAGCTCTCATCTATCCCTGGAAAATAACTATGCGGCCACTTGGCTCGCGCTGTTCTGAAAGCCACGCTCGCGCACTTAGTCCTTATCTGATCGGAGTAAGGCAGTGCGAGATAAACGCTTGCTCTTGACCTCTGCGTCATACGGGATACGAAATAGCGCTCGCTTGCGTCACTGCTATTTTGCAGCTGTACACGGGCAACCGTTACTAATAAAACATCCTCGCGTTAAATCTGGTTGAAATCTTAATGATAATTGAGGAGTGACACATGACTGGGGCATGTCTGCGAAATTGCTCAGGCAGAGTGGTACGTTGTCTGCGAGTGCGAGCAGCGAAACCAGCCAGCCGAAAATCGAGAGAAAAAAATGTGGCGATCATTTTTCGTTTCAATTTCTTCTTCTTTTTTTTTTTTTTTTACATGCACCACGCGGCTTATGCACCACGCGGCTCGATCAAGACAAGGACCAGTCACTCGATCGATCGGGCCCCGAGCCCATGATATATAGGCTAGATAATGCGTCCGCGTAATCGCTGCTTCGACAGAACACGCTGTCATAATCTCCCCGCGACTGCGTACACAGTTAAAGGTGCGCGTCTGACACCGAATCATTTTCACCTTGACGCGCGAAAGGAACCGCGCGTGTGTGTATAATCACGGACATATACACGACGCGCGCGCGCCCGCGTGACTGCACACGGCGACAGTGTCCGGGGCGCACAGTTGACGTTCCGCAGTGCCCTCTGTCTGTCGGACCGATGTGGATGAAGGATCGCCTTCATTACATCGCGACAGGCATATACGCACCCGCGTCTCCGTTGCCGTCCGGCCCGAAAATAAACGAGCTTTAAACGCTCGTCTCGTCTCACGTGCGGCGTCGTTAATCACGCGGGCGGCGGCGAGACGCTCCATGTGCGGCCGACCTGGCTGTAATGTACTCGCCTATTTTCCTCAACCCTCCCTGTACCTACCTCCCTCCTCAGCCGCCGGTTTCGTTGTTAACTTCTTTTCTTTTTCTACCTAATTCTTCCGTTTCTATACGCGCGCTAGCGTGGCTCACCGTATACACGTGTATGTCGGCCGCGTTGTTGAAGACTCGGTTTTCCTTTTGTTCTCTTTCCTTTCCTTTCCTTTTTTTTTTACGTTGTTCACCACCGCTTAGTCAAATTACTGGTCCGTCATCGCGCCCGCGGTTAGCGTTTGCTCTGAGCTGGCGCACGTGTGTTACACTGTATAGAGGAAATGGTGCGGAGAGACCAAACGGGCACTCGGCGCATTATAAACTTTCGTGATTTATGAAATACCACCATTTAAGCACACGCTCAGTGTAGAGCCCGCTTATTGTCACTATTTTCTGTCTGCCGTGACATATAATGTACATGGAAAGAACCGTATGCGATGAAAGCAAGACTTTGCACGTGCGCGCCGTAAAATGAAAGTCTTTTCAAGAAGTTGCGAGCGAAACTGCATGTTTGAGGCGTCCGGTGCGTTTCAGAGAGCTGTAAGCGCGTGTGTTAGGCTGGCTTGCTGTTCAGCTCATTAATTTATGTGGTTTTACGTGCCAAAACCGCGATTGGACCATGAGGCGCGCCGTAGTGGAGGACTCCGGAACAATTTGGACCACCTGGGCTTCTTTAACGTGCAACTAAATCTAAGTACACGGG
This sequence comes from Dermacentor andersoni, assembly GCF_023375885.2. Classification (NCBI taxonomy): domain Eukaryota; kingdom Metazoa; phylum Arthropoda; class Arachnida; order Ixodida; family Ixodidae; genus Dermacentor; species Dermacentor andersoni. The sequence goes on along the minus strand of NC_092815.1, from coordinate 75,245,729 downwards.
TGTTTTCGCACTTCGCCCCCATCGAAATGCGGCCGCCATGGCCGGAATTCGCTCCCGCGATTTCGTGCTTAGCAGCGCAACACCGTAGCCACTAAGCAACCACGGCGGGTTCTGCTGTTTAACTCTTCGTTACATTATCAATAACGTTTCGTACCTCACAAGCATATCGTGGTTCTTGCGCGTAAAACAGAACAACTTCATTAATTATTACCATTTACTTTTCATTGATACACCAGAAGTATGTGGGTAAAATTTGCATTTTTTTTTTTCGTGTACACAAAGCTGTCAAACATAATTCGTATGTCGGTAATTAGTTGGCCGAGTGAGGTCGGTTGCTTCTGTTGATATGACGCGGTCCACATTATTAATTCTTTAGGACTTGTGTCTTGTTTGGCAAATACGCTTTGCTCGCAATCACGCTTGCTCATCATTAAATTTGGCTTACAAAGTCGCCTAATTGCCAGGAGACCGACCACGCGCCTCTTTTTTTGTCAGACGATAATGCCTTCGTGTATACCTTCAATCAGATTATACAGCTGCATGCAGCGAGTGTTTTGCTTCCCCCTTGGTGCTTGGCTCAGCCACAAGTTCGACTGACATTACCAGGAATTCGAACGAAGGCACAAGTCTCATCATCAGCTCTCAAGGAACTTTCGCTGCTCTTGCTGTACGAACAATACCACCACCTGCACACTGTTGGTTCAACCACCATGGATGGCTCTTCAGAATCAGTGATTTTTCCTGCGAAATTCACACCCTAAATTCACCACCTAAATACATTCCATCAGTTGATATCTACAGCCGCGAAGCTTGCTTCTCTTCGTAGCGCGCTTCGCATAATTCCCGAGCAACCGCCTTAAAAACTGAGTGTTTTCAGTGACTCCAAGGCAGCTCTACATTTCCTGCCTTCCGCCTTACCCCGCGGACCTTATATATATACGAACAATATACGAACAACTGGTTCTAGAAATCCGGTAGCTCCTTCATCGGCTCGTCGAGCAAGGACACGACGTCACATTTCAGTGGCTCCCTAGCCACAATTGCGCAATGGGTAACAAACATTGCGATGAAGCGGCTCGATCTGCTCACGAAGACGGCGTGCACGAATAATTCCCGCTCTCAAGTAAAGATGCAGCAGCGAAGCTTCGAGTACTTACAAGTGATGCCACACAATCATTGTGGAAAACACCTAGCTTCCAGCACACACGTCTACATCGACTGTGCAACTTCACCTTTACCTGGACTATCCCAACCCGAGAAAACTGTACTTTGCCGATTGTGGATTTGCGTGTGATTGTGTAGGATAGTGTTACGTGTGATCACTGCGGCGACGAGGTAACTATCTAACACGTTCTTTTTTTGCCGTTGTCCCCGATACAGCGCGCACAGGCAGTCACTCGCATCCTAGCTGGTCCCTCTTGACGACCGGCTGCTTTTGGAGCAGACAGTCCTAACACCGGCCTATACAGTCGTCACACCACAAGTCGGTCAAGTGACTCATGAAGTTCTTGTGTTCGAGTGAGAGAGACAGAGAGAGAGAAACAGAGGACAGGAAAGTCAGAAAAGGCGAGTGGCCTATTATAGAGTCTATAGTTCTGACGGACATTCCCCACCTCGTCTATATTTATTTGTTTGTCTTTGCTTTATCTGTCCGCTATTCTTTCTCCGTCTTTCATTTTCCCTTACCCATCCATAGTACAGGGTAGCGAACCAGAATCTCTTCCGGTTAAAACCATTGCCTTTCCATCCCCGTTCCTCTTTCTCTCTTGCTACATAGCGCATATATAACCGTCATTCGTTATATATATATATATATATATATATATATATATATATATATATATATATATATATATATATATATATATATATATATATATATATATATACAGGTTCAATGCAATCAGGAATCTAAATGACGCGAAGCTCGTCGGAGTTATCGAAGCAGCAACATGGGCACGAGCAGAGCCTCGTCGTCTGTGTATAGTTGTTAGTTGTCTGAGTCGCGAGGGTGAAGACGGTGTGTGATGCTTGTCGAGGGAGGAACGCTGATGACAGGTGTATTCACAGAGACACATTTAAGTACAGCTAAGGCTTCTACCCTTTGTGTCACAGGTGCACATGCCTATTCAGGGAGTCTGGCCAGAAACTGGCGCTCACTTGCGCATATACCCATGCAGTGACCCAAGTTGTTTTTCTCGGCTGGATTGACAGCAGCAGCCAGCAACCACAACGCAGGAAGAAGAGGCAAAAAAAAAAAGCTTCGCTTTAAAAAAATGACAACTACATTCAGCCGTCCATTGACGGCCACGGCAATTGGCGGCTTCGCAATTTTGAACTGGTCATGAGCTTAGTCGATTAGATTCTGCTTGCTTGTCGCATGTAGATATTGGTACGGTAGTAGCTGTTTGGTACTCGTCAAGCTGGTACTCGTCGCTGGTACGCGTCGGCCGTTTCATGACGGGATGAATTGCAGACGAAGGTGACAGAGGGCAGAGCAGTGTCCCAGTCACTGTGATCGTCGGAAATATACATGGAGAGCATGTTGGTCAGTGTACGACCGAGGCGTGGGGTAATTAAAGCCGTTAGTCTGGGGATGATACGAAGTGGCAAATTCGTGATGAGTAGCACATGAGCGGAGAAGGTCGTCAACGGCGCGAGACAATATCAGCAACGTGTGAAAATTGTTTTCAAGGGCAATGTGCATAGCATCTTAATCTTAAGCGGTCCTTGAACAGCAAAGAGCGTGCGACTTCAATGGTGCTTTTGTGTGATCTCGGGTAACACGATAGAAGCATAAAGTGAACTGCCATCTAACCCTCACTGCTAAACCTGTCCTTCTTTCATGACAACTGACACTCGCATATGAGCGAGACCGTTCATCGAAGTTTTCATTGGTTTCGAATTTGGCGAGCTCTATTAGCGCTATTATATATAGAAGCAGCGCAGGTATATAGACGCGCACGAACACAGGAAACAGACCAATACATGCGCTCGTGCTTGTTTCCGTGCTCGTCCGTGCATGTGTCTAAAGAAGTGCGCTGATTCTAGAAATAGTAGTAAACTAAGAAGACCACCAATATTTTCTTAGCAATCTTTATTAGCGCGTTATTCGCCTTAAAGTATAACGGATATCTCACTGCATGCAGGATTCATTTCTGTCCGCAGGACCGCGCTTGCTTTCATTGTTTTCCTCGCGCGAATCAGCGAATGTGCATACACAGAGGTAAGCTTGGCAAATGTGGCGTAGTAATTGCGAAGCAGTGCACAATGGAGCGTGTGCGTTAACTTACAGTGCTTAGCGCATAATTTTTGCAAGGCTTACCGGTGGTCAGTGTATACGTAGTAGAGCAATCGTCGCTTGATTGCACAGACGCATGAACAGAAGACCCAGTCAACTAAATAGACATACAAAGGGGCTACTGAGCGTCGTACGCGTTCAGCTCGCACCGTCCGACTTATTTATTGTTCCAAGCCGTCCTTGCGAGCGGGAAAGATGCCAAGTGGTTACGACGGGACACGTGCTTTCAATCTTATATTACCGTACGTGATCGATTCCGGATATCAGTTGCGACTGCCTCGGCGAACATGCTGGGTCAATTTTTCCGTGTCACGAGGGCGGGCGGAAAGTTTCCTTTGTTTTCAGCCATGTGCCTTCGATGACGGAGCGCGTGACACACAGAAGAGCTCGATGTAAAACCCCCCAAGCCGTACCAGGAAGCTGCAATTACCGAGGTATTTTAGTGATTGAAGCTGACGTACTTTCGAGGATGCCGCTAGTCAATGTGGGTTCGCATCGTTATGTCCTGTTTTATTCTTCGCGAATTTGTGAGAAAAGTCCGAAACAATCGAAGTTGAAGTGCCATAAATGCGTATTACAGTGTTATAATACGTCCACAGTATAAGCTTTGATAGCGGTGACACGGACGAGAGACATTTATTTTTTGCGAATAAGTGTTATTATCATTACGTGCTATTGCTTAGCATGCAGTAGAAACTTCACTGCACCGGCGCATAGTTTAATAAACGAGGGAGATTGCAAACAAATAAAACAAAATTGCGACAGGTCCAACGCACTTGTTGGACCTGTAGAAGGATCGACATTTGGGCCTGGTTGAACATCTTGAAGGGGCAGCGCACAAAAAGACGATGACAAAAGGCAGGAACACGCAGGACAGCGCTGTTGTTGCGCGCTGTTGGACAGCGCTGGACTTGTTGGAATCTGGGGTAGAGCGAGCTTCAATCTTTTCAATTAAACATGCTATGCAAAGAGACGCACAGTGCGTACAATTGTATTTTTCTTTATATCCAACTTTTGTGATTGTCTATATACCCTCTGCTTAAATTCAAGCACAGGTTCACGTGTGACGTGCCACGTGCGACGTGCAACGCAGATATGGCTTGCAGGCTAATGCGACGTTTTGCGAGTGGTGAAGGAAGCATTGTGAGCAGAGTTGAATGTACACGGGGAAGCATGAAACATAGAGATGCATCGTGAATGCTTCTTGAACACATCTGACGAACACGCGAGCAGCCAATCACCACCACCAACGCATCCACAGAGACCTCCCGCTGAGTCTATCCGGCGAGCTGTCCTTGATCCTTTGTGAATGTCCTTTGTCTTGAAAATGCTCCTGCTTTCCCTCTCCGCGTCGCAACTGTGTAGGAGACACTCGCTGTTCGTCTATACTCGGAGAGACGCCGACGCCAACCCAAAGGAATAGGAAAAAAAGCTATGGGGTCCGCAAGCTATACACCTGATTGACTGTGATGCGATATAGCATTATCAGGATTATCAGGATGATCAGGATTGACTTGCCTGCAGGTTCGTGTTACAAACTACATTAAGCCCTTTGTCACGACATACGCAGATATATTATTTGGGTGATGACTCGAGGATTGTTTGGGGAAGTGGGTGACGGGGAAGGGCGATCAGACAAAGTGCGGTTTACTATATGGAATTAAGCTTCACATGCGAAGCTCCATATATGTGTTAAGTGTCACTCAGCACATGTCCTGCAATGGTGTAAGGATCGGTCCAGCTATTCACTACCTTTCATGACACAGTATCGAGTATTGGACCAGTTTACTGTAACGCTGTCTTCGGGATCAGCCTAGTTTTATTTTACACAATCTCTGAGATCGGCCTGTACTTGGCAAGAAACCTCTCGGCAGTGCGGGAAGCCCGACGGAGTGTATAAGCAAAGAAAGGTTCGCTTTTCAAAAGCCGACTACCTGCTCACGCTGTTGCAAGTGTGCCCAGCTAAGCAAGATATTGTTTTCATTATCGTCGCAGTTGTTTAAAGGCTAAGGACTAATGCTCGAGACTGTGCCTCTTTCTCTTCACGTTCATTTATTGGCCGGTCTTACGCTTTTTGTATCTTTACCGCAGAAACGCTTTTGCATCTGTCTCTCGCTAACTTACTGCCGACATCTGTAACGATATTACAACAGGACTAGAGCATTTGCATATCGCCATTGCTTCTTCATATTGGCACGCTGAATTTACCACAAGTTCCCCTTACAACCTTAATTAAGAGCATCTTCAAGGCTTGTTTGCATATGCACGCTTGTCAACTTTTGGGACAGTGGCAAGATTTAGGCTGGAGTGTCCATCTTCAGTGCTATTCGCCATCTGTTATGGTCCTGCGCAGGAGCGAGGACTGCTCGAGAAAAGATACTCGTACTAAGAGCTGCCAAGCTACGAATGGATCAGTTGTACAGCTATAGGCTTTAACTCATGGGTGACGCGTTGGCTAAGCCACTGTTGCAATTTCTGCTTAAGAAGGCCATCCGCGCTTTTATTTCAATAAACATGTATAGTCACAGAGCAAGCTTCACAAAAAGAGTAGAAGAAGAAGGGATCTTATTAAGACCGTAGGGATCTTATCACCGCGAGTAAAGCCTTCGGTGCGGATGTCCTTTGGGAGCACTGGCCTAGAGCTTTCATCATTTATGAAAAAAAGGGGGATTACATACACGCGTGATGCTCAGCGACTCAAACGCGATACCCGGACCGCATGGCGGCCATCGCTCGTACAATCACCGGTGAGCACTGCGGACCCAAATGCAGTCAGCATGCGTCACAAACGCTATCGCCATCATTGCATAACGCAACACAACCGCTCGGTTTCAGACTGGTGACACAACAAGCGCCGGCAGTCATGCGCTCAGCGGGTCGCGTTCGCATTGCTGATCACTATACATATTGGGTTATTCGTTGTTGTGGATGTTGCAAGAAATTATGCAAAATGTTCGCTTTCTTTATTTCTTTAAATAATAAGTGGAGCTTCCGCCTCACAAAGCTCGTGTGTATGTTTAGCGTCAACCAAACTGTGACACGAAGCGAACACGTATACGCATATACTAGAACCGTGGAAAACAAAGGTTTCCGCGCTTGCTCGGCGAGAACCGATGTTGCTCGCGCGTCTTGCTCTCTCGCACTTCCCCGCCACGCGTTTCTGCAGTTAAGTGGTCCATCTGCCGCGCATCGAACATGTCCAGGTGCAACTTCGCGCGCCCTGCATTATGTATGGGGGTATAGGGAGAAGAAGGGGGTGGGGGATGGGGGCTTGTTACGCATGTGCGGTCCTTATATGTGTACCGCGTTAGCGTGTTGCGTCGCGTTACGTGCACGAAGCACCGCGGCCCGTATAAGCGCGCCCGCTCAATTTGCGCCGCCACACCAGGTATATAGATAAACGCGTTCACCTATTCCTATCCTTATACGTCCCCTGCTCTCCTCTTTTCATTTTTTTTGCTCCTCTGCAGTGTTCGACCGTGTCTCCCGTTGCTTCCTCGTTTTACGCATGCGCAGTTGCCGCGGCGATTTTGTGAGCCGAAAGCAGCGCCGTCTGCACTCGTACTTTCGTCTACACGGGTGATGGGCCTCCGGCACCGCGGCGTCACGGATCACTGGAGCCACTAAGTGACGCCCTTCCCCTTGTCTCGCATATATCGTTCGCTAGGAGCCCACAGCGAAGAGCACGCATATAGTAGAATGGTTGTTTGCTGGGCTAGTGGGTTCATTGCAGCTTGCGTAAAAGCGCGAAACTTAAGGAGGGGACGACAACAGAGACCGAGTGAAAAGCGCTCTTTTTACTCGGTCTCTGTCGTCATTCCTTCCTTATGTTTCGCGCTGTTACATAAGTTACAGATATAGCGCGCGTTGGCGAGAGAACTCTCTCGAGTGCGCTCACGAACTGGGCGTTTTATGCTGCTGAACGTCTCGTGATCTCCGTATGTGAGGAATCGAAGGGAAGCATTTATTTACGCCGTCACGGTAACACATTATCTGAATTTGCACATTTCGCGTGTAAAGGTAACAGTCGGTACATGGATGGCACTGCGCTTTGCGCCACGTGTCTCCCATAAACTGCTCCAGTAAGTTATAGACACGACAGATCTCAGTGGGCGAGTGTATAGTTTCGAACGTGCACCTCCGGACGAAGCCACACCCTCGCTGTTTTCTTTCTTTTTACCCCTTAAACCCTTTCCTCCTGCGCAAACCACCAAACTAGACGTGCATCTCGTTGACCTCCATGCCTTTCCTTTGTTTTCTCGTTCTCTCTACATGATACGAATGGCCTTGAGAGATGGCAGGAAATAATAACTACAGCTGCTAAGCTCACACTATAATGTTTCTAGCTTTCAATGCTTGAATATGTGAACCTTTGTGAAGGTTAGCATCGTGAGAGAATATAAATGATGCTGATAACTAACGCCATGGGCTGCAGCCGTAACAGGTGGCTTGCTAAAGTCCTGGTTCGGTATCGGCTGGTGTACAGCGGCTGCGAGAAAAGAGGGGCCCCTTTACCACGGCATCTATAGACGTGCAGGTCATCCGGGGGGGAAAAAAGGCGAGAACGGGGCGCCCGCTTCGAAAGCGGAGGGGCTTGTCCGCGGCGGCGGCGACCAGATATGTCTCGCGATAAACCGCGCCTCGCGCCTTCCCAATCGATGATAGCGATTAGGCGGGGTCCGGCAGTGCCGTGCGGCGCGAACCGCCGCGGCACTTGCACAGTTCGATTTGTTCCGGCCAACTTTATTTCTACGTTGGATGCGCGCCTCGTTCTTGGTTCTATAGATAGCGGCTCGCAACGTATAGGCACGGGAGACGAACGAGGCGGCGAGAGATATATACGCGGAGGAGCAAGATATTGCCTCACGTGGGGAACGCCGCGCTACGACCACGCTACACACCCGGTTACAAGCGGCGGCCGATTCGAAGATGGCGGCGCTGATCGGGCGGCAGCTCTATACGGACGAAGGGTGCGTGCATCAGAGCCGGAGATGTATCTTCGCGGCTTTCGTGATGTATACTATATCTCGTACGTGTTGAGCGGATGTGGCCACTCACCGCTCGGCGGCGCGGGCACGGCTTGAAAGAAAGAGCCGGCCGTCGTTGTTCGTGCTGCTCATTAGAACTCTCGGCTGCTCGAGGGGCCAGAAATCTTGAGTAATGAGCACCGCTTGGCAGCCGAAGTGAGCGGCGCTGCGCCGGATGCAGCAGGTGACAGTCGCGGCTTGATTGGCTTCACTTATGTGGCAGCGGGGGGGCTACTTTCTTCGGAGAACTGCTGTCTGTCCGGGAATTAGCGGTGACGTCACGCCGGCGATTCGATGTGCGTCAAAATACCATATTCGACGCCTGCTATAACACCGAAAAGAAAAGACTGCCACGGAGTGTTCCGGTAGCTTTCCACAGGGCTTACAGACCTGTCTACAGCTGAGTGCGCCGGTACTCTCTCTCATTTTTTTTTTTTGTTTTTGACGGTGAAGTTCTGTGCACGAAGCAAATGTCGTTCGTATTTTTGTTCATATTGGGTATCAAGCTCATTTAGGGCATGCCTGATGTTGGACTCAAATCTGTTCAAACTTAAACCAGCTTTATGCTCTTTTTAGTACTCCAGCAAAACGCGCCAATATAACGAGGCAGTCAGAATAGGCAGCCAGTGGAAACTTTCGTGTCACACTGCTTGCTGTCGACAGCCAGCACTCAAATCTCGCCTAGCCGGCAGAGTGTGGACGGTGCCGTATACTCTCTTCGAGATATACAAATAGAGCCCTCTAATGGGGCGAGCTTCGCTGAATACGAGTAGTCCGTATCCCGCCGCGCTTATATCCACAAAGTTTCACGAACGTATACGTTTCTCCGCTCAGCTGGTGTTCACACCGGTCGAGTCAGTGGCGGGCTTCAAATTTGGCGGGACCCCCCAGGCCGGGCGCGCGCGCGGGATACCGCGTGTACCGGGGCAGGGCGCACCCCTGCCGCGTTCCGTGGACGTCCGGAGGCAGCTTCGGCGAACGAGCCGCTATCCGCCGAAAAAACGCGGCTTCATTTGTCAGCGCCGACGCTCTCCCGGAGATCGCGGAGAGGGTGTTTCACCGCGGGGCTCCTTCTTCGTAAAGCCCTCGCGCGCGTGAACGCTGGCGAGTTTTCTATCCTTTCTTTTTTTTTTCTATCCTAGTGGTGTTTGCTGCGAACCGAGAGCAAACACAGGTCGGCAGCGGCGCGCGCATTCGCGCCGAATGCTTGTCGTCGCAACGCGCGAGTGTGACACGTTTTTATCAGCGGCCGACGGCGCACCCGCCCGTCGCCGCCTTCTCCGCAGAGCCCGCAACGATCTGTCGGCGCCGCGCACGCCCGCTGCTCCGCTCGGCTCCCGAGCTGCCGCTGCTGCCGCCGCCGGCACCGCGGCGACGATGATCGAGCGCTCCGGGGAACCCCACCGTGGGCGTTCCTACGGCGCGCTCTGTTTGCTCGGGCAGCCTTCGCGGACCGACTCTTGTTCGGAGCCATGCGGTGCTCGCTTTGAAATGACTTGTGCGCTCTGGATGAGCAGTGATATCAATAGCGATCCGCCTTCTCGCGCGTGATATAGCCCGTGTTGTGACGCGCGAAGTGCGGGCGTGTGTGTGCTCATGTGCGGTGATACATGATACGTGTGGCAAGATGTCTCGCGTGGTGGCTAATATAGTGCCTTCACCGCTGCCAAAAATATCTGCATGCTGTGCCACGGCGCTTTCCGCTGCCACACAACGGTGTCACGATACACTTTGCCTCTCGAATGCTTATAAAGGATTGATTAGATTTGCGGGAACGTTAATGCAGCCAATCAGTGGCTGATATATCTCCGTCAATCGAAAAAAAAAAAACAGCAAGTAGCCTGTAGCTTAAGTGTAAAGGGAGCTAAGTGTGATGCGTGAGTTTGAAGTTCATCTACATCTTCGCACAAGTCGCGTGGCTTTATGTAGTCCCCGGTGAAATGAACCTATTTGGCATAAGCGTACCGTAAGAAACAAAATATTACAGTCATAATCTTCCCCGTGTTTTCCCGGGATTATCGTATAATAAGAAAACAGTGAGTATATGATGAATAAACAGCCCCTTTCCCGGTAGAGGGTAGCAAAGCGGACCTGCGTCTGGTTAGTTGAGTTGAGTTGAGTGGTTGTAGGCTACTGGTGGGATTAGCCTTGCAGTAGCTGCCGGCAATTGCTCCACCGTAGCGACACTTAAAATACATAAATCATATAAATCAGACACAGACCTCACAACTACACTACACATAGTCACACCTAAGGTCACCATGTGGAGGCCAAATCCGTGTCCTGCAGGTAATTTAAAAGAAGGCGAGAAACCTCCTTCCTATCTAACCGGTTCCCGCGCGGGAAAACAATGTCCTGTATAGAACTGTGGGGAATTCCTGTCCTCTTGAGGGACCCGAATAACACGCTCCTTTCCGCGTCATACAGAGTACAGCACATAAGGTAATGTTCTATGTCACCGCACACACCACACGTTGAACATAATGGTGACAACGCCAGGCCAGTCTTACACATCCACGCAGGGGTACGAGCAGAGCCCGTGCGAATGCGGAGCAGTAAAGTGGCTTGGTTTCTTTTGAGACCCTTAGTCACACATGGCTTGTGAGGTGAGCTCCACAAAGAGTGGAAGTGGCACGACACCGCTTCTCTGAAGAGTCTCTTGTCCTCTTGAGGCACTTTTCTCAAAGGATTCCCAGACAGCGCTCTATGGGCAAGGCTGTCCGCCATCTCGTTGCCTATGATACCTATGTGCGAGGGCACCCATTGGAATCGTATGGAGAAGCCTTTGATAAGGAGAGTGTGCACCGAGCGTAGGGAGCTTAGACATAAAGCATCAGTAGGGAACCCATACTCTAACCTTTGAAGGGCGGATTTCGAATCTGTAAGAATGACTACGGGTTGAGGCGTACAAAGCCGTAGCTTTTTTAGGGCTGCCTCAATGGCAACGCTTTCGGCCGTTGTGGAGGACACGATTGTAGTGAAGCGAACCGACCAATCATACTTTAAAGCGGGAATATGAAAAGCAGCTGCACTAGATCCTCTGACCTTGTCCACAGAGCCATCAGTAAAAATTTGAAGATGACGTGCATATTCAGTTTCAAGATGTTCCAGTACGAGCGAACGTGTTGCCGCCAAAGGAGAACTCCGCTTAGCACGAACGTGAGGAATTGTCAACGAACAATCGAGGCTCGCGAAAGACCAAGGTGGATTCAACCTCTTAGTTCGACCTCTAGCGTCAAGACCCAGGTAACCAATAGTATTAAGGGCCAAGTACGCTCGGGACTCGGATCTCTTTCGAAGGCTCTGTAGAAGGGCTCGACCGGCTATCGTCTGTTTGAGGCGGCCAATTTGCATCAATAGCCTTTGTGAAGCGACTAGGCTAAGAGGTCTCGATAGAGACTCATAAAGTACTGCATTATTAGGAGCAGACTGCGGAACGCCAAGAGCCCTCCTTAGGCCCTTTCTGTGCAAAACCTCAAGTCGTTCCAGCTGTGATAGTGAGGGGGAAATTAAAGGGAGCTGGTACATTATTCGACTCGTCACTAGTGCATCGTGCAGCCTGATCATTGAAGAAGGGTGATTTCCCCATTGCTCACTTGCAACTCTACGGATCACATTGAGACGCGGAGATAGTGATGTCACAATAGAGTCCACAGCTCGTCGCCACTGTAGACGGTAGTCAATAATTACGCCCAAAAAGCGTTTGTACTTCAATTGACGAAGGCAAGATTGATCAATGTCTATCTTCAGCCGCGCATACCGTCTTCCTCTACCTGGAAACATGATGAAGCCAGATTTTTCCACCGAGAGAGTCAACCCTACACCTTGAAGGTAATTTTGAACTGAAAGTAAGGCCTGTCGAGCTATCAGAGCTAAACGCTTGTGTTGATATCCGCTTAACCAAATACAAATGTCGTCCGCGTATATCGACATATGGATATGCCTGCAATGTTTTTGCACTTCAGCGGGAAGACCAGCCATTACAACATTAAACAGCGTCGGGGAAAGAACACTTCCCTGAGGTACACCTCGCGATACCGCCCTTTCGGTGCTTATGGTACTTCCTAACCGCACTTGGATTTTACGATCACTGATAAGTGAGTGAATGAAGCGCAGAAGATAGCCCTGTACGCCTATGTCCATCAAGCTATTTAGTACTGAACTTTGAAGTACGTTATCATAAGCCTTTGATACGTCTAGGAAAATAGCTAGTGTTGAGAGGCCGAAAGCTCTTTGATGTTCAATGTGGCTTATCAAGTCCAAGACGCTATCTTGCGCGCTTAGACCTGTGCGGAATCCAGTCATGCATGTTGGCAGAGCCCTTCTATCTTCAAGCCACCATGATAAACGCTTACTTGCCAGCTTCTCCATGAGCTTAGCCACACACGACGTCAATGATACAGGTCGATACGAGGCCAAGTCTGTCATTTCTTTGCCGGGTTTCAGCACTGGGACAACACAAGCCACCTTCCATGAAGGAGGGACGTCGCCAGTCTCCCATACTCGATTGAGAAAGCTTAGGAGCATCTTCCGGTGTTCTAGAGGTAGGTTCTGCATCATCTGGTTGGTAATGTCGTCAGGACCTGGTGCACATCGACGCCGCAGGCTGCTGAGTGCTGTCTGTAGCTCTCGAAGTGTGAACGGGGCGTCCATAACAGACGTAGATGTTGCAGGCCGAGCGCACTGATGAATTCCTGAGCTTGCACGTACAAATGCATCTGCAAATTCCTCTGCCAAGCAAGCGAGAGGTTTCTGCTTTAGCAGTGCAAGCGCTTCGAAAGGCTTACGAGGACGAGAATCACCAGCAAGGCTGCCAATGACTCGCCAAATTCTCGTCATTGGTGAAAAAACAGACAAGCTGGCGCAGAAGGACGCCCACTGCGACCTACAGAGCTTGTTCGTATGGCGACGAATGGCAGAGTTAAGCCTGTTATAGGTCGTCTTCAAGGATCTGTCGTCCTTCTTCCGCATCATTTGTCGCTCCGCCCTTCTGCGCGCTGCGCAAAGGTTCCTGAGTTTTAAATCTGGAGTCGGAAAATGATTAGGCAACTTGACCGCCGTGGTAGCTGCCATCTTGCCATAAATCATTTTTTCTATCACATCTCCAGAAACACGTGCAAGTTGCTCCCTGTATTTGTCCCAATTAACAACATGGCTTCTTTTAGTGCCGCGCGTATTGAAGTCGGCAGTAAACACAAAAATTGGGTAGTGATCACTTCCCATGCGGTCAGGTGCAGTTGACCACTTCACACGAATGTCAGGTGAATGCAGAGTGAGGTCTATAGATGTGGCTGAGGCGGGAGGCCGGAAGAAAGTGGGACTTCCGTCATTGGCCACGCACAGGTCCAAACTGTCGATAACTTCTACCAGTTCGCGTCCGCGGGAGTCTGTGTTCCTGTCACCCCAGACCGAGTGATGGGCGTTGAAGTCACCGCAGATAATTCGGGGCGCTGGGCAACGGTCACAAAGCTGCTGGAGAAACAAATCCATTGCTACCTTCTTCCGCGGAGACACGTATACGGATGCAACTGAAAGAGTTCGAAAGCCGAGCCGTATCTTCACAGCCGCTACCTCAATGCTATCGGTGCAAAGATCGGTAACGTTCACAGCCACATGAGGAATCTCTCTTCGTACGTAAAGGGCGGCACTTCCTGTGGGAAATGACTTTATGCTGCAATTCTTGTGCGCAACATATCCAGTCAAAGATCTCCCCCTTGGTAGGCCAGCCTCCGAGAGCGCCAATACTGGAACACAAGTTTCTTTCAAAAATAATTTCAGTTCTGCTAATCGACTTAGAATCCCAGCGCAGTTCCATTGCATAATAAACGGCACTTTTCGGTGATTTTTGGTTGCACGAGGTTGAAGAAAACTAGCCATATTATAAGGCAAAGTTCGCTGCGAAGGCGGTAATCATGGACTCAAACGAAAGAACGAGCTGTAGAAAGGTCTTCAGGGTGCCAGCCTGCATCGCTTGAACATAGGAGCGGAGGACTTCAAACAGAACTCGCAGAAGGTCGGACAGATCCCGATTTTTGAGCTCCTTATTTTGTTGAACGCACTGCCTCACCACTTCAACAAAAGATGCGGACTGGGACTCACTCTTCGTCGCTGCAGCTGGTTTCTTCGTCTCTTTTGAGGCAAGGGAATGTCCTCCTTGGCTTCGAGTCTGGTTGTGATCTGGTCGCTGAGGAACTTGGACAGTTTTGGTTGAAGCAGATCGAACAACCGACTCACTCACAGAGGACTTTGCCGTCTTGCTAGGGTCAGGTCGCTCACTGACGTCGCTTGTTACCAAGCCACGAACTTCCGACTCTAACGCAGGGAACTCAACTTCCGACTCTAACGCAGGGAACTTGTCACTTCCAGGTGTCGGCTTCTCAGTAGGTCGTGGTTTGGGACCACTAATGAAGGACACTCGACGGTGTAAGGCGCTTACACGGAAGGGGCAGCCACCGAAACTCGCTGGATGGTCGCCCCCACAATTAGCGCAAGCAAAATCTGCCTTGCAGGCTTTGTAATCGTGGGCGCCACCACATCGTTTGCAACGTTGATCTTTGATGCAAACTTTGGCTACATGCCCAAAGCGTTGGCACTTAAAGCATCGGGGAGGAGTTTCAACGAATTCTTTGACTGCATGCTTGGTGAAACCGAGGTTAATTTTCTCTGGGCGCTCGGTGTTGGGAGCAAACGTTAGCACAACAGAGGTAGTAGGCTTCGCTGCCCATTCTTTTTCTTGAGTTTCCACCCGGCGCATCATACGTTTCACGTGCAATACACCTTGCGGTTTCAAGTAGTCAAGAAGGTCGCTTTCTGAATACCACACTGGTACTCCCCTAATAACACATGTGTTCGTCATGTAGGAGTGGGGCAACCGGGCTTTAACTCTTATGTCACAAAGCTGAGAGCACCGGAGAAGAACGTCAACTTGCTCTTCCGTTGCGATATCTAGATGAAGAGCACCTTGCGTAGTGAAGCGACTGCGAATCGGAGCAGATCCCAGCAGCACTTTAATGGCTTCGAAGAGCCTGATAGGGTTCTGCTCTCTAAAATCAGCACCTTTCTCTGTTGGTAAAACTATCACTGGGATTCCGACCGTTCTTTGCTTCCGATGACTCACCACCTTGAAGCCGTCGCTGTCCACTTCCGCCATATCAGCCACTTCCTCGTCAGGGTTGACGATAGTGGAGTCGTCCCCACTGAGCGATAATGACGTACTGGACTGCTGATCGTCCCTGATGACTGGCAGCTCCACGCCTTGCGAGGCCATGGCCGCCTCCGCCACGCTGGCTTCCTTCGGATGGCGCTGTCCCTTTAAAGATGTCGGCGCCGGAGCAGCCGTACCCTTTCCATAGGGACAGTACCGCCTTAAAGATGCGGCCGTCTTCCCAGGATATAAATAACTCACTCAATGAATAGCAAAACTTAGGGAAAATTACAGAGCTGAGGTGACAACAGATCGAACCTGGTTAGCATTCCTGTATGCATTTCCTTACTTTTCTTCCCCTCGCTCTCTGTTAAACTGTGATGAGCACTACCAAAAAAAAAAAAAGAACGTGCTGGTTTCCTATACTCATAAGCACGCTCAACAATCATACGTAACGTACAGACGTGCACGAGGCTGTGCCTCATCCTTATTAGTACCTCCGACGTCCTTTCCCTCCCTCCCCCGCCCTCTCTCTCTCTCTTGAATGTCACAAACCGATACATTTACCAAAGCGCTTTGAACGCCGTTAACTTACGTGCACGTTCATGCATCGCATGAGATTAAAAATGCTTCTGTTCGCCCTCTGGAAAGCGCCGTATACACCTACCTATACGCTATGCGGTGCGTATTCAAATTAATGTGCATAAGCATGGCGGACACCACAGCAGGCAGTTTATTTTTTAAAAGACGCCCCTTGGAACAAATATGTGTCTATGCCAATGCTGTCAGCGTTTGCATGTACAGGACTCTTCAGGCATACCTGCCGCGAATACGACGAACACATGCGTACACCCGATCCTTCATGCATGCATGCTTGACAGCATGCATGCATACGAGCGTTTAGTAATATGATGCACCGACGTGGTTGTCAATCTGCGAGATGACATGCTTGGTCGTTGTGTACGCGCGTGCGCGTGAAGGAAGTAGATTTCGCCGAGCAGCGCTACCGAGACATGCTGCTGAGCATCGGAGCTCCGGCGAGCACAAGCTGATCGCCGCGGAAGCGAGTGCACGCACATCGCAGGCGCGGCACGGAGCCTCGCATCGCTGTGTCTGCGGCGACTCCGCCATATATCCTTCGACCGGCCGCCAGTCGTAATTACAGGGACTCCCTCGTCGGGCGCTTGTGTGGCATGACACCGCTGCTGGGATATGGAGCTGCCTGTCTATCCCGCCGAACGAAACGCACTCTGCGTATGCACTTCGAGCTGTCGCGTGGTCTGACGTTCAGCCTTGTGTGCGTGCATGCTATGCTGCATTCGCGGCGCGGGAGAGTGACCATGCTGCCCCCAATGTTGTGGGTCGGAGAAAACATAATCGCGTATGCGTGTTGTGTGACAGAGTACCGTGTTACGTCACCCCGCATGGCATAGCTTGTATAACACACTATATTGCATGTATTCTCGTGTATACGTGGGAATATATATATGCAAGGTTCAAGAAACCGGCACCGAAGATTCCGGAGCAGACGCTTGAAACGACAGTGTGGTTCAGCGTTCGTTCGAAAGAATTCCTGCGTGCTCCGTTGCACGCAGCTTTCTTGTCTTCTTCACCTTTTTTTCACTACTGCTACATCAGCTTTCTCTGCGTATGTTGCATTCTATGCGGCTATTTTTGCTTCTTCATTAAGCCTCATGATCTTGCTACATTGGAACTTTCCGCTATTACTCTTACGCAACTTCTGGCGTTCCACTTTTCCAACTCGCATACACCATGCAGTCATGTGAAACTTTCTTCGAAATCATCAAGACTGAGCCTGCGGCTGTGTGTATACACCTATGCAATGGCTGCATCTCCGACTGGAACACTCCCGAGTACGTTCCTGCTTGCGTACACGTATGTGTGCGTGCGTCTGTGTGTGCGTATGTGTAACTAAATATATTTTTACAAAAAGCAATCCTGTTGAGTTTTCAAATGGCATCCTCTCCTTTTCTGTGTGTGCGTGTGTTTAAGCGTCGATAGTGCTCAGGTTTCAGTATATGAATATAGGTGAATGCAATGTGCTAATCGCTGCAGATACCAATCTGGACGTGAGTATTGCCCGGCAATTTATTTGATACTACTGCTGTATAGCTGTAGAGACGAATAAGAAAAGTTCTTTCAACTTTTTCATACCTAGCTTTCTCGTTATCAGAAGCAGAGAGTGATGAAATGGCGGGGGACGGGCGGGGGGACGTCATTCACACTAAAAATAAATGGATGTTCTCTGCTATTGTTCGTGCTTTCCACTTTTCCAAAAAGCAACAAAAATAAACAACGAGAGCTAGCCTGTACGTACTGCAAGTGTCTGCGACATCATTCACATCGACTGGCGCCGGCCAGCCGCAATGGGACGAGGACTCCATCGCTGTACGGTGTACATATGTTCACGTTCAGCGATGCCCAGTCGCGCGCCGCGGAAACGACGTTCTCCGGCGCCAGAGACACCCTTTCGGCTTCGCCGTTTTCTTTCTCTTGCCTTTGTTTTACCATCACTGACCGAATGGACGACCGCGGAACGCGTAAAACATATCGGAACCGCTCGGCAACCTGCAGAGAACAAGGGGCTCGCCACCGTACTTTGAACTGTACGTGGTGGCCTCCGAGCCTCTATTGGTGAAACACTGCCATGAAAAAAAAAGGGGGGGGGGGGAGGGGGGGAGGCGTTGTAGTGGCAAAGGCGCAGGTAGAAGGCATGCGAGCTGCGCGTGCGTAAGTATTTATTTATATGCGCCCGCGTAGACGGCGGCTTGTATAGGCAAGCATCGTATATAGACGGGCCGAGCGGCGAATTTATGAAATAAGAGTGCCGCGCCGCCGAGACGAGACGGCTCGAGCATCCGTAGGCCTGCGTACGCGCGGGAAGGATTCCGGGAAAGTCGACGACTCTGGCGCCCGACCTGACGCCCTGCTTGGCCACTTCTTCTTTCTTTCTCTTTTTTTTTTCCTTCGCGCTTTCTTCGTAACCTGCAGCTCGTGAGGGCGCACCCTTGTTCACCCCTTTGACGGCCGTTCGACGTCGTTCGTGCGCTGTGCCCGTCCTCGCATTGTTTTTTTCTGCGACGTGGGCGCCGCTAGGTCTTTGATCTTCAAATCTTTGCTTCCTATTGCTTTCCATGAGAGAGATTCAGGTAGCGTCTGAGAACATGTCAGAGAGAGAGGGAGAGCTTAACTTATTGTGTTGATGGCGGCAATAAACTTAGGAAAGAAACTGCAAAACTCGGTTTTTGGCACGCGTATTATATGAACGACGGACCATGCAGGTGGTTGTAAAGCCGGCAGATTCGTATACTGAGTCGACTGCGGCTTGCGTCCTGCTTGCCATAGATTTGGGTCCCTTTAAACATAAGCGCAAGTTTTTCGCAAACAAATGATCTGCCTTGCTTGGAATTCAGGTCCGAAGCCTTGTGTTGCCTCGGCCGGTGCCTGCTGGTCAGGCTTGAGCCTTTGCTAAACATAAAAATGGGTTTGTTAACCCTGTCTCTGTCACATTGGGAATTTGTGTCTTGCTTTTCATATTAGGAACGTTTAAACAAGAAATGCTAGAGCGGAGGGGGGGGGGGGGGGATGAAGCAGTTATATGTGTGATACGAAAGGATATGCGGATAAATTTAAATAACCTGCATACCTTATTGTAGGCCTGGAGTGAAGGCGATGATAATTATAAAAAGCTTAGCAAGCTCGGTTTCTAATTTCAGTTTGTGAACTTTAGTTGTGTTATGTTAATTTAACGTATCAACAAACTTCTGCGCGTTTCTGGTATATGACAAAACTGCAGTACACGCTGTGCGGTGACATGAACAAGTCAAAGACCACTGGCGATATGTGTTTGTATTGTAGAGTTCTCGTGCGTTCTTCATTAGTTTCTGCTTTTGTATAGTACAAAAATAGCAACAAACTCAGCGCTGCTCTGACTACTCGCACAGCGCGCTCTGTACCATGGCTTCAGATCGTTGCGTTTCAATCGCATGTCCAGATACCACAGTGCAAATTTCACCGCGATGACATAGGAAGTCGTCGGAAACGAAGGAACCTCGGCAGTGCCCGCGTGTTTCCCTACAATGGTTATGCAACAATCGGTGACGGCTCCATTGATCTGGCTTACATGCGAGAGCAGGCTGTGTTTATCATTGGATTAAATTCAATGATTGCAGCATGTGCCTTAAAAATCAATGGATTAAAGTGCTGCTGGTGGATTTTTTATTCATTAGCTAATCGAGCATTGTCCTTTGTCGTATAAGTTACGTCGGCCAGTGCATATAACTCAGCTACCAAGAATAGGTCACACCATTTCGCCATTTGGCGTAGTGGATGTTTAAATGTCGCGTTCGAAAAAAAAAAAACGAAGAACATGAGAGACGAGCAAGTGGCACAGCAGTATTCATCACCTATTTATTTTCTTACTACAATTTAACCGCCTCTTCTCTCAGCTGAGAAGACACCGCCTTTCTTTTGGACAATGACTTGTACCATATTTCGTGAATATTATCTAGCTGGACAGAAATATATATATAGTGAAGTGCGTGCCGTGCAAAACCAACCGGAATGTTACCACTAGTGGATCTGCTAAGAGCCACGGGAGTTGCCCGTGGCTCTCGTGTGATGACTGTGGTCTCGAGGAGACCCTTCAACACATTCCGTGCGACTGTCCTTGGCGCATTTCACTAGCTGGTGCAAGTGCACCAGCTCGGTTTGATAACATACTGTTACGTTTCGCCTACAACGCGCGGTATAGCCGGCGCGGATGCAACGGACGCCGGGGCTTCGTTCAAAGCGGCGGACATTTTGGCCCGTTCGGAGCTGCCGCAAAGCCTCCCCGCCAAGCGCGTCCAGGCGTGTTTCAGTGCCACGTGTCTTCGTGTGTGCGTGTGTGTGTGTGTGCCCACGCTTGTCAAAGCGCGGCAGCCGGGGAGAGGAGCTCCCCAAGTGTGAAGCGAGGAGGTCTGACGGCGCCTGCTTGGCGGTTGAGTCACTACACTCGTCTCAACATGTATCTCAGCTCGTCCGTGCCTCGCCGTCACGTGGTCTCATCCCGTGACCTTCCTTCTTGCCCGCGACGCCGAGAGTATAAGAGCAGCTGCTCCCGGACGCCGAGGGAGGCTCCGATTTCTTCTGTTGAGTAACGTGCTCTCCCGTCTCTCCACTTCGGTCGACCTGACCGCCCGCTCTTTTGCGATGTTAGAATAAACAAGTTGTTCTGTTACCAGTCGACTCATGCTTTGCCGGGACCTTCGGATGCTTCCAGTGCCCCAGGCCGCCAGGCCAACGCTACCCTTGGGGCTTACGACCCATTTGCAACAACGGGCGTCAGCACTGAGGTTCCAACAACTCGTGCCAGCGGTGCGATTACAACAATACCAATATCAGAGCAAACCATTTTAGAATGCCACGGCTACAATTTTTAACGACAGCAAACCTTCAGAAACGGCGTGTAGACTGAATTGCATGGTGTTCATCGCGCAGCACGTGATCATGTGCTGTGATAGTATACGGTGATCGTGACCGGCTGTGACTGTGTCTGTGCTCTACGTCTCTTGCTCTCTACTGTTTTTATTTCTTACGGCTTCCCCTCCCTCCGTTAATGAGTGTGGGGAAGTACGTTCTGGTTAAACCTGCCTGCCTTTCACCTTTACTTCGTTTCTCTCTCCCGAGGCAGAAGTGTTTCGTCATTCCTGCGTAGTCATAACCTATACGCAATCGTTCGACCTTATTTACATATATCTCGCAATCGATCACCAGCTCACTCAACACCCAGCCTTCTTTCATATAACAGCCCTACGGCTGTGATGCAGACCACCGCCTCAGGACACCAGTGCTTTGTGTTCAGCCCGCTTCTCAGGCAAATATATTGCTGGCGATTTTGGTTATGCGACGGAAGCGCTGCTGGCTCTCGCAGACGGGCGGTATTACAACACTGGTTTGTGCTCAACTCCACTGAAAAGCTGGCTGCGTAGCGTGAAGGAGGAATCCTGCACAAAACAGACGGTCGTCGTCCATGTGCACGTCACTGAGCTGTGGCTAAATACTATTACGTTTTCATCGGTTTATTATTTTTTGTTGACAGGTATGTCTTCTACATGAACAGATTGCTTTTCTTTTACCGTTTCGCCTAATATCATTCGACCCCTTGTACACATCTGCTTCTTTGTTAACCAAACGATTTTGGCAATTTTGTACAAACGTACTGAGTCGTTAGGGTAGGTACTTCTGATCATTAAGTGACACATTTAAGCGCTTCGCGTAAAGTGTGTAGTTTATTATAGGGTTTTAAGAATGTGCATCGCTACCAATCCCAGTGGCGCCGCTCGCCTGAGTTTTCAGCGCTGGCTCCAAGACAACCGGAAGCAGACGGCACGACGTCACATAATGACGCAGAGTTAGTGAACGCGGAGCTTAGCCCCGATCACTCGGCTAACGAGTTGAGGAGAAAAAGGCATGCCTAGGGAGGAGGGTAACTTGTAATTGTCTTATTATGAGACGCTTCACTGAAATTGTGGCGCAAACGTTTTAGTGTGATGTACCCTGCGCGTCTACAAAATTTGTACAAGCCGTTCCAGGGACCCTTTAAACTATCGTAACCTCTCCCTCTGACCATTCTGCGGTCAAAGCTATTCCTAGTTCTCTCGTTATTTAGGACTATCACGCCATTAACACCGAATATCAGCGATACATCTCATCGACAGTTTTAATGCGATTAGCATTCTTCTGATAAAAAATTATGGCGTTTTACATGCCAAAACTACTTGATGATTATGAGGCACGCCGTAGTGGAGGACTCCAGAAATTTCGACCACCTGGGGTTCTTTAACGTGCTCCTAAATCTAAGTACACGGGCGTTTTCGCATTTCGCCCCCATAGAAATGCGGCCGCCTTGGTCGGAATTCGATCCCGCGACCTCGCGCTCAGCAGCCCAACACCATAGCCACTGAGCAACCATGGCGGGTCATTCTTAGGATACTTCACGCACTTTCCAGGATGTTTCTATGTGTCTAATTTTTAATATTTTTGCCGTCAACTTTGGTCATAGGGTAGTCCATGTTCCAATAGTTGAGCATCGGGCTGATCTTTTGAGGGAACCATGTTGAAAACCAACCATTGCACTAATCACATACTAATCACTGGGTATGTGATACTGTGTGTGTGTGTGCCGCTCAGCAATGAACCTCTTTCATGCTAACTTGGGTCATTGGCTATGTGCCACTGGGTATGAGCCGCTTTTCAACGATCCTCTCTGGCGCCACCTTGAGTCACTGAATATGTGTCGCTGGCTATGTGACGCTCTTCAGTTACGAAGAGAAATACGGATACGAAGAACTTTATTAAAAGGATCCTGAGAAACGCCACGACAAAGAGACATCATTTATTATTTATTCGGCGCTGGGGAGAATCGAACCCGCGTCGTACATACGCGTGTTAAGACAATCTTTTCTGAACGTATGTTCAGACAAGCGCCACGCGCGGATATAGCGGCGGCGTCACTAGATGGCGCAGCGTGTTGAGAGGGCTGCGCAAAGGAGGAGCCCGGCTGCATGCACGCCTCATACATGGTGCGTTTAATTCGGTGATGGCAATGCGGGGTGTTGCTGCATCGCTTCAATGCTAAACGCATTAACGCCGACATACATCGCGAGATGGGTTCTAGAGGAATTTTCTGTTGGCCCTCTTTATAAGCATGAATCTAACAATTAAACCTACCGAGAAAGTAGTCGAACTTTCCATCTATCAGTGTTTCGATCGCGAATGCATAAACCGCACAGCTGCGAGAAACGTGCATGCGACAAGAAAGGCGAACATCGCATGCGCGAGCATTGCAGCACGAAAAAAAAAAGAAAAGAAGAAAGAAAGATCAGTAGAGAAAGAAGTCGCGCCCTATGAAGTGGGCTTCCCCTCCGAGAGGTCCCATCAGCGCGTCATCATTACGGCGCTTCTTACGGAGCCCATTGCGCTCTCTCCCCGCGGCGACCAGGCGCGCTCCGTTTGCTTGGTAATTTCCAGGACCTCAGTGGTGATGGAGGTAGAAGGCGAGGAGCCAAGGAGCAGCCGCGCAGGCGGCACGACCTTGATCCAGGTATAACCTTGGTCATGGAGCGCCCCCTATTGCCACCTCGCACGTCGCCCCCCTTGCCCTCCGGGTATATATTCGTAGATGCGCGCCGCCGTATGCCGCGGCCAAACGAGCAGCGGGTCTCCCGTATGTGTACTTCGCAAAAGGATATACACCTCGTGAAGATTGTTTTGCTTGCTACTCCTCTTGCTACAGATCAGAAGGACGAGGTCGAAGAGCAGGGCCGGCATAATTCAACGATTATTCCTCGTCTAGTTCTGTCACATCATTATTATAGGCGCGAGAGCAGAGGAGCCGTGGTGGTGCAGATGACGATGAGGCGAAGACGACCCGACTTAAATTGATCTACCTTATGTGATATCTCCCGCAACGGGGTACGCCGCAGGTCTCATTACGCCCAACAAAGGCAGTATATACACGAAGGCGTGAGCAGGCTGGCCAGTGCCACTGTCCCCGCAATTCGACACCCCCCCTCCCCCCTTTACTTTTGCCGCATAATACCAAGCGACTATCAGCTTTCATATCGTATTGAAGGCGAGGGCTTTCTTGGTAGCGGCAGAGTCCTTCCATTTTTTTTTTTTCTGGTCACGAAACTGTCGCCTCAGTTTCATATAGAGCCAGCGCCCGCCGCTAGAGGCGCAACCATGCATGAGAGGGCATGCGAACGCCGCTACCACTGTGGTTGCGTGTGGGGTAGCCTCGGTATTCTAGCTTTCTCAACTTCCTCAACAGTCGCTTTAGTTTCACGTAACTATTCTTAACACTGAATATGCTTAAATTACTGCCTGAGCGCGTCTTCTGCCATGATATGAGCGCCCGGGACGAAAGAAAAGTCGCTCATAACATGGAGCTTGTGGCGGTCTCAGACCAAAAAAATTTAAAAATCTGGGATTTTAAGAGCCAGAACCGCGATACGATTGTGAGGCACGTCGTAGTGGGGGACTCAGGATTAATTTTGACCACCTGGGATCCTTTAAAATGCACCTAAATTTAAATAAACGTAAATAAATGTCTGAATGAGATTTAGGTAAGATTAATGCTAGGCAAACTTCGTTACTAAATGTCTTTAAAATGAGCCTAAATTTAAATAAACGGGTATTTTGCATTTCGGCCCCGTCGAAATGCGTCCGCTGTACACGACCGGGCAGTCTCGGTCCAGATTTCTTCATCGCCGTTCGCCTCAACACTTCGGTGGGCTCCGCTTTTTAATATTTGGCTGAAATTAAACACCGCGCATTCGCAACAAAGCGCCAGTGGTCCCACTTATCACCAGATGCAAACATATCTGTTGCAGCCCCGGTTACACGTAAGTAAGCGCCAACTCTCCGTTGCGCATAGCGCCAGATATTGTTCGCCGAGCACAGCTGTTCACTTTCTGTTAAACTGTGGTAGAGAAGGACTCTGACTGTGGGCAGTACCTTATAAGGAGATCAAAAGAATGAAATTTTTATTGCAAAGGGCTGCTACCGTAGAAAACTTAATGACAAAGAAAAGGAAATTGAGCTGCTCCGTGCGCTTAAGATTTCTCTGCAAAGCGATGCCATTTCTGAGTGAGATTTAGGTAGGATTAATGCAAGACAAACTTCGCTATTAAATGTCTACGGTGCGGCTTTTAGCAACGGATTAAGGCGAACGTGAAGTGTTAGGACCTGCACAGTTGAAACTAGCTGTATTGTAATTAGGCAATTGCCTTAGCAAGTATTCGTTTAGAAGCGTCAGTACGCCCAGCACTTATTCACGCTACTCGTGGTTCCGACGCAGAAACGACGAGACTACGCATTTTGGTTCTTAATGCGCAACTATTTACAATGTGTTAAAAACTTTATAATTCGATTAAGTAAAGAAATAGAACGTGTTGGTGCAAAAACAACATACAAGCACGATCATTTATTTATCATTCAAAATAAGCGGAGCGAAATAGACAGCACAGAGGCGTCCGGTCACGAATGATCCACCATTCACAATGCAAGAAGTTTGTTAAAAGCATGACACTGATATAATAAGCATAAAGAAATAACATCAAACGTGAGAGATATGCATTGGGGGACAGGAAACAAACACCAGCAAATGAATGACAACAAATACAGACTGCATAATCGATTGTTTCTATAAACAAGAAAGTGTAAAGCATAAGCATTTCAAAACACATGGCAAAACAACTCCCAAACGAACACAAGTAGCCGCATCATAAATACAGCAATTGTTTTTTTCAATGGCTTGTTAGAGATACCACCATTATACTTCTTCAGCTGTTACTTGCAACACGTGTTCGGCGTCGTTGTCCCACCCCGCCACTTCAACTAAACAGCCCAGCACTCGAAAAATAGCGCAGCACATGCACAGAACGCACCCGATCCATAGCCCGATCACTCAGCCCGCCTCGCACTGCGCACGCGTTTCGGTACGCGAACGATGCCCTCTGTGGCACAGTGGCGCCGCGTCGCGGCACCTTTGGGCAGTATATGAACCTCTCCCATAGCGTGACGGCGGAGTTTCGTGACCAGAAAAACATGGAAGGACTCTGGTAGCGGCGACTTCCGCGGTGCGTGGTGAAACCGCCTTGCCAAGCTTGGAGTAGAACCACATTAATATTCTTTACCGGTCCAGGAATCGCGCGACACAGGGCAGGTTTTACTCGCCACGGGGAGCAGCTTGCGACGGCTATCAACATGAAGTTCTGGGGACGATTTGAATGAAAGGGAAGGACAAAGAACGCAAACCCTCCTGACGAAGATTACCGTAGGCGCATCATGTGGGCCCTGAAGGACGGGACAAGATAAATCAATCTGGTGGGCTAAGGAAAGAAAGAGGGATTAGTGAAAACCTGCGTGGTGACTACTTGTATAAGATGTTGTGCCACTGTCGCGCCACCCATAGACAACAAAACTAACTATAGAACGACGCTTCTTGAGTACTTTTAAAGGCGTTTATTTTTCTTCCTTTTTTCCCCTGTCAAGTGAATAATGTTAAGTCCGTTTTAGCAGGTGATGGGGGAAGACGAGCTTCGCCTTATCGCTCATAGAGCGCGCGTAAGTCAATTTAGCCTCCCCCACTTCCCCCACAGGACGGTACCCGAGCATGGCTATAAGTTTGGATCAGAATTTCAAAACTGCTACGGTTGAAGAATTCTGGACATACGCGTATATTCGTCTCAACGGCACCCATTCCCCAGCCGGCAAAACATATAACTGAGACTTGAAACTGCGTTCGTTGCGCTTCCAGGTTTTACCACCTTTGTACCAAGACAAAGAAGAAGAGAAGAACAAAAACAAAAAGAAAGCAAGGGAGAGGCGGAGACATATGAGAGAAAGGAGGCGTGTCACATTTACCTCAGCGCTCTTCTACATGGCAGCATGGTGGATTTTCTCGGCATGCACCGTGCACAGAGTCGCGTGTTGCTGTTCGTCTTGGATAGGGCGCGTGCGTGGCGCTTGTTTCTGCCCCGAGGCGGCCCCAAGCGTGTGCGCGGGGCATTAGTGGGATGCAAGCAAGCAGCTAGCGGCCCCCGGATCGCCGAAAAGAAAATGCCGCGGGACCGGTTCGCGATCGAGATGGTGGCCTTTGCGTTGTTTTGGCGCTTCTTCAGTTGGTATATTTGTTGCTCTTCCTTAGTTCACTGGATCTGCGAGTGCCTTCGGGCATCCGCGGAATCTGGCCCTTTCCCGACCTCTCCTGTGTGTGTGTTTTTTTTTTTCACGCCAGCACGCACATGTTTTATCGATAATTTAGCGCGTTTCACGGCAGCGTACTCGACCACCTGAAGCACATCTCTGCAGGTTGTGCTTTAGCTATAGCCGGGCGCAGTTGTGTATTATAGTACACATATCTGGGTTTAACAGTTCAAATAAGATATTACTACTGGTAGAACAGGCCAAACTAACGGAAAGAAAGAATTGTGTACCTGAATAGGTTTACGAAGAGGATAAAGTGCACAAGCCACGAATAAAAGTTCTAGTGCAGAATCTAGAGTTGTGGTCCCTTCTAATGTTCTCATAACATTTTACCGGCCGCCCACACTCTTTGCTTCTTATTACTTAGTTTTCCAGTTGTACAATAACATATGTCATTCTCACGGAAAAATATTCTATATGCCGTGCGAGTAGTATTGATGTATATCCCATGAAAGATAGTTCAACGGAAGTGGAGATCTTGGATAAAGATTCGGTGTATTGAACTGTCATCAATTAATTAAAATATTCATTCATTCATTACATGCTGAAGACGACGACGTAGCTCTTGCAGAAGGAGCATACGCGAATGCATACAAGCCAAACATTAAAAAAATATACATGCATACAGATTGAGAAGCGCTGTCATTGAGGATGCAGTGATAAGCCTTGATAAGATAATTACATCATGCAATCACGCGAGGGAAGAAAGAGAACTTGAAAGTGTCTCTCCCATAGCGTATAATAGCAATTATCAACGAACTTACGCATCGCGTATAATGTCGAGGCACTAATGATTTATGTTACAGCAAAAATTGATGGCTCTTTGACTCACAGGTTCATGACAGGGTATGCACGCGAGCTGTGCCAGAAAAGAGAAATAGCTCTGTCGAGTTGCTTCTAACCGGTGGGGTAAGTAGCCTGCGGATAAATGTGTACCTATTTGATGTTATTTCTCTCTCCGCGTGATTCATACTATGCGACTGAGATGAAGTCAGTTTCATTGCAGATATACGATGGAAAATCGCGTGAGATAAACGTAAAACGTTTCTATGCAATAAATTTAAACAAGACATAGAAAAATGGAAGCTTTAAGTGATAAACAGCGGTGAAAGAAAGAATGTCACTGTACAGGCAACGTTTCGACAAGTGATAAACAGCGGTGGAACAAACAATGTCACTGTACAGGCAACGTTTCGACAAGTGGACTTGTCTACGTCAGAACGAAGACAGCTCCCCTTGTCAAACGTGAAAGATTTTGCCCTGAAGCGTAACAAAATTCAAGGCAATCCTGACATCTTGATTCACGTTATATACAGGCAATTTCTGGGGTCTCGGCAGCATTTTCGAAATAATATGTGCGTTTTACAGATTGAAGCCTTTAAACACTGCATTTACACAATAGACCACTGTCGGAGGACCTCTTGTTAGGCGCATGGCCACAGAGTTGGCAGACGATAGAGACAATGCGTACTCTTTCACGTTTCTTAGACGACACGGGCCTGGACTCACGCTTGTGATACCAGTTATGCAATGTGTCCTTCACCTCGTTCCTCCCATTATCATCCCCCACTGTGACCCTTTTTCTTCCCTTCTTCCCCTTCCCTTACGTAGAGTAGCAGGTCAGATGCTCCATTTTCCGGCCGACCTCTCCACATTCTCCAGTCGTTAGACTACTTCTTCTTGAATCGAAGTGTCGTAAGAGGCTCTTGAAGTGGTTGGTGTGTGTCATACGTGATATTTAGTGGCATGCGGTAACAGACCATCTGTGTTTGTTTCTCATGTCGAGCAGCAGTCTCTAACTTTCTGCGCCGCAGCGAATCATATCTCCACAGGTGAGTGTTAAGGCAGAGCAGGTCATGCTAATGGTATTTCAAAACGCCAGCATACACCTGAGCGAGGCGAATATCAATCAGGGCACAACTAAATCGAGCATCGGCTTAGATTCGTCGACTCAACCAAGAATGAACCATGTGCCACAGCTAACGTTGGCCAAGCTGTTCAAGAAAAAGAAAAGAGAAAGAAATACAGAAAGAAGAAAGGAACGGAAAATGTCACAAGAAACACTGTTCTAGACAAAATTATGACATACGGTGTTTGGTCGTCAGAGGTCTGACGGCCGAACAGCGTATAGGTTTTAAAATTGTATCTTGCGTCATGTTTCTTGAATATTCTTTTTCTTTTTCGTTGAAGGGCTTGGTTAACGTTAGCTAGGACACCCTATGTACTCCATAAACAGAAATAACCATCATGACCGCTTTATTGACCCTTCATTGCAAGGTGATCTCAACTTTCAAACTTAGTATATCGCCAAGAGAGAGAGAGAGAGAGAAAGCAAGGACAGGAAAGGCAGGGAGGTCAACCAGAAGAGCATCCGGTTTGCTACCCTAAACTGGGGGTGGGGGAAAGGGGAATAGAAAGAGGAAAAAGGGAGAGAGTGAGCACTGAGTGCGTGTGGGCGGGACACTATGCACAGGGACACTATAAACGGTCTCTTAAACCGGTGCACCTGAAGTATTGCACTAATGCACGATTCGCTTTTCGTGCCAGTGACGGGTGTGGCTACGGTCCAAGTATCTTTGACTCGGTGAACGGTCGTATAAGTCCAGTCGGTGCAAAGTTTCCCCCAGAGAGAGGCGTTGTACATCGTAGCGGGGGCAGGTACACAATAGGTGCTCGATGGTCTCCTCGCACCCACAGGAATCGCATATCGGGCTCTTGGCCATTCCCAAACGATATGAGTATGAGTTTGTGAACGCTACTCCCAGCCACAAGCGGTACAGCAAGGTTGCTTCGCCGCGGGAAAGGCTAGATGGCAGTTGTAGCCGTAGCGTGGGGTCCAGTTTATATAATCGGCAGCTGAAGGCACCTGAACTCCAGAGATCTTGCGACTTTTTGCGTGCATGTAGGCGAAGTTCCCTGGCAGCGTCCGACCTCACCAAAGGTATTGAACGCGTCTGGGCATCTTCGTGGGCAGACCGGGCAGCCTTGTCCGCTAGGTTGTTGCCGACGATGCCACAGTGAGCAGGAATCTATTGAAATATAATGGTGTGCCCTCTTTCTAGAGCATGGTGGTGCACTTCCCTGATGTCAGATATCATCTGCTCGTATGTTCTGTGACGTAATGCAGACTTGATGCTGTGAAGGGCTGCCTTATAGTCACAAAATACGACCCATTTCTCTGTTGGCTCTTCGGTGACGTACATCATAGCGGCATGGAGAGCTGCAAGTTCTGCCGATGTCGATGTAGTCGTGTGCGACAATTTGAATTTAACTGTAACCTTCTTGGCTGGAATGACGAATGCGGCAGTTGAGCTGGCACGTGATGTCGAACCATCGGTATATATACATATATGTATGCGGTCATTATACGTCTGGTGCAGTAATAGGAGCATAAGTTGCTTCAGAGCCGGCGATGGATGATTGGACTTTTTTGTAATTCCAGGAATAGCAAAATTCACTTGAGGCTGTCGTAGGCACCACAGTGGAGATGAAGGCTTCGTCGCCGGTGTAAAAGATGACGGTATGCACTCTTGATGAGCGTTAATCACTCTTGAAAAGGTCGCTTGAGGTCTCTCGGCTGGTAGGGAGGCCAAATGATGGTCGGGGATCCTTGACAGATGGCGAATGTGCGCTCTGAGAGAGCCGACAGCTACGTGTGTCTGGATCATATGGTCCCCAGCGATGGCAATTGTTGGCGCTGTTGTCGTGCACCGAGGCAGCCCTAACAACGTGCGTAGGGCTTGAACTTGTATGCTCTCCAAAGCGCGAAAGTTCGTCTTGCATGCATTTGACAACACTGGTAGACTATAACGTAGGAGTCCGCGGAACAGTACCCTGTAGAGCTGCATCATAGAACGGACTGGTGTACCCCAGTTATTTCCGCAGAGAAATTTAAAGAACTGAGCAATGGCAACTAATTTCTTCTTTAGATAGACGCAGTGAGGGCTCCACGAGAGGTTGCGGTCAATGATTACACCCAGAAAGCGATGTGTCTTAGCATAGGATACAGCTTGACCATTGATTGAAACAGGATACGATGACATTTGTTTGCGCGTAAAGCCAACCAATGCGCACTTTTCAGTAGATACGCTGAGGCCTTGTTCTCGTAGATAAGACGCCGTCATGGTTGCCGCCCGCTGAAGCCTGGCTCGTACCTGAGGGCGAGTCACCGCAGAAGCCCAGATGCAAATGTCGTCGGCGTATATTGAGACGTGAACTGACCGCGGTAGGTACTCCGCTAGTCCTACCAAGACGAGGTTGGAACAGAATGTGGCTCAACACTCCACCCTGCGGTACACCACGCCAGATGTAATGTTCCGAAGTTGGGCCGTCTTCAGTCTGTAAGAAAAAGCACCTCTCAGTCAAATAGTCCCGAATCCATTGATACATCCGGCCACCAACTCCAACAGCCTCAAGTGAGTCCAGTATGGCCTCATGGGCGACGTTATCGTATGCTCCTTTTATATCTAGGAAAAGTGCCACTGATAGGCGCTTGACGCTTTTTTTTATTTTGGACCCAGGTTACGATGTCAATGACGTTGTCAATGGACGAGCGACCTCGACGAAAGCCCGTCATGGCTTCCGGATAGATGTTGAATCGCTCTAGGTACCATTCCAAGCGAGCAAGAATCATTCGTTCCATCACTTTACCGACGCAGCTCGAAAGCGCAATCGGACGGTATGATGAGAGCTCAAGCGGAGACTTTCCAGGTTTCAGAATGGGGATCAAGCGGCTCGATTTCCATTGTCTAGGAACGGCGCCGTTCTGCCAAGATTCATTGTAGTAGCTGAGCAGCTCATCACGTGCGTCATGTCCAAGGTGGCATAGGGCAGCATACGTGATGCCACCAGGTCCTGGTGAAGACGAACGCCTGCAGGTCGCCAACGCAGCATCGAGCTCTTCGATTGAAAAGAGTACGTTCATTTCTGGTACACGTGCCTCAGGGATGTCATTCAATGCTGCGTCAGTAATGGTGGCCATGGACCCAGCAACCCGTGCACAGAACTCTTCAGCCACTTGAAGTTCCGAGCGGAGTTGGTATAGGGCCAGAGCAGCAAAGGGCTTCCTTTGATGTGGAGATGAGCGAAGTCCCCTAACAGTTCTCCATATGTGCGAGAGCGATTTTCGGGGATCAAGCGACTGACAGAAAGTTTTCCATCGCTTATCTTCCAATTTATCCATGCGACGCTGGGCTTTATTTTGTATGCGTCGTGAAGCCCTCAGATCCAAGACGGACTTCGTGCGCCGATACCTCCTCTACGCCTGTCAGCGTGCCGCACGCAGCCTCTCCAGTTCCATGTCCAAGTCTGTTCGCCTTGCTGACCTTGTAAGCGAGCAGATGGATGTTGTCAATGCCTCTGCGATTGCTTCTTCGATAGTGTGTGAAAGGCCTTCCCGACATGTGTCATCCATATCCTTCTTAAACTTTGACCAATCAACTGTACGAAAGACAGTACAGGAGCGTTGCTCAACTCCTCTAATCTTTATGTATGTTGGAATATGGTCGCTTCCATGTGTTTCTATGTCCGTAAACCATTGGACGCTCGAGGCAAAGCGCCGTGACACCAAAGTTAAGTCCAATCAGCTACTATAGGTCGTGCCTCGGAGAAATGTAGGGCTGCCGTCATTCACACAGCACAAATCATGGTCGGCAGCAAAGGAGGCAAGGATCCTGCCTTTGGAGTCAATTTTATTGCTTCCCCATAGCTGGTGATGAGCGTTGAAGTCACCTGTGATAACCCAGGGGCCATTGTTCATTCGTAATATTTTCTTAAGTCGTTCACCGTCAAAGTGACCCGCTGGGGATATGTAGGCTCCAATTAGTGTAAATGACACTTTCTTCTATTGGATATTCAGGCAGACATATTGGTTGTCGTCATGAGGCTCTACCGCGTGAGCGACATATGTAAAGTCCGTGCGGATGTAGATGATTACTTTCGTGCTCGCATGCACCGCATGTGGACGAGACGAAAGGTTCGTAACCGGGCAGTCTGAGTGGAGTTGATGTATTTGGTTCGCAAATGACCAGTATGGGAAAGCGATTTGTAAAAATGAATTGGCGAAAGTCTGCTATGCGAGTCCTTAGACCCCTACCATTCCACTGAAATATCGACGCAGTTTTAACTTCAGTGCGGAAGGGGACTATTGGTCGAGCCTTGATGCTTAAACGATGCTAGCAAGCACTGGATTTAGTGCATCCAGTATTTGCAGAGCACTTCGAGCTGCTGGGGTTTGCAGCTTGTTCAATATGATGCGCATTGTATTAATTAGTGATTACAGCATATCAGCCACCTGCTTGTCTTGGTCACACAAATCACTGACAGTAGACGTCGGGGGTTGTCCAGCAAAATTTTGCTGTGATTCTGTCGGTGGATGCTATCGTTTCTGTAGAGCCGGCCAAGATTCTGCAGATGTGGTCTTCTCAGTTGCCTTGTTCTTCGCGGTCCTTTCGACAGTGTCTGGCCTGGGCGGCAGAGGAGGAGGTGGTGCTGTAGGAAGTGGCATGCGCGTCGCAGAGACAACAGCTTTCCTTGAGCGCCGGCGACGGGAACGTCACTTCCCGACTTTCTCGGCGGCTTCGCGATGAGATGAATGATCTCTCGCCATCTCTTTCAAGATAGCCATTTCCTTCTTAATATGCGGGCATTTCCTCGAGGAAGCTTCGTGTGACCCTCCGCGGTTTGAACACTTCATTACAGTCGCGCCACATTTATCTGCAGCGTGGGGCTCGGCGCAACGGGGGCATGCTGCCTGATTTTCGCAGACGCTGCTCACGTGTCTCAGTCTCATGCATTTGCGGCACTGAAGAGGTTTCGCAATGAAAGGCCGCACTGCATGTCTGAAGTGTCCCACCTTAACATGCGAGGGTATATATATATATATATATTTACCCTTGAATGCAATCTTCACGCAGCGTGAACAGCCTAGCCGCTTAACATCAACAATGACCTCATCATTGGCTGGCTTGATAAGAATCGGCAAATCGTTATTAAGGATGGCGACGTCTACGTCGTAGATAACGCCACTGACTACGTCAGATCCCAGAGGGATGTAAGAGCGCACCTGAATGCCATCGATGTCCGTTACGCTGCGTAGAGTGGTCAGAGCAGCCGCATGCTGGACATCAACCGCCAGTAGATTTTTTCGAATGTGGACTCGAATGTATGATATTTTATTTGGCACCAGGGCTTCCAGTGACATCGACACAGATTGCCTGTTGAGTAGCTTCATGTTGACGATGGGAAGCAAGGGCACAAATAGGATGGTATTGGCGTCCGGCCTCTGCGTGTGTCTTACTGTTTGCGTGCTTGATGATGAGGACGTCGTGGGGTTTCTTCTCTTCGCTCTGCGGCTCTGCACCAGCTGGAAGTCGTCATCGGAAGTGTCCTCACTGCTGAGAGAGTAGACATGGGTGCCCTCGCTGTCGCTCTGCTGACCGTTCCGCTTTCTGGAGGCGGCTGCCGCTGACGCCGCCGTCGCCGGCAGACGTGTGGGGTCGTCCACTTCCATCACGACCGAGCAGGGAGCGAGGACCAGCGGATGAACTTAGATTTTCACAGAAATAAACTGAAGCTAGGAAGAACATCTCTGTATCAAAAACACTTCGTCGTCGTTCGCCAGTATATCGCCAAACGATATAATTTCCGCCGGCGCCCCGAATTCGTCTTCGCGCGCGCGCACGGACGCACGCATGCACACGCACGTTCATGTATGTGTGCACATTACACTGCCACGCATGCGCGCGTTGAGGCCATATCTCAGGGGTTAATGAGCCGGCGCGCGCTCCGGATCTTAATCGAACTGCGCTGCAGCTCGTGAGGGCGCTTCGTCAGTGTCTCCTTGGAAACCGCCGTTTCTCGCATACCGAACCGCGCTGCCTCCCCACCACTTCACGCGACGCCCTTCGCGCGAGAGTTGCATACCCGGCCACCGAGGCGCGATCGGTGGCCGCTGATAGTGTGTAATGTACCTATCCCACCGCCACTCTCGGCCAATAGGGCGGACGGCCCGGAAAGAGCGGTGGGGCGAGGTGAGGTAGGGGGTGAAAAGCTTTAAGGCTCATCGCAGGTAGAGAAAGAAGGCACTCTAAGGCCTGGACGAGGCAATAAGACGAGGAGGAAAGTCCTCGACAGGACTTATATCATGAGTTCGCCACCAGTGGACAAAAGACTGCAACTCGTATAGGCGAGAGAGAGATACGAAAAAAAAAAGAAATAGTGACGTCGCAGAACGAAGAGAACCGAGAATCGTAAACGTTGGTCAGGGGGCGCTTACGGGGAAGTTTGAGGTGGGGGGGGGGGGGGGGGTTGAGATGAGGAAGGTGGGGTGGGATAGGTTGAAAGGACCAATCGTTGTCGGCATCTTCTCGATCTCGCGAGAGATTCGCATATAGAAGCCGCGTGCGCTAACTTGGTCCGTGCAGAGCTGCACTGCGGTGGTGGTGGTGGCGGCGGCTGCGTTGACCGTGTTGCCGCGCGTGCGGAAAGAAAGAGAGAGAGAGAAAGAGAACTGCAGCTATATAGCGCCCCTCCTCGAAATGTTCTCCCCGACCAGCTCCTCATCGAGCTGGCGGCGCGGCCGCCAGAGTCGTGATGGCGAGGTGCCTGGCTTTGTCGACAGGATCCGGTATTTGGCATCTGATAAGGACGTGCCGGTAATGGCGCCATGCCTACACCGCGCGCACGACGCTCTCTCCCACGGAGCCCCCCGCGCGCGGCAACCACACTCGCATGCGCACATATATGCGCGTCCCGACGGATGCCACGAGTTGCGTTCCTGCTGCAAGTTGTTGATGCGGTTGTGTCAAGTGTTATGAGGCTCCGCGGCGGAGAGTTGTGTGCACGTGGCAGCCTGGCTTTTAAGCGCGCGTGCCTCCAGTGCGTGCGTGATCTCGCTCCGGAACGCGTGGTGCGAACGGCACACGATGTACAAATGCGCCGTGTGTGTGCACGTTCGCAGTATCGGCGCCCCGCACCACATGCATCAAACTATACACACGGCACCCGAGTTCATTCTTTCTCTTTCTAATCTCTCTTTCACCCCTCCGCCCTTTCCTTTTATTGCAGAAAGATAGGGGCTTTTGCATCATAGGAGCTTTATTTCTTTTCTCTCTCTCTCTCTCTCTCTCTTTTCGATACGCAGCTTTTTCTGCTCGCAACTGACCTCCCGATGCGGCGGCCTCGTGATAGTCAAATAGCCACACCGAAAACGGTGCGTCGTGATCTCCCTTAAATTTCGCGCTTTTCTTTCCTTTCGTTTTTTTTTTTCTCGCGCTGTTTTCGTCATTAACTTCTCGCGCGCACCTAGCTTGTTAAAGGCTCCTCTGGGTGAAGCGGTTTGCATGCATGGCGGCGTTGTTAGCGCCGAAACAAGCATGCGTGCCTGAGCGCGAGAATTCGCCCTTATTGATACGTCAGGGTGGATAGTTGTCTTAATAACGGAACTGATATATCGACTGCTTTTTAATGCAGCGAGTACGGCCTCTTATACCTATAAGCATTGCCTCTTTACGCAGTCTGACCCTGTATTCCGGCGCCACCTCGACGAAATTCAGCAGCCATCGTCTTCATCTTTTCTTGTTCACACGCAGAACCGCGTATATACAAGGAGTTCCGCTAATTTGCCTGCGGCGTCGTTATTCCAATCGCAAGCTTTGCTATCGGAATGGGTTGATCGGGAGTGCAGGATGGGCTCTATTGGGCCATGGAAATTTCGGCACAACGGGCCCAGCGCGGAAGACGGGGACACGAAAAAAAAAAAGAAACGCATGTGTGCGACCATGTATGCGTAGAGACATAGACGATCGCAGAAAAAAAAAGGAAAACATAGAATTGTTTTATCGGACAAGAGGATGAAAATATCAGTTAGAGACCACGTGTGAACAGTGAATCTAAAACCTTCAAAACCAATGTAAGTACATAATATGATGTCAGAGCAATGGACGGGAAAATACCGCGCAGACTATCAAGTTTCCTAATATAATCTGCTTCTATGATTCCACGAGTCAGCTGGAAAGTGTAAATTTTGCATCGTCATTATCATCATCACCAGGTTATCGTCGTAGGATAGCTAAGTATACTGTATATGGGCGAACACATTTCCCGAATACGCATGTCTATTTACCACACCGTATACGTCAGCCGAACCTCTCAATATGCCTGCAGCTTTCATAGACCATCTACTTGTAATCGTCGACTGTTTTTTTTTTCCTTCCCTTGACGTCCATTCTGTTTCTCATGTACCGCCGTCACTTTCCCTCTTAAACTCAACTATCACGAACCAGCCCTTTCCCTCTTAATTCATACACAAAATTTCTTATTTTAGTTTTTGACTGCGCGTCTTTGAACAGTGCATTTTACAGCCTTTATCCATGCACTATACTCTCCTCTTGCGGTCTGTGCAGACACTTGTGCGCCGCAAGCCCAAGTGACGAGGGCCAAATGAAGACATGTACAATATGCAAGAGAACACCTAACTAACGTTCACATAACGATTGCAGCAGGTTCGCGAGTTCCAGCCTGACTTGATGCATTTTTATAGTTTCTGAGTATATCTCTGGTATCAAAGGAGAGCCCCGTGTTGTTTTCTGCTTTCGCTAAACGTATTAACATCTGGGCTGAAATAGTTTTGAATGCAAGTCAGGTGTCCCGTTTCATATTGGTCAAACCTGCACATAAAACGCGTGTCGCTCCTATTATGGCGCCCTTTATAAAGGCGCACAATTTCACCTCACCTCACTATGCTCAATACAGACGCGATTACGACACCGTATCTCTATGCTCTTTTCATTTTTGTCTAGTCTTCGGCGAAGTACGTCTACAAATGTCAGCGCTGTACGTAACCAAGAGTTAGTTTCCAATCATGGGCGCACGAGAAGATATAGGAATGCTCACTTTACACAGACGTTACGATAAGACTGTACATACTTGGCGTATGCGAACGCTGCAACTGAAATGAGGAAAAACATAACACCTCCTGAGTTTGTCTACACATTAATGAAATAACTACTTTGTCTATTGCAGCGCAGATTAGACACCGAATTCACAAAGCTTTTGGTTCGTAAGTGCTCTTTGCAATTGGCCAGCCGCCATCACTAATATTATGTCCGTCATAACGTTTGGCTGGCTTCTACACTCACAAGCCACTTCTATCTTAAATACTTTCATATGAATATAACAGGCACAGGTGACACGAAAGGCGAATAAAAATAAAAGCACTATAGTGCCCTTACCGACAGCCACACGCACACCCGTAATATATATATATATATATATATATATATATATATATATATATATATATATATACATATTCATGATGGTTGGTCGTACGGCGGCAAAAAGAAAACGTCTATGGCCCTAATCGCTAAACAGAGACGTCATGCGTATACAGAGAGAAGACATGATCATTAGGCTAGTTTCCGCTGCCTTGTTGGCGCGGAGCCCTTGCGATTGAATGTGCAATTTTCCTGTTCTTGACAGCCTTACGCGCATAAACCCGTAAACGTCGACGATGCATGGTTAGCGGTTACTATGTCCTGCCACTGGTTTCGATCAATCACTGCTGGCTTTTCAGTGCTCGGTTTATTTCTTCTCACTACTCTGAACACCACGCGTGAAGCGAAGGTTTCTTTTGTAGACGGTGATGAATTGGTGAAGGGGACTCCAAGGCGACCAGCACACTTTGCAGCGCGAACGATTACTACCCGCGGAAGGTGCCGCCATCTGTCGGCAATACCGTGCCTTTGCGTAATGAACGAGCAGGCTCTGTCCGTCGTTGCATGGCACGATATTGAAGTCACGTGCTGTAGTAAGTCCGCTTCCTGGATCCTGTGCAAGGCTGATGGTCAGTTTCCTGCGTTTGTTGTCGATTATTGTGATCGTTTCGTTGTCGTCCTTGTCTGCTTGACTCAAGCAGACATATCTTCTATCTTCAACTCTTTTCCATTCCTGTGTCTGAACTCGGGAGGCCGTTTCGCATTGGCGCCTTCGCACATTCGCTACTCTCGTCAGATGCGGAGCCAGGCAACGCCCAAACTGAAGGTCGCACGTACAGAGTACGCGCAACACGGCAACGAATGTGGAGCCATCGTCCGCAGTGGAAGCAGGCGCGAAGGAGGACTCCGCGCCTATAGCATCGCGTATCGAATCGATCCTTTCCGCAGCTCGCCATCGGGGCTTGCGTGACGTGGAGTCGAGGGTTCTGCTGTTCTGTGCGCTTAACTGTTCACTTCTTGCTCCGTTCGTTTTGTTGTCTCTTTCGCCTCGCGAACCTCTCTGCTGAAGAAGCCTCTTCGCTCTCTCTCTCTCCTCCCTCTTCGCACTCCCGTACTTCTGTTTTCCTCGAACGTCAGTTCTCCTATACACAGCCTCGGCACCGCGAGCGCACGAACGCTGCGTTTTCCGCTTTGTGCTCGGGTTACGAGTCATGGCGAGTCCGACGACCGTGACCAATGCGAAGACAAGGGCGAGAGAAGGAAGCGCTCCGCCGAGCTTGCTTGAGGCGCCTGTCAAGTGCGAGAAAAAGCGGGCGGCTGTTTTCAGGCAAACGCCCAGGAAGTGGCTCGACGAGCCTTATAGAATATAAAAGCGCCTTGGTATTGTCTTTGCCGTGTACAGCCATTTATACAGGCGGCTATATAGGATTCCTCATAGCTACGAGTTCGTGTAGCAGCGCATATATATATGATTTTTGCTGCTGCTTATATGATCCGCACTCGACTATGCCACGGACACATTTGTTTATTTTCTCGCGCACGTTAAGCCATACAAAGCGGCTCTTCGCTCGTCAATCCAGCGTCGCGCCTGCCTGCCACCATATACGATGACAGGCACGATGTGGACACGCTGTCGAGTGAGTGGCGCGCCGATGGTGACGAGGGCAACGCGACGCTGACATGACGCGCGGGAAATGCAACAGTTGCAGCTGATGCCTGTCATCACTTCACCTTCTACGAATGACCATAGTAGGTGCAGCGAGATGAACTCAGGGCTACTCACGCACTCAGCTTGCGAAATTTATTCTTTTGAATGCAAGGAGCTTGCACTTTCCCGCTGCAGGATGTTACATGAAGAGCACACAATCAATCGCTGCTTTGGCGTTGTGCACGCCTTCATCGCTTGCCAAATGCACGTGGTTTGGTACCATGCCCTGCAGGTATAGTTTGCTTCATATAGTATGAGACATTCTAACAAGTTCCACGACTGTTTTTCCGGATGCTCTGCGTCAGTGAGAAGTTGATTCGAGCGCAGCAACACTCCGTCGCATGGCTTCCCCCGCCCGCTGGCATGCCAGCGAAGCCGGTGTCTGTTTGCAGAGAAAAATGAAGCAACACCGCAGCAAAGCAGCTTCGAAACAAGCAAGCCAGAGAGAGAACAAGGGGGTAGCACAGCCCGGAGCGGTGTTGATGGTGGGAAGGGAGTTCTCGAGTTTCGCCAATTTGTCGCGCGCTCTCCGGGCAGCTTCGGCAGCCGCGAGGCGCGATGCGTCACTTTCTCCCCTGTGCTCGCTCGCACAGACAGACACGCACGAACGCAGGACGCCACTCCAAGGGTGGTGTGTCTCTCCTATGTGGCGCGTTTGATCTAATTGGATCACGTGATTCGATAGGTGTGTTTTCTTCATTTTGTCCTTCAGTCTCTCTCGCTGCTGCTCGGTCTTCTTCGACCGACGACGATGCATCGGTGGGCGTGGCCAATGGGCGTGGTCTCAGGGGTGGGCGTGGCCCGAAGGGTGACTAGCGGGGGCTAATGAGAGCCGCCCCTCCCCTCCTCGCGCCTGAGTGCAGTTTCCGAGGGAGATTGATGGGCGCCGATGCAGGGCTGCCGCGGCCGCCGCTGCCGCAGCGGGGTTGCCGCGGCGGCGGCGACGGCAAGCGGCCCCTCATCGATAAACTGGTCGCTGGCTGCGTGCTGCTGTCTCCGCGTGTCCACGGTCAAGCGAGCGTGGCGCGTTCGGCCGTGCGTTTCTTCCCTCCTTGACGCGGTGACGAATGCCTCCATGCAGAGCTGCTTGTCTCTCTCTCTACACCCACCCACCACTCCCCCCCTTTTCTCAGGGACGCCTTCATTTGTCTCGCGTGGAGTGAGGCGGCTGGATTGCGGGCCGCGGGGACCCGTGATTTGCACGTTTGATGCGCTTTGTGTGCATAAATTCAATTTGTGGCTTCCCCTCCGACAAAACGGTTGAAACGACGCAGTGCGGCGCGCGACCAGCCAGCGATGCGGGCGCTCTCAACAGGCTTGGTGCTTAGCTCGAATTTTATTGACATCTTCAGCGCCCTCAGATTTGTTTAATTGAGATGATTTTTGTGGTTCGGTGTGCAAACAACAAATGTGTTGTTTCCACATACTTATTTTAAAGATTGGCATTTTGCAGCAGGAAAAATAGAGATTTTGTTAGATTCTCCGCGATCAGTAGCTAGGGTGACCTACATATTGCCACGGAACGACGAGATTCACAGAAAAGTTGACTTTTCATTTCACTAGAAGTTAGTTTTCGATAACGAACTTACCTCTACGAATAGAAAAATCCACTTCCAGTTTGCAAAATTATCTTAAATCGCATAAAGGCATCCGGTGCGTGAAGAAAGAGGCACCACATATGCCAATGTTTAAAATCACTTTAGTATTTTTTTCGCACACATCTTAAGTATTCTTTATTTATTTTATTTATTTATTTTTACTCTATTCTAGTCAAAATATTCTAGTCAGAAGGGTGACTTTAAGTTGACCTATCGAGTAAAATAACTTATCGTAGGGCTTGAGTTTTCAGGCGAACTTCATAGCGCACATAGGAAGTCCAGGCGTGCTGGTCTACACTGGACTAATGATAAACTTTATCTGTGCATTCCCACGTGAGCACAAAAATGTATTGAACACGTGTGCATGATGTATGTGAAACTGTTTCTGATTGCTGCATTCTTCCGCGCTCATTTTAGTACTTACTTGTTAATATCCTTTATCGAGTTACGAGTTAGTGGATGGCCTCATCCCCCTTTCTAACATTGAGGAACCTGTTTCTTTTTCTTTTGTTAATCTACAATAATTTGCCTCCAGGATTTGTCCTCGTTTCCAGCCTACATACACACTTGGAAACACCGGGCGAAGTCGCATGTTGCTGTATAACCTCAATTGCTTCGAAGCACAGAAAACAGTTTTGTGCTTGTTCCTTGTGCTGAGGTTCCATTCTATACAAACCCTGCTGTGGCTGTCGAGGTACCTGCTTCTCATCTTGTTCTCATTCATGTCGTGACTTAACGAAAGACTCACAAACGAATTTTCTCTTGGCGCCTCTTATACATATCCGATACATATCCGACTCCGGTGGCCTACCACCGCTACTACTCGGACCTTTACACGAATAAATGCAGATTCTGTCAAGAAAGTTCAGACCTACAATATATGGTTTGGGCTTGTCTTCGGACACTCACACAGAATAAAATACACAAGACCAGAGAGCAGTTGGAGACCGCGATGCTCAGCTGTGCACCGGAAGACCAACTTAAGACTATCCAGCAGGCCGTAGATGCCGCAAGGGCCCAAGGGCTCGAGGCCTTCATCTATGTAGAGAGACCTAGGCCTCAAATCTGCTGTCCTAAAACAAAGTTTATTCCTCCTACTCCTACTACAACTTCCCCGTATACTTTGGCCTTTCTCTGCAACGTTGCTGAGAGGCTTGCCCACATGACAAATAATATTGTGGCAGAGCACGCTTGCGGGCACAGCAGCAAGAGACATCGCGCTCGTCCCGTTCTTATTGGGAAGACTTCTCTGACATTTTCAGCTGTCCGGATGCTTCGAATGGCTGATTTTTGTCTGAAGTGGCTGAAATAAATAGATTCTGGGCCATCAGATTCTTCGAATCCGTCTTGCGCTCAGATCTTTTGTTACATTCCCCGCGCTTTAGAATGAAATTGTACAATCTTTGCGATATGAGACTCGTCCCCAAATCCCAGTTTATTATTTTTTTTCGAATCTCCTACTTTTCCTCCTCTTTCCAGAAGGAACAAGCTCGCGCGAGATGTTTAATTATACCAATTACTAGGGCGATAATATTCTAAGTTATCATGTTCCGACGCACGCTTCTACCTATGGTGGGTCCACTTAGTTTAGTAATCGAGAATTACAGGGCTACCCTTATGTGTATTATTAGTTTCACTCGTATTTAAGAAATATTAACGGTG
This sequence comes from Dermacentor andersoni, assembly GCF_023375885.2. Taxonomy (NCBI): domain Eukaryota; kingdom Metazoa; phylum Arthropoda; class Arachnida; order Ixodida; family Ixodidae; genus Dermacentor; species Dermacentor andersoni. The sequence continues at coordinate 75,202,298 of NC_092815.1, read as the reverse complement.
GTCCGAAGATAAAAAAAGGCATGCGCATCAACGCTGATTTAAATGAAATGTTTTATCGTCCATTCACTGATATGTGCGTTAATTTGTTACGTCCTTGTTATAAAACATAGTTTGTGACTGTGCACGGCGCAATATTCTTTCCTTTTGGTTGTAGGCTATGCAGTGAATCAAATTAAACACAATTGTACGCATCGCGTTTAGTCCTATAGGTTTTATCACACAACACAAAGCTTCGCTTCCCATAGATTACAATATGTGCACTGGATCTACATAATTTTGATATTTCTACAAGTGTGGATAGAGATTACCTTTCACGTGGTTTTTTTTATATAGGAGAATATTGAATAACGCATTCGCAGTTGCGCCATGATATTAGCACATGCACCACTTGGGTCGTATCACATGCTTTCCTAGTTTCCCGGTACCGCGTAATGCTTTAAATCCAGTGACCATCTATTTCATTCATAGTTTCTATCACACAGTTTTTTTCGTCATTATTCTGATTCTTTGAAGCAATCTAAAAGTATACGTCCAGCATAAAGTAAGACATAAACTGTCATAACGAATAAACACACCCTTTACGTGCGTTTCTTTGACAGCATAACATGACATTACTGCGTCGCCATATATAGTTACTCATGCTGAGGTCGGAAAATTCAGCGTCCTAACCTATATAACCAAAACACCAAAACGGCGCCTAAGAACGTAAAAACTCCCATATGAATTCTGATTTCGTTGTTACCTTGGTCACGTTTAAATTCAAATCAATCGCACATGCTTTGGCCTACTGGCTCCGCTGACAATCACGCGAGGAAACTGTACCCTATAGCGTGTCGCTTGGTCAGGGCTGTATGTTGGAGAGGTTTAGCAATTTCGCGTCCCTTGTCAGTGATACGGATATCATCGTAATCAGCGGTTGCATGAGCTTGCTTTCTGCTGCGTTTAGCAGCGTTAGAGCCCGGTGGCGTTTGAGTGCGTGGATACGGGAGAGAGAAAGCTCCCTACTGGCCCCTGTTAGCCTTTATCGAGTTATATGTCTATGCTTTGGTTAGACGTGCTTGCGTTCACGTCAAGACGCGCCATACACGCGGGCCAACTCGTTGACAGCGGGAGACCAAAAAAAAAAAAAACGCATATCCAACGCATATCGGCCCGCTCTCCCATAAGAGAGAGAGCGAAAGAGACAGCGTAGCGCGCGCCATTTTTCTTCCGCGTTTATTGGAAGATTGCGCGCGCGCTGGCCTCGTAGGGCAGTATCCCGTGCGCCGACAGCTTTAATGACTGGGTTCCCTCCCTAGATTAGGGTCGCGCTTCTTTTTCATTCAAAACTCCCGCGCCGCCGCTTGCCGCCTGTTTCGCCGGGTTTAGCGAAATAAGACTGCGGCGGCTCATGTTTCGTACATCGCGTGTTTATCCTCCTCTCACCCATATTGCGGCGCCCGCAGCCCACGGGAAAGGGAAGGAGGGGAATGTTGGAGGGCTACGGGGGCGTCGTGACCCGGAGTGACCCACGAGGCTGTCATTATTAGACGCTTCCGTCCTGGTGGGGACGTGCGTATACGCTCGCGCGCGCGCGTGTGTGTGTGCGCGCGTGTTTGTGTACCCTGTATAAGACGAAGTGGCAATAGTTCTCCACTCTCCTGCCTCGTTGGGGAGAGAGAGGGACGCAGTTTATGCTAAAGATGGAGTACCGTCCATTCAATGCGTGGGAAGGCCCTAACGGAGCCCAGGGCACCCGTCATCTGTTATTGTACATTATACGCGTGGGCTCAGCGGGATTAAAAGGATGACCGTGTGCCGAGGGTGTATATGTTTCAGGTCCTTGAGCGCCGAGCATCTGACGTGGTTTTACGCTTAACTTGTCGTTCTGGCGACGTCCAAGATATTTAAAAGGGATGCCGTTTAGCGGGGTACTCACACTTTTTGTGCAACAATCAATAAAATTCGCTGTTTGCAAAAAACGTATCGTCATTAACACTGCACTGAAAGAAGCAACGCGTTGCGCGACGGACACTAATGGTTGTCCCGACGAGAATAACGTCGTGCATAGCTCGAAGCTTCATCTTGAATCTGAGCGCACAAATCTACACTTCCTCTCTTCCTTTGCTCTGTTAGATGTGCAGGACGCGTCGCTGCCTTTCGTTGGTGTCTTGCTTGTATGTCCGTGAATTGTAGCTGGGACTGAATGTCAACGTATAGGACCTTTGCTCGTATACCTTGCATTTGCATTCATGCCTTGATGACTGTGTTGTGCTTTATGTTGTGCACTATGATTTCTGAAAGGACGGTGTCACTGTCTAGAATTTTCGAGGCATGCAGGCAGACGTGTGTACGTCTCTCCAGATGTATTTCAAAGGGCTGCCGTTCAGAGTTCACTTCAATTTTAACGAATGAGGTTCCCATATTTGTCCTCGTTCGTCACCCACTTGCGCATTTACAGTGCCTCAGAAAAGGCCTCGATCATCGCACTGTACACTACGGACGCAGAGAAAGGTGACCAGCTGCTCCCGTACGCCACGCGACCTCACGCCGCCTCTCACGAACCGCGCGGGACTGGGCACTTCGCAGCCGCTCTCGGCAAGCGGCGCTGTGCGAGGCCGCCACCATTGTGTTCCTAAAACCGCACTCGACTTATACACCCCGCACGTGTATGCAGAGCCGCGCTTTTGTGGAGCATGCAGCGCGTGCGCATCTCTTGTGCAGGGTGGCGCGGGTTGTTGTGCTGAAGGAAAAGAGGCAAAGAGAGAACAAAGTATACGTCGGTGGTCGGGGAGCGATGTTGGTAGAGAATCGATGAAGTTTCGCAAGAACGACACGTATGCGGGGTTTTCTACCTTTCTCTCTCTCTCTCTATCTGATGTTTTTTTTTTTTTTAGCGCATGGCTGGCACGAAGGAGCAACCCATGGGTGTGCCCGTAATGAGGCCACTTGATTTGCATACAAGCGTGGTGGTTGTGGGAGGGAGAGAAACGACAAAAAGCGCTGCGGCCCTGGGTGCGGCTCGAACGCGAGCCTGCGCGCGCGTGTGTCGCCGTGCGGCCTTCTCTTCTTCGCGGTGGCGGCGCAGCAGGAGGGCCCTGTCCCACGCGCTCGATAAATGCGACCGCACGGGCCACATGGGGTTTCGCGCGGACCTCACGCGAGCGCGAGAAGCACGAGTGGTACTGTTGTGGCCAGGCATTTCAGATGGGCTGTGCTTCGGTTTACTACTGTGGCCATACGCTACGTTTCGTTATATCGAGAAGTTTGTTGCTGTGAGCGAAATTGGGTGACTTGGCCAACGTTTTGTACGTGGTTTCTCGAAGGTCCAGTATATGTGCACAAAAGTGTCGCCTCGGTAACGCTAGTAGCCCAATAAGAGAGCCCATATTCTTGATTTCTTAAAAGGTCGAAAGCCTCTAATGATGGCGATGTGACATCTGAGTGGACATTCGGGGTCCTACGCTCAAATTTTTTTTTATTTAGGAAACAGATATGTTTTAAACCATATTTTATTTTCATCATAGCAAATACGTGTTCTGGTCAGATTTTGTCTAAACCTGTAACAGAACATATACGCCATCGCCAGCTCACCATTTGGATATTCGTCCTCCTTATGCTTGGCCAGTTCACTCGAGTTCGAGTGTATACTAGCGAAGCGTCATCAAGTGGTTATGGTGACTTCGTCTACTTCCTTCGGTCTGAAAAGCTAAGCCATAGTCAGTACGTTTTGTGGTGACACTGGTGGACCGTATATACCCGATGTATAGGTAGGTATGGAATTCACTCCCATACCCGTTCCTTGATCAGTATGAAGTGCTTCCTCGGTGTGATCGAAGTTCTCAAAAAAAGAAAAAAAAAGGTTCGAATCAACCCGACGTATCCATTGGCACAGAACGATCTAAATATGAGCAGCCGGCAGCATTTAGCCCGAAAAGGCCGCACACAATGCAAGCACGGACAACAACCTTCCCGCGCCGCTCGCGCACGCGCGCGGACCACCGAAAAGTGCCGCCATATACTTGCACGCTATATATGCGATGGTCTGGACTCGCTTTAATGGCCGCGCGTCGTTCTTCCCCCTCCACGTTTCTTTCCTCCCTGGCTATTTGCACTGGTGGCAAAACTGCTTGAGCGAGAGCGAATGAGCCGCCTAAGTGGACGCCGCCGCCATTGCACACACACACACACACTGAGGCTTGATGGAGCGACGGCGGAAGACGGGGAAGGGAAGGTTATAGGGGGTAGGGAGGAAGGAGGGGGGGGGGGAGGTTAGATGTGGAGGGATGCAGGCTCCATTCACATGCAAAGCGCGCGCTGGTGCCACGAGACGCGGGCAGAGCGCGCTGCTCACCCATCCGGAATACTAAGTGGGCCTCTCCAGGCGGGAGAGCGATATTCAACCGCATCGCGCGCGCGCCTGACAAATGGTCCTCGTCTTTAATTCACTTTGCGGCCGCGCCGTGTCGACAGGGCGCTGCCGTCGCCGCCGTCGTGTCGGCGTGTCCTGCACGCTACGTCTGCTTGTCCCGCCACGTCGTGCGTCATCGTCGTCCTGGTGGCCGCTTCTGTCCTGCGGTCACACTGAAACATTCGCTCCCCCTCCCCCCCCCCCCCTACCCCACTATGTACCAAACGTTCACCCTCTTCAGTGCCTCGTTATGCGCCGCGCTCGATCGCGCCATGTGTTCGTGAACGAACGAACAAAGGCAAGGTACTGGCTAGGAAAAACAGTAATTGCGCGTTCACGCTCTATACGTGGACGACAAAAGAAAGGAAAGAAATACGACGTTTAATGATAACTGGGAGAGGTTGGAGTATAGATATAGAAGCTTGGCAAGCTATTATACTCCAGATGTGCATTATGATCGGGGATGAACGTGGAGAAACGCACGCACGTGCACACACACACACACGACACGTGAGATATTACATGAGAACTCGAGGTGAGTGACGAAAACTTGGCTGAAGCTACAGCTGTGTCCCGCAAGATTCGAAGCAGCTTTGCAGCGTGCACAACATCATGACATAACAAAGTCTGAAAGCTTTAGACTCACATAGTGGCGGTTTTATAGAGCTGAACGTGAGGTTCGGCTTGGTCAATGTAGGTTCACCAATCAGTGCATTGCCGTTTCTCCTTAAAAGGAATCGACGCTAAAGAGCGATACTGGATCAGTTAAATGATGGTGAACTATTTTTTTTTCAGGACTAAATTTGAAACTATTTGTTGACAAAATGGTTGGCTGTCACGTCGACGGAGAAAATGAGTACCGAAGCTTCCCCTCCCTAAATTTCATGACGAACTAGTAGCGGCGTCTATGATTGAAGAACTTTCGCGCATTTCGCCCGTTTTCGAAGGGGAATGAATTCATGCGTTCTCACAGGCACTAGGCTATACTATTTGGCTCCTCTAGAATTCAATGTAATCCCTCTTAAACGATAAACAGTCAACTAGGCCCGAGCAGGTGTTGTCAAAATAGATGGCGATGGAGCATAATATACAAACTCGTCGTGCACTAGTGCGAGAAATATGCGAAGAGATATAATTCAGAATGTCTTTTCTCTGTTTTTTCTTTTTTTTTCTAGTCACATCGCGTAACTTCTTGCACGGGACATTACAGCATGCTTTGACTGTGCGCAGGGCGCGTCATTGCAATTACTGAACGATCACGTATGCATGCGTAATCGATGTGGCTTGATGGTCTCAAAATTATACAGACGTACATCAACCTCAAGCTCCGCACACAATGCTATCCTTTTGTGTGTTGTAAAGACAGCTGTGCCACGAGGCGGTATATATATAATGTCAAGTTCAGGGGCGCAGTCGATCTCTGCGTAATATGATGCAAGCGCAAATGGCGTGCTTTATAAGTGAACGATGTCGACGTTATTCTTAATATGTATTCCTCTGAACATGACCACTCTTTCCAAAAATGTAACGTGGAGAAGCGATGTACTTATGGAAGTGATTCTTCGCATATATCCATGCATTGCTATCATTTGCGTTGGTGCTAGTTGGAATAGCATTGGTGCGAAGCAGCGCTGTATAGATTTAGGAGACCGCCATATTGGTTCAGGAGACAATTACCTTATGTTCGTTTTCCTGTCGTATACTGCCTCCTAAAGTTACGCAGCGCTGTTCTTATACCGGTGCATATCCATGGACTCTGTGATTGGAAAGCACGCAGGCGTTGCTAAAACGGCGCGCGTTATCTCTGAGAACAATGGCAGCTCACTTATGGGTCTTAAGTTGAGATATGGCGAGTTCCTTTGAAGTGAGCGTTCTATACGCGTGCTCACGTGCGCAGGAACAGACACAGACAGTGAGCTGACAGATGGCCCACAAGGCAAGGGTGCGTATATATACCGGAAAAGCGGGCACAAGCCCTCCGGCATGAGTGGTTCGTCATTTGTCGTTGCGGACCTCGTTAGCCCTTCTATGCCGGCTCACGTGGCGTCCCGATGGTCCTCGATGGTGGAACAGCGCGAATCACCGAGACCGTGGTGTGGGGGAGGGGGATTCGGGAAACGAAATCTCTGCCCGAACACGACCACGCATCGAAGGAAGGGCAGACGGTGAGCCGCGGCCGCACGCTGTGGTCAGACGTTCAGGCTTGCGCCCCATGTCCGAGGACGAGAGAGAGGGAGTAAGTAGGCACTCGGCAGCTTGGACGCGGTGTTTCCCCTTTCCGTGCACGGCTGATTGGGTTTCCATCGCAGCCCGCCGGGGGGTGATTTGACCGTCGGGGTATAGGCGACGCGTAACGAGAAAATGCCGTGGTATGTTGTTCACTTGTTTGTTGACGGAAACAGACCCGTCGATTTTCTGTCTTCCTAGCCCAGCAGTCACATAGTCTTTCTGATTGGACGGGTGCTGCTAGTGACTTGCCAAGTGTGTTTTTGTCCGAAACCGCTTTCGTTGTGCGCGTGGCGCAGCGTTATGGTATACGCACGTGTTGGGAAAGTTTAGGTAGCTAACTTATAAAACGTTTCAGAAGGATGGCACAATGCTGAAGTAATGAGTACTGTTTGGTCAGCCGGATTGTAGTCGCTTTGAGCAAAGTGCTTTGAGTTTTTTTAATGTTTAATGATATTATTACGTGGCTGATATCCTTATTACCAGCTTTGCAAGCGTGTGCCGTTGGTTTTCACCCGGGAAATGTTTCTCATAAGAAAAAGGCATTACGCCACGGTGGGGTAAGACGCCGAGGGATCAGTCGAAATGCGTATCTGAGCGCGAACGTACACACGTGTGTTCACAAGAAGGAACTTGTAACCAATCTGCAGGGCAGAAGCCGGCTCTACAGCGCACGATTCGAAATTATAGCTTTGCTCTGCACCAGGGCTTAATAAGGAGGGAGGAGGGCTATGGGGGGTCCGACCCCCCCCCCCCCCCCCCCCCACACACACACACCCACAGACTAAAATTTCATGGGAGGCGCGGTCTCGCTCTGCCTGTTGATCAGCACTATACATGTACGCACACCTACTCCACTTCCCCTGACATACACATACGCATACAAGCAGCCCGTGTATGCATGAACCCCCCCCCCCCCTCTCGTGCATATGAGCCTTTCAGCACTAGCTGCTCTGCACCCAATCCAGAAGCCCTTCCATGCAAGCATGACTGTATATGGCATCGCTGTATTTCACCGTTTCTGATATGAGTGGTTGTTTCCATCGGAAGTGCATGCTTACGTGGCCCAATAAATCTAGGAGTAGAGTTCAAATGCCCACTGTTCTGCGACAACGCACGAATCGTTCGACGCGTAATCTTTGTCATCAGCGTTGGAGCAGCTCGGTATACGTGTATCGCCTGCCAAACCTTTCAGTCTTCTGGTCAGATATCTCCCTTCATCTGTCTACAATACGTTTCGCTGTTCTATTTTGCCATTACTGCTTTATTTATCCATTTCAATACCAGAAATACTAGACAGCGCAGAAGTGCGGACTGCAGCGAGCAGCTTTCTCGTATGCCTGACGCGATGGAGAAGCTCTCGCTGCCAAGCCAAAGCTTGAGGCGAAGATTTTTCGGGCGAGAGGATGCGGCGCTGTGTGCCGACCGACGGCCGCACGGTCCTGTCACCGCAGCTGCGGGCACGTGCCGGAGACAGCGCCCGTTCTCCCGACGCTACCGCGTCGATCAGACGCGGTGGGACGGAAGAAGAGGGGTGATGAAACCCGGGGTTCTCATGACATCAGAGCCGCGCGTTGGCCGCGCCGCGTCAAAGACAGGCGCCCAGCTCGTCGTCGTCGGGCGAGCCGCCGCACCTCTCCTTTTTTTTTGTCTCTTTTTTGTTTCATCCGCGATCTCTCGGCGCACGCGATGCGGATAAAGCCTCCTGGCGCGTGCATAATGGCTGCTCCTTGGGTTTCGTTACAGAGAGCGCTGGTGCGCTCGCTTCCTGACAGGCGCAGCGCGAGGAAGAGAAGGAAAGAAACGAAGAAACACGTCCGGGCTGCGAGGGGGCGTGTCCGCCGCCGCGGAGGGGGCGTGGCGGCGGACGCCGGTTTCGAACTTGGCACTCGGCACGCGCATGCGCGCAGTGTAACGCACCGCAGGTCCCCGCGGTAGCGCTTACGTACCGCCACGTGACCGGCAGGGGGGACCAAGGAAGGACGAAATCAATCCCGCCAGCACGTAACGCACACAAATTCTGGGCACATCGCGGGACAAACGGAAACGCGCGCAGACTGCCTTTTGGGTCGCGTATATATCTGCAAACGCTCGCTTTGAGAGGCGCCGGATCTGGCACTCGATATCTCTCCTTTCCCTCTTCGTAAGCGACTCGGGATAGGATATGTACGGTCTGTACTCGGCAGACGCGTCTGGAGTGCTTATTGGGTCCGCCTTCGATTTCCGCAGTGCCACCTTGGACCCGCCGAGATTCAAGGCGAAACTAAAACCGATTCAGATGGTTGTTTGCGCGCAGGCGGCAGACAGCGGGATTGCTGGGCTGACGAAGCGGCTGTTTGCGTGTTGCCGCCAAATATTTGCATACTGTAATAGAAGCTGCAAGAGTGATATCGTTTATGGAAAGGCGACTGCCATATGCGGGCTGCTGTTTTGAGCGCTGGTCTGGTTTCTGGCTTCTTGTGCTGCACGAGTCGGACGCATTTCCTCATCTGTTATTCTGGTTGGTCAGAGTAAAGAATCAGGCACAGATGCCGCTTCGATCAGAGCCAGCGCGCATGGTGAGTGGCACTTTCGTGGAATACGCTTAGCGAGAAAGTAAAGAAAAAGAAGAGAAAGTGAAGAATCAAAACACATGACTGCTCTCTCCGACAGTATTCCGCAATTTCAGCTTGAAATTTAGTGTTTACTTCTTTTCAGCGAATAGAGGCACTAACTCCCGCAGCACTTAGAAAGACAGGCGAATATACCGTGAAATAACTGTGGAATGAGAAGGATACGATGTAGTTGATCGACAGGTGATCATACGGTGATTGCCATATCCCACCAATTAATTTTGACATCTAAAGAAAACTAAGTTAGGGAAGAAGGAGCAGTAATAGTACGAGCACGAGCACGAAATTTTATAAAGTCAAATGACAGTAGTGCCCGCTTCTTTGTGCTTGCTTTATGTTATGTCGACATTATTTGAATGAATGAATTAATGAACGAATGACTTCATTTCCCATAAAGTTCAAATGAGTTCTCTGGACTTCACACGGACGTGTAGGCACTATATACATAACTCGCCAAAATCTGCCGCTCTAAGTTTTCGTTCATTTAGACTATACGTGCATTGCTGTACCAGTTTTACCAACCTGGAATAAAACAAAACACCATAACATAACATGCCCTGTTCTGCATTTAGATTCGAAAGACAAGAACTTAGCAGAAATGGTAGGGCATAGCGGGGCGGATACCGGTAAATGCCTGCCCGTGGCCTCATGAAGGCCATGGTCAGAATAAAAGAAACTTTTTTAAAGACAACATATTTTACTGTTTGGTAGATTATACAACCGGAAACACATTAAAGCGCAGATGGCCGCGAAGCGTGTTCGTGAAACGTGTGATCTCCCGTTGGGCTGTGCATTTCGCAGGCCCTGACATGGCGCTTATACGATATCTGTCTACGTACATTTATACCTACATTTACATTTCATTACATACATTATATCTACATTTATACCCACATTTACATTTTATTACATACATTATATCTACATTTATACCTACATGTCTCTCCTCCTTGCTTTTACCTTTCCCGATGGAGGACATATACGCAGCACGTAAACGATGAACCGATTGAGTTCTGCGGGAATCTGCAAATTGAAGATCGACACATGGAATGCACACTTGACATGCACTCGATAGCGGAAACTTAAGCCGGGCGGTTTCCTCGGACAGCAAGCTTCGAGGTAGAAGAAAAAAGTTGTCCTATTCCAGAGATTGGAAAAGGAACCACAGCTTTTCCAGAGCAGTCGCTCGATCGGGTGAACTAACCGGGGGACAAAATTATATGACTACTCAAAAGACCGGAAAATTGACTAACCACGCGGAACCAATATATACATTCTTTTTAACCTCATGCATGTCACAATGATGTCAGCTTCTACGTTCAGGGAGCACTACTGTGTCAAATCTAGGACATGAGCGTGTCTAAACATGATAGTAAGTATATAAAACGTAAGCATGAACAGTAGTCTAAACAATGTCTTAGGTCCGTAAAACGTACACATATATAGCTTAAACACGAGCCACTTGGGAATGTTAGTGAACAGCTCGGGAGGAGTGGCTTCTCCGCCCAAAACGCCGACTCTGCCAGGCGTCGCCATGGACGAACGAGCCTGAGGCTTCTTCGGAGACGCGCTCACGCGATGACATTTCTCCGAGGAAGCTGCTGAGGTGAAACACCGCGAGAGAGCGGGGATCGATAAGAAGCGTCCAAGGCGCCCTCCCGTGGGCACAGAGCTCCAGCAAGTGACTGAGGGAGGGGGGGGGGGAGTGAGCTGAGGAGGGCGATCTGAGCGCTGGGCGCCGTACTGGAGAGAGGCCAGCAGCTCACTGCAAAAAAACGTAAGAAAGAATCCCGTCTCCTAGAAACGCACATCATTCGCACAGTCAGGACAACCCTCTGAGATGAGGGCTCTTCGCGCTCGCGTTGTTAGAAGGCGCAAAATGCGGTACAGCTCGAGGATCGCGGGCAGCTAGGATTGCAGGTAGATGACGCGGCGTTTCCCCTTTTGCAAAAAATACGACACAACTTGCCTTGCAGGACGACCCCGTACACGAACACAGTCAAGGGTGTGCACTGGGAGTGGCTGTGAGGGAAGAAATATATAGTAATGAACGCACTTCCTAAAAGATGAAAAAGACGATTACGAACATTAAGACGAAAGTGAGCGTCGTGTACTGGCAGAAACGCAAGTCGCGAGCAGCAGAGGAAGTATAAAATGGCGACTATACGGAGCACAAAGAGAGAAGCCGCGCGCGTATAGTTGATGAAAAGGCTGGCTGCCGCTGTGGCAGCACAGCCGGGACTGATCGAGGAAGAGAGGAGCGCGCCGCTTCCCATTGTGCGAGACGCGCGCGGGTGGCCGAGAGGAAGATGAGGAGAACAAGGAAGGCCCGCGGAGCTGGTCGAAGAAGGTAGAGGACGGGGGTCGGTCCTCGCTGTGTCCGTCGTCCGCTTCCGCAGCCACGCCCACCCGCGGTGGCGGCGGCGGCTCACGCGCATCCGCAGATGAAAGAGGATGGAGAAGAGAGCAGCAATTGGGGAGCCGCCGAAGGAGGAGATGAAGCAACCGGAGGGAGATGCTGCTGCTGCTGCTTCCTCTCCGAGAGAAGGGCGCTCTCTGCCTGCTGCCTCTGGTGCCCGGAAAGAACGCGTTCTTGCTGCCTCCATCTTTGGCCTTTCTCCCGTTCTTCGTATCCCTTCTTCCTCTTTTGTTCCCGTTTTCCCCGTTTCCCGAGACGTGCCTCCCCCTTATACGCTGCCCGAAGCTGCCACCGCCGCCGCCGCCGCTGCTGCTGCTGCTGCCGCTGCTGCCGCTGCCAGTGCGGCTGCGTTTTCCCCGTCGGAAAGCCCACCATCTCGGCGGGTGCGCGCGGCAACGCCCACTACTTTTGTGCCAGCGACATCCTTTCTTCTATCACTTTTCCCTTTTGCTTCGCTTTTTCCCAATCTCTTCCTAAATATATATATACGGATATGTATAGCTCCACGGCTTCTCTCTCTTTTCCTTTTTCGAGCTGCGTCTCGCTTTGTTTCTATATGTACGTTAGCCGTCCTTTCCTCCGCGCTTCTCGTCTTCCCGGTCTTCACCTCCCGGTACGTGTGTAGCGGTCTTCTTACTGTTCCTCTGTCTTCGTTGGAGTTGGTTCTTTGGCGATGAGCGCTCCTGCTGTGCACAGTGCCCATTTTCCTTTTTCCTGTTGTCTTTTCTATCGTGCTATGCGCGCAGGGTGGAAGCGGTGTACGTCGCATCGCGTCTTGCTTCAGACAGGCGGCTACCCCTCATCGGTCTCACGTTTCTTCTAGTTTGCCGCCATGGACGTCGTGTGCCGTGGCATGGTCTTTTCCTTCTGACCACCTCTGCGTCCGGTCGGTGTTGCGCTTGTTCCGTGGACTTACTGTGGACACTCTTATGCTTTGATCAAAGTGAGACAGCGTTACGACCAAAAATATTTTAAAGAGATTAACTCTAACAAGAAAGCGTCACCCGTGTGTTATCAGCTGCTGTTGGCGTGCACATCCTAAGTGTGCTTCTCAATGTACAAGTTTTGCTAGTAATCCCCCTTTTAAGCAATGAGGAACAAAAGCCTTCGGTGAGTAGTATTGCTATGGATGTTGCTCTACCTCCACCCTTCAACATAAACATTAATCCCTTGATTCTAGAGCAGTTGAGTAGAACATGATGAGTTAAGCGCAGCTTCCTGGTCATTCATCAATAAATAATATCGCTGTATTTAAGTTGTAGTTATTAACATTATACATTTTGACAAATCGGAAATGGTGTGGAAGCAAGAAAATAGTTCTTCCTTGAAAAAAATTGCTTATTCCCGAAGCCGTTCAATAAGTGGGCTTTTCCCCATCATACACGATGATGTGGCGAAGCTAACTTTGACAACAGACCCACGCTCAGAGATGTCATCGCATCATCGTCGGAGTCGACTCCGACGAAGGCCGGTCCTCCTGCCTACACGTCAGTAAAAACATTTGCCATAATGTTCGCCTTTTCTTGCTTCTTTGGTTGTTATACCTTCGGGTCTGGCGTGATATATATATATATATATATATATATATATATAAGGTCAGCATGAAGCCTACCAAATTAACGACTATAACATCGTGACATCCATGTTGCAAAAGCATGTAAAGAACACGAGAAAAGTAAGCTAGACGAAGTACCTTCGTTTTAATTTGCCGCTCCACTTTGTTATTGGCAGCAAATTATATCTGCGCATGTTTTTTTTTTTTTTTTTCTGTGCAACGCTTTATCATCGCTTTTTCCTCTGGGGAGTTATACAAGAACGCGATGTTCCGTGTGCACAGTATCAGCAGTAGGATGCTTGAGGGAGTCCACCGAGTATAGTTTTACCCTCAACTTAGGTTTTTTTATTGAATGATGAGATCCTGGCAAAATAGGCCACTGGCCGAAGGACCGGCCATCCCGAACATAAGATAATGTTATTGGTGCTGTGAATAAACGTCTATAATAATAATAATAATAATAATAATAATAATAATAATAATAATAATAATAATAATAATAATAAGAAGAAGAAGAAGAAGAAGAAGAAGAAGAAGAAGAAGAAGAAGAATATGAATGTAAGGGAAATGAAACGTCACATAAGCCGCAACTCACCTTAAGGTTTTTGAAAGTAACTAAGTAACTCTCCATTTTCATCACGACCAGAGCTCCGAGTGGCGGACGTTGTTACCCAGCGGGGAAACGCTAAATGCATGTTCCTAGCTGTGGATGTGCATCTGACTTTTTCTTAATTTCTTTTCTAATCTCATGGTCGCGGAAACAGGGCGCATAACTTTTACATCAAAGCTGTTATTGCGCATAGGTGCAGCAAAAGCGTCCCACGAAAAACCGTGACACGAACATCGAATGCATAGCCTCCAGGCTTCTGTGTTAATTGCTCGGTAACTACAGGTCATAGCCGGCGGAAATGTGAAACGGATGCCGGAAAGCTTGCGGGCGATGTACGTAAAAGCAAACCTACTAGTCTGTCGAACAATAGCCGCTTCAGTCACGAATTACGATCGACTGTCGATAAATGTGTGAAATTCACATAATTTCATGCCATGGCGCTGGAGATTCCATAGAAAGAAAGTCAAGGTGGGTTGAGAATGATTCTGTGCATTCTACAGAGACCCATCATAACAACATATATAGTAACTAAGTATTCATTTATTGTACAATCAGTCATGCTACGTTTATTCATTAAAAGTATTCAATCACCTGCTCGAATTGCATGCACAGGTTAATTATTGGGGTGCAAGCATTACAACAAGGGGGAAAAAATCTTGCGCAATTATTACCGAGACGCCCCACTTCAAACGTCCCGTCAAACACGGTACTGCCTTCACTAAAGCGGTCGTCAGTATAGTGACACCTTCCACTCAGAAGTAAAATAGGTGTACTTTAGGAAAACAGAATGTTCCATTTACTCGAAGCTTCATGTTCGTTGTCTATTCCTTGCAACCATTGCACGGTAATTGCACCGAGTATAGTTTTACCCTCAACTTAGGTTTACCCTCAACAAACGTGTACGCCGTGACTTAAAGGGATAGGATGCGTTATGGGGAACGCCGAAAGTTCGTCGACTGCTTGTTGGAGCCACATTTAGTTTTACAGAAATTCCCATAGAAGAATTGCTGAACGGACAGAACTGAACGATTGCAACAGTATTGTACGTATCTTTAGAAAGGTGCGCGCACAGCAAAATCTTCGGTTGCAACACGTGACTTACCTGCAACCATAGGAAGCAAGGGCGGCGCTTTTATTCACGTGAGCGGCTGGAGCTGGCGTAGCAACCGCGGCGCAAGGAGTGACGCCGCAGGAAGAGAAGCATGATACCTATGGGAGAAAGTACAAAGCGAAAACGTGTTCTCTGGAAACTGGATTGTAATTCTGCATTGTCGCACGTATGTTTCAGTTTCGTTCCCTTCTTCATTCTTTTCTTTTTTTTTTAAGAGCAAGCTTGAGCACAACCAAGCCGTCTTCGGTGTTTGTCAACGTTGTGCTTGAATTTTGTTGCTGTGGCTGCATATCGCTCAACAATATTTTCTCATCTACGTCTCTGGTCAGGGTAACATATCCATGTTTGGATGGGACCTCGCTTCGCGTATCTATTGCATTTGGGCTCATGTAAGAGCGTAAATTTACTCCCATAGACTTTTTTTTTACAATTTTCCCTCTAATTATGCTCCCGGCCTGCTTTCTGCGATTATTATTGATGAGTCGACCACTGTTGCTCATTCCACGTTTCCATCAACCTGACAACATCTCTCTACAACAAATCCAAGCCTGTGTATTCGACCTGTACGTTTGAAACAAAGACCTCGTGCGTTCACACGTTCTCGGCGGCCTCAATGGCCTGCATTTGATTTTTTTTTTTTTTTTTTTTCGTCGGCACGTCTCATTTCACGCCTTGATGGCACCCACTGCCGGAGGTGTCACAGAAAACGGGAGCGCGTGGGTATTCTTTTTCTTGCGTTATTGTTATTATTTCTTTCTCGTCTCTGTCCCGACCGTATCAATGCGACCCTGTGCTTGACTCCTGGAAGCTTATAGCCGCCTAGCGCCCCAACCCGGACAGCTTCGGTGAGAGCACACGGATCATTGGGTCGCTCTCACGTTTCGGGGTCGGGCAACAGTTTCGCCGGCTCCTTTGACACTGCATTCATCATATTAGCGCGTCACACCGGGTGCGCGCCACTGGCGGCAGAGAACGACCTCGCGAAAAGTGTCGTGCAATTGCCTGAAAGCGGCAGAGAGATTATGCGGCCCTCTCTAAAGTATAACGTCCCCCTCCCCCCCCCCTTCCCATCCTCCCCCTCCACCTCACCTCTTCTTCTCTGTGAAGCGGAAGCATGACGCCCAGCCGCTTGCATGGATGGATCGTGTGACAATGAGGGCCAATTTGCTCTTTCACATATAATTTGCTGGCGCTTAATCCTCTGGCCGATGCCTTCCCTTCCCGATAACCCCCTCCTGCTCTTCAGATTAGCCTTGACCCTCGTGTCTTGTTTGAGCTCGCCTAATCCGGTCTCTTTGATCCGCTAATCGGAGGGGGATTGAGTGGTGTAAGCTGCCCTGCCTTTGGAGAGCGGGCGAGACACGCGGTGTCCTTTGTCACGATTTGTATCCCCGAGTTTGCATACGTGCTTGTGCGCGCCACCCGATACACGTCAACGATGGGGGTGAAAATTAATCGTAGCAAGTGATGTTTGGAGAGCCAGACAGCTTCATCGCATTGGGAAGAGTGCATGTTGATATGTTGGAGCTCTCGAGTGTCTCAGAAAGCATCGAAGCAGAGTTTTAGTCCCCAATGTTATCGAGGTCTGGAGAAGAAGTCGATGATGCAGGCAGGCTGGATAGGCTGGTTCTTTGCATTAACTACCCTTTGGTTTATTTGTTCTCTGACTGCAAAATAAACTGCATTTCTGGTTACCTATTGAAGCTAATTGTTACACTGAAACACTTTTATATATGTGGTACAGATGCAAGTATAACTTTCGTGGTGGACAGTCTTCTTTTTTTCCTTTTTGGATGAACTGCTTCTTTATTCCACGAGAGCAGCACTACATACACTTGATTCTGTTGTCATCTAGCCATCTCAGTCGACCAGCTCTGTAACCATCTTGTCTGATCGGAGCGCTGACTTGAGAGAAGAGCAGATGCTCTGTGCTTAACGAGTGTTAAAATATAAGTGATAAATATAGACATAAATGTAAATATACGAGTGATAAATACTCTCGTCATTGATTTCAAGCGACCGTTTTTGTATATTTAGGGCCTAGTGCGACAGCTATTCCATGTGAAGGTATTCCCAAATATTTTCCGAAGTTGATTTTGTGCTGCTCCGGTCAAGTAGTTAGTGTGCTATTGATAGACTGAACGGTGAGAACCGAAAGCTTTCGGGTGTTTATAATTTGAAGATGTATCGCCGTCCGAACCTAAAGATATCACACTCATCTCAGTCATTGTACCAGCCGTCACTTACATGTCTTTGGAGGGGAGACCGCTTACAGACTAGCAAGAATCACGCCAGTGTCGCCCGTAACCACTTGGTGAACTGTTGCCGCTGAATTCATCGCTGCCATATGGGGTCAGTTCTGGTACGATTATGGGCCTACATATGCTTCAGAACGTGCCACAATTTCCTCGTCCGTTTTCACTTAGTGAACAAGAATGATCGTTCGTTGCCTAGTAAGAATATTGAAAGCAAGGTGCTTTTGTTTCTCTCTTCCAGCGTTTCTCATTGGTCCTCTATAGCCAATACTTCGTTTAAAATATCTTCGAAATATGAATATAATGCCCACACCATTTATTACGGCTTCTTTTTTCTTTCCATCCTAAGAGATGATGGCTAGAGGCTTTCTTTTCTCCGCATACTGGCATACCACCTGCCACAGACCCTATATACGCAGCAATTTCACGCGCCGAAAAGCCTTCATCCGCAATATACAACCAAGATCAATCCTCACAACATGCTTTCATATCTTCCCACGAGTCACAACAGAACGTCCACTTCGTAAAAAGCAACGGAGACTTGGTTCTCACGCGGTACCCGGCGTCTATTGTCCGAGACCAATTTCGGCGCGAGATTACTCGGGCACTCGTTTGAGAAACGGCGTCTACATTAAACGTCGCTCATCCGGATCTGCCGGCAGCTCTTGCAATTAGGATATGGCACGGAGGGCAGCGCCCAAGGAGCTCATCCGTTCTCAGACATTATACACACTATACGCGCATCGCTTTGACCAACGATGACCCTGCGTGTGATATGCATTCTAAAGAAGAACCTCGCGGAACCTCTGAACTCATTAGCGTCCCCTCTTGTTCTAATGCGCCATACATTGTGGCGTTACATTCTTATTACCGATGAATTCCTGCACGCAACGCTTCCAAGGAGATGAGACCAAGGATGAGTAAGCCGCTTGTGACGCTCCAGCTTATGAAATATATTATGCTTGCCGCTGTTGTGCCCTAATCAGCTACATTAGACTGTCGTTAATGGTAAAATTAAGGGAACGTGAGAATATGTTCGGGAGACAAGCCTCTCAAAGTCGCTATTGACTGCCCTATGCTGCGTCAACTTAACTATCCATAAATTTATATTTACCAGCTAATATAAATGTTCCTCTATTTTTTACCATCGTCGTCTCTGTTTTCCTTCACATGACGCCCATTTTGTCATTGGAGCATACCTTCGGTGATCATTTTTTTCATACTACCTGGTCGGCCCGACACCACCTTTTTATAAATATGTATATATCAAATATAGGATATAATATAGCGTTTGACCTCTGATCAATATTTACCATCATCGTCTCCGTTTTCTTTCACATGACGCCCATTCGGTCATTAGAGCAGACCTTCGGTGATCCTTTTTACATATTACCTAGTCGGCCCAACTCCATGTTTTATTCATATTCGGGGTGTTCATATTTAAGTTGCACGGAATTTCTAGAGATCGTCTGTGGCAGATAGCATAATTCTTGTCCTTGAGCTGCATTGTTCGACGAGGCGGACATTACCAATACGAGAAATCGAAACACATATTTTACTAGTTGAGGAAAATTCACTAACTTCTTAATGAATGACCTTATGGCACATATTGCAATTTACGAATTGTAGCCGGCGAGGTTTCAAGACGTGTCCACTTGAAATGAATTTTCGGGATTGCACCAGTTTGGAGATTTGATTTCCGAAACTCTAGAACAATAGGCATGGGCGTTCCAGTTACTTTTGTGCTTCATTGCACAAAATAATGTTTTCTTAAAAAAATAAGTGGAAGAATAGCGCATTTTCACGGCGACATTTTAGTAAAAGATAATTACCCAAGAAAGCGGATGGGCAAACGGCGCCGCGGTAGCTCAATTGGTTAGAGCATCGCACGCGTAATGCGAAGACGTGGAATATCGTTCCCCACCTGCGGCAAGTTATTTTTTCATCCACTTTCATCGCCATTACTTTATCATTTCTTTAATTCAATTATAAGTACAAGTAATTTCTCCTATGTTGTCCTTGGTGTCTTTGGTGGCTTGTCATGATATGATTAATAAATATCGGGCCCCTCTTAACCCACTTTCCTCTCGTTACACACACACACACACACACACACACACACACACACACATATATATATATATATATATATATATATATATATATATATATGCAAGGTGCCCCAACTGTCATGCACCAAGATTTAAAAATAAGCTAATGCCACGTAGCTGGATGGAACCAAGGTAATGTTGTTTGCCGTCGCTTGGAGATACTCAGATTATTTCTTGCATTCAGCATGATCAGTCTTAATTAATTATTCAACTTCGCAAATTTTATAATTAGATGAAAAGTGTCAATGAGAAAATTGTAGGGCAACATGACAAACTCCCGATGCAGCTTTCTGTTGCTCAATACGTACTACATAGAAGCGTTTTTCCGAGCGTGAAAGAAGCCCGCGAATACACGCATGCAGTGGGCCTCGAGCGGCCAGTCGCGCGGCAATTTTGCGTGTATTCACGGGCTTCTTTCACGCTCGGGAAAACGCTTCTATGTAAAACGTACTGAGGAACAGAAAGCTGCCTCGGGAGTTTTACATTAGATGCTGCATATTGGTGGGGCCTTTCCGTCGTCCGCGAACAACCCGCGAACTAGCTCGTTGGCGCCCCTCGGCGAAACCGCGCGAACGCACTCGTGCCACTGCTCGCGCGTTCGTCGTCGTCGTCTCCTTCCACAGCTGGCTCCGTGGCCGATCATTGCTTAAGGGGATAAGATGCATTCACTGGCAAGAGAAAACCACCACCAGCCATCACATGGGAGGTTAGAGATAAATCCTCACGAATTGATTTTTTTCCTTGTATCACCGACCCTCTTCGGTCGGTTAGGTCAGGAGAGTGCCAGCAGCGACCACAACAGCATTAAATTTCGCTTTGGAACATCCAGAGAAAAATCAGGCTCTCCCAGCAGAAAAAATTTCTAATACTTTGCCAGACTGCGCTATTGAGAAAATTGCCAATACGCTCGAGGAGGAGGCTGCCACAACAGACTTCACGCTATATGCAGACCTCGTTGCATGGATGCAGGCTGCCATTGTGAGATTTCGAGCCTGTGTGCGGGTCTCGATGGGGAATGGAAGGATAAGAGGTAAGGGTTGGTGGGATGGAGAGGTTGCAACAGCTCTAGAGGCAGAAAAACAGGCGTGCAGGCAGCACAAGCTGGCCATTCGTGAAGAGTCTGACTTACCGAAGATCCTTGACTGTTGGAATGATTACCAGAAAAAGAAAAGAAACAAATGGCCCAGCTCGTACAACTCAGGACGAGGAAGATCAACGAAAAGAGACAGACAAGATGTTTTGGAGGTGTGTTCAATCCCTTCAGCCTACAACTCGCTCACACACAAGCAAGCTGAGAGATAAAGCCGCTGCAATTGAATATGAGGGTGAGGAATGCCTGCACTTTCTAATAAAGTTCATGACTAACAAGCTTAAATCCCACTCCCCTATACCTCCTTCTATGCTTCCTCACTTCAGCTTAGTAATGAGGAGATGTCAGAACCTATTACGCAAGAGGAGCTGGAGAGAGCCTTGAAACGGATGGCGGGAAAATCAGCCACGGGACCGGATGGCATACCTCGCTTGCTGTTGAAGAAATGTGGCAAACAGACGCGGCAGGTAATGCAGGATACATTTAATCCAGTACTGCACAGTGTATCAGTACCACATAGATGGAGGATATCCAGAATCAGACTTGTACTGAAGAATGGCGCAGACAAAGACCTACCCGAGAGTTACGGGCCAATGACAGCGACGTCAGCTCTACATACAGGCTATATTTGGTCACATACAGCGATCTCGGTTGCAACACTGGGCTGAGGAGGCTAATGTCCTAAGAGAACTCCGGAATGGTTTTGGGCCTGACCGATGTATGGAGGACAACCTCTTCGTTGTTTACCGGTGAATAGAAATTGCTAGACTTGAAGGCAGAGAGATAGTAATGGCCTTCCTGATATAACACGAAGTACTATGGATGAAACTACAGAAACAAGCAATACCTGGGAGCATACTCCGCATACTGCAAGCTGTATATATATAAAGCCAGTATATAAATCCAGTTGATGCGCCGGTTTCTACACCAATGATCAATAGATTGCAATCTAGGAAACTTTACTTGTGCAGTTTATTCACCTGTATTTCATCATTATCGCAAATACAACGTTGTTATATGATCATTAGTGTTTTTAAATGAAAATAAAAGAAAGACACGTAGTCCTCTTATAATCGTGACGGCTACTTCTTTTTTCTTAGTGGAAACAACAATATAAAAAATTAGGTAAGGAAATGAGAAGAAATCACGTCATATGGTCAGAAGTCCACAGCACACAGTCCTACACACCCATGAACATAACAATATAAAAGTCAAATGCAATTTGCCCCACAACGAGTTTTTAAACAGTCACAAACACACACAAACGGCCGTGATGTAGACTGAGATAAGCATATAAACAGATGAGGAAATACACAGAGCTAAAATAATACACGCACAGAATACGAAAAAGAAGTATAACGCGTAATATACAAGCACTAATAATTACAAATAATAGAAGCAAGTTATAGTAACATCGTGTGACTAATCAGTGCGACATCAAGTACTTGTTAAGGATGCCTGTTTCTTCGTGAAAATGTTCAAGTGCGCTCAATGCTTTTCGCTGTGCTATTTTCGATGGCCATGGGCCCAGCAATTTTGCGAGTGAGAAAGGCCGGTGAGGATCAATGGAGCGTAGCTCTTGTTGTAGCTGCCATCTTTGCATCGAGCATATGGGGCATTCGAGGAGTAGACGGCGAACATCCTCATCGTCGTGGCCACATGAGCAATCCGGGGAAGGACCCCATTTTATGCGATATAGGAAATGTTTGGCGTATGCTGTCCCGAGGCGCAGTCGATGAATTAGTGTCTCGGTACTTTTCGAAAGTTCTACATCCAGCCGGTATTTGAGCTGAGGGTCCACTTCGTAAAGAATTGATTCCTTAGTATTTTCATCAAACCAGGTTGACATACGCAAGTCCTCCTTCAGTACTCTCAATATGCGTTTTGTGACCATTGGTGATAAAGGAAGGAGTTGAATTTCTGCATCTTTATGGGTCTATTTTGCCAACGAGTCCGCTAATTCGTTGCCTGCTATACCAGCAGGCCCCGGGACCCACTGTAATATCATTTCATGTTTTCTTTCATTAGCCCGAGTTTAACTGTTCAGTACTGCATATGTTATTAGTGCGTGTGGTTGGCTGTCGTCAATGTTTTCAAGACATGCTAAAGCCGATAAGGAATCCGTGCAAATTACCCACTTTGTTTGTGTCTCATATGCTTTGATAAAATAAGCGGCTTGGAGAATTGCCACTAATTCCGCTATTGTTGGGGACGACGTGCGTCCTAGTCGACAGGCGTACTCTGCCTGTAAGGATGGTATAACAAAAGCTGCAGTCGCACTTTCTTTGATTACAGAACCGTCCGCGTAGACTTGAATAGATTGCTGGTATACTTGTCAAATTGGTGATGTAACGCTAATTGTTTCGCTGTTAATGTGGAAACGTCGCTTTTATTTTTAAGCCTTTCGATTGACGTTTCTATTTTCGGCACCTGCAGAATCCATGTTGGGTAGCAGAGGTCTGAGCGCCAAAAAACGCATTGTGGAAGTCGTGATTTACGCTCCTGAAACATGGCGTGTATCTGTACACCCGGACGGTTCTCTATCATAGAGATAAGTGGGTGCGCAGAATACTGGGTAGAAATTCTGAAGAGATGTGGTGGTGGTGATAATTAGTGGTACATTATGGCAGCCATGTGGCTACTCTGAGAACGAAGATGAAAACAGTTCGGTAGTGTTAATAACTTCAGGGAGACTTGGAAGGGCGCCGTCAGCACTGACTGACACCGCTCTCACAAGAAACTGAACCTCATAAACGAAGCGCCCGTTATGATTGCATGGTGTTCTTAGATGGAACCTCCCACAGCTCGGATGAAGGTGCTGCTGCTTGCGCACGTCGCTTTCGAAAATTTATTAAATCACTGTTCTTTTCTCTTCGTTTCCACATTGCGACAAGATTCGCGATACAAATAAACCACACGCAAAGTACGGGGAAGGAAGTCTTAATAGCGGGCTTTGAATGCGATGTACAAAAGACAATAAAACGATAATCAATTCATTTCCGTTTTTATTTGTGGCTCCGAATTCCGGCATTTTGCCACGCGTGAACAACGCGGATCAAATACGATGGCGGCTCGAGAACACTCCAGTTGGTCGCTCTTCCTTTTTTGCACTGTGTGAAAAAAAGAAGAAAAAGAAGGCTTTTTATAAAATCGTTTATCATTTCTGTGGCGTCGCGAAGTACATCTCCGCACGAAGATAACACAGCTCGAATTGCATGCGCCCTGTCAGACGTTGTGTTTATTTTCTCCTTCTTCGCCATTCAGACCACCTCCATCTATTATTACGCTGCTCTTTTTTTATTTTATATATACGTGTCGAAAAAAAATCAGCAACCCCTGGCGTTATTTTCTGTGCGCTCTAGATTTGCAGCGGTATGTAAACGCCCCCACATCATGGCATGCCTTCGAAACGAAGCGACTCCCCATTGCATTGAGTCAATTCTTTCCATTCCGTTTCCACTCCTGTATTTGTTTCCTCAATGATAAAAAAGAAGAATACAATATCCGACAAGGAAAGAACTCGAGCGTGCATCAATGATGTTGCATGCCCTTCTGTTTTATTTGTTTTTTCGTTGCAAGTGCCTACCAACAACTCTGCTCCCGATTCTCCCTTTCTTTCAGTTCCCCTCCATGCTCCTGGGTGAGACAGCAACGAAACGAAATCAGGTTTGGACTCGTTTTTCTTTTTTTCTTTTCAGGGTTTTTGAACATTTCGTTTTGAAACAAAAGTAAGAAAGCCGCATCACAATATATATGCTCACGATGCGAGGTGGCCGAGGAGGATGGGACCGCCGCAAAAAACGGCTTTGATTTTCGGTTGTTGAGAATCTCGTCGCGTGAGTTGCCTGCTTGAAAAATGAAGTGCGCCTGGAAACTGCCGGCATTCGTTATTCCCGAGGACGGCGCCGCGCTGGAGGACTTGGATGCCCGAATAACGAAGAGGGGGTGGAGTGAGGATATGGCATCGAAGTCGAGAGCGCACGACTTGAGAATGCGCTCGTTTTATGGCACTCGCTCCCGACTCCCTCGTTTCCCTGCTCGCAAGTCTCCATCGACTGCAGTTAGTTCTGGGTGTGCAACAGAGAGTTGCTGCATTCGGTGAACGCTTCGGCCTGTTCCTCATTTTAGTTTTTTTTTTCCTCAGTTCTTTTGTTTTTGATACCTTCATAGAAGAGGCTGGGATAATGAAACACAAGACACGATATAGAATCGGAGGACTCGCCATTCGTGAGGCGTACTTATTGGCGCTTTTAATCTGTACCTGCGGCCGCCGTAATTTAGAAACGCGGTGAAATATGGAGCAAGCATTAATCATTTTGTTCAGATGTTATTTCTTTCTTAAATATGCGGATTACTGGAAGGAGAAGGGGAGGGGGAGGGGGAGGGGGAGTAGAAGGTATTATTGGAAGTTAGAAAAACGCGGCGAATTAATGGAACCCGAGACGTCATGTTATTAGCGTCCTGTCTTGAGAATTACCCTGTGAACTTTTATTGCGCCCCTGATTGCAACCTTGTTTCAGCCGCGATCTAATCTTGTAAGTGGCCTTCGATCTTACGGCGTTTCCTAGCGCCGCTGTCGGCATTATAACTCGCACAACAACCATTCGCAGTGTTTTCTTCCTTGTCTCTGTCTCACTCTTCACTGATATTTTTCCCTCGTTTTTGTGCTCTTCATTATTAGTTGAATACACAAGTACTTTCAAGCATCCGAGCTCTAAAAAAAAAAAAAAAAATTATTGCGTTTTGTAAAGTTTGTTTCTTTGCTTAACTTTTGAGATTTACAGCAAAGCATGCTTGTGGAAGCTACATTATGGGATGAATCGAACAGACAAGAAATATTTCACAACAGCCTGCGGCGACACCCACAGAGAAAGAGAGAGAGAGTGATGAGATAAGATGAAAAATCAGGTAGGCTAACCGCCAGATAAACAGTTGGACGCCGAAAGTGGCGCTGGAAGATCCGATAATCGTTGTCGCTAAAAGCGAGAGATTTTCGCATCAGACGACGTCGCCCCAGTAACAAGAAGTGCAAGCGGGTCAATAATAATCCGGATGACAAGTAACCAGCAGTCACTGTGCAAAACCGACGGGTATGAGAAGACGAACAATAAGCACTCGACCATGGTTAAACGACAGATTTTTTTCTTTGTTTACAGGTTAATCTGCCGGTTCATGTGCCCAGACAGTCGATTACATGGGTTTAGCAAGAGTACTCAAACACAGGGAGAGAGAGAGACAGAGAAAAATTCAGCGAACAACATCGTATATGTTAATTTTGAAACTGATAACATCAACGCGCAGTATGACGCTATGCACAGTGCAAAACAGAATAACATGGAAGCGCGTACAGGGAAGCAGATTCAAGCAATTGAATAAACAGAGGACACACGTGAGCACTATGTTGCGTGATCGTCGGGAAATGTTTTCAGTGCGGGCATTTGGCTCAAAAATAAGTTCATGGAGTGAGCTATCGCCTTTTTATGCTCATCTCCTGGAGTTGGGCATGCACGTCTGTTAAGCTTCGGTAATCAGCTTTTAAACTGTTGATAGCAAAACTTTATTACTGTTATTAAATGAGTATTAGCGTAAGAGGTCGCTATCATGCCGACAACGGGGCCCTGCGCCATATATCTTATCTCGTTATTACGGTGGCGGCGACTGTAGAGTAACTGTAGAAAGATTGGCCCAAGGCCGTAGATATAAGCAGATACAACAATAACGACATTAGGGCGAAAATGCGCCCTCTTAATCTATTTGTGCTCTTTGAACAGAACGCGTTACGCAGCCAGAGAAGACTGACTCGCTTTGCGGTGAAGCCTACCGCGCGACGGGACGCGCGGCAAGAGCGCGGCGGAGTCATGCGCGGTGCCTTGTCTCGTCGCCCCATCTATCGGAACATTTACGAAACGGCTCACGTTTCGCTTCAATGGGCGCGGCGCACTCACGATGGACTCGGATATCGCGGTTCGGTGTCGAGGTTAGCCCTGCACACTGGCGTCAGCTAGCAGCATTGTTCTTGCGGGTGCCAATATTTTTCGCAAAACGTTTCGTTGAGAGTACTTTCGTACTATTTTCGTGCAATATATATATATATATATATACCTTGGAAGTGGTTAGGCGACCATTTTTTGTATTTATCTGTGTGTGTGTACTTCGCGCTCCAAAATAACTTTAGCGAGTTATACTATACTTCTCTGTTTGACGGGTTGGACAGCTGTGATTATCTCGAGTGTCTGAACGATCGGCATGTACCGATCGTTAAGACATACCACGATAGCCACATTTTGCCAATTTTAGTTCTATTCTGCTCTACTGGTTGTATTTTCGTCGATGCTATGGCACACTGTAAGGGCGTCTTGTGACCAGGCTGTCAAATACTAAAACAAGCGCATAGCAAACAAGAATGTGGAGATTTGCTGAGCAAATAGATCATTTTATGCTCATTACCAGCTTAGTCATCTTAGAAACAAGTTTAATTTGTCCCATTGTAGTTTGAAAAAAAGCTGTGAATCAACTTCACGCAAGAAGAAGTAAGCTTCACTGTAGCCTTTGTAGTGAAGCAACGGATACCGTTTGTGACTAATTTGTTGCCGCTGCATAATGAGGGGTTGCACGCAGAATTGCGCTTAAGTTAGACACCGTGTGTGACATGCATATAAAAAGGGCAGGAGATAGCTTTTGATAACCGGCAGATGATATATATATATGGCTCTAAGTTCTATCACCAAGCTTTCATGCTGCATGATCATCAGCTTTAGTTCAGCTTTAGTTCGGGCCCAACTCCGACGCGGCCTATTCAAATACATGTAAAACGCAGAAACGCTTTTCTGAGATAACCCCTGTACAGATTTTAATGAAATTTGTTGCAGGTGAGAGAGAAAGTTAAATTCTAGTGACTGTTGGAAGCGGAATTTCGATTTAGGGTTTGGATTTTGTTAAAAGAATTTTCTAAAATTGCGAAGTTCAAAAAATATAGAAGCATGAAGTTTACAAATTGATAGCTTTTCATCAAGAACATGTATCGCTGTTCTGTAAACGGCATCCATTAAATCATTCAAAGCGGACAAATTCGATATGTAAATTTATATCTTACGTGAATTCATTACGTCGTGTATAATGGTTCAGCAAAAGCTGTATTTTAATATTACTAACCTTTTCCGGATTCATGTGTAACATATCAATTTTGTCCGTTTTATATGTAATATTAGATGCAATTCACAGAATTGTAATATCGTTTTTCATTGCTGATTTACAGAGTTGTAACCTTGATAATCTCGTTTTCTGAAAAGTTGCGATATTTGCCAATTTTTAATAAAAAATGGACGACGTAAATCGAAAATTCGAAACCAACAGTCATTAGATTTTAAGTTTTTATTTTAAATACAACAAGCCTCGTTAAATTTGGTGCAGTTGTTGCCGAGACAAACGAATTCTGTTTTTACATGTATTTAGCTTGGCCGGCTGTATAATGGCTCTGCGTCATATTGAAGTGTGGCATACAGAGCTCAAGGCTACGTAAGCAAGTACTCATCGTAATAACAAGCTAACAAGACGTACTGCACGAATACGGCTCTGTAGCAAATAGTGCATGAGGAAAATCACCGATACCGACCTTTTCACTGCTCGGATTACGCTATTATGCGCTACCTTTCCGCAGCATACCACGGAGTTGACCGACGCTGCTTACAAAACGAATCCTAACCTGGGGTTGTAACCTGTGCGCTCTGCCGCCTGACAAGACAGTGCGCATAGATGCTCGTTTCCAAGTGCCTAGGTCGCTAGAGTTCGCCCACTCGAAACCGGCGAGACACGGCTCGGAATACGTAGTACATAGTAAACAAAAGCTGCGCGGTCATGGCCGAGAGGCATAAATGAGTAACCAAACAGCAATCCTTTTTTTTTATTTTCGGCCAACGGGAGAGTTGCTATAGCCAAATTCTGAGCGTAAGAATGTACGGTGTCACATCTTCTCGAACACCTTAGGTAAAGATATGAATTCTGGGTTTTTACGTCTCAAAATCACGATCTGATTATGAGGCACGCAATAGTGGGGGACTGCTGACTAATCTTGAACAACTGGGTTTGTTTAACGTGTACCCAAAGTCCGGTGCACCGGCGTTTCTGCGTTTCTACCCCGCCGAAATGCGGTCGCAGTTGCCGGGATTCGATCCCGCGACCTCCTGCTTGGAAGCGCAAAGCCATATAGCCACTAAGCAACCACAGGTGTCAGCGGAACGTGAACAAATAATTTTCTCCAGTATTCCCTTACTAGAAGGGAAACGGAACTGCAAAATGGCTTCATCTTCCTTCCTTCCCCCCACAGGGCGAGAACAAAACCTAAAGAAAAAACAATAATTAATCTGAGTTTTTCGCAGAAACGGGGCCTTGCAAGTCTCCGCGCGCACCTCGCAGCTATACGCGGCACGAGAGAGAACATGCACGAGTTCCGAGTAGCGAGCAATGCGCCAAGGTATACAGAGCCGCGCCGAAACCCTGCAGAAGATGGCCTGCTCCTCACCAGGCGGCATCAGTTTTCCCGTCATCCTTGGTCCTCCCGCTTTTGTTCTCCCCTTGTGAGCTGTGTGCGCGGAGGGCTGCCGAGCACCGCGTTCGCGCGCGCCCCAGAAAGCGGTTTTCTCCTGGCCCGCCGTTTGACAGCAGTTCTGTTCATTAGTCATTGTAAGGCACAACAGCGCACGGCATGACCAGCTGCTGCATAGGTGCACGGGGAGAGTGGGAGAGCAACCGCGCACGCACCAAGACTCGAGAAAGAAAAGAGTGGACTCGAACTCTGGGCTAAACTATACGCAAGGAAGGGGAGCGAGTGAAGAAAGGACGAGAACGAAAGAAAGTAACGAGGAAGAAAAATAAAAGCGTGGTTTAACTAGAAGGCGGGTGTTTTCTGTCTTGGTGTCTTCTTTCCTTCTAAAAGGTAGGGAGAGGAAGGGGGGGGGGGGGGAGGACGCTGCTGGGTGTTAGAGGAGCAAAAAAGGGGGGTGCACGGTGTGTGAGGGGAGGGTGGGGGGTATTTTCGTGAGAGAGAAGCTAATTACTGCCGTTGTAGCGGCGCTTTCTGAGGCGCTGTGACCTTAGACAGCCGCGTCTTGTGTTCTTGGTTCGGTGTTCCCGCGAAGAAAAATTTGTTTTTCGCGTCGACCCGGAACCTGCTCCCAGAATGAACTCGCTCCCTCGGATCCTTTTCGGCGCGCGCGACCTTTGCAAGTTCTGCTGTTTGGCTCCTATATAGCTGGGGAGAATTGCTCATCTCGCGCCGCCCATTCTTTGTACGCGCGAGTGTGCGTGCGTGCGTGTGTGTGTGTGTGCGTTTTCTCGGTAGTAAAAACGAAAACGCGAGCACTTGGCCTCTGACCCGGACAGCTTGTCTTCGCCTGCCCCGACTATAGACGTACGCGACTGGGGTGGTTTCATAAATCGGTATTTGTCTTTGACAGAGCTGTAGTTAACTCTTCAGTCTTAAGTAAAAAGTCTGACCGCCTTCTTTGTTTTTCATTGTTGCTCCGTTTTTTTTCGTGCACCGCATTTTCGCTGCTGATTCTTTCTTTGCGCCGCCGAAAAGATCTACGGCATTCAGTTCACAGAAAGATTTCTTAATTGATGAAGCTAGCCGACTGCCTGTCGTGATGGCTCAGTCACTATGGCAATCGGCTGCTGAGAACGAAGTGGCGGGTTCGACTACCAGGCGCAGCGACCGTATATTTATGAAGGCGAAAGGCAAATTGCTCGTGTACTTAAATTTCTATGCGAAGATTTAATCTTAGAATCCCCGGTGATCAAATTTAATTATGTGCCCTTCACTATACGACATCAGATCATAACCCACTGTGAACGTTTGGTATGCGTTAAGTCTCGCAATTTTCTTAAAGCTAGCCGACTTGCTTTTCTATCATTGATTGCTAGCCCTTACAAAAATACACAATTTTTGTTAGCTTTTGGTTGACTTCTCCTTGCCTGACTTTTTGTTTAGTTTTTTATTAGACATCACGCATGATTTTTGCAGACTCTGGGTCACTTGGTTCTCAATCATGGACACGGAAAAAAATCAAAAATAATTCAAAGGTCAAAATGGAGGTGATACGACCGCTTGTGTATCCGCGCTTCTATTCCATTGTATACCGTTTTTTAGCGTGACATGTTCACCAGGCTTGCTCCTACTTTGCTGCATCGTATTTTAGCGCTTCTTATCTCAAAAAAAAAAAAAAAAAGCTCCACCATCTCATTTGTTGAGAAAGAAGCGTTATGCAGTTTACTTCTATAGCCACTCGAACATCAATCTTAGGAACTTAAAGCGTCTTGGCATTATGCATACACTCCCACTGAACCTCGCCTATAATTGCATGTCCGAGTGCCTCTTTAAGTTACATAAATTTACGTGTTTCTTTTTTACTAATCATATTTGTGAGCCTATTCTGACCGTTAAGCTGCGATCTGTTGCCTTTATTTATGGACGTATAATGTCTAAATTTAGCAAGGGCAGTCACGTACCGCTTCTGCAGTGAAAGGAACATTCTATGCGAAAATTTTCTGTACGCTTACTACCTGCGAGTGCATGCGTGAGTTTAAGCATGATCAACTGTTTGATTCACGGGGTTCAACGTCTCAAAGCAAAACTGGGCTATACGACCCTAGAGGATCGAGAGCTCTACATTAAGGAGACCCAAGGCCACTTGGGGCTCTTTCACGGGCACCTAAATCAAAAGGACCGCGAGCGTTTCTGCATTTAGCCCCTATTTAAATTTGGTCGCAGCTGCTGGCACCTTAACTCGTGTCCTCGCACTTAGCGGCAGCACGCTACACAAAGCCATCTGCTAAGCTATCACGATGGGTCGGGATGAAGCTTCGTGGTTTTTCGACGACAATAAGGGCATCGGCGAGGCACGGGCATGCAGTTGCTCCGCATGCATATGCATATATCGTTGGCTGCGACGCTCTTGTGAACTTGTTGACCCTTAAAGAAAAAAAAAAGAAGGAAAGTGAGCGAGAGAGAGAGCGCGCAAATTATGAGTGAAAGGCAGGGAGGTTAACTAAGACTGAGCCCGGTTGGCTACCCTACACTGGGGAAGGGGAAAGGGGGAGAGAGCTAAAGAAGGCAGTAATATGAGCAGCCTCGGTCACCCGAGCGGTTTGCTGTCTTGCTGACACGCATCGCCCTCGGGTTTATAGCCGCGCATAGCAAAAGTCAGAACAGCAGAACAGGGCAAGAGGAAGTTTCTTCGCGTGTACGTGGGACGCAGGAGTGGAACGCCCACAGGAAATAGCTGTTCTCTTGCACTTCGATTATCAACCGCAGACCGCCAGCGGATACACGTTTCGCCGAATATTACTCGCAGTTCGTGTGTAGCATTCGTATACGCAGGAGAGAGACTCGCTATTTCAACGATCCTCCTGTATACGGCATATACGTACGCGGAAGTGAACTATACGCCGAACAAATGAGAGGCTGTGAAGAGAAATAACATAGAAACGTCCGAGCTGCGTATTACGGCGAGAACGCAGAGTGCGAACGGACGAAGTGGCGAAGATTGTGCGTTATGCTCCTTCGCAGCAACCTAGCCTGTGGGGTGCCGATGCTTGGCACCGTAGCTTTTGGGGGACGCGCCATAGGCGAACCTGCTTCCTTCCTTTACGAAGAATATAAAGGTGAAAGAAAATAAAACGGAAAGAAAGAAAAAGAAGAAGAGAAGGAAAGCAAGAGCAAAAAAAAAAAAAAATGTTTTTTTTTTTTTTTTTTTTTTTTTTTTACGCGCACCTTTGCACAGCGTTCCGGGCGTCCGCTGGATCTCTGAGTGGTGCCATTGTTGTCAGTTTCATCGCCGCGTTCGTGTGGGAGATGATAACGGTCCCGGAAATATGTAAGAGCGTGGTCTATACGAAGCATGGGGCAAGAACCCGACCAGAAAGAAACCGGATACGCACTGTAGCGCTTGGTGCACATATATACGAACTGGAATTGCAGCATCCGTTGTGATCAGTGCCAGCGAGAAGTTTCGTGCGAGCTCTCGACTCTTTCTTTTTCAGAGGTTTAAGCGATGAAGGGTTCGCAGGAACCCTTCGAGTTTCCTTCGAGCGCCTTCGCTTGGCTTGGCTCGTCGCGGTGCGCGCCTTGCACCTCGCCTGCAACTCAGTGAAGGGGGTGTGTACGTCACACCCCCTCAACCCCCTTTCCCATCTCGTCCACCCTTTCCTGTGCGGCTTCTGGCACGTGATTATTGTTGTTAGCTACGACTCTTCGGGAAGAGTGGGCGGATGAGGTTGTTGCAGCCCCTTTGGAGACGCTTTCAGAGACTCGCGGAAAAGAGTGCGATGCTGTCAGTGCCGACGTCGGTTCGCGCGACCGGTTTCTTCAGCGTCTTCAATGTATATATCGCACGAGTGTATATCATGAGTCAAGCGAGACGTGCAATTCCTCCGCGCGTCTTTCTATCTGGCTTTCCTTGCGAGCAATATCATACGATGCGCTAGATTCGAAAATAAAGGGCTTATCCGGCACCTTGCGGAACGCGCGTTTTGTGTATCGATGAGCAATATGCTTTTTCGCACGCTCATTTCAACGCTATTTAGAAGCAAAAAAGACAGTGCAAATGCCAGTAAGAAGGAAGAGACGGAGAAGCGTCGAAAGGATGGTGGGAGAATTACAAAGTGTACTGGTGTAGCGACATAGTAAATAAAGGGCTTTTAATATTTTTTTTAGCCGTACGAAATTCTTAAAAATTGCCTGCGGCAGACAGCACGTTTCTAACCCTTGATCTAATTAACTCGATCAGGCGCCCACTTCTTCTACGAGAAATCAAAATGCTTAATCGAATAATTAGTACAGTTACGTTAATTACATTTTAATTAATTATTTTACAATACCTCTGTTATTCTGCGAATTATGGCCACTGAGGTTGCAAGGCGTGTCGACCTGACACGAATTCTGGACTGCAGCAGTTTCGAGATATTTTTCATAGTGTCCGACGAAATGTATCCGTGTTCCAGTTACTTTTGTGATTCAGTACATAAAACAACACTTTTTTAAAATAAACTAACAGGAACGCTGATCAATGAATTGCGTCGGACACTCTGAATATTAATATCTCGACACTGGTGCTGTCCTGAGAATTCATTCCAGGTGCATCCGCCTCGCGAACTCACCGGCTATAATTCGTAGACTGAAATATATGCCGAAAAGTAATTAATTACAAAGTTAGCTAGCGTAAGTATATGAAATGTTCAATTAAACATTTCGATTTCTCGTAGATGTAATGGCTGCCTCATCGAGTAATTTACATCGAGGGCTAGCATTGTGCTACCTCCGACAGGTAACCTTTAAAATTTGGTGCAGCTGGACAAAATACACCCTCTATAAAAAGTAATTGGTAATGCTCAGCAAGAGGGAAAGAAAAATAGCAAGCAACCTAAAACGTGAACTCGTCTTAGAGGGATAGCCCGAAACGCGAAGGTTATGAGCGTTGAACGTGCAGCGTGGCCGTTCGGCTTGGCAAAAATTGTCGAGAAGAGCAGAAAAAAAAAAAAAAAAGAAGAGCGGCGATAAAACTACTTCGCAAGTCGCACAGGCCAAGAGGCACGCAACGAGAATGCGGAGGGACGCTGGGGGCTAAAGGTCCTCCTGCTTGCAGCCTCTCTCTCACTCTACCCTTTCCCGCCACTCGCTTTCCCTCCCTCAGCCGCGTCTCACCGGCGATCGACGCATGGTCGTCGACTCCGGTGAGTGACAGTTTGACTGGCGCCGGCAGCGGCCTCCCCTTCGAGACGGATCACGGCGCCACGGTCGTTTCTCGGATGTGTTCGCCTGTCCGCCGACTCGGAGAGAACCGATTCGCGACAGCGCGCCGATGCACGGTTGCTCACGCAAGGTGTCCGTGCTCGCCAGGGTTTATCGTCCGGGCCGAGGTGGATGCACGCGCTTCCTCTATACAGGCGGGCCGGAGGGGTCACTCGCGTATGTTCTGCACGGAATTTCAGAAGCCGTGCGCGTTACATGGACGTACGCGATGCATGCGTGCGGGCGTTCGTGCCGGTAGTGCGTGCAGGTCTTTAAAACCGTCATCTTCCTCTCTGAAACAGCGCTGTAAAATATATGAAATAAGGAGCAATGAAGCATTCAAGCTAGAAAGCTGATGGAACCTGTAACACACGTGAGATATACGTTTAGGACTTAGGGGAAACGGGAACAATTTAAATGAAGAAAGGACAGCGTCCTTCCTGTTCTAATATTTTTTTTCTTCTTCTATAAGGTGTTAATTTTTTTTCTCTGTGGAGTCGTGGAAATGCTTGAGATGTTTAGGAATCGGTGAGCGTTGGTAATAATGAGAACACCCACCCCGGTGCCCCATTAGTGGCTATGGCGTGGCGCTGCTCAGCACGAGGTCGCGGGCTCAATTGCCGGCCGCGACGGACGCTTTCCCATGGGGACAGATTGCAAAAAGAAAAAGAAAAATGAAAGCGTATGCTGTGCTTTGGATGAATGTTAAAGAACTCCATGTGGGCAAAATTGCTGCGGAGTCCTCTTCCACTATGGCATCCCTCATAACCCGTTATGGGGTTCCTGGACGTGACCCCCTTCCCACACTCCTTAAAGGAAGAAAAAAAAGAAAGAAAGAAAGAAAGAAAGAGAAATAAATTGGGGGTGGGGGGGGGGGGGTGAATATGCGGAGTATGCTGCATTTTCAACTTATCATTGCCTGTATACATTTATGTAGAGCAGTTTACCATTGGTAAAATGAGACACGACTTATCGGAGGGAGTAAAATGGTCCATACCTGATAGTTTGCTTTAGAATTACATGGAAGCTCATAGGAGCATAACAAATGCAGAATATTAGTACGTATTTCTTCTTCTTTAGGTTACTGTCACTAGTGTCATACAGTGTCTTTTGCATGTTCATGCCCTAAAGGACCACCATACAACTGCTATTTATGTGCTTACAATGCAGGGCTTTGAGTATGACTAGCAAGCTTCACGTTTAAAAATAAAGATGTAGAAAAAGGAAAAGAACCTCGGCTGAAATGCTTTCAGTAAAACGGCCGTACTTCTCGGTTGGCAATGACCTTCACGCAGTTGGATTGACTCAAGAAAACGTAAGCGACAGTCGCATCAGCCATGGTCGTCAGTTCCCCTCACCTGGTGACTTCGGAGCCTGACGCGACAATCAAGAAAGCCGAGCCGTGTCAGAGTGATTAATACGGCAGGCGCGAGACGTCGACGTGCGCTGACGTAAGAGCGGAACTCCGTGGCGAAAGACGCGACGTCTCACTCGGTTCCGAGGGCACTGACCGTCTGCCGGGCTCCGTAGCGGTGGCTTTTTAGCATGTCTTTGTGTACTGCGGCGAAGCTAACTTCGCTGGTAAGATGTTGAATAAGGGATGCCAGAATAAAGGCGAAGAAATGTCCCTGCGTACATACGCAGCCAAGGTTAGTGATTTAAGAAAAAAAAATGTCATGAGTCTCCGTTGACGTGAGGTTCTTTTTGTTTTTGTTTTAAACATTTAAGCGCATCAGCGGCAACATTTCTGCGGTTGTAGTCGAAAATTACGCGCGAACCTCGTGAGTAATACGAAAGGGGCAGAAGTAACTCAAGTCAGAAAGAGAACTACATAGATGTCGAAATAAAACGCTCGTAAAATGGCATGAAGTAATAGTACTACCACCTCCTTCTTGCCTGAAGTAAGCTGCCTCTTCAATTACACGGACCACTGCCGCGTTTTATGCAAGACATTTCATTCAGAACCTGCGCCTTTGAGCACGCCTGACGAGAGGCAAGCTGCAAAGCTGGGCGCGTTGTAGACAAATTTTCTCGCCTTGAGATAGCGGCCACGTTTTGACACGCAGTGAGAGACTTTCTTCTTTGCCACGACGCAGTCAGCTAACCGCCTGGTTTGGTCATAACCGACACGCTTTGAAAACAACTTCTTGGCGAAACATGGGCTTAAAAGCACTTGTATAGCACGTCCTTTGTGCCCGTCCTAGAGAAGGCGGTGTCATCCTGCCTGCTTTGAACTCAGCTGCGCACATTAATCAAGCTATTAATAGCCCCGACACGGCCTGAAACTTGAACCAAACAATGTGAACTAAGCTACCTGGCTTTTGCATGCCGCCGCTGTATTAAAACGAGCTCGCAAACGCAGCGAGTATGAGTCTACGCGCAGCCGCCAACTTCACTCTTCCGGGCAATGGCTGTGCGTGCGAAGCGCTTGCGTGCGCGCGCGCTGCCAAACTGTCACGTATACATGCGTATACAGGAACAACATCAGAAAAAAAGATAGATGTTGCCGTCGCGGCGCTGACAGCGAGGCTAATATGCTCAGTATATATAAAAGAATACGTGCACAAAACATTAAGAAAAGAAAAAAAGGAAACTGGAGGAGACGTCGTTGAGTTTCGTCTTTTTGTTGTTCGTTTTCTTTTTTCGTTACCGAGGACGTGGGCCGGCGATCGGGTGGCGTCCACGCGCGAGTGTGCATAGCGTGACTTCGCAACAAACGAGGCGATTATTAATAGCCTCGAATTTGACACCACTGCTCGGCCGTCGAACCCTCTCTCTCTCAAATCCCGGCGCTGCGTGCTTGTGCGAGCGGCTGCCCGGACAGGGTTACGGAGTGCATGCTTCTTCCGCAGGAATCCTGCAGAGAAGCCCAGAGACGGGCTCGCTCGCTTCGGCGCGTCGCGTTGCAAAGCGTACGCAAGCGTTCTTCTTGCTGGACCCACGCATGGCGAGATCGCCCGCATCGCTGCCGCGTCAGCGCGTTAGAACGGTTCGAGTGAGCCCGGGGCAGAATCACTCTGTCTAAAAGGTAGCGGGAGTAAAGAAACGAACTTTGAATATAGCAGATGCGGGCCCCAACGTGCCCTGCACCTTCGGTTCTAATTATTAACGCACCTTTCTCTTTTTTTTTATGCTCAATTAATGCACGTAGCTTTAAGCACGCTCCAGGAGAAAGAATGGAGATACGGGCCACACGATCTTTGCTGCATGTTGCGACCTTCGAAACACGTTTTCTTTTCTTTTTTTCTTTGTTGCCGCTTCCGCTTCTATACGTGGTTGATGTTTCTGCCGTTGTTTATGTTGCCGTTTCAGGCGACTGCAGCGTGGCTGCCGACAGCAATTACCCGTCCGTTAATTAAATTAACCCCCGCGCTGCTGCTTCAGGTCATTAGGTTAACGTTGACCGTCGTGTTGCATATATGCTATAGTACAGTGCCGGAGGCTCACCGTGTCATGCGTGCATGTTTGCCACTACATGCCTCTTGCGTGCGGACTCGGGTTGCTTCGGTGACGCATGTTCGAACGCCCGGCGGCGTCCATCACTTATGCTTCAGGGGGTCCTAGCTCTTCGTTTTTTTTTTTCCACCACCACTTGAGCGTGTGCGAATCGTTCTAATGCGCGCGGTTGCGCTGTTACATCGTTGTTGCCGAGGTGGCGCGGACATTATATCTGGCGCAGTCGCTAGACCGTGTAGGTGTCTCGCTTATGCATAGTCTATCGCTACGTAAGATTCACGTCACGTCCACTCCTCCCCCCTCTCCCTCTCAGAAAAGGATAAGAAAAAAAAAAGGGAGACAGAAAAACGAATCAGGAAACATCTAAAGATAAATGTGTTGCCTTATACATAGCAGGAAAAATGATAGCGTGCAAAACGATGACGACTTCAGTGTCGCCATCTCGGAATCTACGTGGTTCGTTCTTTTCAATACTGCATATTATTTTACTTTGTTTGGTCGTTACCACAACGACATGATGCTGACAGCTTTTTGTCATAGTGCATGCGTAGACGCGCATGCGATGCCGAAAGACCTCATTACAGTTGGCGCTGTAAGATTTTACAGCGCATGCTTATTCTTAAGGTGCAATTTGTATATACTGAGTCTTGCAAGCCTATAGAGTATATTTTGGGGGCAATTTCTGACATAGTCTTTATCTGTTCGACCAACTTCACGCTCAGCCTTATGCAGGTTCGGCGTTCCCCTCAGAGGTTAAGTGGCTTCTGACGTAATATCAAGCCCTTGGAACAATATAATTTTACCGGGACCGAGAGCCTGCTTGATAGTGACTTGTAAATGTGAAAAAAAAGAAATATCATTCTGGCAGAACTCATCTCACTATGGTTGTCTAAGTTGATGCGAGAGCATTCACACATACAAACACACCGTTGAACTAACAACGCAAACGCATACACTTATTAAACTTCTATTATATCATTTGTACCATCCCCTGATTGCCATGGCGGTAATTAGGGGATGGTGAATGCTAAAGTATGATACATATTTCAGCGCTTTCAATTGTTGTGTACCTCTAGCAAAGACGAGACATTATGTCACCTCCCGTTCTTGCTGTAGGGCGTCCCACATAACCTGAGCCATGAATTTAAAAATGAAAGGCGCGTCGGAAGCCAATTGAACCGAACGCATACTATTCGCAATAGCATATAGTAACTCAGACATGCTTTTGTTTTCCCCATAACTCATTAATTAATTAAGTTTAATTGCCCAACATTTAATTGTTGTCTGAGGACCCCAAGTATGATACGCAGATTTGTAGAGCACCTTCATAAACCACCGATCGAGTTGTGTCCTTTACGATACATCTGATGTAGTCCTCTTTTCCGGGTTGCAAAGAAAGCCCGGGAAATATGAAAAAATCCACGTGACGGAGCGCTTGCGCAGTGGTATCGTGCTGCTCTCGGGTGGGCGTTCGGTGAACAAGCTCGGCTGCATCGTAACTGCAGCGACGAGGAAGCGGCAGGGCGTTCATCTCACCGGCAGCGCTCGGCCAGCAGCATGCATTTTCGCCTTCATCCGACGCAAAACAACTCGATCGGTGGTTTCTGAAGGTGCTCTACAAATCTGCGTGTCATACTTGGGGTCCTCAGCCAATAAT
The DNA here is from genome assembly GCF_023375885.2 of Dermacentor andersoni. Lineage (NCBI taxonomy): Eukaryota > Metazoa > Arthropoda > Arachnida > Ixodida > Ixodidae > Dermacentor > Dermacentor andersoni. Next base: position 75,163,023 of record NC_092815.1, on the reverse strand, counting down.
AAAAATTTTTGGTAATTAAACTTAATTAATTAGCCAGTTATGGGGGAAAAATGTCTGAGTTACTATAGGTTATTGCGAATAGTATGCGTTTGGTTCAATTCGCTTCCGGCGCGCCTTTCATTTTTAAATTCTTTTCTCAAGTTACGTGGGACACCTCGTATACGAAGTATATGACGCAGACTATCTTCAACATCTTCTGCTGACGGAGGTCTCTTCTGAGTAGTGCAGCTTCGCCTAGTCATTTAAGAACAAACATACTAGTTACTGATTGTGCTAATAGATGGAGAGAGAGAGAGAGAGAAACAAGCTTTAATGATATGCTGCAGTGGAGATGTTAGCCTGGCTGTTCGCCTGACATCCTCTCCAGGTGTTCGTACTAATGGGTCACAACGCTGTCTGCGGGGAAGAATAGATGCGTCATCGACCGTCTCCACGTGATAATTCTCCCACATCATCGCTTACACTTGGGCATCCAAAACAACTCTGTGAAAAATGAAGCAGGAGAAGAGAGGAGGAGAAACGAAGCATGCATGGTGATGTCATTGAATAAGCTTGTTAGACGGGTATGAAGCGCGGATGAGAACTCACCGTCCTCAAAACACGAAAGCAAGAAGAAAAAAGAAACAGAATACCGCTGGTCTCACTTCTCAATTACACAATGACCTTATTCGCAATTTTAAGTTCATTTTTGGTAAGCTATTAACTTTGCGTACACCCAATCGATTCTTGACCCGTACACCCCATTGTAGGTACGTGTCATGTTTTAAAGGCGCATCATCATCATCATCACAGCGCACATGGCAAATGAGTGTGGCTTTTCCGCCTGAGATAAGCACCATTCGTTTCGTGCCTTGTGACCGTGAAACACCGATGTGTCGTTGCACGCTGGAAGACGATGACGCGAGTACTCTCTTCTGACGAACCACGTATAAGAACAGCGCAAGCAAAGTTGATCGTTTGCTGTGAACGCCATACAAAGGGTCTGCGATTATCGTTCGAATCTAGCAATTATTATGTTTGGTGCTCGACCGTCAATCGACCGAGACCAAAGAGAAGAAAGAAAGAGATTCTCAAAGTTCGCCTCCAGCAAGATTTCTGAGTCATTTTTTTATCCGTCGTTCTGGCGTAAGAGAGCCCCGGAGAGTCATGGCCGACGACGATCGAAAGACGTGCCACCTTTCCTGAACATTTTGCTTCTCCGCCCTTCGCTCCCGGGAGACTTCACCTCTTCCTCCGTCCCCGGAGTTCTTCATTGTCTCACACGTTTTAGCACATTACTCCTGCTAAATTGCCTCGTTTACGAAAGCGGCAGCTCGCGGACTGCCGTCGCGCATCTCCTGCAGACACACCACTCCTCCCCGTCCTCCTCCTTGCGTCACGATCCTGTTTTTCTTTTCTTTTTTTTCCCCGCTTCTTTTCTGTCGAGCACCTCGCTTTTACTTTCTCGCCAGCACCATAGCTCGATTCGCTACATCTGCGTGCGTGCTCCTTGCTGTTCGCTTTCCCCCTAGCTCACAGGCAGCGCACTACGCCGAGCTCGCGTGCGTGCGTGCGTGCCGTTGCGTACGTGTGTCGCGTGTGTGTGTATTTATTCTCTTCCCTGCACCAGCGGGGAGTCAAGAGGGAGGCGAGGAAGGAGGGCTGAACGACCCCGCCCTCCATTGGTTCCCGTTACCGCCACTAGAGGCCGGCAAAATAGGTGGTGGAAAGGGGAGCTGCAGCACCCGTCGGTTCACCTCTCCGCGCGCTCTCTCTCTCTCCCTCCGGTTTAGCTCTCGCACTTCTGCTTCTTTCACGCACGATTCTTTCTTCTTTCTTCCTTTCATTCTTTCTTTTGCTTTCATCTCTTCTCCTCCCCGGATCCTGCGATGCGAGGATGGGCGGGCACGGCCGAACGCAGCCGCCGCCGCTAGTCAAACAAAAGGAAAAAATACACAGAGCAACAACACAAAGATGGCGCCCGCCCACAAGGCTCCGCCCCGGCGCTGCCAACGCGTGCGTGCGCCGACATCTCATTGTGTGAGGGGTCCCTCCGCGTTGGCAAACAGCGTGCCGTGCTCTCTTGTTATGGTGTTGGTCGTTTGACTGCCGCCGCCGCCGCTGCTGCTGCTGCCGCTGCCGCCGAATTCTTCGGCGTTGCTGCGTGCGTCGTACTTTAGGCACGCGCGCTCCAAGCGAGCGCTCGTCGCGCGGGCAGCCGCCGCGCCTTGTAACACGAGTTCGCGAGTAGCTAGCTCTTCGACGGTACTCGCTCTTAGGCCATCTCACCGACCGACGACCATGTCGGTGCCGGCACGACAGGCTCACGTTGTCGGCAAGTGATGCAACAACGCCGGTGCCGGCGGTAGAGAGAGTCTGTCGAAGGGCTAGCGGGCGAGAGCTTTTTGTGTTCTGCGCGAGCGTCTTCGTCGCCTGTTCGCTTCGTCAACTCTGCAACATGGACTGGAGGCCGTCTTCCCATCCGACAACTCGGCGTCGGCGTCTTCAGCGGGGAGTGCACGAACGCTGAGCGACCATCGCTTTCGTTTTCTTTTGCTGTGACGGCCACCCCCACCAAACCCGACACTGTGATCATCTCTTCCGGTCTTCTCCCGGTTTGGATTGCGACAGGCGACGAGCCTGCGTGGACCATGGCTCACTTGGCACGCCAGGTAAGAAGAGACTGCTCGGCGCAGGTTTCGGAGGCACCGCGACGTTACAAGGCGCGCGCTTCGTGGCAGACCTGAGTTTTTCGATGACTTGCTGTAGTTGCGGCGTTTGGCCTTTTATTGTTATAACAGCGAAAATATTCGATTCACATTACCCGCTCGCGCTGTTAATGCACGTGAAAAGATGTTCCGAGCGTGATTGTCGTTCACTTCGTATAACGCGAGCTCGCTGGTTTTAACGTTCTTTTGCTTTTTCGTAAGCCCGCCGACTTGTTTGCAAAGCTACAAAGAAAGCTGGTCTGTTGTATCACAATAGCTTTCTCCGCTGATGCTTGTCGAGAGATAGAGAAGTGTTGAAATCATAGTAAAAGAAAAGGAATTATCTTGTAATACTAGCTATATTGAGAGTATACTGAGTCGTAACTTTAATATATATTACGCTTACTTGTCATTGTACTTAACCTTGCGATTTATACATTGGTTTCTCTTTTGATTCACGCCATTCATGACGTCAAATGTGAATACACAAAGGCATGAAGGTTGGATAATCGGGAGGTATTTGCCGGCAAGTAGAAATGTACGATGCAGATCCTGAAATTGTTGTTGATTATTCGCTTCCTCGTAAACCAGGAAAAAGAAAAAGTCTAACAATAGCTCAGCCTCGCCAGCCCTCAGCACTTCCTTTTGTCCGTTGCGCGTTGAAACAATGCCCATATTGCGTTTTGGAAAACATCATCCGTCATGGTTTCTGCTTCCGAGTGAAAAAAACAACTTCGTATGTTTGGTTTTGAGTTATAAAACTATGGCGTCAGTTTTATAATATACGCCATCGTTGAAGGCGGTACCGGCTCCGTAGTCTTCATTCAGCTGTTTGATGTATCCTTTAAATTTAATGACTCCACGAAAGCCATGTCTTAGCAGGCACTGGGAACTCTTCGAAGTCCAGGCATATATGTCGTTCATATATATAGCTTCACCTGGATAAGGGAATGAAAATGGCGGAGCAGAGATTCGCGCAGGTTCTTCTGGAAAATTGATGGCATGCACAGCTTCAGACACGGTGCTTTAAATAGAAATATCATTTTTATGCATGCTTCGTTCTGCTTACCTGAAGTGTTCACCATGCAGCCGTTGTTGGGTCCTTTCATTTATCCATTATGTCATTCTTATTGTACTATAAATCGCGCTAGACAGCAGTTAATTACTATATAGCATTGATAAAAGTGCGCGACCTGAGTATAGCCTTAACTCGCTCTCGACGTCAGAGCGTGTCTTACGCGTGTGAATCGAGGCCGCTTTATGGTGTAGTGGCTTCCTTCCAAAATCTCATCCTCTCTACTTGTCCAAATGTCCGAGGAAAAAAAAATAATAATAAGCCCTAGGCAAATTAAGAAGCATATAATAAGGCTAAAGTGTTCGGCACTGAGAAGCCCCAGAAATGGTTACTTCCCATTACTCAGCATGTCAGTGATAGCAGTGCAGCGCGTTTTTACTTCCGCAATGTTTCGTGCTATAGATGATTTTGAAGCAGCTATTCCCGCGAAGCGCTTTGCAGGCTTCGTATTGTTTGTTTTATATACCTGAACAAATAACGGCTTGCATAGACAATGACTAGGCCTAGTTAACGACTCCCCTCCTCTACCCACCTCCCACGCCCCTTTGTTTTTTATTGCTTTTGAAATATGCTGGCACTCTAACACGGCGGGAACAGGACGCGTGGAGCCGATACAAATACGTTATATGCAAAACTATATAGTAGAACGCGCAAGAAAAAAAGTTTCGTCACTAGTCATGCAATGCCGACGTGGGTGTGATGCAGACTACTGCATCAGTTTTTGTTATTATTATTATTATTATTATTATTATTATTATTATTATTATTATTATTCGATACATATAACGCTTTATTGATCACCGAGTTATTTCTGTGTCGTTTAGAGCGCTTATCTGGGGAGTATATATACTTAAAAGGGTTATAAAGCGTAGTTTATGAGAATGCCGCGGTGGGCTCCGAGGTCACTGTATATATATAGCTTGCAGCCTCAGTTTACAGATCTAACAAAAAAGATACAACACGACACATCCAGGTATACGATGTCGCCTAACTTCTGCCCTCCCTGTAAATTTGGGATGTGCGCTACAGATTGCCATGAACCAACTGGCTCATACAAAACCGTTGTTCCACCTGGAAGCACACCGATAGCTGTGCGGTGAAGCTTGCCCGAGAAGTATTGTAATAACTTTGCCTCACATAATACGAATGGGAATTCTGCCTGCGTGTATGTGGAAGTCTGGATTTTCGTATAGAAAACATAGTGCGACGCTTGCCAATCGCGCATAACGTGTCGTAGAATATTTGCTCTTTATCGGCGACCCTTATTTCTCGTTTGATTTGTTTGTAATTTTTGAGACGACGTGGAAATTCGCTACATCAAGCCGATTTCTCGTGTCTTTTTTTTTTTTTTTAAGGTGAGTTAGGGGTCGTGGACGTGCATTACAGAGTATGAGAGAGAAAGAAAAAAGGAAAAATGTCAATTGTACATTGCGCTTCAGAAGCCTAAGTGCCCACTCGATCCATCCCCTCATATATTGCGTCGTTGGCGGTTATTATCCCTAAAATAGATTAATAGCAAAAAGAAGTGCGGAGTTACTTCCATTTTTTTTTTTATTTCTTCCTTCTGCTTGTATTTTTTTTTAATGCTGCGGCAACAGGGAAATTTATTGCAAGTAAAAAAAATTCAGTCGCACGGTGAAGGTATTGTTACAACCGGCACTCGATCGCGTTCACTTAATAATTAGTCGAAAGAAACTGGAAAACAGCGCGATTAGCAAAAGTTTTCTCCTACTATCTTTTCCAGATTCCTGGAATTTCATAAGCATTGACCATGCTCTAGCGATAACAAATGAACTACGAAGGGAGCTTTTGAAGGAAGCAGATGAGAAGGAAAGCAATTTCAAATAGAGGATAATGTAGCACAAGTCGAACCTTACTAGGTACACTAATACGTCGCTTTCATGCATATATCAGCGCTATCCAGGGCCCCGTGACGCAAGAAACAGTGCACGGACGATTTCTCAACCCCTGTAATGACCACAGTGTTCGATATCAGTGTAGTGGTGAGGAAGGGGAGATTGTCAAGTTAGTGAAAAGCGAAACGAGCATTTTTAAGGCAGTTCGGAATCAATTTCGAATAATATCATAAGTAGAAAATATCGAGGGTATAAAACACCATCCGAAGTAGAGTGAGTAGGAAGATAGCAAAGATGCAGAAACTGAACTCTGCGACAGGGCGTGCGAAGTCGCCAAAACGCTGTTAAATATTGCCTGCCCATACTGTCACGCTTTGTTGTGAATGAGCAACTCTGATTTTCTTGCCCTTTTTTGACTGAAGCCACATAGCACATTTGTCTGCAAACGGCAGTCTCGTCATTGCACCGTTCCACAGATATTTCCATAATGTTGTTCCTTTTCGTTTTTATAAGTCTGGTAAACTATTCAAGTTAACAGTTCGTAGTGTCAATGAAGAAATGGCGTCCAGAATTTACATACTGTTCGTTAAGAGTGTATTGCGCTCGTACGAGATCATAACAATTTGCGCCATGCGTACGACGTATTGTGCCATGTACATTCTTTGAGCATTCGAGGTGACTTGCTCGAGCTGCATCTCAACAGACGGCGTAGCCATCTTACGATGATACTAACCGCTGTCGCCTGTCGAGAGATGGCGCCAGGCTATGCGACTGATTTTCCGGTCTGCTCACCGGAAATTTTTTTTCTTTCGTTTCTTCGTGTGTGCGGGCGGGCGCGTGCGCCTCTCTCTCTCTCTCTCTGTGTGTGTGTGTGTGTGTGTGTGCGAATTTTTTTGCCTTGTACAAAACCTTCATGACACATTTCTGGAGGCTGCTTACGCACGAATTTGCAATGCTCCCTGATTAACTTTTAATGTTTTATTAGCCTTTCTCTCATAGCACTTGGGGAGACTTGTCATTGCAGAACCGCAGTGAGTCCCTATTTTCGACTTACGACGCGGCATGGTCGCTTTACTTTCAGTAACTATAACCTGCGCTCTTAAAGTGATTTTTTATGCAGTCGGGATAGCAATATTGTAATCGCACTGTGTGAAACATATAGGCTCGGCGACGCGGCGCGTTAAGGTAAGTTGAATGCACGTTTCGTGAGGTCACTGCATGCATACGAGAATGCACAGAATACCGGTGTACATCTGGCAGAAGTGTTGAAGCCAGTGCGCATCACAATACCTTCTGCCGATTTCCACGAATAGGCTCTCTGAAGAACATTCGATGCTTCAAAGCCCTATGTAGTGAGATAGAGGGACAGTGATGTTTTCCCTTGTGACCATCGAAGTGCTAGACGAGTTACGGGCTGCCACAAGGCCTATAGCGACTGATCCTGTCAACTGAGGAGTTGGTTTGAAACGAACATTATCTCGCGGCGCGCTTTGGCCAGGATATTTGGAAGCTTGTGGAGATTGCTAAGTAAATGGAAATTGTCCGGCTGTAAAGACGCAATGAAACTGCGCAATAAGGCATGTGATAAATTATTAAGCAATGCGTATAATTAGTTTAATGCGTTAGTTTATGCACGGAGGATGCCGCTCTCTCGCTTCTTAACACATTTTCTTCTTTAGAAAGATCTGTCCTTCTTGATGAAGAAGATGGTATGCGAGAGAGAAAGAGAGAGAAAATCCTTTTACGTAGACTGGATAGGTTTCTTGAGGATGAGCTTATTACAGAGTAAAGAAATGACGTGTGAGATGATGCTTACACACAACACGCACTCCCTAAGATAATAAACGGGAACAGTTCTACTATTTCTATACGTATGGCATGCATATATGCGAGAACGTGGCCTTATTTCATTCAGCACCTAAGAAAGGCATCAACGACCAATAAGAAAGAAACCTACGCACGGGCCAATAGGGCTACAGTGGCGAATAGCGATCCACGGTTGCAGGATGCAAGAAGGCGCGTGCATGCCTACACATTCCAGGTTGCGTGCTTGTGCGCTATTTAGTGGCGCATACGATAGCGTGAACTTCGACGAGGGCGTGAACGACCGGGCGACTTCGTGTGATCGTATAAAAGCGTGTTGTAATCGTTTGCAAATAACTGCTTCCATCTCGAATGCAGGTGTGCGGTACTTATTTAAACATTTAAACGCTTACCTAGTGCCCTGATACTGTGCTTGAGAAATACTGTATATACCGTGCATAACATCTGAAATGTTTTCTTCGGGCGTTTCACTCTCGGTTAACACTGGCGAACCGAAGATATATATATATATATATATATATATATATATATATATATATATATATATATATATATATATATATATATATATATATATATATATATATATATATATATATATATATATATGTTGCCTTGACAAATAGTTATATACGCTATCTTACGACACCAAAGTATGTCTGTTTTAGTACACACCGCAGCGCGTCTTTTTGAAAAGGGACCTCGGTGGGGCTTTCCTTCAATTTCTTTTTATTTACTTCTGCTTGAAGTAATCGCCGCATAACTTCCACGAAAAGCTATGCAGACGAGGCAGCTGTCTGCACGTTGTTCACTCATGCTTACTAAGAAGCCTTAATGAAGGCGAGAGCCTTCTTAGCATTTTAATAGACTGCTCGAGGTGCACCTCTTCTCCTGGCCGTTCTCTTTGAAGTCGATCGTCCCTTTTATGCATGCCCTACCCTGCATATTGATACGTGCGGCAGGTCGTTCCATCGCGAAAAAAGAAAAAAAAAAACTCTAGTTTTAGAATTATGGTTCGTGATCAGGCACACACGTCTTTCTACAGAGCCCGTACTATGGCTAGCTGGGCTGTCTAAAAATAATATATATCATATAAGAAGTGCATGAGTTTCTTGTCCCGAGATATTTTTCTTTCTTTGCACTTATTTTTTTTCTTTCTCTTCTATACGCCGCAATTTTTCGGTTCCTTCTTATTTAGCACAACACTTTCGTCGAGGTCCCGTTGTTCAGTTGGCGCAGCCAGCTGTGCGAAGGAGACGCACAAGACACGCCCATCGCCTTGCCGTATATATAGTATATAGAGTCAAACGCCTTTATGACGAAGTCCTTGTGGCCTGCAAAATATATCGTTGTACAAGTCACTGCGTTAATGGTGAAGGTCGGGCACCTTATACTGCTCACTATATATAGAGCAGCCTAGGCACGTTCGACAGAAGAACACATTTATTTAACATGAATTCAAGAGAGACTTTGTGAATACAGTCGCTAATTTCTTGTGCACACTTTGTCTGGAAGAATGTGGGATTTCAGCCAACCTTATTGCACCGAGGTTCATATATATAGCATGCACGCTCCGCGGCGAAATGGAGAAACCATACATGCCAAGTTTGTACATCGTATATAAACTTGGCATATACTATATATAAATATAACATGTATAGTTCATATATGTCATCGAATGCCGCTATCGCTTAGCTTGTCGTCGTAGTTCTTGGTTCGCTTACAGGATCTTCGTCCCTGTTGCCTTCGGTGACATTCGCGTCTTCCCCGAGTTAGATGGCTTTGAAGACGTCGTCGTTTGTCAGTTACACTTACATCATGACATCGTCATCAACTGCGATGTGTTCGTCAGCATCGCGCCCGCTGATACGTTACAGGAAGCAGCGTTGAAGCAGCGTTCAAGTTGAGCGATTCCATGGAGCTGTGGAGCAGCACTTTACACGTCGGCACTCTCGTCAAGTGCGTCGCTATACCGCTGCCGTTATATATGGCTAGCGAAGAGCGCGCATCGGTGAAGCCTGCGGAAGGTATAGTGGCGGCGCCACGGCGTATACAGTGTTCGTTGTAGCGCAACACATCAGCCGTTGGGGACGCCTGAACCCCTTCATTTTGCTGGCAGATTTGTTGAAGTGCGTGGTTTTCTTTGCATATATAGGCTTCACAATACGTAAGAAAGATAGGAATTCGGCCGGGGCATAATCATCCCTTCGTTACACAGGTCATTTCACTGTATAGAGGCGTTCGTTGAATAGAGGCGTTGGACTGCATGTATACACAAACCCATTTATGTTCGTGTGAAACAAATCTTAAATTAGAAGATAGATCACCCTCCCAAGTACTGACCATCTTGTGAGTTCAGCATTCCGCCAGGATTCAGTAGGGAAGACCGAGCATAACTTCACCGTATTATTGGATTCGTCGATGTGTTCAGTGTGCAATGCTTCTGAGGATTCCGAACATGTTTCATGTAACTGCAGTTACTCGCCAGACAGATAATCTCTGAAGGCTGAGTTGCATTTGTACCTCTACTGGAGCTTGAAACTGCTGGGCATTGTTGGCCCACGAAGAGGCACGGCTAGCCGATTGCATGCAACGAAAGCGCTTCTGGTATCTTTGAGTACAGGCCTTGATTAAGCTTCATGGATAAGTTAAGCGCGTGCGCGTCAGCGCATATGTGCTATTTCAATGTTTTGTCTGTTCACTGTGTATATATTTTTTACCACCAAACTCCCAAGAATTAGCATGCCAGGACGTCAGCCAGGCAAGCGCCTCCATGCTTTGCATTAAAGATTGCATCTCTCTCGTACATCAGATTCCCGCAAGTGCCCACCTTCAACGTGATTATTCATATTTCAATTCTAGCTAGGCACACGCGTTCGACGAAACGTGCAACTTCAAAAATGAAGGTGTACGCGTATACTAATGCTGTCTTCCTTCCGCATGTCTTCAGGACTCTCTGTTTATGTGTGTTTGCGTGTAACAGCTGTTTCACTTTTCTGCTCAAAAATTCGATAATAGAATTATTTCATTACTCTGCTCCTTGATTATTTAGTATAATTAAAAGAGCCAGCAGAAAAAAACTGGCTGCAAGTTCTGAATTTGAATAATTTCATTTTGGTCCACAAATTTATTTTATTTATTTATTTATTTATTTATACATACTGCAGCCTGTTAGGGCTATGGCAGGAGTGGGTTTACATGCGAAGAAAACTGATTATGATATGGAGAAACAAGAACATAGAAATATAAAGATGTGAAGGAACTATACATCAGCAATAGCATTTTAAAATTGAGAAAGGGTAACAAACGAAATATAAAAATCTGAAGGAACTATACATCAGCAATAGCATTTAAAAATTGAGAAATCGGTAACAAACGAACTTCGGCAGGTAACAAATTCTATTGTTCAATCATGCGGGGAAAAAAACTGTATTTGAAAGTGTTAGTGCGTGGATGGAGTGGTCTGATATTAGAGGCGTGATAAGCTCTAGTTGAAGTCGGGCAAGCAGGCATTAAAAGGGAGGTATCTGATAGGTGACAAAGAGAGTTCTTATAAGAATAGAAAATCTTCAGAGATTCTATGTGCCGCCGCCTAGAAAGAAACTGGAGGCTTAATTCCGTAAGAGCAGCTGACGGTGAAAAGTCTCGGTCGAAGCGACGGTAAACAAAACGAATAGCCTTCCTCTGGACAGACTCAATACAATCAATTTCACATTGTTTATATGGGCTCCATACGGAGGAAGCATATTCTAAAATTGGGCGAATCAGTGTTTTATATGCTACTAATTTAGTGTCCCTCGGAGCAGGAGACAACGTCCGGCGGATGTAACCAAGTTTTTTTAACGCTTTACTACAAATGTAATCTATATGTTTAGACCAAGACAAGGTGGGTGTAAAAATGACGCCTAAATATTTGTTTTGAAACACTCGTGTTAGTGGTACACCGTTGCATATATAATCATAACATACGGGCATGTGTCTGTGAGTAAAAGACATTAGAACAGTTTTATCAAAATTTATGCTCATTTTCCAAGTCGCACACCAGTCACAAAATGAAACAAAGGAATCTTTAAGGCGCTGATGATCAGCGAGTGAGTCAACTGGGCTGTACATAACACAATCATCTGCATAGAGGCGTATTTTAGAAGTAACATGGTCTGGAAGGTCGTTAATGAACAATAAGAATAGTAGAGGGCCAAGTACGGATCCCTGTGGGACTCCTGAGGTGACATCGACTACCGACGAATCTGTAGAATCATAGCACACGAATTGGGAACGCAAAGAAAGGAAACTGGAAATCCAAGACACTAACTGAGGGTTATTTAGAATATTATGGAGTTTCAAAAGCAATTTAGAATGTAGTACAGTGTCAAAAGCTTTGCTAAAGTCAATGAAAATGGTGTCAATCTGATTACCTAAGTCGATGTAATGGGAAAGGTCATGAGTGAACTCCGTAAGTTGTGTTACAGTACTAAAACCGCGCCTGAAGCCGTGCTGAAAGCTGTTCAATAGGTTATTATTTTCAAGGAATAGTATTATATGCTTATAGATTATGTGTTCTAGTATTTTACATGAGGTTGCAGTTAAAGAAATGGGCCTATAGTTAGATAAAAGCTGCCTGTCACCAGATTTATATAAAGGTAGTACTTTAGCTCTTTTCCAGGAAGAAGGCACAACGCCACTATTAAGGGACTTCTGACATATAATAAACAGATATTTAGATGTCCATTGCGAGAATCGTACTAAAAAGGAATTCGGAATTCCATCAGGGCCGGCTGGCTTTTTTAGTATCTAAGTTTAGTATGAGATTCAACACACCTTCTAGGCTAATGTTGATATCATCAATTGCATATGAATCGTTAGTTGCAAATGTTGAACGACTGGAATCATCCGAGGCGAATACTGACTGAAAATATGTATTAAACGCTTCTGAAATCTCTAATGGATCGTTAACAACACTGTTGTTGATTTTAAAAGATGTGGAAGAAGAAGAGCCAGGAGATATGAAAGACCAGAATTTACGGGGGTTAGACTTGAGCAGTTTCGGCAACTGAACATGATAGAAGAAATTTTTGGCCGAGGTGGTTTTTTTCTGGAGTTCATTTTTTTACCTGAGCGTACAAAACGCATGCCTCAGGATTATTCGAGCGTTTAGTGCGAAGTCTACCAGCACGTCGCGATAAGTGCAGCAGTTCTCGGTTCATCCAGGGAAGGTTAATGTTTTTTTTTCTTAGTTTTCAAAGGAACGAATCGATATATACATGATTTTACTATGCTTTCAAAACACGCCACGAGCGCATCAACGTCACTAGATAGTCCAAGTGCCAAAAATGCGTCGAAATTATTGGATAGTTCATCCGTGATACGGACGTCATCAGCTCTGGAAAAGTCTCGAAACGTGGACAGCGTAAAACTTTGGTTATGGATTGGCCGGTTTACAGATAGAAAAACAGCATTGTGATCCGAGATACCATCAATTATTTCGTACTTGTAACCCGTCTTGGCCAAATCAGTGCTGAGAAAAATCAAATCCAGTACTGCGTCACCACGTGTGGGACTGTGAACGACCTGCTTTAAGCCAAGAGATAACGATAATTCAACAAATTTCCTGTTTAATGCATTACCATGATCAAAAAATGAGAGAGACGTCCAGTCGATTCCGGGAGCATTAAAATCACCCAGTAAGACGAAATTTGAGGAAACTAAATTCTCTTGCAGTAAAAGTTGATCCAGGTTGTCAAGAGTTTCCAACGAACTATTAGGGGGACGATAGAAAACGCATACGTTTAAGAATCGTTTACCGTAGTAAAGTCTGCAGCAGACTGATTCTATGTCTAGCGGAGAGAAGAGGACTTTGAATTTGAAATCAGAGCGAAAAACCAATGAAACTCCACCACCTCTTTGATTATGACGATCATTTCGCACGGTGACGTAACCTGGTGGTGTAAGCTCCGAGTCATGAATACCCGCATGTAACCAAGTTTCGGTGATACCAATAATGTCAGGTGAATAGGACAAAACAAGCGCAACAAAAAGGGGAAATTTATTAGCTATACTTCTAGCGTTGATGTTCATAATGGTAAGGTCTCTTTGGGCTGTAGAAGTTCAAGCTGTTGCTGACTGTGATGCGGGACCTGTTGTCTTAGAAAAGTTGCGACGATTAGAGATTTGTACAATGGAGTTGGTGGAATCGCACCAGTTATACCGAATGTTGTCAATGAAAATATGGTCAAACCTAATCTTAACAGAAGACCCATTGTTGCGATGCTGACTGGACGCCTCCCATAGTTTCTTCCGAATTCCACGAACTCTGGGTGAAAAGTCATCAGAAAGCCTAAGTCCGGAATCGGTAAGCTTAAAACCATTCTTCAGCAAAGTAAGCGTGTCATTAAAATCAAGCATTTTCAAAATTACCGGGCGTGGATGGTTTTCACGAGCTCTTCCCAAACGATGGAGGCGTTCGATGCGAGGACATTGAATACCAAGACTCTGTTGAAATAATTCAGATATTTTAGAATGTAGGCATGCATGCAGACCTGAAAATATAGACATCTATTTCAGCTGCAGAAGCGAGATTTATTATTTCACACTCGCTGTACCTAGCACCCAGTTCTCACAGAAATTAACGAAAATTAATAATTTTTGTAAATGAACCATGAGAGAAGGGAATCGGCTGTATATGGCGACACACTGGTGTTGCGGCAAGCACCAAGACATCTATTTTTCAGTGCATTTTCTCTAGTATCTTTGGTGCACAAAATTACGTTTGCAGACATACGCAATCAGCGGTGTTCTAACATGTACGAAACATACTTTCTAAGTTCTCTTTTTGCTATACGTTTATTGATCGAGTTGTTTCTAGCTCTGTAGAATTGCTAATGGAGAGTCTCAAGATATTAACATTTAAAGAACGTGACTTCTTATGTGCGTCTGGCACGCGCTTCGAGTCAGTCGCTGATCGCAAAGTCCCCGTTGTATTAAATCGTAAAAGTAATACCGTCGACCTTAGTCCGGTTGTTATATAATTACTGCGATGCCTTTCGTAACGTGACTTTTCAGCTCGAAATACTGATCCAGGCGCTGCACCTTTAATTGTTACTTAGCAGTGCACCATGCATCACTTTGAATCCATGATCGATAATAGCTTGGCGTGGTCGTGTAGTACACTTATCTTTTCAGATGTAATGACCGTTGCGAATCTTGTACTGCAGGTAGCTGGTCGCTGTCAATTTTGCATGCTTACCCGTTAAAGGTTGAGCCTCTGCACTGTAATTAAAAAAAACAATTAACGCTGCTGGGGAAGGAATCAAAAACGGAAGACTGTTTGTTACTCTGAACAATCTGTATAAGACTGCAATGAATAGGAATTCTTTGAAAACACTGCTAGAGGTTTGCAGGTCCTCACGTGACTGCCGAGATTCCCACTCTGTAAGTACATGTTGGGCAAGTTAGTTCTTGCTTAAGGAAATATAATGCTGCGCAACGACGCGACGATGATGGAAGGACACAAATACAGCGCCTGTGTCGTCCGTCTTTCTCGTGGTTGCGCTGTTGTGCTGCATTATGTCCTCATTATGCTATAGCCACTCTACATGTATACGATTGCGGCTACAGGAATGCGTTTCCGCGTTCACGCCGAGCTATACGTGCGCGTGCCGACAACGACGCGCCGCAGTTTCAACTCATTCTATACCGCGTCGCAAAGGAAGCGACGCACCGGCACAGCCCGCTGCATGGCCGTCTCGTGGCACCAGACTGCTGCGTACACACACCTCGGTGGCGGATTAAGACCGCGCGCGTGGGTCGTTTAGTCTCACCGCGTGAGTATATATATATATATATATATAAACACGCACGCGCGGACACATTCAGACTCTGCAATGGCACGCCGTGCAGATAGAGATGGAAAAGTACGCCGCTGCCGTCTCGGCCAGTCGGCCTGACAGCTGGTCCATCGGCTTGAGGCTCCGAGAAAGCCATCGCCCCGGAGGACCTGCACGCATGCAGCGAGGGGCACTGCATGCGTGGCCCGGGGGCGGAAAGCGCCCCTTGCCCCCACATCTGTACCCTCTCTTCTGCGTCCGAGTTCACTGTGTATACGGTTAAAAGAGTGCAGCATTCATGAAACCCTATAGTGCCCGGCAACTGTAAAATGAACGTTGCTATGGTTATGGGGTTGGATATTTATTATATCAAGGCCACTCAGCTGGAGTGGCCTTGATATAATTTATGGCTGGTTGTCACGAATGGCCAGCCAACGACAACCCGTTTCCCAGCGCGAGCTTGCTTGCGTATTCAATTTTCGGCACAAAATCTCGGAGCGGCGCATTTCTCTTGATCTCACAGCAAACTCTGGGGAGCAAGCCTTGACGGAAACTGTATACGCGACGTCTTCTTTGTTGTAGACCATTGACTGCATTTCTATTTTAATAACCATAATTATGATGAAGATGATGATGCTGTGAACGGCATTTAAAGCGGATTGGTGGCAGATGCCTTAACGTCATTCCAACACACATGCATCACTGTATACCGTGGGTGCTTTATCTGGTAGATTAACGGAAATATGGGAGCGAGCAACAATTGTCATAGATGGCGCCTGTTAAATGTAATTCCCGATATATGAATAAAATACAAGAATTTATGAATGATATACGAAGGAAGAAAACGCATGTGCTTGCTGCGGTGAAGCTAGGGAAACGATGGAGCATGTTTTATTAGAATGTGAAGATATCTGCCCAAGGTGGTCTATTTAGGCGTCCGTGGCCTCTTTGAAGCCCTTGGTTTCAGCGGGAGCAGGGTGAAAGTAATCATGTCTGCAGTAGAGATTAGTAAACGGTGATCGGAAGATTGGTGGAAGAAAAGTAGGGAAACGACAAACAACGGAGGCTTACAAAAACAAAGTTCACAATAGGGGTTCCTAAAGTTTCGTTATGGGAATTCATCGTGTTCTTTTTCTCCTTTTCGTTTCTTTCTTTCTTTAATATAGGTGGGACATTAAGCAATATAATAACAAAAGATTGGTAGGGCAATTAACCTACCGCCCCGTTCCTAAGGGGATGCTCATAGCATCAATCAATCAATCAATCAATCAATCAATCAATCAATCAATCAATCAATCAATCAATCAATCAATCAATGAATCAATCAATCAATCAATCAATCCCGCCGCATTGCAGTGGCTTAGCGGCAGTGACGCTGCGCTGCATGTGGTCGCGGGTTCGGTTCCCGGCCACGGTGGCGGCATTTCGATGAGAGCGAAATGCAAAAAAAAAAGAACAAGAGAAATGAAAATGCCCGCGTACCGTGCATAGGGTGCACGTTAAAGAACCTCGACTGGTCTAAATTAATCCGGAGTCCCCAGCTGCTATACGGCGTATACTCATAATCAGATCTTAGTTCTGGCACGTAAAACCCAAAAATTTATTTTATATGTAATGATTCTATTCCAATTCTATCCCTTTTCTTGTTCCGGCATTACTCAGCGTGACATGGAATCAGATGAAAATAAGTGACGCCGGCTAACTTTTCTGTACTGATCATCCTCACGTTCATGGCCGATGCCTGTGATAACAATGGTGCGGCGGTCGCCGCCGCAGCCAGCGGACGAGCTAACGGTTTTGAGTTGGGTAAGAATATATAGGGAAATATTTATCAGAATTCCAGCGGTTAACTCTGCATCAAGACGGTTGCCCCAAATCTACATGCATGAAAATTCCAAAATATCCGAAGTTGACACAAGAAAATAACGTAAAGGAATACTCTTAAGAAAGGGGGTGAACGGTAGAGTACACGAAATAAATGCGTGTAATTGCGGTACGCGTTGTACGTTATGTTCAACTTACATATGGACTACTGCATACTACTATGGCACTCTGTACAATATCAACATCATAGGTATACCGTGCGCAACTCGTATAGACAGATATTGGGCATCTTCTAAATTGATACCGCTGTAACTTTAGCACTTTTGTATATGGTTATGAATAGTACCAATATGACATATGACAAGGATATAGAGCAATTTGCGAGCATTCGCTTTAAATTCGAATTTAAGCGAGCACTCGAATATAACTACTGAGGTGTCTCCGTTGCATGCATGCATAGTCCTATGGCGGAACGTAGCCGAAACGTACTCGTTCTACCCAGGCCGGTTAGCCGGTGCCATGCCTCGGCCTGCGCAGCGTTGCACGTTTTTAAGACGGGCCACAGGGCGGCGGCGGCGTCGCGGCCGGAATGCGCGTGTCCAATTGCCTCAGCGGGACACCGACGGCGGCGAGCCACCGCCATCATGCGCTCTGCGCGTGCGTGTGTGTGTATTGCATAGGCGCGGGCTGAGGGCGATAGATGCTGCCGCGCATGGCTACCGTGCTACATCGCACCGCCGTCGGCGCCGCGGGACCCTCGTTTGTTGTGTGACCTCCTGCACAGCTGCGGTGGCACTTGTGAAGATAAAGATTGCTGACGGCGTTCTTTTATTACTCCTGGTGGAACACTGCGTAATGAGTGCGGCATCTTGCTGCTCCGTGCTTGTATATATATATATATATATATATATATATATATATGTGTGTGTGTGTGTGTGTGTGTGTGTGTGTGTATGTATATATATATATCCGCCGTACGTCGTCTCGTAAAATGTCATCGTTCTCTTTTGACAACTTTACAATTTACGATGTCAGTTGCCTATAGCCTGTGCAATTAAACGTGTCTCAGTCTTTCTACGTCGTTTCAGATATTAGACAAACAGCCATGATTTTCGTTTGCCGAGGAGCTTACTGGAAGGCAACGAACATTTAAGCTGAATAGCGATAAGATTTCTTAAGTGATAAGTCGTGACACAAGGTTTTCGTTCGAGTTAGACTTTCTTTACTGGAGAGGTTACCAAGTTAAAGTCTTATGTGTCGTTCAGTCCTTTTAATATTTCTTTTTAACAGCTTGCACCCTGATATTGAGGGCGTTATATATTCTCAATTCTCTATGCCCGGTCTAGTCGCTGCGCCTCGCGGAGCCAGAAAGCGTGCGGTAACGGTGCGGTAACCCCATGTCCTCCTTTGTTTCTTAGTGTGTAGTACATGGAGGGCCCAGTGCACAATAAACAAAGGCAAAATGTGACATCCCGCAACCGATTCGCTCTATGTATCGTACTGTCTCCTTGCTAAATTTCTCTGTATATGGCATAATCTGCATAGTTGGAAGCACATCGGTGCCGGTGCAAAAGCCGTTAAGGTGGAACAGGTGCTAACTATATAATGTATACGTATACTGAGCGCTGCCTATCAATTGCTATATATACGCGCTACATACGCATGATGCCTTTTGCAGGACTTACACCGTTTAAGATGGATGATAGATATCTCGAAATAAGTAATTTTGCTCTTATCTCTCCTGCGAATTCATCGGCTGCGATTGCCATGTTCGCTTGTGAGTCGTCGGTCCTCGAGAACGCGGGATACTACGTACATCGGCTACACTGCAGTACATCTTTCGCAAGCGAGGAATCTAGGTTCGAAGAGAGAGAGAGAGAGAGAGAGAGAGAGAGAGAGAGAGAGGGAGGGACAAAATCAAAGGACTAAAGGACTAAATCTGGCATTATGCTGCACAAGAAAGGCAAACTATCTGTCCGCTAAGCTCAACAAAGGCGACATCGACCGCCAGGCACGTCGCGCACTTATTTTTATGCACACTGCTATACGAAGCTGCACCAAATCACTCCATAAACTAAGCGTACAAAACTGTTTGTAGATTACTGACAAGAAAGGTGTACCAGCATGCAGTGTATATCTCAGCACTATACTGATAACTGCTGCGAAGCGTAGTGGAGGCGCGCCCTCCCGACGACTTTGTGTCCGCGAGCTGTCGACAGGGGCACAGTTTGCACTCTTGCGGCGACGACGGTGGCGGGCCGACCGGGGCGTGTCGCCGGCGCCGTCTGCGACGTCTCTCGCCTCCTTCCTTTCCCCTCCGGCCCTCTCGCGAGATGGCGGTGTGACGCCGCTGCCAAGGTTTGCGCACACAACTCGCACCGTGCGCGAGCCACCGGCGCGGGCGTCGCCGCTGATGGCCCCGTGCCGCCATCGGGTCGTGCACTATACTTGCGTGCAGCGCGGTCTAACCTTCGTGCGCCGAATAAGCGACGGTACCGGAGAAAGCCCGGGGCATGCCGGCCACGACGCGTTTCCCCCTCTAACGCTGACCGCGCTACAGTTGCAAACCGCCATTAGGCGCGGTGCACAGTCACCCGGGCAGCGCATACCGTTGTGGCAGTCGATCTTGCGTAACGGGTGTGCGTTTGCTGCTTCGTCCATTCTTGTTCGCGTTAACGTCCTGTTTCGTCGAAGAGCCCCGAAGAATTCGCAGCAGAGAGCAAACGCGCGTAACTTGAATAAACTATATACTGCCCCTCCCACCCATCTTAATTATAGAAAGATGGAAACGCGGCGTTCGGATCACGCAATAGCTGTGGCTCTCTTCGTGGAAAAAAATTAAAATAACAAGTATGCGCGCTTCCATTACGGGAAGGCCTCCTGTGCTACGGCTCCTTTCGATATCACCTCAATACAGTCCATAGGGTCACGCTTGCATTTGCGGTGGTTTGCTTTCTCCAAGTCCTATATATTCCACCGCCAGGGCACTGTGATATGGTTAATCATGCCTAACTGCTTAATCGCACGCACGCCGTGTATTGATGGTGATGATGATGACGACGATAACACGCCTTTAGAAAGGAACAGCATCCCTTATGCCATACTAATTGATACCCATGGAGTTGAAGAGTGGGAAACCTTTCATCGAGTGTATCATCATGCAGCCAGTTGATAGGAGCTATGTAATGCACTCTGCTTCTCCGTCGACTGTAGCTCACGCTACCTTTTTTTTTTGTCCGGCCGTTTAATTTTATGCTTATGATCTCAATCACGTGTACCGCGGCAAGCTTCCGACCTCAAACAAACTGATACACTATTGAATATGTTGCAAGTGGACTGTATACCTCCGCAACTTGTGCGCGTATAGTGACTGTTTCCGAGCTGTCTGCCATAGATCGCAGCGTTGTCACTATACCGAGACTTTGCACCATGCACGCAATTATCTAGAATGCACTACCAGTCACGTATAGCATATGATAGGTTACTGCCGTATTATAGCTTTGTGTGCTCTCAGGCTAAACTCCGAGTCGCAAGATGTTTGTATACCGGCGTTATCGCTGCCGTATCTTTGTTAACTTGATAATCCGCAAACTTCGTTTACGAACTAGCTACAACTTTTTTATGACACTGCGTACGTGGTACGTTTCAGTATGTACAGTGCATACAGAGCGAACCGCGACCGCGCTTCACACGTGTGTTGCACACAAGCGTTCGCCGAGTTGTGGCGAGGCGGCTTCTGGAAGGTCGCCGACGACGCCGTGGGCATGACAACTTCTCCGCGCGGCTCCTCCGCTCGCGTAATTAATTTTGTCCGCATACCCGCACCCCTCCCTTCTCTTTGTACACGTGTCGGCACCTTTATACGCGGGCTCGGTTTTTCCACTAACTTTGCTTTTCTTGTCTTTCTTTTTTTCTTCCCACCTCTCATGTACAGGGTGTAACGTATACCATCCCCCGGTCTTCGTCTTTTAAATTTTTGTTTCAAATTTGTGCACTTATTTTCAGCTTTCCTGGCGCCACCGCGAGCGTACTGTAAGAGCCATTTCGAGCGAAAACGTCACGAACACGCCTGGATGTACAGCGACCTGCTTCGTCCAGGTGTGTTCCAGGAAGATAAATTTCAGTATGACGCGCATTCGTGCTGCTTCTTCTATACCCTTCGATATAGTTTTTTTATTTATTTTTTTTTGCACATTCCGACCTCCTGATGTATAGTACATCGGTTTTCTGAAAAATTACCTCGACCTCGACCACGAGCATTTCATTTTCCTCCCTTTTTTTGAAACTTGTACGCCTGTATTCTGGAAACTCTAAGGGTGCGCCTTGGCTTATTCAGATTTCTTATACTTATTACTTTATCCTTTTAACGCGGTGTTTGATGGTGAGCACAGAAATACGGTGTTTTAATTTTGAACGCCTCGCCTGTTACAAGTGTGAACACATGCGCTGCAAGTTAGAGTTGAAAGAAAAGTGCGACGTAGAAAAGAGGACGTCTAATATGTGCGTTCTACGCAGAAAAAGCAAACAAAGCAAACAACTCGTTACGCATGGAAATTTAACGGCAGGGTTTGTTGGATAAATTACAGACTTTGCCAATAGTATTCTTTTCTTCGCTATGCTAACACCGGGTGTTTCAGGAAAGACTTCTCAAGTCTTAAATCTGTGCAGCAGACATAAATAACATTAGATATTAGATTAATAACATTAGTTCATCAATTAAGAAAATTACACTAATTAAAATTGATTACTTACTTTCCGGGCACATGGCCGTGATTCAGGAATTGAAGCTATATAGTTAATTCTTAAGAAATGTGAACCTGCAGTGCATATACAAGTTCACATACTGATATAAATTCTGAGGCAATGCCAATGTATATTGATATATATAAGTATAGTTTCACGAAGTTCTTCCCCTAAAACAAACAAGAAACACACTGGCGCTCAGCATAACTTTTGTGGGGCATTGTGCAAGGGAGGCTTTCTGGGTGAATGATAGATTATACGTCAATGCATTTCAGGCGTTCCCATTTCAGGCATTGCAGGCAATTCATTTCGCGGAGTGGTTAAGGTACGCCAGAAAGTCCGCACTCTCACGGTCTAAAAGATAATTGTCGATCTTATGTGGTTCCAGATCACCAGTAAGATTCTATTCTGTTTTATTATGAATCGGTTTCTGTGAAGAGAATAAGGCATGCGAATACTTCGGTTATTTCCTTTTAATTTGTCCTGCAGCAAAAAAAGAAGAAAAAAAAGACTTGATGGGCTCTATCGATTTTTATCAGACTCTGGAGTTAGTCGTCGCACGTCATTCGGGAGTGGAAGTTTGCCCGAATGTGATAAGTCGAGAGCGCGGCCCCAGATATATACGACCAAGAAGTTTGTTCCTCACTTTTCTGTCGATTGGGCACGCAAATAACCATTAGGACTAGGGTGAAATACGTAGGGATGGCGCCGGAGAGCCTGAGGCGTATGCACTCCCACACTTATATCCCTTACACTGCGCTACTTCACACATGAAGGGAGTCGTACTTGATGACGAACTTCTCCCTGCCCAACCTCCTCCGCACCCTGTACTTGCAGCAATTTCTGGCTCACCTAATCGGCCGATTTGCTTGTTAGCGCCACCGTGTCGTTCCAGCGCGAAAACTCGCCAACTCAATTTGCGCTGACTCATCTCCCGCTCATCGACATGCCTTGCGCTTCCGCGAGTCCAGATCGTGTTACAGCGTTCGCCTAGGCATTGCCTCCGCCTTGGCCTGGCGGCGATTTCTTCGTGCTTCCAGAACTTTTCTTTCTTTTTTTTAATTCTTGCGCCAGTTGCGTTTCGCTTGCTCAGTCGCGGATTTTTGTGGCCCGTTCCTAATTTCTCTTGATTCAGCGGCAGTTTCACTGCCTCCAGCAAGTTGTTATCCCACACCGACACGTTATCGAACGGTGTTCGAACGAGCGACAAATTGCGGGCCAATTTTTTTTTGCTTTTTCCTTAGCTGAGAAAGCAAACACACATGAGCCGCGCACTTTTGCAACGATTATTTTCCTTCGATTCGGTTATTTCCTCATCACACATCGCGCCGTGTGCAAAACAGATCCCGGCGATACGGTGGCGTGTGAAGAGATGACGAAAGGTGAGAAAACCAAAACGGATAGAGGGAATTATCATCGTGGATATCTCCGCCCAAAAGTGCTGCTGAGGGAAGGCATGAACAAGCTGTGTAAAAAGAACTGTGCGCGCTGCAAAGGGAGGCTGAGGCAATGAGTAGATTAAGTATATGGGGTGTCCCAGCTAACGCAAGCCAAGCTGTTATAAGAAAAAAAGGAAGAAAAAGAATGAAACGAACACGATGCGAGATACGGTTATAAGGTACGGTGTTCGGTTGTTAGACTTGTGACGAATGAACACCGTGTACGTTTTATAATTGTCTCTTGCACGAGGTATTTTTATTCATCTTTTTTCTTCTAGCAATTTGACTAACGTTATAGCTGGGACACACATACAGCTGTAGTCCGACTACCACCTTTATTTGAACGGATCGTACTCGTGCTTTTCGGTCGTTTAGTGCCAGATGTTGGATGTTCATGCACTACACTTAAAACATTCTGTCTTTCTTTCTTTCGTTTTTTCTTTCCTTCTTTATTGTTATTATTTTTTTTAACAGGAAGGTTACCATCCATCTGAAAGTATACCACGATGCTACAAAGGCTACGTTCTCGCTTTTCGGTGCTAATTTTGCCTTTCACAAAGTTTCCTCTGCCTATAGCGGACTTCCGCAGAACTCGTGTAATTATTCACCGCTTCACTTGTTTCGCTGTCCGTAAGGTACGTATGATTCAGCGCCTATAAACATCACTGGCGCATCAGTTCGACGCCACTTCGACGTCGCTGGCAAATAGTATACGGCTTTGGTGCGACCAATTTTCTGTAGATTAAAAAAAAAGTTGGCTACATGATTAGCAAAATTACATTACTTCCACCCGAATTCGGGTGTGCGTTTTTCTTGACCTATTGCTGTTTTATTCATGCAACACTGATGTTGAATTTGGTTATTATATGAACTAGGAAAATTGTCTCCAGGCGAGATTCGTGACAATGGTGCTTAATATTTAGGCAATAATTAATTAGGGTATTTTTTTTTTTTTTTTTTGCTGGTTGATCTGGATGAAGATCTTGCGCTGAGTGCCAGCGAATCCGTCTAAAAAAAATTACAATATGGTGTTCAACGTGCCAAAACCAAAATCTGATAATGGGGCACACCGTAGTGGGTTACTCCGGATTAATTTTGTCCACCTGTGGTTCTTTAACGTGCTCTTGAATCTAAGTGCATGAGTGTTTTTGCATTTCTCCCCCTCTCGAAACGAGACTGCCGGATTCGGGATTTGATCCCGCGACCTCGTGCTTAGCAGCGCAACGCCAAAGCCACTAAGCAACCACGGCGGGTATAGAGTCCGTTTTCCTCTGATCGGTCTGGAGCGGGTTCCTGCTTTCATGGCTGGTCTTTTCGGATCCAATCGCTCCGCCGCCGCGGTGTGGATTCGGACGGAAACAGGACGGCGTCGCATGGGTCGCTTTCGTATTCGCGTAAAATCGGTATGCAACATTGTGCCAGCGCTGTGGGTGGTGACTGTGCCACCCATACGTACAGAGCGGTAGTTCGGCACCATTTTCGGAACGCATTTGTGTGACATGTGCGCAACAACTTGCCACGTAATGCCATGGCAGAGAATGTTTCGCTTTCCGTTGGCAGATCCGGATAGACAAATTCCGAACGGATGCAAGATTTGGGCGCTCGCGTCCAGATCCGACCTGTGAAAAACACCATAACTTCCGTAATTGAACTTGCAACGTCAGCAACGAATAGTCAGTAGATTAAACGAAGCCGTATAGTTCGCGCGTCTCAATGCTACTACTAGCTGTTGGCATATTCAGTGTCGTAGCTAACTGCGTCGCCAAATATGCACAGAGAAGTCAGGATAGACGAAAAATGGCCCAGAAAACGCTCTATCGTTTTTTTTTTCCCCTTCTTTCTCTCTGTATGTGCGTGAATCGTTAAGAACGGATGTAAATGTAAGAGGCATGTCTGTCAGCGCGTAGGTGTCTGATGCGCACGTCGGGGACGCGGCCGCTAAATGCCCGTGCTGGAAGATAGAGCTGTCAGCGAAGCTCGCACCGCAAGCTGGCACGCCGTCCCAGGCGCTGGAACGCGGGCGCACGCTTCTGGTTTGTAGCCACAAATCCGAGCTCACAATGCCGCCCTTTAAGCCGACTTTGACACGTTCTGCGGCGGCGCGTTTGTGGCACGCTATTTGACGTCACCTCGTACCAAGTGGTGCGTAGATTGAGAGAGAAAGAAAGGAAGAGAGAGAAGGGCACAGTTCGCCCTACTCTTCCCATGCCCCGTGTTCACGGCTGCCGGAGCACGCCGCAAGCGGCTCGCCGTGGGTCTGTCCCTGCTCGGATTTAATCCGCGGCCCAAACGCTCTTAATCCGCGCTCTCAGCGGCTTGCGCTGCGTCACTCAAGCGCCTGCCACCGCGGACCGAGGACCTTTCTTGGCGTGGCGCCTCAATCCCCGCTCGCTGCTGTAGTCAGCCCCCAATCCACTCGGCTGCTTTCATAACCGCTATCCGCGGAAATGGACATCAATCTTCCGAATCGGACAAGCGGAAAGCATCCGGTTGGTTTGTACCGCGCTGACTCTTTTCAGGCTCCCATTCACGCCGGCGTTCTGCGACCCTCCTCTACCTCTTTTTCCACGCCCCTTTCCCACCTTTTTTTCCGCCCTCCCCAGCCTCCGTCCTCTTCGCTTTCATTGCGAGCGGCTGTCCTCGCCCTCCCTTTTGAGCACCCTGCGTTGGGTTCTATGCGGGCCTCTCTATTTATCCTCTCGTAGAGCGCGTTTTAAGAACAGTCGTTTCGCTTCTGCTCTCTGCAAATGTGCGTAAGCCGTTGGTGTGCACGAACGTTTTATTTCTCTCTCTCCCTCTCTCTCTCTATCTCCTCCAGCTTTGCGGCATGTTCCTGACGTTTTTTGTTTTTCTTGCTTTAACGGAGAATCAGCAGGGATTCTAAATGGTGGGCTTTGAGGATGACGTTTGGTTTACGCCAGCACGTTTTGTGTGACTTAATGCACGCGTGCACACTCTGTTGTGCCTCGTCGAAACGAAAGTAAATCAAACGAAAGAACACAAGAATCTGGCGTAATGCTCCGTGGTCCGTCAAAAAAAGAATATATATATATATATATATATATATATATATATATATATATATATATGGCGTCTATTTCTGTTGGCTTTGGCTTTACTATACTTTTTGCCGTTTCCATTTTTTTTTTTTTTTTTTTTTGTTCCTCGCCCGTCGCTTTCAATTGGTGCCCGAGCTTTTAACGTTGTCCACGTTCCAACCAATCTGAAACAGTGCGCCCTCTCTTATTTCTATAGTCTTCCGTTTTTTTTTTTTTTTTTTTTGCCACGATTTTTTCCGACGCGATTGGTGCCACCTTCGCTTTGTTTGCGCCGCCTACTCCTTTGTGCGGATGTGGGAATGGGAGGATGAGGGGAGTGGGGTTTATCATCACGTGGTTTTCTCCATCTGGTGGCGGTCGACGTGGCGTGCATGCTGCGCCCGTAGTGCGCGTGCCGCTCATCTGCGCTCAAATGCAGCGGCGCACTCTACAGCGTTCGCGTTCGGTGCAACGAACTTCGTTACTCACTTCACTTAACGCCGCCAGCTGGTAACGGAATTGCGTCCGCAACCACAACGCGTTCGCAACCACAACGAACGCGTGTTCAGTAGACGCCCGGCGTCTGCACGTATATGAGCCGGCCGCAGAGCGTGACGTCACGAAGTAGGGGGGGGGGGGGGGGGAGGTCGCTACCGGGCGAAAATGTTTTTCGGTACAGTCGACATTCATTAGATTTTTCCTCAGGCATTAAGTGGCCAAAATATCAGCAGTTACTTGGCAAATACTTTGTTCAAAGTGACAAATATAGGCATGGGTGCATATGTAGTCTGCACTTTATGTCTACATTATGCGCCCGTTTGTTTACATATATCACGCTGCGCAATAAGCATGCTATAATTATGTAGAAAACGCGCGTCCTGATGTTTCCCTTTCAAATGTCAGCCCCTTGCAAAATATATACCTTGGCCGGCGTTACTGCGCAGTCGTGTCACAGCATAATCCGGACGCCGCGACAACAAGTGGCGCCTCGTTGAAGATCCGTCGGGAATACGATGCCAGTGCCTCGCATTTTATGTTCGCTAACGAGACGCGCAGACAGTGCTGACGGCTGTGCGGAGTCTGCGAGGAGGGACAAGTGTTCATTGAGAACTGTCAACCGCCGAAACAAGCCGGTCGTCATCTGACACGTATACTGGCAGGCGCACCCTGATTTAAGCAGTCGCATGGTCATGAACCACAGTAGTGTAGAACTTTAATTCGGGACATATACCATGAAGTCGCACTGACGCAGCATGCTATATGCAAAAGACACAGAAACGGTGTCGAGTTTTTTCTTTTCTTTTTCATGAAATAATGAAAGAGATTTCGACGCAGCGTTTCTATCTATACGTATTTATAGTCTTATAACACGGCAAGTTCTGTTGGTTGTACATCGCCATCACGCACACGCACGCGTACACGCAAGCGCCTAAACGAGCCTAAAATACCAACCTCAGCAGTCTGCTCAGTCAGTGTAACCACTTCGCGCGACACCTTCTAACGCATGTTTTCCCCCTAACGAATGTTTTCACGCCAAAGCGCACACTAACGTCTCTGCATTAGGCGATACGATCTGAACGCGCGTGAGGTTTAAGCCTCCTGACGAGACGTGTCGGTCGAATCGAACCCGTATTTATAGAGCTGCCTCCGTATACGTATGCACACAAGCCACAGGCTTACAGTGCATGCATATATATACACACAGGCGCGGGAGTGGCGGCGGCGTCTCATCGGCGGCTATGCTCGCGGGAGGCGTTATCTCTGCAGTTGTGTTCCTCGCCGCCGGCGCAGGCTGAGAGCTGTAGCAGCCGCGGTCGTCGGTGTGGAGGCTGGTACAAAAGGAGGACAAAATGGCCGTCACGCGAGGTGATGTGGCCTGGTCACGCGAGGAGCCCATCAGACAGCGGGGCGAGCTGCCGCCGGAGCCTCCTCGGATCCCCGGCGTCCGGCCGCGGCAGCGCCGCTTGCATCAGCAGCAGCAGCAGCGCCGACGGCTTCACTGCGTTTCTCCGACGCGCGATGGCGCCGCATCGTTGGGCGGATGCGCGCGTACCCCTGCACTCCGAGACTATACGCTCCGCACGATGTATTCCCCGCGTGGACTGCAGCGAATGCTGTTCGGAACGACGCTCGAAGGCATGATCGTCGACGAGCAGTGGTGCGTGAAACTGCTCACGTGTCTTTTGGAGCTATAGGACGGAGCTTGAGATTCACTTCTGTGTGAGTTGGGTGCGTGGCGACGTGTGTATAGCGAGCGTCGGGTGGCCGCGGTCACGCGCTGCAGGCAAGCGTAAAACAAGGTTTCTTCACCTCCTTGCAACAGACTGAAGGTCACGTGTTTTGACTGTTAATTCAGTATATATGATTGCCTCGTAAATGCCAATTTCACTCTACCGCTCTACACTTTGGCCCAGAAAGAAAAGTTCGGTGAGAACACAATGACGTTATCCAGTGCGCACTTTTGGATATAACTAATGTTGCCATTCCAGACGGCTGCTGCCAGTTTTACTGGCAGCCGTTGGAATGTTTGCCGACTGGTACTGCCATAGTTCTTGGCGGCACGCGATGTGATCATTCTTCTCCCATTGAAGGGCACGCATCGTGGTGGCATTAGAGGAGAGAGAGAAAGCAAGGAGAGGAGAGGCAGAGAGTCAACCAGTCAAGCACCCGGTTTGCTACCCTGCACTAAGGGTAAATGAAAAGGGGGAACAGAAAGAGGAAAGCAGGGCGATATACAACGGGTCAAATACAGAGAGGCGTTGGGCCAAGCGCGCATATTAGGTGAATATTCTCAGAGCTGTGTCCCTGGACTGTGGGAACTCCGTAGTAATGTGCACGAATTCTACGTAGCACAATTTTACAACACTTGCGTGCAGTTGGTGCTCGTGTCGATTCCGTGCAAGCAATGCAAGCGCTCCGAGATAATCGCCAGGAAACAGAACCGAGCTCGACATTAAAAAACATCGCGGTTTCGCCAGACAGGTGAAGCATCGATTGCGAGAGAGAGAGAGAGAGAGAACCCTTTAATGAAAGGCAGAGATTTTAGCCCGCGTACAGACATCGCTGACATGCGACTCTGCGTGGTGGAGGGAATAGGGGAGAGAAAGAGAAAAGGAGAAAGGCGCAAAAAAAATAAGGGAATAAGTTAAAGCAAATGGACACTGAGTTTTCGTACTCATGGGCAACGGTGTGCTATGGTAAATTCCTTCAGTATATGCACCGTCCTACAATGAGGTGACAGAATTCGCAGCGTGAAAGGCAGATGGGGGTGACAGAGCAGAACTAAAGTTTGTCGAGTTGACCAATGTTTTCTAAGTATGTGAATAAAAAGTTCATCGCACGCCTATGTTGTGTGAGGCAAGCGAAATGGCCTATAAGACACAGTCAAATGACATAAGGTCGATGTGTAAGCGAATGCATGCAATGTTCATAGAACGCACGCTCGTCGGCATACGCTCGACACTCAAACAGGATATGCTCCACTGTTTCAAATTGCGATAGCAGATTAGCAAAGAGGCATACGAAGTAAGGATGGCACTTTTATCGGCTGTATCGACTTCTAAACATTCGCTTGCCAACTGAATTAACAAGCACGGTGTCAGCGCGCACAGCAAACATGAACACATCGCAATCGATGACCACTGACACTCGCTGTAGAAACGCTGGAGTACGCGCAAGCGCGGTAGCAAACGCGAGCGAAGTGACCTTCGTGCTGTGCGTCGCTTCGACGCAAACCTGCAAGCTTGGGCCGGGATCGTCGGCTCCCCTCGCATGCTTTCAATCGCACGTACAGCGTAGGGCGCGCTGCGACGGTGTTATCGCCCTTGGGCATTGTACGGGACATCACGACGACGCCGATTGCGCCGGAAGAAATGCGCCTGGACTGTCCATATAATTGCTATCGCAATGAAACGAAAAGATCCGCCTCCATTCCACCGGGTGAAAGCGGATGTACAGCGAAGCTGGTGCTGATGCTAGACAACTATACCACCACCCCAACTGACATTAGACGACGTTACACAAGCATCACCGCCACAAGCGACGTACGTCACATGCGCACGCACGCGTGCGGAAGTGCAGCACGCATCTTCATTCTTCTATAGGCCGTCCGCCAAGCTAAAGTGCCTCATGGAACTAAATTAATGTTTAAAGGTAAATTACGTCAGAAAATGTTCAAAGCACGACTTACACACAAGCTGCAGTCATGATAGTTTCGGTTTGTAATTCGAATATAAGAGAAAACATAATTCCGTTACGCGGAAAGTCACACAAAAAAGCCTTCCAGCTGCCGTTTGTTATTGACCCCACTTGCGTTATTGAACTCATTGAATTTCTCAAAGTGTGTCAGAAAATTCGTAAAGTACGACTTGCACACAACCTACAGACAAGATAGGATGGGATTCTACTTCGTATATACGACAAAATGTAATACTGTTACGCGCAGACTCAAACAGCGAACCCCGTTTCCAGCTGCGGTCTTTTGGATGAGCGCGCTAGGAAATATCCCGATCAACTATAGACTAACAGCTTCGCTGTAAAACTCCCGAAGTTGTGAAATATTAAATTACCAACCAAAAGCCGGACGGTTACATTCAATGCAAAGATACTGGACTACACTATGTGTTAAAACAACCCCGGATGAACAGGCAGCTGTCCCGAATGATCGGCCGCTGAGGTAGGAGAGTCACAGGAGAACAGAAGGTTGTATAGTACAGTCAACCTACGATCTAATAAACGAACTCATAACCGAAGTGTCGCTATGGTGTGAGGTTTTTAGATCAAATCAATAGTCATCGCAAAAAAAAGAAAAAATAGCAAGCAGGCAAGCCAATAAAACATACTGTGTTTTGTTTTCTTAGTCGTTCAGATTAGCTAAATCTTAGCGGCTGCCAGACATAAAAAAAGGACAAGCAAACAAGAGTGTCTGTGTCGCAAAAAGGCTATATTTATGGGTAGCATTATGAAATATAGTTCCAGCGCACATTTGGACAAGGACGAGGAGAGAAAGACAACACGAACGCCGGCGTTCGTGTTGTCTTTCTCTCCTCGTCCTTGTCCAAATGTGCGCTGGAACTATGTTTCATAATGCTAATCATAACCAACTAGCCCAGCTGTCCATACTTAGCTATATTTATGGGTTGGCAGTATTTTGCGGACGCACTTATTTCAGTACACGAACGCATTGCGATCTTTGGTGCCACCATAGAATTGCACCAGGATGTATACTACATGTAACACAACTTCAACATGGGAGCCTTAGCATCATCTATATCTTCGCAGTCTTTAGCTCGTCGGCGCTGGCAACAATTTTCATGTCCTCTCGTTGCAAGCCTCCATTCTGTTTTTTGGTGATCACAAAAGGTCGTGTCTGCCCACACCCCTTCCATCCGTTGGAAACGTACGCTATTTGTGCTGCCACGTAGACCGCAGGAAATGACGGCATTTGAATGTTTTTTTTTTTAAATAGCCGGCTCTTCCTATTACCACCTCTTTTTTGTATTTTCTTTTTCGGAAAACCTCGTCAACTTGGTACCGAAGCTTGACGCATTTCTTCCTTCCGAGTTCGCTAAAAAGACGGGAAATAAATCTTAATCTTTGTGAATACGAGCAGGCGAATAAAGTTGTGTGCTCTGTACGATCGAAAACATCCAAGTCGAGGCTCTTTGCCTGTACCACGTACGCCCGTATACTCTCAAACGATTCTCGACTCGAAGCACTTCCTCCACACCAGCGAGTTGAGCACACCGCTTTTCCTCGGCTGAGGAAGACGCTACACTTCTCAAGAATCACCGTGGATGATCACAAAGCGCAGTGAGCACTTCTGGCGAGAGGTGGCGCTGCTATCTATCTCTTTCAGCAAAAAATTTTGTGTTAAAGAATCAGGTGTTATGGTATTCAATGAAAACAGTGAACAGACAGTGGCAATACAGGGCCAAGAAATACCTCGGGTAAAAGAATATAAATACTTTGGTATATGGACAAACGAAGGCAATATATATATATATATATATATATATATATATATATATATATATATATATATATATATATATGTGTGTGTGTGTGTGTGTGTGTGTGTGTGTGTGTGTGTGTGTGTGTGTGTGTGTACATAGAAACACAGGACAGAACAATAACAGTAAATGGGAAGGGAAATACAGCCATAACGAAACGCAGAGCGATATGGGAGTACAATATATATGACGTGTTCCGGGGTATGTGGAAAGGTGTAATGGTTCCAGGGCTTACATTTGGAAATGCGGTTGTTTGCATGAAATCAAGGATACAATCAGGATTCGATGGCAACCAAAGGGCAGTGGGACGCCTCGTATTGGGCGCTCACGGGAAGGCTACAAATGAAGATGTGCAGGGTGATATGGGCTGGAGAAGTTTCGAAGTGAGGGAAGCACACAGTAAAATTGATTATGAAGAACGACTGAGGAATATAGAAGAAAGTAAATGGGCTGGGAGAATGTTGAGGTACTTGTACAGGAAAACATTGATTCACAGTGGAGGAAAAGAACTAGGAAGCTTACCAGCAAGTATGTGGCCTGTAGGGTGAGCAACACAGGAACAAAGAACGTCAAGCGGGAAGTCAGAGAGGCTGAAATAATCTCACGGGTGGCGGCAATGGAAAAGAAACCGGCCACGAGTAACTACTTAAGAAGAAAAAAGCGAAATCAGGAAAGAAACAATTTATGATAACTTAAAGGGAAGCTCATTAGTTTTCGAAGCGAGATCAGGATGCCTTAGAACACGCACCTATAAAGCGAGATATAAGAAGAGAGAAGAAGCGCGTGCTTGCTGCCGTAAAGCTAGGGAAACGATGGAACATGTTTTATTAGAATCTGAAGATATCTGCCCAGTGGTCGATTTGGGCACTACTGGCCTCCTTGAAGCCCTTGGGTTCAGCGAGAGCACGCAGTTCCCGGGAAAGTAAACATGACCGCAATAGAGACTCGAAAGAGGCGATCGGAAGATTGGTGGAAGAGAAGTAAGGGAAACGGGAATAAAAACGGAGACGCACAGAAACAAAGTTCACAATAGGGGGTCAGAAAATTTGGTTATGGGAATTCATTGTGAGTTTTTCTTCTCGTTTTTTTAGACCTAGGTAGGACATTATGTAGTATAATAGCAAGCGCTTGGTGGCGCAACCCAACGCCCCGTTCCAAAGGGTACGCTCATAACATCCGTCCATCCGTCCATCCGTCCGCCCGTCCATCCGTCCGCCCGTCCATCCGTCCGCCCGTCCGTCCAGCAGTCGAGATAAGTAAGAGAGGGTTAGAGTATGCGCGGGAGAAAAGCAGGGAAGAGATTGATAGAACCGAAATCATTGGAAGTGTAGGTAATGGTACAGTATACCTATAGTGATAGAAACTTTAAATACACAAGATAAAACAGAGCGCAGATAGGCGAAAACCTAGATGGCAATAGGTGTAGTGAAATCTGATAAAATCAAGCAGCCTAAGGGACTGTTTGTCCCTGCCCTGTTGCAAGGGGGATGCCAATCATCATCATCATTGAGACGAGGTGGAACGTTCTGAATACGGGAGTTAGTCGCTGAAACTGTGTCAATAAAGCGTAGTGGTTGCGAAACGATTCGAACTCCTGCGCCAAGGAAGTACTCCGAACTTCTTCAAGTACAAGAAAAAAAAGAAAAAAAAAAACATTCGCCGTGTATTGGCTATCTGTACAAATTTTCCTTCAATGACAGGAAAACGCATCTGTTATCTCAGTCGGCCGAGGGGTATAATAGCATAGCTGTCACGTCCAGTCCCGTTTTGCCTTCAACGGGCGCTGAAGAACAAGAGAAGGACCGGGACGCTTGGCTTCCGCCGCATCACTGCTCTTCTTGGCTTTCCGTAAGCAAGAGCCGCGCGCCGCTCTACTTGCGAGCGCACCCGTCTATTCTGAACCAGGAACTGAGTGGGAAAGGATTGGGCACGCAAATCGAACGCGCACTTGCCGAAGCACAGCGCGAACTTCAAGAAGCGTGGAATTGATTTGGAACTGACCTTTGCCCGGTCGGCTGGCGGACGTCAAATCTTTGCCTTTGCGCGCTCGCCTCTCGGATAACAACAAAGCGGCAAATGAAAGACAACAAAATGCGAATCGGATCACCGCAAGGAGGAGGTGAGCTGCAAGAAGAGAGAGAGAGACCAGCAGGTGAGCGGCGTGCCGTCAGTGAGTCACTCACTCAGCTCACGCGTGTTCCGCGCCGGCAGCATATCCTGCTGTATAGTAAAGACCCCGCGTGTGCCCGCGTGGCTTGCGCCAATTGTTGGCGGAGACAAATCACCGCTAGAAATCGAACGAGGGAGTGGGCTTCTACGGCGTACGCCTGCGCGTTCGCGCTGCGCGGACTCCTTGACACGTTGAAAGCCGAGAACAAGGGGCAGCCATGTTCATCGCGGCGTCTACTCCCCTTGTCCAGCGAAGACGGCCCGCATTGTGTAGACACGCAAGCGAGGCTGCGTCTCGCGGGCGGTTTGCTTCTCTTTCGACGGGCGCGCCACGTAGCGTCGCTTCCCGCCGTGGCTTTATACGTGTACCGCGCCGCACGCTACACCGCCACACCTCGCCCTGAAAAGGTTGCTGCCAAGACAGCAGGGAAGGGTGCGCGCGAAGCGTTGTTGTTCCAAGTTCGTTTGTTCCAATCTGCAGCATATTGCGCTGGCGGCGGCGTCCTGTTGTGATATGCTTTTATTTGGTTCTGCCCGTGGAGCTCGCTAACACGCAACAGCCCTGCGTCATGTCACCTCGCATCGTCCTGTAGGTGCCACATTGGCTATAGCAGCAGTGGCGGTGGATAATCGAAACAGAAATAAAATGCTGAGAGAGAGGAAGAGAGAGAGAGAGAGGGGGCATTTCCTCGCTTGGTTACTCGTAGTTTCGTCTCCAGACATTTCTTTACGAGCTCTCAAAAGCACCGTGACGTTCCTAAGATCTGTGCATCCTTCTCCTTTAAGAAAGGCTCTTTCTTATTGCCATTTATTTCCTGTCTTCGGTGCCCACCTCGCGGTAGTCTACGAGAGGCTTTTTCTTTCTTTCTTTCGCTGCTGATCCAAAAAGTAAAATAACGAAGGTATTTTCTTGTCCTTGTTATGTGGCTCTGTCTTCCTTTTACCCCCCCCCCCCCTCCCCCCGATCCATCCACTCCTCACCTTCCCTCTGACGTTCGTCCTTCTGCCGCTGCTTTCTGTTTGCTTACGCGCCTTCTCGAACTGTACTCTTAATTCACTTGTCGAAAAGAAAGCACTGCTGCCAACTGTCCTCTCTCCCTCGCAGAAAGCGGCGATTTCGGTTTCCGCTTTGGTGTCCCGCGTCCTTGCTTTATTCTCGCGCGCTCCGATTCTTGTTATGGGTTCTCTGCTGCTGTTCTGGTCCCGTCGCTCGAACTGCTTCCTGAGCGCGAAGAAGAAACTAGCTAAAACGGAGAAGAAAAAGAGAATGCTATGGAGTGCGCTGAAAGACATCACAGAGAGACAGAGAGAAAGAGAGAGAGAGAGCGCGTGTTGGAAAGGGTCGAGCATGGACGAAGGTTCCGGTGAAAAGAGGGAGGGCGACAAGAGCAAGGGGAGACTGTTGAGATGACGACAACGCCGTGCGCCCCATCCATCAAAGCGAAAGCATCCCGAAGAAAGAGCGTCCTCATGTATACGCGAGAAAGAAGGGGACATGCACGGAGTAGTGCTTCTTGGCTTCTTCGGTGTGCCGGCCGCCGGAAAAAACTGGGACGCTTCTCTCGCCCCGGAACACTCGATCCTTTTTGCTTCGAGGGCGCGGCGCACGTGCAAAATAGAGGAGCCGCTTTCGCGCATCTCTGTTGTCATCCGGCCGCGAGTGCAACTCGCATCGCGCGAGGATCCCCTTTGTGAGTTTATCCGTACTCACACTGGCCGTGCACATAAATTCGGGGCGTGCTCGCCAATGTACTGATAATGTAGGGTGCGTATAGCGGGCGTGCTTGTTCGAGCACCGCAGTGTTATCGCTCTCTGTGTTCATGTAGCATATGCGTGCATTGTCTTACGCACTAAAGTTCTGTAAGGCACACAAGCTTGTACTTTACACTTGTAGTGTGGTCGGAAGTGAGCATGCGCGCTGCAGTGCTCGGCCGTGTTTGAGCTACAGGATGTGTGTACTCACGCTCATTCTAGTGTCGTAGATGTAATCCAGTGGCGGCGCGTGCAGTTTCAGTGCTCCAGTGCGAGCGATTTAGTGCCAGTGATTATGAGTGAGTGGGAGGGCTTGTTAGTTCTTTTGAGAGGACGGGCTGTATGTCGTGCGATGGCGAGTAAGTGGCCATAAATGTATTTCTGAACTAAAAAAAAACGAAAAAAAGAGGGAAAGCACTACATTGCCGCCTTGTCTACGTATACGTGAGTGTACGTGTAAAAAGTGCTTTCCTGCGTAACATGCTGGTGAGTGATCATACCGCATATCAGACATCACTGACAGAGCTCTGGATCGCGTCTGCGCTGAAGTGCATTGCCTGTGACTCTGGTCTCTTTCTGTATACGTGAAACATTAAATGGAGCATCGGAAACCGTGCAAATAACATTTTTAGGTATCTTATATGGAAACGCACTGCTTAGCGCCTCTTGTTAGAACTATTATTTCTGGTAAAATCTTCAACTTGATACACTGAAGGAGCTCGTCGGCCACACGGCACAAGAAAGTATACGCACTCTCGGCAGTCTTGCACTATTACGTATAACACCAACGTACAACGTTTCACTTCCTCTGTTCAAGCACTCTTTGCTGAAACGTACGCGCGGCGTGGCCCAGGGCGGCCACGATGACGGGGCTATGGACGCATACACTTTATCCACCGCGCAGTGCGCTGGCAGGGGTGTATGTGTACACGCCGTTCAACATAGCGCGTGCTCGCCGGGCGAGGCGCCCTGCCTCGACCGTCACGCCTCGTTTTTTTTCAATGGGCGCCTCGGCGAAGCGTAGCGTGCGCCTTCATTGTTCCTGCGCATGCAAGGTAGAGATTAGTGCCGTACACCTCGGCAGCCTTATAGGCTGTGCACGCATGCGCACAGGCACCCTCACGTGTGGTGGTGTACTGCGTGCATCCGCGGCCGACACGCTCGCCGGCCGTCGTCGAGTCTAGCTTGGCTCGAAACACGTGTAAGGCAGGTGATTCCACGAGGCAGCTCGGTTAACTTCCTTTCGACCGCGGGCTTCCGTGCTTGGACGTACCGCGCCTGTCGTTGCATCGAGGCTGCACTGCGCGGGATATCCACAGCGTCCCGTGCAATACATTATGCGCACTGTAGCGCAAAGAGGGCATGCAATAGTGACCACAGAAGACGCGAAGGCGAGGCGCCGTATTAACGGTTTGACTTAAAGCTTAACAAATATGCATTGCTATTTACCGAATCGTACAACGAGCAGCAAATGCCGGCGACAAGGAAAGAGAGAGCCAAAAGGCAGGGACTGCGCTAAGCAACTCTGTTGCCATGTACCCCTTCACATGACCTAGCAACCCAAGTATACAACCAAATGAATGCTTACATAAGCAATGTTCAGGATTGGTCTTCCCTTGAACGGCACTATGTACTGCTCAGTAAATGTTGCCACCTTGTGCCCCTGCAAGCGGGCAGACACATCCTATATAAGTGGCGGTTCGTGGTATCCGTGACATGGTGAAATTTGTGGTTCTCCAGCCCGTCAGGTGTCAGGAAAAGCTCCTCTAAAGAGGAACAACTCGACAAGGAAACATGAGAATGCTGGTATGTTAACCAGAAAAGCGCATGGTTGGCCGACAACAAAGCACAAAGTCTCAACAGCATGCCCGGTGTCACTGTAAACATTGGGATACTGCTCAGGGAAAGAGAAAAGGAAAGGAAGGTAAATCACACGCACATCCGGTTTGCTACGCTATGCCTTTGCGCAAGGGGATGAAAACAGAGGTGGACAGTAGAGAGAGAACTGAAGGTTCGCACACATGAACGGGTTGAACCTCACGGGCTTGCTTCGTAGACTCGTCGCTTATAGTTGTCAGTGCGTATGTTACTTGCCGCACCCTATAACTAATACGCTTCTTTGTTGCTTTCCGAGGTTTGATTATTCGCAATGCAGATCACAGAGGGTATGCATATAACCCAGAAATTTTAGTGCGAAGGAAGCTTTGCAAGGACACCGCAGACAAAAGCATGGCATCTATCAAAGCACACTGCATTTAGCAGAGCACGCAATTCTATCGTTATGTCATTCTCAAAGCTCCCGATGCCAAAAAGAAGAGAAAACAATTCACAAGCACCTGTATTCATTCGGGCACTGTCAAACCTTTCCTTCTTTTTTCTTCCTTTCTTTCTAGGACTTGAAATATTCCGTCTGTTCCATTGTTCTCAGTGTCTCTCATATTTAGGCGCATTGACGGTGCTCTCGTCTCATACGAGTAGTGCTGTACTCTATCGGTTATGTGTTATGAGGAGACACTTCGTGCAGTCGCCTAAAAGTTCACTGCGCTCTTGTCGTCGGAGCAGTAAGTTTAGGCGAGCTGTGGCCGCCGCTTTTCGGGCGTGCGGCTGTTTAGAGCGCTGTCGTTGGTGTCTGTTGCCGCCATACATGTGAGCTCAGTGCCGGTGTCTCTTTAGGTGCCCTTTCATTCCTCTACAGCAGTTGTTTTGAAACTTGGCTAATAATCCCGTTGCGATAGATTAACCTCGCTGTCTCTCCTTTCTTATCTCTTTCTCTCTCTTGATTCAAAACCTCAAATACACATGTAGCTCATGTAGTGTGCGTGCTACCCTCCGAAGAAGCAATTCAGCACGATAATCAGTTCTTATAAAGCAACGACGTCATGAATAACCAAAATCGAAAGCAGGCGGCTCGACGTAGGTAAGGCTCGTACTGAAACGCGGCAGGATGAGGGGGTTCGTTGCGGAGGCAGGGCGACCCAACCCAAGAGACCACAGAGGGAGAGGCGCTAATCACGCTGACTTTATCGCCGCTAGTGAATGGCTTTCCTGAACGTCGACCGCGGCTCCTTTTGCGGCGGCTACCCTCCGCGCTGGAACTCGCCTCGCGGTCGGGGGGGAGGGGGAATCAGAAATAAACGAACCGCGCCAGGTCGCATCGTTCTTATCATCGCGTCGCATCTTATACACCACGCCAGTGCTGAAGCCGGCGCTGGAGATGTTGTGCAGGCGGTTTTGAGGGGGAGGTGGTCGAGGGGCTGAGATCCGCCAAAGCGGAGATGGCAATCAGCGCCCATCTCTTTCTCGCTTCCGTCCTCAGTCGCACGCTTCGCTCTGTTCTCTTTGCCTTTTTCTTCGTATTACGCGGGCGATAAAAAAAATCTGCCGCAGAAATCGGCGCGCCGATTGTTCGCCGACAATGCTTTCGGCGGCGCGCGAGGCACGCCGCGAAGAATGGACAGCTTTTCTTCTTTCTCTCTTCTTCTTTTTTCTTTTTCTTCTTTCAACGCCGACATTCGTGTGTGCTTGCGCGTGTGTGTCTGTGTGTGTTGGCGGAGGTGGAAACTCAAAAGGACGACCGCGGTGCCGGGGAGGTCACTTGCTTCGAGATCCGCCATCTCGATAAGGATGGGGCCCCCCTCTCTCCTCCCGGTGCCCAATGCAAGGCGCGTACACGCCCCAATCCACTCGATTAGCTGCGGCGGCACCTGCTGAGGACGCGCTTTTTAAAACGCTTCGCGCCAGTGTCGTCCGTCACTGTGACGCCTCGCCGATGGGTGTCGCTGTCGGCGCCCTGCGACTTCTCTTTCATGCCCTTTAGAACTGGCCCCCAACCTGCTTATTCGCAGCCCAATGGAGATTGCCCAACTTATGCCCAACGTCTGTGGTGGTGATGGAACCCTTATGGTTAAGTTAAATCACTCGCTTCGAAGTCTGAGCTAAAGAAATTTCTGGCATATACAAACAGAAATATGCATTCACAAAGCTATCCATGCAGTTATAGTTAGACGTTCTCTCTCCTTCATGTTCTCGCCTTCACTTCTTCCCTTCCTTACTTGCCGACACGTACTTGGGTCTCTAAGGCAGTAAAATTGCTCTCTCGTAAGTTCTTTCTACGATTGACCACCGCAGCAACGTTCGTATCGTTATCACGCCTATCGCTATCATGCATCGTGGACGTTCGAACGATAACGTTTGGAATGAAGCACACACTCATTAGCCGAAGTCAGAGGAATTATCTATGGCCTTTTAGGGGGCTGCAATCGTGTGCATTAATAGAAGCTCCGAAAAACTCGATAAAGGCAAGTCTTCCAGAATGCAGCTGCCTTATTCCATAACAATAATAAATTTTGCTTGTTTCATTAATTAATTGACTGACGACCGATCGATAGCTTGGCTCCGACTGTGTTCTGCTAGACGAGTGCTAATCAGAAACACAGAACTATAACGCCAGCGTTTTGTCGTTGTTATCATGTGACATTGTGGCTGATACCCAGTACGGGGGCATTGGCCAAGACTCAGGTGGGTAAGGCTTAATGAACATAGAAATTAAATTTCACTTGTGAACTTGCCAAAACTGATAAATTCAACGTGCTAGACGTAACAAAATGAATGATCAGCTTGAATGAAAATGTACTAGAAACAATAATGATAAAGGACGTAGTTTAACTGAACAATCGCTTGGAATAAGTAATAAATTCATGGACGGCGGCGCAAACAACCCTAGGCTGTTACTGTATACCCGAGATTTAAAGCTCCAAATGAAAAGATAACGGCAATTGTAAGATCCAGTAAAATCTTGCGAAAAAGAACTTTCGGAAGATTCTTTCTTTTAGTGTGGTAAAGCGGTGGCATGACAAAAAAAAAAGAAGAAAAAGGATAAGAAAGAAGATAAGAAGAGTGGGGAATGCCTTAAACCAAAGATGTGTAGGTAAGCGTTCAGAGAGGGAATGCCACAGCTTAATTGCCACAGCTTGCCATGTGTTGGTTTCTACTGCTGCTGTCACGAGAAGGTTTAAGGACTAGTCAAGTTGCTCTTTTGCAACTTTTTCCTTTTATCCTCCATAAACTTGTATATTTATGTAAATAAATTCATTCATTCATTCATTCATTCATTCATTCATTCATTCATTCATTCATTCATTCATTCATTCATTAAGGTTTGTTGAGGGATAGTTCAAGTTTGCGTGTATTGAGTGATTCACTATACGCCATATGGAAGAGTATACGCGCTCCTTCGCATCACCGTTTAGTCTCTTCTTGCTTGAATGTACTTTCCCACACGCGCGGAGCAACCTGAACACAACCGAACCACCAATTTCATGCATTAGGACTGGCTCCAGCATCCCGTTCTGCTTGTGTCTCTACACTAGCACAGCTAAAGCGGTTCGCAAGAAGGCCCCTTAATTCTTTTCGTTTTCTTGTCCAATAAATAATAATAATAATAATAATAATAATAATAATAATAATAATAATAATAATAATAATAATCGCTTATCGGAAATACTCTAACCACTTCTCTAAATAAATTCCGTGACTGGGTCTGGTTCTTCAGTTATGGGTCTGACCTATGGGGAACATTTCGTTTTCCTTGTTGTAAGCAAAAAAAAAATAATAATAATAAGAATGAATTGACTCTCTCTCATTTATTTTAATTATAATTTGGCACCTGTAGTGGCACTTTTTAATACCTCGTTTTCCATTTTCAGCTTTGTGCTTTCTTACAATTAAGTTACACATACTCAACACAGTGGTCGTCTTCTTCCGCTGCAGGGCATTGGCGGCGACGGGTGTCCGGGAACTACGTCATCGGGTTACGTGACAACGCCTAGTGGCAGTCCCAGTGGTTTGATCTCATCATGGAGGCCGAATTAAAGCCGTCTGTGGTGGATTTCGATTTCAAGCAGGTGAGTCCCACCGTTTTTCTGTCGTCGTCGGCGTATTGTGTCGCCTTCTGAACGGACTTCGGTCGGCGTTACCTCGGCTTTCGTTCGACGAGATAATTCTCTACGCGTGAGAACTTCATGATTACGTTTCTACTTGAAAGATATGCGCGCATGAGCGCGCATAGCGATATCAATGTAACAGCCTGCATCTCACGCTGCACCTGCTATAGTGGGAAACGTTCTCGGAAATTAGCGGTAGGCACGAGTCATTTTCCGGAAAACAGCGGAGGTTGCTGAAGGTAAAGATAGTTAGCGGATACAAGGTAAAGAGGGCCAATGAAGTCTGTCGAAAGGCTGCTGTAGTCGGCGCGTTGATTATATCATTTCAGTCTCGCGTTATAGTGCGAGTAATCTCAGTAATTCCTGGCTTTTGTCATCACTGACATGCCCTCCTGAGGCCCGAAGAAAGTCGCGTAATGTGATCGTTTTTATGCGGTTTCTTGTTATCGGCTGGTATGTTACGAACGAGAGAAACCATGCTTTTTTGTTTAAATACTTCGGTTGGATGTTGAAGCAGCATCTCTATGCATGTATGTGGACAAAGCTACCATCCCTCGAGTTTGTTATGGTAAAAAGCACTTTTCTTTACCTAAACACAAAGATAAAGGTGTAATGCTGATGGAACGTCTTATATATTTCTTTTATGTCATTACGCTGTATTCAAGTCACCTCGCCGATGCTTTCCGTTTTGTGTGGCGACGGAAGAACCTGCATCCAATT
This sequence comes from Dermacentor andersoni, assembly GCF_023375885.2. Lineage (NCBI taxonomy): Eukaryota > Metazoa > Arthropoda > Arachnida > Ixodida > Ixodidae > Dermacentor > Dermacentor andersoni. The sequence continues at coordinate 75,120,119 of NC_092815.1, read as the reverse complement.
AGTGTCATTTTTAACGAAAGCTGACGGCAAGAATGGGGCTAATGTACAACTTCCGTGTTAGTTCAGCACGCATCTCACATTATATCAGGGATGAATATTTTGCGTAATCGCCTCCGAGGTAATTTTGAAAAAGATAGGAGACAGTTTGCGATAAAACGCACAAGGACTCTTAGGAAGAGTTATCCGAGATGAGCCATGTCGTCGGTCGCTTGGTTTACTCACCTTCTTGACCCCATACACACTCCGTTTAAAAACACGAAAATAGTATTCACAATGTCGCTTCCGTGATCGTAAATCCATTTAACACGCGCATTGGGGGATTTTCTTGGCAGCAGATGCGGAAGTAAAATCCCTTTTCGTTCTGCAGCACGCGCATGCTCTTGCACCTATTTTGAATATCGATCGTCACAAGCCAAAGATCGCACGCGTTCTTGGTTTTACTGCCGTATAACGGCGAAGGCCGCGTCCAGGCGGGTGGGTCGTTCGTCCGTGTGTACGCGCCTCGCATACGGTAGAAACGGTCAGCACTTGACCTCGCCGGTATACACGGCTGCCCCCTGGCAAGGTCGTGGCGTGATGCACGCAAATGAATCGCATGAACGGACCACGCGCGCGGTCCCACAATGCTACTGCCGAGTGTCTGAACAGCCCGAGGCGGAACAATGGAGGCGTCTCGCGCGGTCCCCAGCTTACTTGGTGTCCGCTCCGCGCACTTCGAAATGCGCCGTCGCGTATTCACACAATGGAGAGAGAGAGGATAAGCGTAGTCTTCCCGACGCCTTTCGCGTTTTCCGCTGTGCTCTCGCATCGGAGTGTGAGAACAGTTCGCGTGCTGTATACGCCTCTCTTTCGTGGTGTCCGTTCGGTGCGCGGTGCAGTGGAAGAAAGTTTCCGTGACGTTTGCGCATTGATCGTGGTGGTGGTGGAAACGCGCACTGGCGGGTTTCCACCACCAAACCGGCATTCGCCCCGCCCGGGCGTCACCCTTACGACGCGCTGCCGCGGCATCAACAAGCCAGCGCTCTCCAAAGAGCCAAGCGACAGCCGCGTCGTTCTCTGTATCTCCACCTCGAAGCCACGCGGAGACATCAGGTCACATGTCGTCTTCTGACAGCGGAGTGCTTCCTTGCTTCGAGACAACAGACGAACCTCGCCGTTCGTCCCGACAGGCTCAGCATTCGATTCGAAATTGGATCGCGCCCCTTCTCAAATTGTAATGGACGCACATAGACGACATTTCCTGCTGGTGCATGGTCCAATAGAGTGCTCAGGCAATAGTGGAGGGTGCAGCCTCTGTTCAGAGTAGCCTCAAATTGAATCGTTGCGGCATGCATACACAAACGGTCGTCTAAACGGCAAGTTGCAGTAAGCTTCCGTTTGTGTGTAGTTGTTTGTGTGTAGTGGGCGTAACTAGGCTGATGATGATATATATATATATATATATATATGTAATCATCATCAGCCTAGTTACGCCCACTGCAGGGCAAAGGCCTCTCTCTCCCATACTTCTCCAACTACCCCGGTCATGTACTAATTGTGGCCATGTTGTCCCTGCAAACGTCTTAATGTCATCCGCCCACCTAACTTTCTGCCGCCCCCTCCTACGCTTCCCTTCCCTTGGAATCCAGTCCGTAACCCTTAATGACCATCGGTTATCTTCCCTCCTCATTACATGTCCGGCCCATGCCCATTTCTTTTTCTTGATTTCAACTAAGATGTCATTTACCCGCGTTTGTTCCCTCACCCAATCTGCTCTTTTCTTATCCCTTAACGTTACACCTATCATTCTTCTTTCCATAGCTCGTTGCGTCGTCCTCAATTTCAGCAGAACCCTTTTCGTAAGCCTCCAGGTTTCTGCCCCGTAGGTTTCTGCCCCGTATATATATATATATATATATATATATATATATATATATATATATATATATATATATATATATATAATCTAACGTGACACATTTCTTTTTATCAATGAAGCCGTAAATATTGTGAGGTGTAAGATTTACCCCCGTATTCTGAAATGCAACTTAAGTCGAAGCCCATGCTTGACTTGATTTAGATGACGCCTGGCGTTAACGTGCCCAAAGACGCTCCCTGCGTTTCCTTCGGCGCATCCACGATAGGCGTCACTTAGATCAAGTCAAGCATGGGCTTCAACTTAAGTTGCATTTCTGAATACGGGGGTGAGACACGGTTGTGCTCAACGCACATAAATGCTTTCGCATCTGACAACGTATACTCCAGCGGCACGATACCCTGTTCTTCCTACGCGCGATGTGCTTGCGGTTTGAATAACAGAATTCTTGATGGAAGTGAGCAGCCAAACACGTCGTGTAACTTCTTAAGTGAGAATGACGACGTAGCGTGTTCGCGCTTTTGGACGAAGCAACGAAATTCACTGCGCTTCACGCTAAATGTAAGCTGAGTTTGGCAGTCAAGTTAAAGAAAGACACGTTTCGAGGATACCCGAGTAGGCGATTTGTAATTACTCTGACATTTGCACGTACAAACTGATAACGCGGGGAATAATTCGTTAGATTATGCCATAGGTTTGGTTAGGTTAGGTTAGGACTGACACTTCACTGCAAACAGCTCAGAGCCCTGTTAGTATTGGCGCAGCTCTTGGGTCCAAGTCTCCCAGCTCTACATTTTGGTCGCTGCGGCATGGTGGCGAACATAAAACACATCGATATGTTTAGGCAAACGCGCTCACTACAATGGCCGGTGACCCAGCCGGAATCCGACAGTGACTACTCGGTTTAAGAGTCGTTAAGAAAATAGGTTTCTCTATGTCTAAGTACATGGGTACTGTCTTCGCACTGCAGAGCGTTCGCTTCTATTTCCTCCGCCGTGCTTCTGGCTTGATGCGCTACCGGTATATATTCTTATTTGCAATACCCTCGAACTTATAGATGTTTCCAACGACCGTTCCTGGGCGTCGCCATAATGTCCTCTGGACTGTTGAGAACCTGCGTGAATTCTCGCTCAAAAGCGTGCTTTTGAGCCTGTGTTCGGTGCAATAAAGAAGCGACAGCATGGACATTGGCTTCTGACGGGGAACAGCCCGGACAAGTGCTGCTTTCTCCTACCAATGAAAGGTCTATTGCCGATTCCTTGTTGGACTGTACAAGTTGAATTTTTCAATATCTTATATTTTGGATAAGGCTGGATAATACGCTGGAGGCTGAGCTCACAACTCTGAATAGCAGTCTTAGCCAAAGAATGCCTAGCTAAGTTAAAGCTGTGCTGTTCATGTTCTTTACTACCACGAAACATATCGGCAGACATGCGTCTTGTGTATGCTACAGAAGTACTTAGAAACAATGACGATTGGCATAGCGACACGCGAAGGCAACGTTGGAATATCCACCCGAGAACAGCACAATCATTGTGCGCCTTGTTTTCCTGCTGCGCCCCACTAGCAATGTAGAAAGTCGCTTCAAATCGCTTTCAAGAGGCCGTGACATGAAAGTGTTTGATGAGATGAAAATATTCATCAAGGAAAGCTACTTGTAACGTTGTAACGTTACACGTCATGTTCGAACCCGCACATTACGAGTAACCGTTGCTTGAAAACAAAATGTTTGTTCCCATATTGCTCATATACGCCCGCTCTTTGGAACATTTTTTTTTTTGTCGAGCTTCGCGAGAGGTCGTAAAACCGTCGGCTGCACGAGGTGCTCCGCTGTCACGTCGGTCGCAGCTCCAAACGCCGCCAGTCATGCACCAGCAGAGCTGTGACACACCTATATGCGAACATTAGCGGCTTAGTTCGCGTCTCAGCGCTCGTCGCGTATATACGTTTTCTCGCGCGGATCACAGTGAGAGTGCCCGCGGAAACACGAACGGTTCGGAGCCGAACAGCCTTTGGGACGACCCCGAGCGCCACACCTTGGTTCCGCTGTTGTTCCCGTTTCACGCACCTCGTCCGCCCGTTGAAAGGCGCGAAAGATCTCCATTGGTGTCAGATCCTTCCGCGGGCGCTGCACGTACGTCGGGCCGTACAAGAGCGCGCTCATTGTGCTCCACGATGAGCCGCAATGTATGGCAGCGGGACATGTGTCGTCGCTTTTCTTGTGCAGAGGTGCCGCAGCATGTTTTCACCGCCGCCTGAGCAGCGGTGAGGTGAAGTGCTCTTCAAGCGCAGTGTGCCGGTGACCGAGGTGGTGTGCGCGGCTGGATGTGCCTATAGGAGGCGTACTGCTATAGGTGGTCAAGAAGTGTGTGTGGGTCGTTGTTTGCCGCGTCTGGGTTAAATTACACAATATATCCATATTATGGTCTCGTTCGTTAAGAGCCGCGTGTCTTGCCATCTGCATATACTCAACTTGCCAACAAAGGCAAGTTGAGTCAATAGCGTCTTACACTTTTTCTACAAAAGCAGCTCTTGAATGAGATTCTGAACTGCTCTAATGCAGCGCTCCTAATAAGTTCGCAGCTGAGTGGCGCTTTTTGCTGAATATGCAATCTTGTCGCGCTGGCGGACTTGCACTTCTCCTCCGCGACTACTAACAGCTATTCTCAAGTGCAAGCACAACTATCCGCAAGCTTACGAGCAGTTGTAACGCTTGAGGAAGTGCAATATGTATTTATTAATTAATTAATTTATTTATTTGTTTGAATACACTCAAGGCCACAGGGATTACGCAGGGGGTGGGTTACATTACAGTGAAGTAGTATAACAAACAAAACAAAAACAACGAATACCTGCATATGCCTGTATGTACGAACGGAATGTATCGCGATGTGATTCCTATATGTAGAACTGTCGCATGCAGTTCTATATTAAAAAATGTACAAGGTGCTATGATGACGACTGCTCCGGATGCATCGAATCCAGTTAGGACTGTAGTTAGTTAACAATTATCACTCTAAAACGTGGCGCGTTTTAATAATTGTTGCCTTATAGCACAGCTGTCAAAGAACTGCGCGAGGTATATCTCTTTCAAGCGTGGGACCTGCGCGAGGTGGCGTAAGAAACAGAAGCTTACTGTCAACGGATGGTGACAACTACCGAGACCCGTATGTACTTCCAAGAAAAAAAAAAAAAACTTGGCTACGACGTTTCGTAGATTCCATTGCATACTTCCGTTTAATTACCGCGCGCGCACAAGCAAGAGGACGCGTAAGGAAGAGAAAGAAAACGGCGTTTTTGTCCGGCTCTGACAGCGGCTTTAAGCGCCGTTCGGCGTTACCCGAATACAACCGTCCCGCGCTCAAGCTGCACACAGCGGGACTTCGAGACGCGGAGCGGACTGCACCGCGCGTTCACACGCACTCGGAGACCGTCGCGCTGTGAAGGAGCTTCACTTGCGCCGGTTCCTCTCGCACCGGGATGTCTCGAGGCAGCGGGGCGTCAGCCCCAACAACACGGGCCCGGTGTAAGCGGCAGCACAATACTGTTTTTCCCAGATCATCGCCTTTGATCACCGAGGTTTTGGTCCGTGAAAAGGGCGACGCTTTACGAGGCGGCTTCGTGACTTCTCGTGTTCCTCATTAGGGAGCCTCCCTCGCCTGTAGGGAGCTTCTTCTTTCGCTCACCTTTCTTTGCTTTTATTCGTTTTTTCTTTCTATCTTCTGACCTCCTGCTCTCAGCAGTCGCGTTGAAGAGGAGGGCTCAGTGTCCATCAGACGTGCGCGTGTAGGAACGAAATAGGCTGACTCCTCAGCGGGCGCACGCTGTTTCACGTGACTTCTCGCCAGAAGCGGCAGGTCTTTTCTTGCGCTTTGGGGGAAAACACAAAAGCAGAGGCGGAGGCCCGCTCGCACGGCGCGCGTGCGTGTGTGGTCGTCATTACAAGGGTGACACACTCGCACACACCGCAGGGGTTACGCGTTGCTGCGACGCGGCACGGTGTCTTCAGACGAACGCAGACCGCTGCGCGCAGCCAGTTTCAGGAATCGCTAATCATCCTCGGAGCGTCTTTTCTTGCTCCTTTCTTCGTCCTTTCTTCTTTTTTTTTTGGGGGGGGGGGGGGGTGCAGCTCTGATGCTCGTCAAGTTCGTGTCAGACGGGCACACGGGACGGGCGACGACAGGCGGCGCCGGCGGAGCCGAGATGCCAGTGAGTGGCGACGCGTTTCTCGACCGCCCTTGTCATGACACCCCGCTCGCTATGCGGGTCAGCCGCTGCGTTCCGCTGAGGAACGCAGCTGTTCGCGCGAGCGCCTTCGGCGACGTGCTCAAGGTATAAGCCCTGCGCGAGACGTATACCATAAAGAAACAAAGGCAAGTGGTGCGCAAGCGCGCAACGAGTGCGTCATGTGGGGCGTTGCCGCATAGTGCCGCGGTAGGACGCGTGGCGGATGCTGCAAGGTCGCGGTCGCCCTTGAAAGGCACGTGCCCACTCTGAAAGGCACGTGCCCACTCTGTCCTCTGCGGACCAATGATGTGTCGTCATCGACTATATCTATCTATCTATCTATCTATCTATCTATCTATCTATCTATCTATCTATCTATCTATCTATCTATCTATCTATCTATCTATCTATCTATCTATCTATCTATCTATCTATCTATCTATCTATCTATCTATCTATCTATCTATCTATCTATCTATCTATCTATCTATCTATCTATCTATCTATCTATCTATCTATCTATCTATCTATCTATCTATCTATCTATCTATCTATCTATCTATCTATCTATCTATCTATCTATCTATCTATCTATCTATCTATCTATCTATCTATCTATCTATCTATCTATCTATCTATCTATCTATCTATCTATCTATCTATCTATCTATCTATCTATCTATCTATCTATCTATCTATCTATCTATCTATCTATCTATCTATCTATCTATCTATCTATCTATCTATCTATCTATCTATCTATCTATCTATCTATCTATCTATCTATCTATCTATCTATCTATCTATCTATCTATCTATCTATCTATCTATCTATCTATCTATCTATCTATCTATCTATCTATCTATCTATCTATCTATCTATCTATCTATCTATCTATCTATCTATCTATCTATCTATCTATCTATCTATCTATCTATCTATCTATCTATCTATCTATCTATCTATCTATCTATCTATCTATCTATCTATCTATCTATCTATCTATCTATCTATCTATCTATCTATCTATCTATCTATCTATCTATCTATCTATCTATCTTGCACACGCACGCACACACGCACACACACACGCGCACACACACACACACGCACACACACACACACACACACACACTGCTTCTGACTGGTTGCAAGTTATAATCTATAATATCTACGTCTAGTCAGAGAGAAGCCCCATGCACTTTCGTTCTCACTGCCGGGTGTTGTCCACTATACGGCCGCTAAGAAATACGGAAGGTTGAGCAACCTTTACATTATCGGAACTCATCTCACAGCGCGTTGGTCTCTCTTCTTCGTGTACGTCCTTACCTGCATCATTACTGTTTGCCTAGATTTACGTCGTTTCTTCAACTTTGGTTCGGTGCACAGCAACAGCCGCGGGTTCTGTCTCTTTACTTCGCCTGGCCAGACGTCGTGATTATCGCTGACTGAGGTTAGGCGCCTTGGACGGCGATCAAATCTCGATTCATCTGGCTGCGTTAAGGACGTCCCGGATTCGTTTCGACGAAAAAAGAAAGCCTGACCCGAGGCTATAGTGACGGCCGTTACAATTTCACGATCTCCAAATGGGAGAGCTCTTCCGTTGCATGCATGCCCGAGGTGTGCGCACGACGACGCGTTCTTCCCCGCTGCGGCGGAAGCGTCGGAACAGGAGGAGCGGCTGAAATCGCAGCAGCTTCTTCTGCTGCAAACCGACTCCCCTCAACAGTGCATTCGCCTCCTTTGTTCTAAAAATCTCCGGCTTCCTGCGAGCATTCCCAGTTACTGGAATACTGCGCCGTTTGCACCGAGGTATTGTACGCGCCGCTTCCTTTCTTTGACTTTCGCGTCGGCTACGCTCTACCTAGAACAATCGGGTCAGTTTCTCTGGCGATGGTTCTCCTCCCCTGCGCGTGCGGCGTGCTTTGCTCTTTTTCTTTCGCACAACCGTGCGACCATGCTCACGTGCGTTTGTGCGTATGTGCCTATGTGTGCGTATGTGTGCGTGAAGGCGCGCGCGCAGGCGCTCGCGCTCTCGTATACGCGTGTTGATCACTTTCTACGGTCATTTCTTTGCCCTCCGTTTTCTTTTTTGTACATTCTGTCGGGGTTTCGGTCTCGCTGCACGCTGCACCGCTCCTTTGGAGTAAGCGAGCGAGAGAGACCATCATCATTACTTTTCCTCTTCGGTGCGGCGCAGAACGCGCGCGCGGGTTGCCGCCGCGCGAGAAGGCAAAAAGTCAGAAGGAAAGCGCGTCGTCGCCGCCGCCGCCGCCGTCGCGCGGTGCTTTCCAGGGATCCCGTAATGAGCTCCTTTCTCCTTACCGTAGATCGTCTTCTTCTCGGTCTGGTCCGGCGGCCGGATGGCCCACTGAGCCAGCGAGGAGCGCTCCGGGGTGGTTGCCGCGGCTGCTGCTCGCTTTTCTCCCTTTCCCTCCGCACCGCTGCCCCTGCTGGCTGAAGCCGGGGAGGGGGGGGGGGGGGGGCATCCTTAGTAGAGAGGTGGGGGGCAACTTTCCCCTCCCTTCGACGCCCCCTCACCGATACCGGGAGGTGCCCCTCCGGCCCCCTCGGTATACGGGTTGAGAGCTGGGCCGATCCGCAGCGAAACGGCCGGCTTCAAAGTTAACGCGCTCGTGCTCGCGTGCGGACGTCCTTTCCGCTGCCTGGAAGAAAAACAAAAGTCGGCCGCCAGAAGAAAGAGAAAGGAACGAAGGAAGGACGCGGACGAGCACTTCGCACTACGACTACCACGATAGAGTATACCATCATCGCCGTCTCGTCGCTGTCGTGTGCGGCCTAAGGCCGGGGCTGTCTCTCGACGTCGTTTCTTTTTGTTTACCTCCCTGCCGATGCGTGCCGTCGCCGGCCGCGGTCACGGTCATCGTCGTCGTCGTTGCCGCCTCCTCGTCGTAGTCGTGTTGCGGCCTCTCGCCTCTTCCGCTGGAACTTTGCGGCGTTCTCTCTGCCGCGCGCGGAACGAGCCTTCAACCGGTGATCCCGAAGCTGCCCGATCGCCCGTCCTGCGATCCGCCTGATCGTCCCAACCCGAGCCGAGCGACCAGTTGCCGGAACCGCAAGCAGTGAAGACACCATGCTACTGGCAGGTTTGTTTTTGCTGTTGGAGCATAGGTTAGGATAGAAGCACGTGTCACGAGCGCTGGTCATCAGAGTGTGACTGCGTAGCGTTATAGGATTTTTCGAGACTGCTTTGGATACGCAAGTATGCGCTCGACGTGGTGGTATTACGTTTTAATGTGTTGAACTGCGGTTTATGAACACGTGCCGGGATATCATCCATGTACGCTTGACCATTCTCCGCCGAGACGATCCGCGTGCAAGCGTCTAATGAAAGCGCTTCGGTTTTCAGGGAGTCTAGGATTGTACCACGGTTATAAACTAACATTGGGAAGTCTCTTTCTTCAATTCTTAGATGCAGGCGAACGAAGTTGAGACGAACTATCGACTGTTTCAAGCTGATGTATAGATACAATTTCGATAATAATAGCATGTCTCTGGGAGAGGTCTTTTTCATTCACCAGACCTATTTAGGCTACTGCTGACGCTGATTAGTTGTGATTCTTGTAACTCGTCCAGAAAGCCCCCAAAACTCATTTTCCTTTCGCGCCTCCGTCTTTTACTGCAAGCTGTCCCTCGGTCGGGTCCTCTACACTCGTGGCTCTCGCTCAGCGTTGCAGGTCGCGGGCGTCTTTCCGACGACGTTGTCTCGAATCGATGCGACGTGGCCTTGAATCGCTGCCCGAGAGCTCGTTGCAGACGGACCATAGCCGTTGCAGCCGCGGCGCGCTATTCTCGACGCCTTGCGTCACACCTGGCGTTGTGCCAGCCGGCCCCTCTGAAAGAGTGTTGGTGGGGGGGAGGCTAATTGAAGCCGAGCAGGTGGCACCTAATTGTGTCTGCCCACTCGCACCTTCTCCATTGCGTCCGCCACCCGACGTCCGTCAGTCGAGCGAGCATCGTATAGTGCGAGCAGCGCGTGTAATATGGCCCGGTGTCGACACGAGGAATTTTGCTGCGCAAACGAGGGTAAAAGCGCCGCGAGACGCAGCTAGCTGTATCAAAATGTTGCAGGCCACTGGGTACGTGACCGCATCTGTTTCGAGGCCTTGAAGTGAGCCTTATGCAATGCTGCCGCGGTGTTTCGTATTAATGGAGATTGAGAAAGTTATTTCTTCTCACTTCCTGGAGGCATTAGAGAGCGCAAGAAGCGGGCAAATGGGAGCTTGCTGATGTCATCTACACGGCTGCCTGCCGATGGACGGCGCAAGGTTATTGAAGTATAGGATGGAGGCTTGGGCCACTTGATTCAGCACTGGGATAAAACAGCGGTAGGACGACGGGAGGCGATGCTGCTGCATCCTTCCTATGCGTCGCAAGCTTGCACTGATTGCACTATTGGGCCGGGTTTTCCAAAGGTCGCATATTAGGAAAGCAATTTCGATCGTTACTATTTACGGTGGTGAACGCAAGCGCGCCATTCTTTGATTTCCACTGAAGTATATGTTCCATACCGTGCTGCTGTATTTGCGGTTAGCCGCCAGGTAATACGAAAGTGACCGCGTGTTTGCGACTGTATACATGCGTCCATTTCATTGAGAGGCTCAGAGGTACGATCGCGACAACTATATAGTTGGGGATCAAGTCACGCGGTCTGTGGCCGCCTAATCTTTTGACAAACACAATTTGCAGAGTGTAAAGTTTGCTGCTTCATACATATGAATACCAAACTGCCTGTTCAAATTAATGCGAAAAGCAAAGTCGAAAGTTTTTGTATATATATAGTATAAGCGATGAGATATGTGAGATATTCGCCCGCAAAACGTATCGCGCGTTGGCGTAAACTCACCAAGTATATATATATATATATATATACAAACATGGGCGGAGCATCCTAATGTGTCTAATTATGTTCGCTCGGCGAAAATTGCCGGTGGGAAGCGTTAGACCCAGTCATTAAATGCAGAAATTTGTCCGATTGAAAGCCACGCAGCATATGGCTGAACCACAGTGTTTAACGTTCGCCTGAAACGCTGTAATGAGGTCTGTAATCGCTCCTTCTTGCAGGCAGCAATCGCTGTGGGTGCTCGAGGCAATACGGAATAGTGCCGCTCTCTAGCGCAGTCAAAATTTTACGCCGTCTGAAAACAAAACCCCGTGACTTGGGACATTATCACGTCCGCTTTTGACAGAAAATGCGCGTTTTAATGTATCGTCGTGATGTGCCTTTATATTAAAAAAAATACAATGTTTGAACCGTCATATGTTACGGATTTCTTTTCTTGTAGACAGCAGGTACTCGTATAGAATTAATGCGTGCCTGACATGAAAGTATATACTGTTCCCCATAAGCCCGAAAAAACCTTTTCGAGTTGCTCAGAATGAAGAAAATAGTATCTCGTGATCTTGGTTGGTTTATTGCAAACCAGTTCTGCGGAAGTGGAGGAAAGGACGCATGTGCATGTTCTTACATATTTCAATGCAGACCACTGAATGAAAGACATTCTTTCCCACATAAACGTACTTTTATGCATGCAGGCAAGCCAACTTTTACCGCGTTGCTACTATATGGGTGTGCGAATATACGTAAAATTCGAATAACAAATCAAATATATTTCTATTCGATTCGGTGCACGAATGGAGTGGTAAATATTCGAAACGCCGAATATTGATCAAATAGTTTTTTTTTTATTAATCTGCACCGACGGGCAAGCACTCATAAAGGAAAAAAAAAAAAAAAAAACTAAAGTAGCGAGGTCTTAATTTTTATCGCTTCTCTCTTTGGACTACTTGAATCTAACGCTTAGCCCAATCTTTTATACCACTGTGGGCTAAGTATTTAATGCTTGTATGGCACGGATGCTCAGGTGTTACCAATCTAATATCTTGTAATTAGTACGCCTTGGTTTATTTATCGTATTCTATGGCATAGTTTTCTGATGAATACGCGTGCTCTCGGCAGTGCTCTTACTTTGGCTTCGCTCCTGAAGCTGTGGTTTTGCTAAACATTTTGCTTGATTTAAATGCCTGACTTTTCTTTAGGATATGGTGACAAAATAGCACTTTGAATACTATAGTTACTACTGTATGGGAGCTTAACGTATTACATATATAACTTTCGGACTTAATATTGTTCTTGGTTGAAACTAATAAATGTTTCTAGTAAAATTTTGCAGAACTCCAGTACTGTATGGAAAGAAGTTGTCTTAGTATTTCAAAGCTGTTCGATTCGATTCGGTTTGTTGTTGCGGATTACTGCTGGACTTCATCACTAATGGCATGATGGGACAGTCACAAAATAAAGAACGTAGTAATGGCATGTCATTGTTTGTTAGTGAGTTCAGTTAACTGAGCTAAAGTTGATCTTATTCCCTCAACAGATCGCGGTGTTAATACATCCTTGCAGATGTAGCCCTTATCGAAGGGTCACTCTCTCTTTTTTGTCAAGCATCTATACAGCATCTATTAAAGAACATCTCTCTCCTTCGGTTCACTTAGATGAAGTTAACTTTCAGGCTACATACTTAAAAGGTGAAAGTCAGTTTGTAAGACTTGTCTGCTGAGTAGTATACAAGCACTGAATATAAGAGGGTGGTGCTGAAATGATTGTTTGATATTGCGAAATAACCATGTAAAGTGCAGCAATGGGTCAAGATAGCGTAACCATATATAGGACCCGAAGGACATTTTGTGTACTATTTCCACTGAAAAAGGTCTTTCAGAAAGATTTGTAAATGAATTCAAGCAAACAAAGTCTGATGACGAGGATGAATTAATATACTTTCATGTTGTTCAAGCAGGACACGGCCGGTATTTGAAACTGCACAACACCTCAAGTGATCTCTAGCTGGTAAACAGCGTTGCAATAGGATACATACAATTTTTGTCACGCGCTGTTCCTTCACTAAGGCTGAATAACGTCAAATTCATAAACGACGCTGCGCCAGGTGATGCAGTCGAGTCTCTCGGAGGGTGATTTACATACACGTTAATGTGTACCGCTCACGCGCCTATAGCTTCCGTAAAGTTAGTGTGAGGTAAAACCAGGTTAGACAGCACCACAAAAGAAATACGGCACGAAATTTATGAACGCATTTTCTTGTCTTCAGCACTGTCTTTTGTTGAAAACTATCATGACTCTGTAAAATAAGATTTGATGCACATTTTGCAGAATATAACTATTAGCTTATTTGGTTTTGTTGGCTATTGAGAATTAAGCAGTCAGAACTGCATGTTCTGTTCTAAATATGCGAAGTTCGACCTTATTCATGTTAATCTCTTGCTCGCAGTGCATACTTAAGAAGAGTTTGATATTTTAACCGTATTATAATAGTTTTGATTTCCACAACAATGCGACCAAATAAGCAGAAGAAAGAGAAGAAATGCATGGGGGGGGGGGGGGGGGGGTAACAAGGCTAAGTCCACAGCTCAGACGTCAGACGTGTATGCGCATGCGTGTATATATATATATATATATATATATATATATATATATATATATAAGGATATCTCGTGTAAAATAATAAATATAAAGATCTATAAAAAGTGGAAAATAAAAGAATATCTTTTTTATCGCGTGATAGCAAACTGATCTAACGAAACTTTGGTGGGATTTGAATACCAATATAGCAGCACAACCATGTCGATTGCACTCGTTGTGGAAGCAGCCCTACAGAGCAGTTCCATATTGAAATTTAAATATGCAGGAACACCAATGTAAACGGCTGTGGCAGGCAGGGGACTAGTTCGCGTTGGTGTTAGGAACGAAGGAATTGCGCTATAACGTTCGGTGGTGCAGTTAGGCGCGTCACTTCAACTTTGAAGTGGTGGCCAATGTGCGATGGATCCATACATGATCCCTACTAAGTTTGCTTTAAGCAATAATCAAAGTAACATACTTTATGAGGACGAGTCGTAAAGTAAGGACCGTTTACTTTTGTGCAGTGGTCACGAGTCGAGTAAAATAATGTGCACGGCCTCCCTCAGCTACAAGGTTATGAGAAATCTAAATATACGAGATCAAGCACCTATGCATTTCGATACTGCTCAAACCAATGATGCGCATTCGGTCATAATCTATAAATGTGGTCAAAGCGCACGAGGGCGTGTTGTGGTTAGGTTGGCCTAGGCAAATTGTAGAGCGTCAGAGTTAACAGGCCTAGTTCACGCCGCGTTGAGCTGCATTTCATACTGGAGGAAAAACGCACGCGGCGTGCCGCCGGCGGTAAAACGCTGGTGCAGCAATGCGGTGTGCCGCTGCGGCAGTCACGTGACAGCGTGAAAATCTTGCCTTCTCCCTTTCACTCTGCGTGTATGTGCGAGATGTCGCGCGCTTTTTCCTTCATCTACGCGTATCGCTGCACAGTGACGTAGTAAGGCACGTATAAGCCAGAGAACCGACACTTTTCGATAATGATTTGCTCATTCACTCTTGCTGCGCAAATCAGCGCATCCTAAAGCGATCACGTTTCATTGTTATAGCCGACTGCGTACAATTTACACTATCCGTCCCACGCTTCCTCAAACAAATGAGAATACAGCGCATATCACTGGCCAGTGACAAACAACTAACTTTTGTTGTCCGAATAACTCGGGGGAATAGGAAAGCACAGTAAGATATTGCTGTATTTGAAACTACGACGTAAATTATTGTGTATAAATTTGATTCGCATTCACCCGTCATGGTGGTTTAGCGGCTAGGTGTCGGCTACGAGGTCGCGGTATCAAATCCCGGCCGGGGCGGCCGCATTTCGACGGAGGCGAACTGCAAAAACGCCTGTGCCTCGTGCATTGGGGGCACGTTGAGGATCACCTGCCATGGAGTTCAAAATTAATCCGGAGTCCCCCACTACGGCGCGCCTCATAATCAAATCTTGGTTTTGGCGCGCAAAACCGCAGATTTAATTTCAATTGATTTGCATTTGGATTGCCCGTTGAGGCCGACTTTACGTGTCGTATATAGTCGCTCTGCCCCTATTCGGTACTTTTTATACGTACATTTCCTATATATGATAGACAAAGAGCGGGAGAGAAATCACTGCGTTGACAATTAAGTTATGTATGCCCTTTATAACTTACTATCGCTAACGTTATCAGTCAGAAGGTGTAGAACGTGGATGTTGTGCCGTTTACTTCGTGCGGTTTTGTGTGGAAATTGCCAGATGATGTGGGTGTTTGATGTTCTATAGTTTACAGAAGGGTATACTGTATGCTGAAACGACACTTCTGACTCAACGTTTCGTTAAAGGCAATGCAAGTACCATGTTAAATTCGATGCAAGTCCCGTTTCTCGTTTTCGAGCGGATCTTTCTCCAAGTGTAGAACGCGGTGCCACACGCTTAGGTATAAGCGCAAGTGGCTTTCAAAAGCGTTTCTCTTGCCGTTTTGTTACACGGCGTTTCTGAGTGGTCTATGCATCTTGAGAGCAGTATACCTGCAGGAGCCCTTCAAGCCTCTGAGGATCTCTGTAGCTAACCACACTGTGGGTCGCGCTGGTCTATATGCACCATTGCCGAACGTCGACGCGATACCGAGATCAAGGGCACCCTAAATGCTAACGCGCACACAACCCGAAGCACTTAACACCGAGTTTAATAGGCACGCCTGGTTATAAGGGCCGGGTTTCAGTTTCCTTCACTGATGGCGCTTAACCACTGCGGGATATTGGCCAAGATTCGGAAGGTGTAGGGAAGACGTTTAGTTATTAATAACTACAAGCAACAAGAATAATAAATGAAATTAATTTCATTCTTTTCTTTTCTTGAAAACATAATATAGCCCGCCATATCGACGGGCACATGTACAGGAAAGAAAAGACGGGTCGAAGGCTTTGGCGACCTCGTCTTTTGTTTACCGATGGGCTTTTCGTGCTGTGATGCTTTCAAAAGACTTGCTAAGCATAACAAATCTACCCATTGTCGGATATTTTTGAGGGAGCTTTCAACACTTCTGCTTCTAGCTTGTTGAACAAAAGATGCTTAAATTGTAAAGAACGAATATGTTTTCGCACGGGGCTGCTTTCTGTTTCGATTCCTTTGTAGCAGTACCGACACAAGTGCTCGGAGTCTTATACACTTGAATATCTGTAATAAATTGACATGCGTGAAACAACGACGCGACATGGAAATTACGACTTACGATACGACGTGGGAATTTTGGGTATGCAGCCTTAAAACCGCGTGTATGCGCTTTGAATGAGCAAGCGGTGTTATTTCTGTCGCAGTAATCTTGTGGATGACCGTCTGTTTTATCAGTTCGTAAATAAAAAATTAAGTGCTAGGCTTCATCCTAAACTGAAATAATTGCTTACACGCATTTCACGTATAGCGTTGCCCGTCTCACGCATTTCACAGACGATACTTAGAAGTTAGTAACCCTCGTGTTACGCACACACACAGCGCTGTGTGTGTCAGATGTGCCTTCTGTTGTCCTTGTCAGGCTTGCGCTATAACAAAATAAGATATGCCGTACCAACAAGCCCCTATTGCTATCCTCATCATTCGGCTAAATGACAGTCAAGTGGCTTCGCTGTGGCCCATGAGAACCTTCAGTAGCACGGAACTATTTTCAAAACGCAGTTCTTGTAAACACTAAGATTTCTGGCACTATGACGTTGTTTCTTTTACATTTCTTACTACGTATGTTTTTTCTCATATTGTTTTTTTTTTTTTCTGCTATGCGAAAAAAGGTAGCCGTTATCATTATAGGGCGGCTACCATCTCTTTCTTTTAACTTCATTTCAATAATAACAAAAAAAGGGCAGTCCAGATACACACACGCAGAATGCATTCTAATAGACCACATTGCATACTGACAAATGTAATTATGTCAATAGCAGTAACATTCAAATATCGCGGCTGAATAAAGTATGAACGAAACTATCGCTTATTGAAGTCATTGGTGTCTGAAAAAAGAAAGTCAAAGGCGAATGGCGTAATCGATAATTCAAAACAAAGACGTAGAATAATACGCGTGTCTTAAAACACAACATGACGCAGATGCAGTAAAACATATAAAAAAATAAAGAAAACGATGCAGGCTGCAGCGTTGTCGTTAAGGTAATGGCGTGAAGAAGAGCCAGGCAGACACAGGTCATTTATTTTTCTTACCCGCTTTAAGTAACTGAAGAGGGTTTCGCCACCGCGTGAACCGTATGCCTTTAATGAAATTGGCGTACATAACTCATTGTTTTCTTAAGGCAGTTAATCAGCATCAAAAGCACCTCTGCACAACTGAGCACAGAAGATGCATCGATATACGGGCCTAACACTAAAATACCCCCTCCCCCTACACGCACACTCGCACAGGTAGACAGACAGACGCGTGCGTATACTGTTGACAGTTGCTCCACGCAGGAAACGGAAGATTTGGCAGGTACACGCACGATTCGTCACGGACAAGGGATGGGCTTGCGTGCAAATGGCTCCGCGGTCTTAGATTTCGCGCTGTGCCTAATGTATCTGCAGTTTCCGCACTCGCCTCTCGTCGAACGTTTTGACGGCCATCACAGGCGAACGAGCGAGCATTGTCGGCGCATCAACGCGGCTGCCCCCGCCCGCCGAAGCGCATTGTTCGAGAAAAAAAGCGGCCCGTATTCCTTTCTCTTTTTTTTCCCTTCCGTTCCGCAAGAAAGCTAGCTCGCCCCATAAGAAAGTGCCCGCCACGAGGCCGTGGAAAAGAAAAAACAAAAACAAAAATGCGCCGTCGGGAGAGCCGTGGGCAACGCCGTTGCAGCGGCGGTGGCGCCAGGGGTCAGACGATAACAAGACAAGCAGAGCGAACGGCGATCGGGACACCACTTCGTCGTCGACCCGGCAGGTTGCAGCGGCGAACGAAGGTTGGCGGGGGCTCGAAAAGCGTCAACTTATTTCGCCGCGCAGAACAAAGGCGGCCGCCGCCGCGAGGCACGTGTCAATCATCGGCCGCGACCACGCGGGAAACAAGGCCGCCGCCTCGGCCGGCGAAAAAGAAAGCAAGCGAAGCCAGCGAAGCTCGGGGCCGAACCAGTTCGCCTCTTGCTCGCCGGCGGCTCCCGGAACAGCGCTTTCTCGGAACGGCGGCCGCCGGCGCGCAGTTCCTGAGTGCCGGCAACGGCGGCCTGCCTTCATCTTGCGGCCGGCCCGCAATGTGGTCCGAGATGCGCGCGTGGCGCCACCTTGTGCCAGCGTCTGCAATCAGTGGTGGCGGGGGGGCCCCCAGTTACAGCGCTAGGGTTCGCCCCGGCCACAGGCGTTTGGTCCGAGAGCAGACTGCGGAACTGAAAGACTGAAAGTGCAGGGTCATTTGCCCGCAGCGGAAAGGAGGCAGAGGACCGGGTGTGCAGTTGCGGCTTCCGTCGTGTTGGCGTGCTTAGAATTCGTTGTCTGGTTGACGAGTAAACTATCGAGTGACGGTTCAGCTAGTCTCGTGGAATCAGATCAGAGAGCAGCTGCTCACTCGTGTCGCTGGAGTAATAGGGAATTAGCCCCGTATAGCATGCAAAACAGAGTAACTAAGTCGCAGTTTGGCCCGGTAGAGATATAACAGCCGATTGATTAAATTTTAGCTTGTGAGGGACTGGGTGAGTGGAACAACGGAATAAATCGCTGCTAGTAGAGCAAGATTATAAGCTGAAGAGCTCAGTCCGTGAGCGTGGTTACCTTCACACGTAAGTTGGGATCGAGTAGACGGAAACCGGGCTACGAGTTGCGAATCGGACTGTGTTGAATGGGAAGGTTTGTTGGTAGGCGACGTCAACGGGCACCACAGATAGAAATCCTGGCTGAGACTTGCCTGCAGCCTTTACCACTTACCTATATACTAATCTCCTACAGCACTATCGCTTAACTCGCCGTACCCTACTACCCCCACAGAAAACGCTCACTCGCGAAGAGGCTCTGGCCTGACGAATACTTCGGACTAACACTTATCCCCATCTTAGGGTCTAAACCATGCCATCGTTCCAACTCTATACTCATATAGATGTCCTCATTATAATGAATACGCCTCCTTATGTCAAACATTGTGGGCATGCGCACATACACCCAACTTTCCGCCCATTCTCAACCTCACCCCTGACCAGTGTGGAGCAGCGCTGACTGGCTCACGGCAGGCAGTTGCTGCTGCAGGGTTTTTCGACTAAGGAGTCTTCCAACCGGCGAGAGAACAAGCTCGAACAGCTTCGACGCTCGTTCTCTCTTCAATAAATGTTTCGTACGACTTCTACTGCTGCTTGCTAGGCGAGTAATTTCTTCCTGTAACTACAGAGCAGAGCATTCGAGAAAACTAGCAATGCCGTACGTACCTCATACGATCTCTTATCAGTGACTATGACTATATACTACCCCATCACAAGGTCAGTTCTGGACGTGGCGGGATATCTACAAAAGCACAGAAGGCTAGAAAAGTTGAAATTCTGGTGTGAATGAGGCACTTTAAGACAGTAGCTTATCAGTAAAGGCGCAAGCTCATAAAAATTCACAAATATAACTTGACTTCGGTATTGGACACGCACTTGGGCAGATAACACAGACGTGCGAACAAACTCCGGAATGAGTGCGTCATTTAGGTAGAAAATTGGCGGAATACTCCTGGCTATTACGTTTTAGCTTCATAGCGAAAGAGTTCTTAAAAAATAAGAACAAGCTGCTAGAGTGTCAGTCGACACCACATCTTCACCGACCGCTCTCCATGTTCACTTCTCAGGCTGCCGCATGAAATTGAAATAGCTTAGTTTAGTGCGAGAAAATCAGCAGGTTCTGCTCGGCAAAACTGGCTAAACACTGTCCTTGTGCTTCGGCTACGTCTCAACTGTTGAGTCCAGCGTGCTTGCTCAAAAATCTTACCTTATAACACGTTTCCTTGCGTACACAAGCTACTCACATGGGCCACTTGTTGGCTACTCTGTAAGTTTCCAGCTAAAGAGAGCTGAAAGCAGAGATAACGATGAGGACCAGTCTTACATTTCGCTACGATGTAGTGACTACCTCAGCTTCCGAAGAACGTGCCGACGTAAAATCAAAACCCAACTGGCAAACTCGACTGAAGAGATAAGTGTGTTGACACAACTTGGGACTCGCTGACACGCCTATGGGACTACCTCTTGACAGAATTTTTACATACAGCGCAGCTTATGCCAAGATAGAAATATATATATATTGAGAACGGTCGCACCCTGACCCGCCAGAAGGCCGAATGACAGCGAAGCATTAATCACGTCGTCAACAATGGCGACCCCTCTCACAGTGTTATGACACACACAGGGGCACACGCACTCAGCTGAAAGGCAAACCTTATACCAAAAGGGACTATACTGGAATCACTCGGGCAAAAGCAAAACCGCGATCTCGTAGACTAGGAGACGGGGGAAAACTTATAAGCAGAAAAAAAGTGTGCTAACAATGTAAGAGAGGATATAGGGAGTTACAGTAGAGCAGAGAGACAAGACCTCTCTCTCTACTTCTCCTTCTTTCTCTCTTTCACTGCGAAATCTGTTGCCAGCCTCCAAATATTTCGACCCAGGAGCACCGAACCGCAGAGTTAGTAGGTCTAGGGCCGCGCGCAGTCCCCTTCGAAACACGCCCCGTTAAAGTAGAGGGCATTGAAATCACTCGTTTGCGTGCGTCTGCGTACTTTTCAGTTTATCAAGGGTGCCGCTTTTGAAAGAGAGAGAGAGAGAGAGCAACATGGGGAGACAGGAGCAGAAAAAAAAAAGAAAGAATGAAGAGGACGGAAAAAGAAACGCCAGCGTTTTTTCACGCCCGATTGTTATTACGTAGGTCTAGAAAGAAGGCAGCACTCAGACTGCGGGCTTGCGTGCAGACAACGGTGCCACTGCGTGCACGAAAAAAAGACAAAGGGAAGAGAAAGAGAGCCCGGCGTGTCACGGGGCACGATAGTCTTGAGGCCACCATAGTGCGCCGTTGAGAGGAGAGATGGAACGCTGCCGTTGCAGTGGCGCAGATGACGCGTGCTGCCTGGCGGCCCAACGCTTTTATGTTGAAACCACCGACGCCAGCCCTCCTCCCTCCACCATGTGTACGTTACCGTACGGGTGTCTATCTTAGCCAAAGCTGACTATGCATTTCTCCCTCACCCTCTTCCTTTTTTTTTCTTTCTTGTTTGGCTACTGATAATTTCCTTTCTGATAGTGCTTTATTGTGGGCACACTATAACGATCTATCACTCGTCCGTACGCACCTACATCATAGTGCGTATACAAACTCGGGCACGATGTGCGCAGTCTACGCTCTCGACCCTGCCGCAGCTCAGCAGTGACGCCGTGAAAAGGACCCGAGCACCACCTTCTGGCGCTCACGCCTGGAAGATTTCGCGCCGCCGAAGTCATGCATTCTGTACAGGAGAGCGAGCAGCGATCGACGAGCGTTCTGTACAAAGTGTGTGTGTGTTTGTGCGCGCGTGATATGAAAGAAAGGAGGTGGTGCGAAACGGGGATTCGAGTCGAGGAGGGAGGAGACTGGGAGGGCCTGAGCACGCACAGTCTTTTTTGCTCGCCTCGCGAAAGAAGGACGAGAGAGAAATTTATGAAAGCGGAAGCGGCCGGCAGAGCGGTCGGAAGGAAGGAAGTACGCGAGAGGATATCGAGCGCATTCGAGTTGAGCACCGCGGCGCCGACAACTCCTCGCGTTCTCCTATATATTCTTCGGGACGCGACAAGAGGCCGCGATGAATCCGCATTGTGGCCGTGTTTGCGCGCCTGTTGAGTTCGTGCTCTCGCCGCCTTTTCCAGCGTGCTCTGTAGCCGCGGTCGCCGCGTGATGGATTGATTGTCTTTGCAGGGGTTGCGCGTCGCGCCGCCTCCGACAATGAGAAAGGGGAGGGGGGGGGGTGCGACCGACCGACAAAAGGAGAGAGAAAGGGCGCGCAGAACGCAGGATAAACGCGCGGGAGGAAGCCGCCGACGGGCCGCGTCGCACAGAAGCAGCACACGCGCGCACGCGCGCGTTTTGTGTATCACTATGTCCGTGTCTGTACGTGTGTGCGTGCATGTGTGCGAACGTGTACGAGCTCTTGTGTCGGACGCAGCGGCGGCTGCGAAAAGAAGCTGCCTCTGCGGGGGAGCATGTCCACAGAGGCCGCTCGTATATACGGGTCGCAGCCATTTGAAGGTGCCGAAGGTGACAAAAACGGGGAGTGGGCAAATAGAGAAACACATACACCGAAAATAAGAGAAAACTCGCTGCAGAAAAGACGCGCCCAGGGGGAGAGAAGAGAGTAAGTACGCGGCGGTGGTGTGAAAAGGGAGAAGCAAAACGGGGCTCTCTCCTCGTTGCTCGCTTTCTTCACGGCGCGGCTAAACTTCTCAGCGCGTAAATAAATAGCGCGTTTGGTACCCCTCGAGCCCCGGACCGATTCGCACCGACGGCGCAGGAATACTGCAGCGCCTTCCTTTCCTCCTTGCGGGCCCCCATTCAGGCTCGCCTTTTTCCTCATTCAAGTCTCCCCAACACATTTTAACTTGAATATGGCGTCGTCACCTCTCTTGTAGGGCACCCTGGTCGCGTCACTATTTGCTTGGACGTCGGAGGCACTGGCTGCTGGCCTTAGCGCGCTTCTCCGGGGGCACTCCTGCGCTGCATTAAGCTCCCGGCGAGGCTTTTTGCGGTGCCATAGCATCGCGGGACGAACGATTCCGCCTCGCCGTAGATTCCGTCGCATACGGGAACTTTGATTGTTCCTTTTGCTCGTCTTTGCTTACTTATTTTTATCTAGGGAGGCTCCTCTGTGGTTCGCTACATTTGGCGCGCCGGGCTCTTTGGCACTTCGAGCTCATTGTGGCGTTCGTTCCCCCCCTACTCGGCGCGATTCCCCAGAATGGAGTCACCTTCCGTGGCGGCGGCGTGTCGTCCATCATTCGACCTGGGGCTCCCGAAAGGCAAAGCGCCGCGTCCTGCCCGCTCTCTGTGCGTGCGCCTAGGCATGTGGACATGCGCATGCGTCGGCAAGAGCGCTGTGCCCCGCTCACAATGATCCTCGACCCCCCGCCCCCCCTCTGCCCAATTCTGTTACTCCTCCTTTTTATCCGCTCCTGCTTGCTGGAACGCATGCGTGTCCGCAGCGCTACGCCAAGGTGTTTTGAGCCCGGAAAGAATAGAAAGCGGGCGTTATGAAAGAGGCGGACGGTCCGGGCCCAACTGCGGTTTAGGGCTTGCAAGTCGCTGCGGCTTGTTGTCGGGGTGTAATGCAGCGTGTTCAACTTTGTCAGCAGCCAAGGGCTTCGGGCCTTCTACTCGGCGCCTCTTTAGCGGGGCTCCGGCGCTTTGCCCTTTGCGGGCAATAGCCGTACGGGAAGAAGAGAGGGGGGGGTGAGCCCGGCACCAAGTCCTTGTTTAGCGGGTGGGGGACGGGGGCCAGTGCGTCCCTGATATGGCAGCTGCCTGAAGACCGTAGAGAAAGGGTCCCCTTTGAAAGCGGTGGGCTTGAGAGCTCGGCCGTCCGTTTTGGAGCAAGTACTGCTTCTATCTCAACCAGAACGGGGGCAGTTCTCTGTTGCCGCGGTATGCCTTGCGTAAGTGCTTGCCTGTGCATAGAGGTCATTGTATATCTTCGGCGTGCGTTTGGATGCATGAAGCGGAGGCGCGCTCGTTAGTCACTCACTGTTTTGGTTAAAGTGAAATCAAAGGTAGCATGGTGCGTTGTCTTGCCGGCATTCAAGTGGACCCTATGTTTGAAAACAAAGGCTAGGAGCGTTTGGCGAATATTGCTCATTTAGCTTGCCGCAAAGGAGAAGCAATAGCTCTCTTGCAAAAGTTGTTCAACGCTGTTGGCGCGTCGAATGATCCAGAGCCACAGAGGGCGCAGCGATATCATACGTCGCCGAAAAATGACGCCGTATGTATTCTCCAGTCACCACTCCGTCCTGAGATGGATTTTATTACCGCCCGGTCCGTTCCGAAATGTTGCGTATTCTTGAGAAGGTATGCGACGACAATTAACTTAAGATTGGGACATCAGCCTATATGCAGCGCGAAAAACGACACTTAAGTCATGCCAGCAGTATGTTTAGACATGACTGGTGCATTGTGTGGTATATATATGGCTTTCTTTAATGAACCTATAGTATACGGAGCAGTGATTGAAACAAAAAATAATTTTTCTTCGCCTTGCGTCCACACGTCCAAGCACACATTTTGTTTGCTCATCCGGGAGGTTATAAAGCCTACCACAGACTGCAATTGCCTCTTTGGTCCGCTTGATGAGACTGGAGTCTATAGCTTGTATGCTGAAGACATATGTAACAGTTTTATTCAATCCATACGCGTGAACTTCGTTTCGATGTCGTTCATTGCAGCTAAAGGACACTTGACAGGACACTTCTATATATACACGTGTTCCCAAAAGAACTCGGATGCGTCAGCGACTGCCCGTTGAGCGGCAAGACCCCCGAATACCTGTTTACAAATTTTGTCCCCGTGTATTCTCCACAAAAGAAGAAAGAAAAGGCGACGGTGCGCGTAACGGTCACTTATCCATTACACTGCTAAGCCGTTCGCACCAGCGCTCCGGGCCGACGGGGCCGCATAAGCGGACCCTATAGCCATAGCTCCCGTTAGCGCGCGTCCTCGGCATGTACGCAGCAGGCGCAGCCGGCAGTTGTTTCCCCTCGGTTGCGACCGAGCGTCCGGACAGTCGCGGTGTGCGGATGCGACGTGGCGTGCGCGCTTCGTCCGCGCGGGTCACCCGCACTGGTGAGGCAGGGAGGGGGGGGGGGGGGGAGCTGTAATTCAGCACTAAACAGCTGTTGGGCTGACAGTTTCCCCGCCGCCGTGAATGGTGGTGTGCTGTCGCTTGTCCGTGGCTCTGCTCTTCTCTCGTCCGTTCTAGTTGCCGATGCCAACGCGCCGCTCGATGTACACGCTCGCCGTTCTGCTCCCCCCTTTCTGTCGAGTCCCCGCTGCCACGTACTGCTTGCTCTCTCGCTCGTTGGAGAAGCCGTGAAAAATTCTTCTGTTCGGCAGTATGTGGTATACGTGCGGTAGTAAATGTGTGTGCGCATCCGTGTGCGAGAAGGGAGCGGGAGCATAGCTTCCCTGCGTTCAACTGGCGGCGATGGATCGGGAGCGCGAAAACGGAGAACGGAGGGATGCAGGGGTGTAGAGGCAGGAGGGGGGGGGGGGCGTAGTTGCCGGGGCGGCGGCCCCTTTTCAGGAGCGAACGGCATGGCCGTGTGTGACACGCCGCCTCAGCGGGACAGTAGTGCGCGACAGCAGAGCGTGCGCGCTCCTCTGCCGCGGCCACATGTTCCTCGCGGCAGCGGTGCATGCAAAGGCGGCGGCGGCGACGACAGCTTTTGCCTTCAGTGGCCAAGCGCCGGCGGGGGATCGAAAACGGCGCGGCGCTTTGGCTCTGCGAGGCCGCCGCCGCCCCGCTATACACCGCTGCTCCGCAGGGCTGTGCCCCTGCGGTGGGGTTTTCTGTGCCCGTCACAGCAGGATGCGACACCCTACTCTTTTTACGCGGTACTTGCTTTCGCTGCTCCTTGCCCTTCTGCCCGCTCTCGTTGTTGGGACATATATGACCGATAAGTCGACGTTGTCATACTAATGCGCTGGCTCCTGGCGAGGAGTACGTACCCGGCCGTCGCTTCTCGGGAGGCGAGTGGCCGTTCGTTGGCCGTTTCTAAAGTGATTAGCACCGGTCGCTGCAGGTAGCCTTGAGAGCCGCTATGGAAAGCAAGACACCCTTGTCTGTGTTCGCACGGATGACGTGAGTGCGTGCTCATTCTTCAAGATAGTGTAGGACGTTTAAATCTGCAGTTCAGCAACTATATTGTAGCGTGTTTCCAAACAAGTTTTGCTCAGTCTCTGACTCCCTTTATGGATCTCGTCAGCACAGGGCTCGAGACTATGTTCCAGTGCACGTCTTTTGTAACGGGATATTGTAACAATTTTTTGCTCATTTATTCCTTTCCGGCGCTTCGTCAGTAGTCCGAGCGACGCCCTGCTTATATTATCATTAGGGTTGACCCGTCGTTTGCAGTGGATGATAACACAGGAATTGAATCGAGCGATATGAATCCGTATACTATATTGGCTTAGTTGATCATTTAGTTGCTCATGTTTCTTGCAAGAATAGATAGTGCACGGAGATATGCTGACGTTTCCTTTGTTTTCCTATGCTTGCAGGAGCGGCCGGGCGGCACGCCCCTGGCCATGCTGGCGGCTCAGTGCAACAAACTGGCCAGTAAGAGCCCTCCGCCGCTGGCGGACGCGGCCGTGGGCAAGGGCTTCCACCCCTGGAAGAAGGCCGCACCGCAGGGCAGCAGCTCCTCAACGCCCCCGCCGCAACAGCAAACCTCGTCGTCGTCCGGACTCGGACAGCAGCACCCGAGGCTGGCTCACTCGGGCTCCTCTCCTTACCAGCACAACCACCAGAGGACGCCAGGTACGAAGCCTGCTGGCACGGTATTCTTACGTTGCCGTCCAGTGAGAATGGGTAGACAAAGCGTTGATTATTCCTTATCATTATGAACGCTTTGCTAATTAGAAATTGACAACATTTTAACAGCCAAAACCTTCTGCTAGGCTATGATGCTTTAATAAGTCTGTGTAATTCTAATTTTATTGCGTGGCCTTTTTTTTTCGAGCATTCGTGTTGAAGTTTCCTTGTATTACAAGCACAGAAAGCACTTCACACTGCTTCCAGCATTGCATGTGTAAACAGTGGCAAGTGGTGCTCGATAGGACCCGACCCGTACTCTGTCGACCAACAGGAAACATCGTGGCCTATCACTTGGGCCAAGAACGCTATTCTTTGTAGCATGCTTGCAGCCACCAGAGTTTGCTGACAGTGTAATTAGAGACAGAAAAAAGTATCACGAACGATACGGAGTGACTGTGTATAGCAACCACGCAGATGTTGGAGGTCATGCTTAACCACGCGCGTCACACGCAGGCTCAGCGGTCTCGAGTGGCTCTGTGACGACGGTGACCACGACGCCCTGCAGCTACCCATCCGAGTCGCTGTTCTACCCGGGCGTCTCTGCGGCCGCCACGACAGGAGTGCCCTCAGCCGGCGCGGCTAGCGACTCCCTCCTGGCCAAGGTGGAGCCCCTGGGCCGCATGTATTCCCACGCTTACTGCGACAACTGGCCGTACGCGGCGGCGGCGCACATCAAGCCCGAGACGGCGAACGCGTTCAACTCGTCTCCCTGGTGGGAGGTGGGCGCCGGCGGCTCGTGGCTGGATGCCACCGGCCACTCGCAGCTGCCCAACGCGTACGCGGCCGCGGCCGCCGCCAGCTCGGACTACGGTCTCGGATCGGGCCTGGCCGGCAGCCCGCTGCTGGGCTCCTCCCCGCTGCTGCAGGACACGTACAAGTCGATGCTTCCTGGCCAGGGTGCCCCCGGCGTCGCGTCGCCGTTCTCACTGGCGCAGCCGGCGCTGCCGCAGGTCGCCGCCTCCTCTCCGCGGTCACAGCGGAGGTGAGTGACGCACTCGCATGCATTCCTCTGGCACCGCGCTTCGTGCTTTTGTCATTTGTCCTTTCGTTTAAGGCGACAAGGCTGAACGCTGGGCGTGTTGGTACATGACCAACTATAAGGCAAAGACCAGCGAACGAAACGCGTACGCAAGAAACAGGGAGTACACAGGGCGAATGATGGTATAGACACGCGCAGCAGGACAGCATGCGTATGCGTTCTGTGTGACCAGCACTCGTCCTGTGTACTATATGTTTCTTCTGTATGCGCTTCTCTCGTTGGTTTTCGTCTTAGTTCATTTACGGCGTCCTCTGCAGGTCTCCTTAGTACGAGGCGCATTCCTTACTGTTCACACGATGCCTCCTATACGTTCGCGTACACTGCAATACCTGTTCAGCCTTTATAGGATCCTCGCACTGCTAAATTTATTTTTCAACTATATATTTTGTATGAGACATGCCAAGATGAAACTTTGGCACTGTCTATCTATCGGCCGTGATTAAAGTTTTCTCTATAATCATCATTGAGAAAATGCCCGTATTCCGAGAATGTCGAGGAAGACAGCACGCGCTGTCCAAGTACCTCCACAACGTGCTAGGTTTTCTGCAATGTTTCCCTGAACATGCTCTAAGTTGACAAGCTCATTAATCAGTTGGCTTTGCAACAGCCCTCGTCGAGCAAACCAAGTCACCATTATCGTGACAGTAGCTCTAACGTAGGCGCCCGTCCAGACAGCACGCGCTTTCGCTTGCTTTCAAAGCGCCCCCTGTAACGACACTGACGTGGTATCGCTGACACGCTCGCAGGTACACGGGCCGGGCGACCTGCGACTGCCCCAACTGCCAAGAGGCCGAGCGGCTCGGACCCGCCGGGGCCCACCTGCGCAAGAAGAACATCCACTCGTGCCACATCCCGGGCTGCGGCAAGGTGTACGGCAAGACGTCGCACCTCAAGGCGCACCTGCGCTGGCACACAGGCGAGCGACCTTTCGTCTGCAACTGGCTCTTCTGCGGCAAGCGGTTCACGCGGTCCGACGAGCTGCAGCGCCACCTGCGCACGCACACGGGCGAGAAGCGCTTCGCCTGCCCCGTCTGCAACAAGCGCTTCATGCGCTCCGACCACCTCAGCAAGCACGTCAAGACGCACAACGGCGGCGGATCGTCGGGCGACAAGAAGGGCTCCTCCTCGGGATCCTGCTCGGACTCGGACAACTCGCAGAGCGAGGCCCCCCACCCGATGGGGGGAGGAGGAGGGGGCCTGCCGCCCTCACAGCTGGGCTCGGCGGGCTTGTCCCAGGGCCTCGCCCTGGGCCCGCCGCCTCCGCCGCACGTGCCCCTCGGCGTGCTGGGCGCGCACGTCGCCCAGCACCCGGCCGACGCGCACCGACACAAGTAGGGGGGAGGCTCGCCGCTCGTGCCGCGAGACGGCGCTGCTGCTGTTTCACTCGTGGTGCCTGTTATATAGCGAATGCCCGCTACTGCGCAGTCGAGGACGCCAAAAGCGCCAGCCTGCCACGCCGCTCAGTGTGACAAATGCGTCGTCAGCCCTCGGCTGACTGCCTGCGTCTGTATAGAAGGTTTATTTAATGAAGATGCGAGGAGTCAACTCCACGAGCACTCCAGTGGATTAAACTAGTATATACCGTGTCAAGGAGCAGGAGTAGTTGATACGAAGGAAGACCTGTTTATTTTAAATTGAGGTGTCTACATGTCAGTCCATTAGGGTACCGCATGGAGTAAGAAATGCCACAGAAGATGATTCGAGGACGGATCGACTAGTGGCGCTAGCGTTCCTGGAAATGTTCCTAAATATTCGCTGAGAACCCTGCGCAGCGAGCTCGTCAGCTATAGCTGTCGTTTACCCGACGTTGAAAGCGGTGCACTGGCGCTCGAGTGAAACAGCAGAACGCGCTCGTCTTCGGCGCGGCGTGGTGCTTCGCGCCCTCGTCACCGATACGCTATACAGCTGGTGTAGTGAGTGACCGGTCGGCGGCAATGGCGGTGACAGCGCGTCCTGGTGCGCCCTGGGGTGCGTCGGCGCTTGTACGAAGGGCCTGTCGGTGGCTGCAGTACTCCGGAGAACCATCCGTGCCGTGCTCTGGAGAGGGAGGGCGAAGGGCCGACGGACCTGTGCGACGGTGCAGCGGGCGCCCTAGAACGCCCCGCGGATGTTGTGTGCGCTGTGTGCGGGCAGCTTTCTTCCCGGTTCGCGTCTGCGCGCTGGTGGCTTGTTGAACTCTGCGCGTTGGCTATCGGTGGAGAAGGAGGAGCTCTCGAAACTGTAAGACTTGGGAGGGGCCATCGATCACGTGGGTTGTTTGCAACGTTAATTACGGCCTTGCTAGGGAAAGTGTTGAGAGAAGTGGTTACACCTCCGATTACCACTGATTGACATTTAATTTTCCTACGTTTCCGGGAGGAAGAGATGGTAGATGAATTGCGCCTGGATAGTTAATAAAATTCTGGCAGTACCAACCAATCATTTAATGGAAGCTTTAAAACTTGCCCTAGTGGTGGCTATATTAGGCCACATTAGCTTTCCTGGTGCGATTAATATTCATTTGCTTGGTTTTATATTTAGCGAGTCGTTTTGTTATCTGTGGATATTAATATGAACCTAGAATATTGTCTTGCTCGCTAAATGGAAGTGTGGTCCTTGAAATAAAGCTCTGGAATTTAATTTTAAAGAACTGCTTCAACGGAATATGTGTCAAAATTCGAAAGCTGTACGCGATATCAGGTGTTAACACTTACGCGCTGTACGACGAATAATGTTCTCGGGGGACTCTCTGGAGAAGCCGATTAGGCGATTAGCGGTGGCTTGTATTTGAGCTCTGGAAAGAACGGTTTTCACAATTGGCTTGCGATCGCGTTTCGGGAGTGACCGGCCTCGCGACGCGCTCCAAGTCACCACGCGGGTGACGCCTCTATCACCGAGCCGCGAATGAAAACAAAGAGCCGTATAGCAGAAGAGGGAAGGCATCGTTTGCCATACGTCGCCTTCCTGTCAAGCCGACTCCGTGTGTGCCTCGTGACTTTCGAACTGCCGGCAGCACTGTGCATCAACGTGATGGAAACTGCTTCGTGGTGTGTGTTTGTGTGTGTGTCTGCGCGCGAAATAGATGTATTTCTTTCATTTTTTTTTTTCGGCGATGACGCGACAGCGTTCGTCTCTTTATTAATGTGTGCGCGCGAAAATCGCTCAGCTAGAAGGTCTTAAAACGCGCGAATTTTGCGCGCGGTGACCTAAGTTTTCTTGTGCTATTAGAAAAAGAATATTGTCGTCGAGCTTTATATTGTACTACAGTGCGAGTCTTTCTTCGATGAAGAGACTATGAGACTTTAAAAGAGTTCTGCCACGGGTTTTCAGTGATCTAGGACATTGTACATAGTGACTCAACAAAGGAAAGAACTCTGTGCAATTGTAAATTTTTCGCCCACTTTTTTTAAAAGTTGTCTCTCAATGTGTTCGCATGTGTGTCTACGTGTGCATCATGAACGCTAGTAAAGAAAAAAAATAAGTCCCGGAGATTCGAACTATGGTGAACGTTCTCTCTACTGAGATTGAGCGTAATTTCTGAAGTGCACTCATAGAGGTATCCTTAGCAGAGATGCCAACAGAACGCCAGTACACGTGGCATGGCGCTGACGTCATTGTTTACGTGGTACTTTGGTACCGCATGCTGTTGCGGCGGAAGGCAGGGCTGAACAGAAGCCGCGAATTTAAGGTAATGCAACTGAATAGGTATTTTTGTCGCAGGATTGAACGAAGTGTCATGGAGCGTGCAAAGAAAAGTTCATTTTCATCATTTTTTTTGTATGTGTGTACTGTGCCACGGACTATTCAAATTGAGTACATCCATATTGTTTCGGCTGGGACGAACTAGTGTAGTTGTATTGGAAGATCTATGTAATTATTGCAGTTAGCGATGGCATGCGACACTCAAATCTGCTGTCCCAGGTGTGGTCATTCGAAAAAAAATATAAGAGGCAAGCGTGCAGAAAAGCGGTTATATCTGTTCAGTAATCCAACTGGGCACCAGCCAACAATTCATTTTCAACATTGTGCACAACCGCCTAATGTAAGACTGCAGGTAATCGAACCTTAGGAAATGACCTCAAAATTTCCGTGGCCTATAGCGCCAAAGGCTGCAAAGTTACGTTTGCAGCCATTGTGGTATCGCCGATACACGCCTCACAGGACACTTTCAGATTGGGAGTGTGTGGAGCGTCTTCACGGCTCACAGGGTCTGTGAAAGTTTGTGCTACATCTTTGGTGAAACTGACATTTACGCAACAGAGCTTGCGATGTGCCTCATTTTGCAGAGGACGCTATTTATGAACGTATTCTCGTAAGTGTTGGCACGGAATATTGCTTGAACGCGGACCGAGCGTCCCGAAATCCAGATTTGGAGAAAAGGTGTCTCGCGCGTGAAGAAAGAAAGGAAGAGGGGATTCGTGAATGAGCATGTGTGAAAGTTCTCGTAAGAAAACGTAAATAAATAAGCAGATTTGAAACTTCAGCCCTGAACTACTTCCGTTGCACGACAACTTTGCATCGCCATGGACTTGCAAAATGGCCGGGCCAGGTTAGTCACTTGTGCAAGCGTTGGCTTGACTTCGGAAAGTGGTGCCATCCCGACATTGCCGCGGAGAGTGTAACAAATGTGTAACTTCCTTGACCGTGCGTGTCGTTGTCGTGACTCCGTATACCGATTGGAGTAAGAGCATAAAAATCTTCGCATGCGCTCAGCTCTGACGATCGTTTAGACGGTTTTGTTTTCTACTTGCTTTCAGTATTTTTTTTTTTTGAACTGTAATTCCTGACGGTGACAATTCCAGTGCTATTGACAAACGAATAAAAAGAAAGGCAAATGCTGACGAGCATGTTCCTACAGAATTGCGAGTCTTGTGGTCATTTTTCTGTGTGTTGCGTGTCAAGCTTGGATTTCTTGAACGTATTTCTTCGCGAAGAGCATGAGAACATTGACGTCATCCTATTGCCGCGTATAATTGAACATGGTGAAAGACTTTGCACGTGAAAGGTATGTATGCGGCAATATTCTGTGACTGATGACACATCACCGGCTGTCAGATACACGCCTTGCTGGACCTCGGTAGAACTGCGCTAAGTATTGCAAGACACACGAAGATGAACGAGCACGGCACACAAGTATCCACGTAAATCCTTCGTGTGTGTCTTGTAATAATCAGCGAAGTTTTCATGATGTTGTACCGACTAGCCTTGATGAAAGCAGGTGTCTGAACTCTTGTTCAACCCTTGTGGTGATCAAAAAATTTGTTTACGGTAGTGAGACAAAGCAGAAGTAGCGTGTTTGGTTTATATATCGTTTGTATGTGATCGTGCACATTCTGAAACCTCGAACGTTTATCGTTCACGGGCGAGCAATTCGTCATCATGCAGCGGCAGTTCGTCAACTGGGTGGATCTAAATATATGTTGGGAACGGGTGGTCTAGCACTTCACGTGTGTCCCCCGACTGCCTTCCGCAACTTATAATACATGCACATGACGGTGTTAGTGACCGTATCATAACCAGCGGGCGTAACGATGCTGTTTATGAGTATCTGGATCTTCTGTGCCAGCCACCACCAACACAACCGGCCATCATACTAACGAGAGCGCACCATGCGAATGTGGGTACGGATAATGCCGAGAGCGAAGGGAAGAGTTTTACACTGGCAAAATTAACAACTCTCACACTCAAACAGCGTCGATAAAACAACCATAGCAAATCAAGAATTTACAAGCATGCGATATGTTGTGATTCCTTCCTGTGCGGTCATTTCCAGTGCGACGGAACTGTGCTACTGACAACAGAGACGCTTGGGCAATTTGTATTCATCATTTCTTGAATATAGTGTGGAACTAGAAAGAGAGCGAGAATAAGGAATAGGAGATGCGCTTAACCGTCACAAAAAGAAAATGTTCATTGAAACCAACTCGATATGAACACTTATGTTGGCCACGGTGTCGCAATATCTATGTAGTGCAATTGCGCTCATGCGTAAGGAATTCGATGAGCCGAATTCACAAAAGTTTCGTTCGTGAGAGCTGTTTACCATATAGGTGGGCCAGCTTCGCTAATATGTTCAATGCCACGATTGGCTGTCATCTGCTCTTGCGAATAGCTTTAGCGTAAGAACTTTTTTGTGGATGCGGGCCCTGAATTGCACAGCAAACTCACGTGCTGTCAAGGCACAACTATTCATAAAGTGCTGCCGATGCATGACGGATGCAGAAACTTCTGATCTTCCAGTCTTCGCTACAGTGTACAGATACGATTGCTCGCAATTGCAGTACCTCGCTTTGATCAAATACCATTATCAGAGCAAACTATTTCGGAATGCTTTTCATAAGCCATCGCAGCTGACGGCGACGAAGGCACTCCTACAGTTTTTAAGGAAATAGAGCTGCACAAGTTGCTGTAGCCTGAATTGGCGTTCGTTGCGCTGCCCATGATCCTGCCATGCTCCGATAGTGTGCGGTGATCATGACCAGCCATGATTGTGCTTCTATGCTCCCTGCCTCTCTCTCAACTTTCTTATATTTCAACACCATTTCCCCAATTCGTCATTATAGGCAGCAAACGAAATTTTTCGTTCTGGTTAACCTCCTTCCCCTTTATTTTGTCTACTTCTCTCTCTCTCTCTTCAGGTAGGGAACCCCTCAACTATTTATATATTGAGCTCATTATTATGGTGGTTAGTGATTGTAATGTGATCAAAGCGAGGGGATAAACACGATCCTTTTTCTGTGCGTTATCGTTCTGGTGTCGCACTGTTTTAAAGTAACGATGTATAAACCACGGCAAGCGCATTCTTCTGGAAACTCGCAGTGCCATATATTATGCTGAGGACGGGAGTAAGGTCACACGGGCATTATTCTCATCTTCTATTCGAAAACGGGCGTTGCAGGTCGCTAAACGTTCAAGATTTAGCGCACGTGTATTGCCACACAGGCCTGTCTGACACGACCGGCGACTTTTGCTCGCATGTCCTTAGTAAACAAGACGTAACTTACGTTGAACATTGTGAACTAAATACTAAACGTTTCACATGCTTATATATATATACTGGCCTACAAGTCCGCTAGTTTTCAGTAAGCGTACGCCTTGTCAGCTACGAGCCGGTCTGACCTATTGCGATGCAACGTTATTTTGTCCCTTGCGGCTTGGCCAGAAACCTCAGAAAGCGACACGCGCATTGCTACTGTTGCTCAATTCGACACACCTCTGTGATCGTGTGTAGCCTCGAGGTGCACCTCCAGTTGAAGCGTCACCCTAGGCGTTCTCCCTCGTTCCTTTCTTTTCATCCTCAACCCCCCCCCCACGCCCGCTTCCTTGCTTTGTGCAGGGCAGTAAAGCGGACACACGTTTGGTTCACTTCCCTGCCCTTGCCATCTCTCTCGTGTTCTATCTTTGCCGCTGGGTGCAACGTTCGTGAAGACTTATTCGTTTCTCACTGACATGAGTGGTACATCTACTTTCATGCGACAGTTGCAGGGGAGAAGAATCTATTCAACATCTTATATACATCTGTCCCTGCTATGAGGAGCGGCGTCTTTTGCTTCGCACCACTCTAGGTCACTTTGACTGAAGACCATTTCAGTAGTTTGTGGAGTTCAATCTCTACAGTTCAATGTCTTTTAACTTATCTCAGCGCGTAGATGAGTGACGGTCCTATGGGGATGTACTGTAAAACCATTTATTTTCGCGTCCCTTTACCTTCCGCGAATTTCACAATTGGAAAATAGTACGTATTCAAGGGCGCGCGAAATAACCAAGGAAGAAGTATGGGCACTATATGTTAAAAACTAAAAATTTATTTTGCCAGCTAGTCCTGCTGTCTGTACCCCTTCAAACGTGGCGCATTCGATTTCTTTGGCTACGCAAGCTACAAACTACGCTATTTTGAAAAGGCAAAATAAATTTAAAAAAATAAAACGCAAAGGAATAGCCGCGATTATGCCCTCGGTTCCCGATTTGCGAACGACTGGGCCGGGAAACTGTACAGCTTTACAGTATGTGAGGCCCCACTGTTTCCATTGCACGAATGTATGAATCATTTAGCCAATAATGTAGAAGCTAACCCCTCCAGTGGAAGCCGGCTTCGCCACGCATTTACGCCTTGACTGCAAAGTATATATTACAAGCACAAAACGTGACGTAGATATTAACAAAAAGCACATGATCTACAGCACCCTTTCTGCAGAATGTGCACTTTATAAGTAACCACTACTCTATAGACATAATCTTTCTTTATTTCAACACATTGCAGCACCGGAAGCCTACTCAACAAGAGGGAGTACAACATATTCGCACAATATAAAACAAGTGGTTGACAATATATGAAGGAAAGTCAGCACGCAATAAAGATCGGTCATCATGTAAAACTTCACAGCGTTCTGTGCGGACAAAACAACCATTAAATCATCTCAATGCAGTGATGAGACAGCGATATATTCAACGCATGACATTGTCTAGTGTATATGGGTCTAGTGAGCACCATGCAGTTGTTGAATAAAGGAAACAGAGGAAAGTTCATCAGAGTACGAAAAAGAAAAACTTGTACGAGACTCTATACGTGCTGATAAGGGAGTCAGGGAGCCGATCTCGAGATTGGAAAGGTAAAAACTGGGTGAAAAAGTCCCTGTCGACGCAAAGATAAATGAAGAGTGCGACTTTCTTTTCTACAGACTCGGTTTTATCGATATACGACCATGGAACGCGTAACTGTACGTACACTGAGAAGATACCTTAAGAAATGCTACTACATCACCATTCATCTGCACCTGGAATGTAACGGCGCACACCTGGTACACTAGAGACCTAGTGCGTGCGTATTTCACAACGAAAGCGCCAGTAACAATTGCAACTTTCGGTGTCACACTAGCGAAATATATTGTTGTGGCGCCTCTTTCAACCGTGTTGTAAGGCCGCATGCTTATTTCACGTAGTTTCACAGCGCCGCGAGTTGCCCACGTGTAAGGGCACGGGTTCGCTCCCCTACCCGTCCGGGCGGCAACCGCTTGGATTTTCTTTTCGTTTTTGAGCGCCAAGAAAATCCCGCGCGGTGTCGGGTGACGAGTCGCAGTGCGCGCCGTAGAGCTGCGGTACGGATGCGAAGATCGCTTTCGGAAAACGTGGTCTTGTAAACATTGAGTTCGAATTCCACCGATGGTCATAATTTGTCTCCGCGAGTAAACCTCAAGCGAGACTGGCGTACGCGGTGTTGCAGCGCCACCTCGTGAACTCTTTTCTGGCTAAACACGCCACCGAGGTTTGAAATGGTCTGGTAATAAATTGTACGTGCCTAGCGTTTCTTGCTGGAGCCGTGAATGACTACGTGCAAATGGGAAGGAGAAACATAGCAGTAGAAAGAAAGACAGAAAGAAAGAACGAAAGAAAGAAAGGAAGAATGAATGAATGAATGAAAGAATTGGTTCTGTTTTCCAATAGCTTTACTTCTAAGAGTAATCCTATCTCTGTGTTGTGGACTAAACATTAAACTCTTATTGGCAATTGCACCTGCGGGACGGGCCAACGGCCCTACCACCCTTCTTCTTTGACTGTTTGAGCTATAATAAATCGAGACGATATCCTGTCACTCAGCCTGAACTGAAGTCAGGATTGCTGATAGATCAGTGAGGCTCCGTACAATGTACGTTAAAAGGAGTCTGGGCAGTAATCAGATTTGCCGATCGATCAGCGAGGCACCGTAGATTATATAGTTTGGGCTCTAGCAGTCAATGAGACAGTCGACGAGTGAGACACTGCTTGCTGTATTGTCCAAGGTATCATTCATTTGCTTTACCTGTAATTTATCTGCATAGAAACATTTACCTATAAACATCTCTTGTCCATCAGGTCCAGATCGCTTCCTGTCTGCGTTTAATCATAACTGCCGATCATCATCCGAGAAACTTCACGCTTCAGTGAAGAACAGCTAAGCAAGAAATACAATCGACACAAAATTAAGTTATGGGGTTTTACGTGCCAAAACCACTTTCTGATTATGAGGCACGCCGTAGTGGGGGACTCCGGAAATTTCGACCACCTGGGGTTCTTTAACGTGCACCCAAATCTAAGTACACGGGTGTTTTCGCATTTCACCCCCATCGAAATGCGGCCGCCGTGGTGGCCGGGATGCGATCCCGCGACCTCGTGCGCGACACAAAATCTTACTGCCTGATGATAAAGACTGCTAATCATCTGCGCGACTTATTCTTCTGCACCACGGCGAGGAGTCAGCAGGAGAGACCATGGGGCTGTCATTGAAAATGTATAAATTTGACCGATCAATGTTAGCTTTCTTGGAATCTTCCAGCACATGCGACCTCTTTTGACTGACTGAACGATAAACACTTGAGCGTGTGTGTACGTGCAGTGAGCTTAATTTATTTTCTTGTCTTTTGCAGCGAAGCTGTTGATGCGATTATAAGCGGCCAAAAATGTTATATGCTAGTTTTCACGATTTTCTGAAAAAGAAAAACATGAAGTATACTCAGGAAGCAAAAGTACGCTTACGAAGTACACTTACGAAGTAAATTTTTTTTTTCAGAAGGAAAAGGGGGAGAGGACGGGGGATATGGGCAAGGCGCCTTGTTTACATTCGGCCAAAAAAAGGGGCACGTTATGAGTAATGTGTCTGCAAAGTTTAAAGTGTGGGGCCTAACGAAGGCCTTTGCAGTAAATAGCAAATTATGTGTGTAAGCGATCTGGAGATTTGTAAGCGTGTTTTACAAAGTAGAATTTATGCCGCTGCCGTGGGAGAACTGTGAACTCAACACTGACATCTCAACACCGAGCTCGTCTCTTGAGCATATCTGTCCATGGTATTGTAATACTACCCCCCGGCTGCAAAAGCACAGTCCTTGGGCTGTTAATCCGAGGCGCGTGGAGAGTCGTAGTCTGGTGACGTGGAAATGCCACTAGTTATCACAGCGGTTGTCACAGGTACCGGATTACGGTACCAACGACAGATGCTCAAGACACTCGCTTGCGCCAAGAGCCCAGACACAAGATCGTCTTTCTCGCGACGGCTTGTCTCTTGAGCATCGATGGTGCCGTAATCCTATATTTAGAAGACGTATTCAAAGCCCCCTTAACAAGAAACACACATTACATACGCAGAGGATGACACGAAGATACTCATATAAACATATAACGCGTAATACGGAGTCAGTGCGTGACCTGCGATTTGAGGCTCCTCATGCTGAAACAGTGATTTGATAGCAAAGCACACGAAAAGTCGCTAACATGGAAAAATCATAAAGTCAAGAAATTGAAATAAAGGAAAAAAAAAAAAGAAACTCGTTCCGAAGCACACGATACGTCACTGACGCGAGATAGCTGAAATTAAATACTTTGCGATAATAATTACTTCGTGCAAACTATACAACCCTATTCACAAAAAACTAGTAAACTAAAATTAGGAATGTTTGTCCACCGGAGTGGAACCTGGAGCTACAAAGGAAATACATTTGGGTTTCTCAAAAGGAAGGATTCGCATATTAAAAGAAAGCATTCGTCCTGGTCCGAGGATTCGTCCTGGTCCGGATCGACTCGGGGACCGACGCTTTTCCGGGTGTGGTGTAAACATTTCCAGGACAAATTTATCTTAATCTGCGAATCTTTCTAAGAAACCCGTGTGGTATTTCTTTTGTAGCTTCATGCCACCCTTTCGTGGACGACAGTCTTCCCGTTTCATAAAACTTCATCGATAACTGCGCGCGTCCGCGGAACTGATTTCTCATAAAGGATTATAGAAAGTGAACCGTCCATAAGAAGATCAGCTAAGGCCTTCACAGCTTCTCTTTGCCTATGGGGACAACACCAGGGTACAAGCAATTTCTTCGCCGATGAAGCACGCCTAATAAACCAAAGGCACCAGCGCGACCACGAAGTGCTTCCCGACAGTGGTCAAATTCTAAGAATTCGATGGGGATGTGCGGGGGATGTGCGTTCTGTATACACATAAGCGTCTGAAGTGTCACACTGTACGCACAGTTGGAAGAGGACCCCCTTTTTGATGTTTCCTGGCCAAGAGGCCAGGAAACATCATTATTAACACGAAATAGCTTCTGCCGTAAAATGGAATATTAAAGAAAAACTTTATTTAGCTAGGGCCAAGGGCCTGACTTTTCCCTACCACAATATGGAGCTACGCTCTCGTTAGGTGGCCGCTAAAACAATTCGGAAAAGAAAAGAGAAAGAAAGGGGAAAAAGTCATCAAGTGAGAAAATTACACAGAAGTGCATTTCTTTGCACTATTGGTCAGCGTATGGAGGCTATATAAGCATGGTTGCCGGTACTAGCGTTGGGCGAACATGTAGACTTCACATATATGTATATATGTAATATATGTATATATTCACAAATATATCCGCCGATATACTAGCCGACCCAGCATCAGCAGCCCCGCCACATCCGGTACAGTAGGAAAGGAAAGCTTCGCTTTTAAAGCTGTTGCAGCTTTCCGAAGTCAACCCTTATGGAGTCGGAAGGGCTATGAAACGTTGCGTTCGGTTTAATAAATCAAGTCGATGTTTGTGTAATTATCCTATTGCCAAATGCAGTCTGGCCATTGTAGTGGTATACCCCCAGATGGTGAACATCTTTTCTACTGAAAGTGTTACGCGTAGCACGTGTTCAGAGAAGCGGATACAGGTTAATAAACTATTTTATGTTATTCCCCAAGGGATGGACGGATGGATCGGATGGATGGATCGGATAGATTGATGGATGGATGGATGGATGGATGGATGGATCCATCCATCCATCCATCCATCCATCCATCCATCCGTCCGTCCGTCCGTCCGTCCGTCCGTCCGTCCGTCCGTCCGTCCGTCCGTCCGTCCGTCCGTCCGTCCGTCCGTCCG
Source organism: Dermacentor andersoni (assembly GCF_023375885.2). Taxonomy (NCBI): domain Eukaryota; kingdom Metazoa; phylum Arthropoda; class Arachnida; order Ixodida; family Ixodidae; genus Dermacentor; species Dermacentor andersoni. Next base: position 75,079,698 of record NC_092815.1, on the reverse strand, counting down.
TCCGTCCATCCATCCATCCATCCATCCATCCATCCATCCATCCATCCATCCATCCATCCATCCGCGTAAGTTTTCGTGCTCTTATGGTGGTCGTTTCGTTAACTTGGTCTGTACCAAAATTGGCATAGTATGACAAGAGTGTATGACGAACATAAATGACATGACATGACATGGATGCCATGTAGGTCATGAAACAGCCGCCTACATCTTGGCGTACTGCTTTGCATAATATCGACTCCCACATGGCGTGTGATCTGCCGGCTTTTTTTCACAAGACTATTGCAAATGTAACTCGGATATGTATACTATTTCGGAACTGTCGTTTTCTTGGCTTCACTGCCTGTAGGGTTCGTCATCATCATCGTTTATTTTCCCTTAAGGACCCCTGTTGGGGTATTGGGGGCGTTACAGAAGATACGAATAGAAACAAAGATATGGTTACAATTTCCTACAAAAATCAGCCTTTGCATTCGCATGAGAACAAAGAAAAAAGAAGGCCGAGAGGCACACTGAATACAATGCAAAAGCAAATCAGCAGAACAATCACAATGTGAAACGGCAATCGCAAAAGAACGAAAACACAGTAAAGTCATTATAAGGTTAGGGATCGAGGTGATCGGTAAGCAGCTGTTTGAAGATAATGGGGTTACGTTAGTTGACAACTCATACTGCTAAATTGTTCCACTCTACGTTGGCGCTAGGTAGAAACGATTTATTAAAGGAAAATGTTGAAGCATGCAAGCGCTGGATGCTGCAGGAGTTAAAAAGTCGACTAGATGTTTGGGTTGGTGGGATTAGAAGCTTTCTATGTAATTGAGGGAAGTTATAATATAGTCGGTGGAAAAAGCACAGCTTTGCCATTTTCCAACGGAACACCAAGCCCTAGGGATGATTTAAACGCACTGACATTTTCTTCATGGCTATGCCTAGAAGTGATGAATCTAGCGGCATGATTTTGTATTGATTCTAATATGGTTATTAAGTAAGCTTGGTATGGGCTCCAAATAGCCGAGGCGTATTCAAGTTTACTTCGAATGAAAGTAAAAAAAAGAAGAATGATTAAAAAAAAGCTTGGTATAACCAAAAGGATAGTTTACATTACTTGAAAAAAATATTGACATGAGACTTAAAATATCGACACCCCTAGAAGAAAGACTGCAGTAAAGTATTATTGTTCTGCATACCGGAATGCCAACATGGCCAGAATGATCTCGTCGTTGTAAAAAGTAATCAGGAGAAGAGATTAATTATCGCGCAGACACTGGTGATAATATATTTTATGAAAACTTACTAAGCAAAAGATATTATGACGAGATGAAAGGGGCGGTAACTTTAGGCTGGATTTCATTGCAGTTATGCTTGTATTTTTCAATTTCAGTGAGTCAACTAGATTTGAATAATATGAATCCCCATGACGACTCAGCATATGAAAGTTTGGAGAAAATTAAAGTTTTGTGTAGTAATAACTTAGTTGACGACGGTGGTTTTGAAAAGTTACCCTGAATGTAGCGCAGCATATCTTGATTCGATACTACTGTATTTCTGTATTACTGCACATGCGTTGCGGCAAGTCCCTAACATTGAGATAAATTGAGAATATCAAATGGCAGGATTCTAAAGTGCACCAACAGTCATTTGATTTCTATGACGTCTGCTAAGTTTGCATAAAAATAGTGACGTACTGAGTCACGCAATATAATTTTCTAGAAATAACGAGAATCGGATGACAGCAACGGCGGCAAAGGCAGCGCCAAGTGAAAGCACAGACAAAAATGACCCAGAAAGGTGTTTCTTTGCGTTATTCTGACCCCAACAAGTTTTTATGTGAGCATTGTTTGAGATATGCGCTGGCACAGACACGCTATGAGATATGCACAGGTGCAGCCATGCAGCAGTGCATGTTTTGGTTGATTCTGGGCGCAGCAACGGTTATTTCTGCCTTGCGTCATAGTTTAGGGTGTCAAATATGCTAGATTGTTGCGTAACCCTGCGTACTAAGAATTACTGGGAGTAAGATAATGGGATTGTAGAGGTTTGAAGACCGTGAATTCAGTGCTTAGGCACTTGACTTGCTCATTCAAGACACAGAGGCGCTTCATCACAAGATATGCAGCGTGTACGTCATTGCCATAGCCTGTGCTGAATAATCCACAGCTCCTTGTGTGCGTGCGTGAGTGCGTGCGTGTGCGTGCGTGTGTGTGTGTGTGTATGCCATGAGCTGGTCTGCTCGAAGAGGCAGACATTACTTGCACAAAATTGTAATGCATACTCTACTAATTAACAAGAAAGCACTAATTATATTACGTTATGGTACATATTTCCATATCTATACGCGTAAAAAAAATGCGTGGATGACACCATTTACGAGTTGTGCGAAGACAAACTTGTGGGAAACATGCAAATTTGTTCCACTTACTTCCTTAAAGAAAAGGTCGTTTAATGCATTGAAGCATCAAAGTAACTGGAACGCCGACGCATCTCTCCCCAAAGTTCGGGAATGAATATATCGAAACTTGTGTTATATTGAGAATTAGTTCCAAGTGGATCTGCCTTGCAAACTCCCCGGATAGAATTTGTAAATTGCAATACGTGCCATAAGGCAATTACTTAAAAACTTAATTGATACACTTTTGTTAAGTATTAGATTATACATATCATTTTTTTTTTTTGCGACTAATGTCCGCCTCTTCGAGTAGACCAGCTTAGGGACTAAAATTGTGCTATCTGCCACAGACATTTTTTTGTAATTCGAAAGTGTTCCCTGAAACATTTGGTATACTTTCTAACTAGGACAAAGAGGACCAGGAAGCCGCATTTCAAATAAACTTTAAGAAATTGTAAAATCGCGCGTAGGCTTGCTTTCCTCTGCACACGAAGATGACGTCGTACACCCGATGTGGTGGCGTAGTGGCGTTGGTGTTGCGCTGCTAAGCCCCAGGTTGAGGGATCGAATCCCGGCCGCGGCGCCCGGATTTAGGTGAGGGCTATATGCAAAAACACCCGTGTATCGCGCATTGGGTGCACGTTAAAGAACCCTATAGGCGTTCAAAATTAACCCGCAGTCTTAAACAACGGCGTGCCTCATAATCATATCGTGGGCTTGGCACGTAAAACCCAAGAATTTAATTTTAGTGAGGATGGAATCTGTTGAGTCGTTCTGAGAAATAAATAAAAGTCGGTGCATTAATTATGATATTGGTCATTCAATGCGACAAGTAAAGTGGTTAGGTCATACCTTCCAGACCCTTATGCATTTACTGCGAAAGCGTCAGTAACAATATACTCGGACTGTTTGCATGGAAGCACCTTCAGCGATGGCAACTTGAGACGGGCCAGCCATAAATTGCGCGAGTTTTCCGGATTGCTCGTCGATCCATTCTACGGAGGCCTTCTGGCACCGCGTCCTGGACAGCCTTCGTCCTTTGGTGTCTCGTAAGGTTTCGGCAAATGACGACAGCCTGCACACTATTGGCGACGTCGACCTACCGGAAGACGTACGCAGAGCTCCTGAGCCTTGGTCCCAAGTTCGCAGCCCTGCCACGAAAGGACGCAGCGGAACTTCTTACCTGTGTCCTGGATGATCGCGATTCCTGTGTCCCAGGGAGTGAATGCGCTCGCAAGTTGCGGACGGAAGCGTCCGGCTGTACATTTCAGACGTATGGCCACCACTCTCCAGGAACACGGTCTATTAGTACTGCCTGCGGATAAAGAGGGCGGATTTGCTGTCCTCAAGCACGAAGTGTTCCATGATAAGGCATCGGCAGCAGTCAACGCCATCTTTAACCCAACCCGGTGAGCGTCACTGAAGAAAATTAAGTCGCGAGCAAAGAAGCTGTGCGAGCAGCTCAGCCTGTTGAGCGTTGTAAAGCAAATAGGGGGCAGTGATAGCGTCTGTCTGGAAATGTTTTTTCTTGGCTAAGACTCGTAAGGTGGAATGTCTCTTCCACGTGATCATCTCTGAGTCTAGTACGTGGCAAAAGTGCGTTGCGGACTTCTTGAAGATCAAGTAAAGATTACTTGACGTGGTCGACCCATTCCCGACTAAAGATTATGCCGCCGTTACTGATTTCTTAAGGTAAAGTGACCACAAATGTTTAACCACTTTTTCTATTGATATGAAAGATTTGTTTTATTATTTGCCACACAAAGGACCGCCGTCCTGCGTAGAGGCTGCAATTGACGAGCACGGTGCCGTAGATTTTTCAAACGCCTGTGGCCTGAGCAACGCTCGTTTTTTAGAGCTCTTATCATGCCATTTGACGTCAACCTTTGTTACTTTCGACGAACATTTACCTGCGAAGGCAGGGTGTTTGCATATGGTCCTGCATTGCACCTATCTTAAGTGATTTGTTTTTAGCTCCATGCGACAACACTCTTTTTGAGCTGCTGGGTGACCTTAAGGTTTCAAATCTTTTCGGTACGTTGATGATCTTAATCTTTTTTTTAATAGATCTGTTTTCCAGTTCTCATTTAGATTGCCCTTTAGATTTTACAGATCTTATTGCCTCGCGTATTTTAGCCTCTTTTAATGCATGTTTCAGGCCCCTTACTTTAACTTTTGTATTCCCCGAACAGGATAGTATTAGGCTTTTAGATTTGCGGTTGCTTTTCAAAGATGTTGACGCGTGTTGGATGTATGGGACAAGAGTCAGTAAGCCCCCTTTACCGTACAGCTCAGCACACTCTAAGCTTGTAAAAAGAAATATAGTGATTTCTTTCTTGTCTGGCGCTCTCTGTAAGTCATGTAATCATTCCATGGCAGAAATCATTCAATGAGAGTGGCACGCTTGGAGGAGGCGGGGTATCCGAGGCACGTTACAGTCTCAATTGGTGAAGGCCTGCATCGCAAAAGAAAGACTGAATCGCGCATGAGTGATAAACAGAGAGCAGAAGAGAGGACAGAGAAACAAGAAGAAAGCTAGAACGATAAGGTACCAGTGATTCCCTACCTGCATAAAATTTTTCAGAATCTTAAACAGGTAGGGCAACGTTCTGGCGTCAAAGTGTTGTTCACCGTGCCAAATAAGCTATTGAGTTTGTGCAAGTCGAGCTGCACTACGAGAATGCGCAAACCAAGCTGCGCCATCAAGCACAAACATGCCTACGTCATCTGCAAAAAGGGAGTTATTTACAGAATTTCACTCCCTTGTGGAAGACACTATACTTCTTTCAGACCGGAAGGGACTTGAATGTGCGTCTGCAAGAGCACAAAAAAGTCAGCAATATTGCTACAGACGGCCGACTGGAAGCCCGCTGCAAAAAAAAAAAAAAAAAAAAAAAAAGAAAGAAAAAAAGTGACGCGCAGCCACCTTGCCGTCCTCTTTTTGCTCAGACTATTGTGCGTCGGCATCGCAATAGCTTAACCAGGGAAATTGTAAAAGCTGCCGAGATTGGATGCACGACCAGGAGATGATGTCAGTTGGCCGTCACTGGTTTTTTATCAAAGAAATAGTTTGAATTCTTGATATACTCGGCACGTGGCAGTGTACCTTCGTCTTCTCTGCGGATTCGGATAGGTGCATATATATGCTCAGGATCCACAGTAAAATCTTTTTTGAAAGTTAGCGCTTGTCCTGTCTCGACTTGTCCCTCGTTCTTACTGCGCTATGTTACTTGCATTACGGTCATTAGCAAGCCCCAAACTAAAGGAGTGACTCCACAGGGTAGCGTATTTCATTTTATGAAGAATGGTTTCATAAAAAGATGGAAGAATGCTCGAAATGGGATATGTTCCAAATGAACTGCACATCTCTTTTTGAATCTCTTGTTTTCTCAATAATTTGAGTAATCTGATGGTAAAAAAGGAAAGAAAAAAGAAAAGGAATCACACAAGGCACTAGAAGGTACAAGTGGTTGAAGAAGACTCTTTCGATCGACGAGAGGCAAGCCAGCGTCACATGCGCGACCTTGCGCCGCGTCCCCGACCGCGCTGGAGCGCCCATGCGGTCGTCAACAACCTTCTCGGGGCAACAATTCGAGAAACCTAAGTGCGTATCCATGCAACATTCGCGATCGTCCGACCCTCTTCAAAACACGTTTCGCCAATTTACCGTCGACCTCTCTCGACGTAATAGCTCGACGGCGCTGTTCGACGACTACGCAGTCCAGCTTCTCGTCCGCGCGCGCACGCACAAACCCTCACGCACACACAGACGCACACGCCCGCTCACGCACCTACTGCGATCGAGGGACAGGACCGAAGGGGGGTCGGGAAGGCGGGTAGACGTCGATCGAAAAGACACTGCGAGTCCGCGCAGCGGAAACAAAGGAGCCAGCCTCGAACGGGGCGAGGAGGCGAAGGCGTGCCCGGTGTCGGTGCTGAATGCGGAGCGCCGATCGTCCCGTTTCGAGACGACCGGCGAGCGAGCATGCCATGCACGCTCGTTCGCTAGACGCTCGTCGTTTTGCGGCGAGCCGGGCCTCCGCTGCTGCAGAGAGAAGACGCGACGAAGAAGGACAAAAGGTAGCAAAGACACAAGAAACAAGGGGCTAAAAAAAAAAAAATACACGCTGCTGTTGGCGGTTGGAGCGGTGCCGCCGCGATACCTGATGACAGCTCGAGACTCTCGCGTCGTTTCGGCGGCGGTGGCGGCGGCGGTCGAATGGAGCCGCAATTTGGTCGTAATGGTGTGCGCCCGAGGGTTGGCGCCACCGGAACGATTATTCGCGCAGCGCGGGAAAAGAAAGGCACCCCGCGGGAGACGCCGGCGGCACCTGTACACCGCTCGCTCGCGGCCCCGGACAGTGCGCGGAGGAACGAGCTGGCGGGCATGGCGGCAGCAGCCCAACGACGGCGGTGTGCTTGTGTACGTGCGTGGCCGATGCGCTTTGCAGGGGCTTCCGAAGTCGGCCCCTTTTAGGCGACACCCGAGTAAACGCCACTTTGGACGCTCGGTTAGCGGTAGGGAAATCTGCGCGTTTACACTTGACGCGAGAAAGAGGGTAACGCTTTCAACTGGGAAGCGAACGGCGTGATTTGCACTTCCTCTGGCAGAGAAAAGCGAACCCGTTTGCTCGCCACTCGATTCGCGCGAGATGGTTAGAGTGAAGTGCTGACGAAGAAGCTGAGGCTTCCGGATTACGGCATGCATCTCGCGTTTAGAGGTCATGTGCCCTGCAGAGACGACCACTAATGGGGAAAAAAATATAAGAATGGACGAAGTGCGTTGAAAGCACTGCGGCGTTCTTAAATGGTTCGGGTATAATGCATTTTCCATACTATATGATCCTACTACCTGACCAGGAGTTCGACTTTATCCTCAAGATTTGAGATCTCGCCATGCAGCTGGCGGTGGTGACTGTGTCGTAAGGAGCGTCATGTGCCTTTCGTTTTAATTTACTTTTGTATATAAGCATGCATATTCTTTTAAGTAATTTTTACCACTTATAACGCTTCAGAAGATAGAATGGATGTGAAATAGCAGGAAGCGCGTGCGTCCAACTTCCGCACCTGTGCCCGTATTCACAAACATCTCTTGAGCTTCAATCGTACTAAAGAGAAAATTCCAGCCAATCTTGATGTGATACTGTATATAGCATTAACGAAGGTGACTATAGCAGTGGCAAACCATACACACGAACCCAAACCTTTGTGAATTTGGTCCCTAATCCCTCAGTTAAATCTAGCCTACTCTCTTAAGCCAAAGTTACGCTTCCCCCTTCCCCTTGCTCTCCCCCCTCCCTCTAAAATAATGCTGTTTGTGTACCTGGAGTAAAATGACAATATATTGTGCGATCACCTGCCGTGGTTGCTTAGTGGCTATGGTGTTGGACTGCTAAGCCCGAGGTCGTGGGATCGGATCCCGGCCGCGGCGGCCGCATTTCAACGGGGCGAAATGCGAAAACACCCATTTACTTAGATTTAGATGCACATTAAACAACCCGAGGTGGTTCAGTTTATTCCGGAGTGCCCCGCTACGGCGTGCCTCACAATCAAATCGTGGTTTTCGCCCATAAAACTCGATAAATTTCTTTTTTTCTTGCAATGAGACACACGATAAATGTTACAGCATTCATTTGTGTGCGTTAACTGTTCCTTCTTCTTGTGTAGGCAGCTTTTTTTTTTTTTTTCTGACAGCGTAAACATAGTGACCTAGTAGAGCCAAATATACAACGTCTGTGCTTTTCATGGACTACTAACCGTAACAGGTTGATTGATTGATTGATTGATTGCGTTTAACGTCGCAACCAACACGGGAGACATAAGGAATGCTGTCATAGATAGCTCTGGTATAATTTTGTCCACTTGGGCCCGTACTTTGTTACAATACTATGTACACACTTTATACTACAATCTTTTGGGGCGTTAATCACTGGCTCTCACGAAGCCATGCCCGCACCTTCGTCGGAATCGGCCACTCGGCTATAAGAGTGATAAGCAATGAACAGAATCGATGGGAAGAATCCGGGCAAAAATGACGCAGATCCAACGCACATGCAGGGCTCTATGTGAATGGGAGCTTGATTGAGACGGTTACATAAATGCTATACAACTAAAGATGATACATGCAGTTGAGTGTACTTTTATCCAATGCAACGAGTAATCTCGTGCAATGGTTATGCTTATGCACTGATAAAGGCACAACTTCCATATCCCTTCTGTTACAAGTATGGGCACATGCATGTAAATACATTTAAGGCATCTACACCCTTTGTGCCGCAGTGACACATACCCATTCTGGAGTGGCACATCTCCATTACGGAGAATTAGCTAATAAGAATGGGCACACAACGAGTGGTACAATCCGAAGGGCTAAATCGTTGAAACTTAGGTAAAGTATAATGCGCTATTGATTAAGGCATCGGTTTGGTTTAGAAATGCCTATGAGCAGATATTATATGTCCAGGTTTTATGCAGGAATTTTATTTCTTTCTTTAATTACGCAGAGCAGACCTAGGTGCGCTTACTCGCACAAACGTTTGCGGTCAGCATACAGCGTTTATATTAGTCCGTTTGCTGGCGCTTGCAGTTGGAGGATATGTAATAGTTTCCCACACATATACATCCTCAAGTATGTATCGCGAGAAGCCGACAACCCATAGACGGCGGTGTCTGAGGGAGAAGTTCACCCTATGCTACAAAATAATGAATAGTGAGATCGTGCTTGGGTAGGGAGGTAGTCCACCTACCTTCCTTTAGGAGGGCTTACAGGGGAGTAAACGAATAAAACGAACACCGAGGTATACAGTGCTCACGGAACGAAACGCGCCAATTTAGGGGCAACGAATGCGCATATTTTCGTTTCCGCTGGCTGCAGTTTGGGTGAAATCGACGCAATTTTGGCGCGTACACTTAGATCGGAGTAGGCGTCACCTTTCGTGAACAGATTCCTAGCGACATGACATGGTACTCTTGAGTACTTTGCACATATGCAGTGTTCTACTAAGTGGCCCCTGTCACGTTTCATTTCGTGAGCCCTATATATGTATACATAAAATCCACGCCGTGATATCAAAACTTCTTCTTTAATGTCATAGAATCTTGTTGGGATGGCCTACAAAAAATAAACAAGATGTTTTCAATATTACATTGAATTTGTGTAGAGGAGGAGATGGGAAAGAAATATTGGCAAGGAGGTCAACCAGATGCGCGTCTGGTTTGCTATCCTGTGCAAGGAAAAGGGGGTTAACTGTTGAAGAGAAAGAACGAAAGAAAGAAACAAAGCAGAGGGAGAGAGGAAGGTACTAGCAGTGCGAACACATGCGGGTGCCCATTAGGCCTATAACAATCGGTCAGTGAAGCCAGTTGATTTCATAAGCTGTAGCAGTTTTAGGTCACCTTGCAAGCCTTGCGGTGCGTGAGGCCATGGTCCAAGGAAATTTGTCTCCAAAAATGGTCTGTGGTCTAGCCAGTTTAACACACTTCGTAGAACACAGTCTTCGACTTCACAACGGTAAAAAAACAAAACAAAATACAACGCGTTTTCCGTCGACTCTTCATAATTACACGAGTCACAGATGGGTGACCTGAAACTTCAGCAAGCACGCCTTTCCGTCTTTGGAAATGTTAGGACAGCTGTAACGAACCTTTGTAATGAAGCCAACATTGTGACCGTATCCCTTATGCTATAGACATTCAGTATACAATTATCCTTTAAGCTCTCAACAGTATATATATATATATATATATATATATATATATATATATATATATATATATATATATACATATATATATATATAAATACGCGCTCGAGAAATGAGTGAGTGAGTGAGTGAATAAACTTTCATTGGGTCCAGCAAAACGCGATAAAACGCACACCCGGCTAATCCCACGACGGGACTGACAGGTCTAGCCTGCCGGCCGGATGACGGGCGCGCTGGACGGCCAGGATTTGGTCCTCAAAGACGGGACTTCGCAGGAGCGCGTCCCACTCTTCCTTGGTGAACTTCGGGCCTAGCGACCCGCACTCCCACTTCATTCTTCGAAAAAGAGCGGTGGTGCTGTTTACTGCATGAAACGGCTATACTTGAAACGTAAGGGCGCTGGAAGTATTTCTTACGCCTTCGAGCCAGTCACTTTGACGAGCGCAACATGTGTTGGAGCGTGTGCGTCCTTTTCCCCTGAACGCACGGGACATTCACTTCGTCCTCTCTTTACCTTCTAGGCTCCACATCTTCGCAACAAGTACGGCGAGGCGAGGACGCGACAGTAATGCACCTAGTGAGAATTAATGGTTCGTTTCTAAATCCAGTCCCAGCGCGCGTCGTCGGCTGCTCGCACCAGCGCTTGCAAAGCGCACGGGGGTCTGGCATCAGTGACGCCGGCATGAAGATATGGGCAAGGAACGTACTGCATATAGCACCGGGAACCTTGTGTACCGCAATCGCCGAGATTTTAGGCGCAACGCTTTTCTTGAGCATTATGCATTTGTTAAATTTGAGCAGAAGCGTGCCAACCGAGCGATGTAAATCGGAAAAGCTCAAACATTAATGTATCAAGAGCACAATATCATCACAGCAAAGACCAAACGCGCGCGAATGAAGGAACGCATAACACGACCTCGGGCTTGTCTGCTTGCTTCGAGAAATCAAAACGGGTCCATCTGATAATGCACAAGATGAAGGGAAACACAAGCGACCAACAGAAACGACCAGCTCGAGCTTTGTACAACAAAGTTTATTTGAGCTTCCACTGCTGCTATGATGCTGTGTGGTCAAGAAAGAGAAAAGGCTGGCTCACTTATTGAAATTGTTTAGGTGGCTCTTGATAGATCCTGGAATCCTTTCCTTTTTGTTTCTTGAACTCTTTATTGCAGTTAAAGTATGCGGTAAGAACATAAGCACGAAATGCTATTATAACAGCTTGTTCGAGTGCACGTCGGTTGCCCTGCAAGTTTATGACAATGGAGATAATGGCAACTAAGACTGTGAACCAGGCGGTATTTGTCTCAATAAGAACAGAAGCACTTCATCCTTTTTTTTTTTTTCGTTTCTTTTCAGAATACTCTGAAGAGTCATGAACTATAGCTGTAGGAGAACGAAAAGAGGGCTCATGGCGCTGGCGACATACGGCGCTCTGCTATACACGGTATAGTATAGCTTCTAGGAAAAAGAAGAAAGAGCCGCCGGTAGGAGAATGCGAGTTGTTCCACTGGTCTGAAAACAGTACGCAAGGCGAAGGAGGATGTCCGTGGGACACTCGGTCCCTTTGTTTCCAGAATACGCGCAGGAAGAACATCCTCTCGGTTTTCTTGTTGGCTCCGGCGGCTGCGCGGACGAGGGTGAAGTACGGACTTTTTTGGCGACGACAACTCTCTCCCTCCGTGGCGGTCTAGTCGATTTATCTGTTCCCTCTGCCACAGGACGGGAGCCTTACAGCCGCGGAGACGAAGGCGAATGGCGAGACGCTCTCGTGTCGCGCGTGCGCACAGCAGGAGCATGGCCGGCTCCAGTTTGTCTCGTCACGTCTCGCGTGTTGCGTTTGGGTGCCACGTGGGGGTGCCGAAGCGAAGCGACCGAGTGAGGTGACGACGTGATGCCGCTTTAAAAGATGAACATTGAGAGGGCCGGGAGCGTGTAGCAAAGCTCCACGATGTTCAGTGCACGCACCGTGTGCTTGCACGCGCTGTGCTCGTACGTGAAAATATAGCAGTTTTAGAGCTTATGGTATGTTATAGTAGCTGGATGAAGAAGAAACGAAGTGGTGGTGGGAGATATGGGAAATAGAGAGTAACAGCGTGCAGAGGCAGGAGAAGGAAGTCACAGCTGTGATAGGATATGTGATACCCTTATACTTCTCCGTAGGCGTCTCTACACGGTTCTTCGCTTAACGCGTATCCGCTTCTCACTAAAGCCTACTTTTTTTTTTTTTTATGTAGACGTCGCATTTGTGGAAGAAAACGCGATATCACTGGAGGTGCGATCCTGTCTCACTCAATCATAAAAGTAGGAGACGAAGAAAACTGGGGAGGGGGAGCAGCGTAAGTAATGACTTCCGCCTCGTTAGTTTTGCAGGAGGAGGGGGTTTATTTTAGGCACCTAGAACGCCATGCATTGATGCTAGTATTAGCGTGGAGCCGTCACCTCTTCTACATTTTTGGTGAGTGATGAGCTGCCGCTCGGCGGGCGGAGTTCGTTTAAAACAGTACGGTTAGCCTGGTACTTAACGAAGAGAACACGCAGATTGCGCCGCGAGCTTCAGTGACAAGTGGAGGCTGTTCCCAATAATAGCTCACTTTATTGCAGTCCAGGGCAAGTGTCCATTGCCCTTTGTTTTATTAACAAAACCGTATCCTATACGCAAAAACTATTCGTTTAATATGGCAACCAGTTGCGATTGCAGAATGAGTTGATGGCGGGTGCTGGTCAGTGATGAAAAGTCACTGACCAATAAGCATTTCCGTGAACTCGGTTCTCGGATCCGAGTATGCGGAGTCGTTCGTACTAAACGGGATTCCGCAGGAAAGGACGCAGGTCAAACGTTTAGCCAATAGAGCGCTGGACATCACAAAGAAAATGTGGTATGTATGACAGGAGGTGCGATCCTCGCACGCGATCGTAAATGTAGAGGAAAGAGAACTGGGAAGGGATAAAAAAAATTCAGTCTCTGAAGTTCAGATTTGCTGAAAAAATTTAGGCTTAACTAGATCGCATGTCCAAAATTAAAGCCTCTCGACGTGAGCGTTCTGAGCCACCTAGTATCGCCCTTGTGGTGGTCGAAAAACAAACGGCTTAAGTTAAACCGCCCTTTTCTGTCTGTACATTGCAATATATTGCCGGTAGTAAGACGTCACACCGAAAACATTTCCCTATAGGCAGCAGCGGTCGCGCTCTGATTAGCCTCAAAAGTTGAGCCAGCGGTTATGTATAAATATAGCGACGCAAGAATATGCACCATGCTGAGGTAACCAGACTGTGCTAGTATTTTATACACCTGTTCTCACGGGATGCGCTTAAATTGTCCTGAGCCCGAGGTAGCGTCTACAATACCGAGTTCCAGCGGCATCCATATAATGAGCATCGCATGTAAAAGATCCATTCCGTTGAAATACTGGTGCGGATTAGAAAAATTTTGTTTTTAATAGTCGACTTGCAGGCGCTCATTGTCCCCCCCCCCCCCCCCCCCCCAAAAAAAAAAAAAAGTAAGTCCTGACAGCTTAGAGGCGTCTCTCTTCAGAGTGTTAAAGAAATATCAACCATGTATCACAATTCAAAAAAAAAAAAGAAAAGAAAAGAAAAAGAAAACATTTTTCTTGCAACATGTCAATGCACCCACCCTCTCGCCCCTAATTTCCTGTAATTAAACGCTAGTTTTCCTATTGCAAGACTTGTGTTAGCAGTACGATTGCATAAATATGCAGCAGGAAAGGAGATGATGACTAAAGGAAGAGAAAAAGTAATAAAGAGAAAGCTCATGCGCATGCGCGGATGAAACCTTAATATAATTTTTTTTTTTTTTTAGCCTGGAACAGTGTTTTGTGATCCCATCTTCTTAGCGATGCTGCAGAGGGCGCTAGTTTGAAACAGTCTCCTTGCCTCCACAGACACGATCTGAGGACGAAACAAAAAAATAATGACACTTTCAGGACACACATATTTTATTTGTAAGTACTCTAACCCCTCTGCAGTGGGGGGTGCGAACCTTATACGTCGTGCAAAGTATCTTTATGAGAAAGGTTGCAGGAATGCGCGAAGGTTATTGTTTTTATTCTGTCCGTTTCCGCTCGAACTGTTCAATATCACAGCGATCCTGTGCAGTGGAAGCCCCGCTCGGAATGCTATTTCGAGCGGGACGAGTTTACCGACTCTCAATCAAAATCGATACACGCTAAGTAAAATAAAATAATAATAAAAACAAGAAATCCATGCCCTCTTTCTTCTCTTCTTTCTTTCTTTTTTTCTGTCCATTTATAAGCGCGCGCCAACAATCCGGGTAAAGTTCAAAGGGAAAGCCGCTCTTCATTATATGCTAATTCTCTCCTTACACTTCAAAGCGCCTTTCGTAAGACGAAATAAATAAAGTTCGCGCGCAAGAGGCAGCGCGTGCCTGGCATCGTGCCGGAATAAAGCGCGCTATGCAGCTACCAAGTCTAGTGAAAGCGCGCACTTTTTATACTATACGCGAAGCAGAGCGGGAAGGTTTATTGGGTCTACCGGGGCGCGCGAGATCTTTCGCGGATGAGTTAGCTTGCGTGGAGGAAAAGAGAGAGAGAGAGAGAGAGAACCCGCGTCAAGCTCGAAAAATCCTTTGGCCCGCTACACCCATGAATTGGAAATCGGGACGCGTGAGCGTCGCGTGGCTTGGTTGAAACTGTACAGCGCCAGCTCACAGAATGCTACCGGCACGAGTCCCGCGTTTAGTACGCATAGGTGTTCGGAGCGGAAATGACTACAGTATTTTAATTTTCTCTTAAGTTAACAGATTCTATAGCTTTACCCCCACGGGAGCAACATATGTGAACAGTGAAGCGGCTTAAAATGTAATAGTTAGAGGGCTCTGAACATATGCGCACTATTTTGTCTGTCGTGCAATATTCCGAGAATCAAGTATACCCAGAAACGCTATGAGCGTCTTAAAGACGTTAGCGGGCTGGCGGCAGAAGCCATGCCGAAAGCGTTAGGGCAGTCTCGGTAGCAGGATGAAACCTAACGTAGAAATAAAAGGCACTCATGACGTCCGTGTCTTCTGTTATGAACACACGTTACAATCGCTTGCTGCTTCACTTCCGATAAAAGTACGGATCTGTGAAAGCTCACCGCACGCGGGACGCTGTCTGTCTAAAGGCGAATAGTAAAAAAAGCGAAATCAACTCACGACACCTGGCTCACAAAACAAAAAGTAGCATGCTTGTTACAAGCTGCAGAACGCGATTAAATCATTGTTACGGCTGCTTTGTTTGTTACAAAGACCAAGAGAGGGCAGCTCGAAACGAAGACGGACATACGAAAAAATCCTTTTCACTGTCCTTGTTTTCGTGCAGCTCACACGCTGCCCGCCGGTGAACACAAAGTTGAGCTAGCCTGCAAGCGTTCACGGTGACATAAAAGCGTGGAGAAACAGGTATACGAAACAGCGGGCTTTTGTCCTCTTTTCTACCCTTTCGGGTATCTCCTTTTTCGCTATGCTCCGCTACGGATGGTCAGACGAGCGCTCATACAAGAACTAGACTGTCGAGCTGCGTCAGCACTGCCGACGTCATTGCTCCTCTGAGGGACTGCGCAGAGTTACTGCGTCTTACACAGAGAAGAAGAAGAAGAAGGAGAAGAAGAAGAAGAAGAAGAAGAAGAAGAAGAACGCTTCCAGCTAAAGTACGCCTGTAATGCCGCACACACTGCCTCATCGTGGCGTGCTGGCAGGGCACAGCAGTTATGCGGCAGGCGACGCCAACTTCCGCGGGGTGGCCTCCCCGTGCAGTGCGCAGCAACAGCAGCCGCCGGCGTCGATCGCGTGTGCGTTTCCCCGTGCCGTCGTGGGGCGGCACAGTTCAAAAGAGCGTCGCCGTCTCCTTCGGGCTCCTCGCACACGGGACGAACGCGCGCCGCGGTATTCAGTTGCAAATGAGCGCCGCACGCCGAGCGAGGGTGTCAAGCAGCGAAGCCGCCCCGAGCCTGGAAAGGATACTGTGCGTACACTTGGCAGCGCGTGGCTCCCGGACCACCGCCAACTGGGCATACCGCGCCCGTTTGAAGCTGCCCGTTCTGGCTTGCCCCCTCTTTCCTTCTACCTCTCATTACTTCTCTTGATTTTTTTTTTCGTTTTCATTTGGCTCCTGCGCAGTGCCTGCCAGTTGTAGCTTTCGTTCGTATTCGTTGTTGAGCGAGGTGCGCCGTATTGCTATATACCGAAATGCGTAGAAGCACGGTGTGCAGTTTGTTCGTTGGGGTGAAAGTGATCGCACTTTGATGAACAAGAGGGTGGCGCTATTAAATCGTTGATAAACCTGTTACACAAAGCAGTACTTGGCAGATCGCGCTCCTCATCTTTCTCTTCTTTCCCTTCTTTCTTCTTCGGCGGGAAAAAGGGAACGACGCTGCGTTGTAAATGCGAAGATGCATTTCGATTAACTTGGCACGAGCAGCCCCGTCGTGAACTTGAGAATAAAGACTATAGGTCAATTGTACGAATTGGGTTAATGGCTCATGAAGTTACGCTCTGCGTAGCGAATGAAAAGGAACGGTAAACACAAAAAAAAATTAAGTGCAGCTACCTTGAGTTGCTTCAGGAGTGCAATACCTCATGCTAGTTTAGGCACATTGGTATAATACTTCGCTTTGACATTATGTGACATAGAGGGTTCGGGTATCTTGCTAGAGGAAACTACAATATGGCAAAAAAGGCTTGACAGCAGCATATCTTGAATGCACGCGTTTGCGCCTTAACCTCCTGTCCCATATTTTCTCACCTCAACTCGGGAATATTCTTCCTGAGCAAAGGGGTCTTACTGTTAAAGTTACCCCAAACGGACGTGACAGAGTCCCAGGAACATGAAACTCTGCTATGTAATGCTTGTGCCAACAACATCAAATGCTTCGGTTCACATGGGAGTCTAGATGTAGACCATATAATGTCGAATACTACATGCAGTATGCGCCCATCCTGATGTTCTCGGTGAACCTACCGCTTGATTGCTTTTTTCACTACTTGACAGATGATCATTTGCCTGTTACATCATCTATTAAACTCCTATCTTTCTTCCGGTAGTGATGTGAAGGTGTTTCACAATGCGAGAGACAGGATTAAATGCCATGCATGCTTCCCCTTGCTTACCTGATGCCTGATCATTGCGCGATATGGACATGTTTCTTTTTATTCTTTATGACTTCATACGCTGCACTTGAACGCGTGTCCTTCCAGCTGTGATCTCGCACGAGACGGCAGTATTGTTAAATAAAGAAAACTATAAGTTGTAGTGTGAACGATGACTGTTATGATGAATCACTCAACTCGTGCGAGCACTTCAGCTGAAACGCTGCCCCACTTGACCTCAAGCTTATACGGATACTCTTGAACTAAGATATCTACTCAACATTTTAACTCTCTTATTGGCGTATAAAGGTTGCTTGTTTTGTCCCACGACTAGCACCCTCACCTTTAAAGTGTAAGGCGCATTTGTCTCCATCATTAATGGAGACAAATCGAGTTTTCTCTTTTGGTGACATTTTGGGGGCAAATAAACTTTATGATATAGCTGCGACCGACGGCGTCACAACAGCACTAAATAAGCTTTAATAGCTATTGCGATCAAATTCTCGTGTCATGTATTTGAGTGGACAACTGGTGATCAGAATTATTACGCAGTTTTCAATTGTGCCTTCCATCATAACAGTTGTAGTTTGAACTTGCTGTAGTGTGCGATAAAATTATTTATACCCTTAAGTTTAAGAGTGTAAGCCATGGGAAGAGCCAGCCCCCTTAAGGGTGCAATATATACATATATATATATATATATATATATATATATATATATATATATATATATATATATATATATTATAGTCTTTGTGCGGCCCTCTAAAGGACTCCATCCACTCCCCTATAAGCTACAGGAGGGCGACCATAAACCGTGTATTACGCCAACCGGAGCATGTAAATCCTCAATGTTTCATCTTGCATACCGGCAAAGAACAAAGCAACTAGACCAACAAATCATCCCTGCCGTTCATTGCACCAACCACCCTTCGTTGAGTGGTTCATTTTTAGCGCCGCTTTCTCGTTTATTTTGTCCCTCTTTGCATTTCTAAGGTATGTATACGGCACTTCTTCCCCAAAAATATCCAGATGGAGAGGTATCCGGATGCAGTTTGTTTACGTGGTCTCTAAAGAAGGTGATTCTACTCACAAAACAACAGCAACCCTACATTTGCTACACTTTCCGTTTTTCGGGCGCAGCGGCCCAAAATGAATTGGTTGGGGGAGCAAGTCCCTTCCTGTTTCTGATCCCGAGCTCAGTATCGAATTTCAAGTAGGCGCATTCCGCATCCCCAAAAGTGTGCGATATCTGGTTTGTTTAGAAACAAACCCCGCGATGGTATTCGAATACAAAACTGATGGCTTTTCCTGTTCGCACTTTTCCTTCTTCTTCTGGTGCGCCAGTGACTCATGATATATTGTGTAGAGGCTACACACTTGATCCTTGAACAATGATGTGAAATTGCGCTACGGAACTGGAAGCAGCGGCAAAACTGTAGGATTAACTCCCACAAGCATGATGGGAGAAGCGCTTTACCCCATCTGTTCTGTGGGTCTGTCCCATGGAATTGTGTCTTGCTTTAAGCTATGCCGCGCAGCTTCATTTTTATGGATCAATTGGTCATGCTTCTCGACGTTGTTAGTGGAACCACAAGAGCAACAAGCGGCAGTGAAACGTACGTCATAGACCAACATATATGCTGTGCGGGCATAACATTTTTATAAATTGGTATAGTGCATTTGTGAGATATGTATTTTTCTTAAGTCTTGCGCTTCCCAATAACAAGCTTAGCGTACCTTACAACGGAAATAAGGAAACAATGCGGTTGTTTCATAACTTTTGGTGCGGCAAGTGCCAGCTTACGAGACTGTTCGTATATTACAATAGAACATTATCAGATATGAGATAAATTTCATTTCTCAATGTTCAGTAGAATGATACAGACTCGTCATTCGAAATTACAGAACATTTCATGAGGAAATCATGCTCTGAATCTCATGCGTGCATATTTTGCTTGACGATAAAACGTGCGAATGGAGTGAGTCACCCTTTTGCTTTCAAAGTTGTGAAGCTGTGAAAGTAAGCGATTACATATATGCAATAAAATACCTTCAATGGGGCATGTAGGAGGTTATATTATCAATTTACAGGAGTAAACATGCTAAGAAAATAAAGACGTCCCACTTCACTACCGCTTTTGCTGTCGGAGCACTTATTCAACTCTGGTAATCAAGGTTACCGCGTGTCGGAAACTATACGTTAAAAATAAACAAATAAAGGAACAAAAAAAAACTTTGTTCGGCGTCTTTGTCTGAGTTCATATTGAACAAACATAGTGTGATTTTCTGATCAATCTGAAGCATTCTAAAGTAGGACAGGAAAAATGTCGCAACCCTATTCGAAACGTTATGACGTCAGCAAAGCCTGGCAGTTGTTAAACCACATAACGCTAGCAGTTCTATGACAAAAGATTACTCCAGGACCATACAAATGAGCAATATGATATTTTTGTCCACGCCCTGTTTTTTATCTTTTGATTCGTTCGTACTGCTAAGACTTTCATCTGGAAGTATACGCCAAAGTTGAGCCTAATATTCTAATATTCAACCAAGTGAGCTGCAGCTTTCATGGTACAGCTTCAAAATACAATAGCGGTCTCGCTCTACACCCAGGCTTCGTTCTCGCATGCTATTCCATGTTCTTTGTTCTTGCTTTAGACTTTCTGCATTTCGTTTTTGTCGCAACATGTTTCCATACAAACGCAACCTTCTTTGTTTTACGCATAGCAGACAGTGGGAAGTGTACACACTATTCACATCGCGGAACATAATAAGCAACGTCCGTGAATAAACACAAAGGCAATGACATTTGTGCGTCTCTCCAGGCCAATGGGAAGAACAATGCGTGCGAAGCTCCGAGAAGGAGGCATGGACGGTCATGGTGGACAGCTTAATTGGCAGTGATGCGCGGAGCGCTCTTTGCGGTCCGTCAGGTCCACCTCTTGTGTGTGCGTGTGTCTGTGTTTGTGTGTGTGTCATAGGCGACTGCGCGGGCAGAGTCACGCATGCGTTTCCAACAGTAAAGAGCGGGGATAGCCGAGCGCGTGATTGTGCCGTCGCTTCCTCGTGGGCACCTAGATTCAGAGAATCGATGGGAAATGGCGATACGTCTGCTGACAAGAATAATCGAGGAAGCTCACTGCGACTGAAAGTCTGATCACTGTAGAGATTAGGGGATTCAGTTTTTTTGACGATGTGTACGCCTGCAAACGTAAATGCACGGGGTAAGTGTTGAATGAGGACGCTGTCGACTGGAGTTCGGAAAAGGACGAGCTTGATTTGCGACTAGATAAGCGTTTCCCTCTGGTCTTCTCTGATTGCTAGAGTGTAACTGGCACGTTGATAAGAGCTTAAGGCAACATGTTCTTTTCTTTGTTTCCGGTAAGCCTGACTCAGACTTAATGACCACCATAATGCGGCAGACAAAGTGTACAACCGTGTGCGGTGTGAAAAACGTCATTGCATGCTCAGAGAACGATTCTATAGCAGTGATTTCTGCAATTTCTTGATTACTTATACGTCTCATCTGGGTTCCTAAATGTAGGTAGTTGCTGTAAAGAATAAATGGTGCAATAAAGGGACATGCAAAATGCTTCTGAACAGCGGAGTTGCATGGTGAAGCAAAGAAATAAGAAAAAAAAACAAATTTTTGGGTGGCAAGCAAGCTAATGCCGCTATATAAGCATGTATGGCCTAAAAGATTTCGGATACCAGATAATCGAATGATTTTTGCGGACATCCACGACACTTGATGAGCAGACAACGTCCTTAACAAATTAACATTGAAGCCTTTTGCATTGAAAAAATGGCATAACTTATCAGTCGCTCATATAAACATCCTTGCGCATACAACCCACCAAAGACTTTATGTACAGGGTAATAGAGAGTTACAGCTCAGCGAGTTTACGGACCAGAAGGCCCAATGGGCGAGCGGAGACGCCACTGCGCATGTGCGGTACACTGGGGCGACCATCGTGTTTACGGAGAGGGCCGCTCGCTCGCCGGTATCCTCTCCCCAGCGGAGCGCGCACAGCGGACCAGTGTTTTTGCGAAACAAACATGGCCACCACCCGCACGAACAGCGGCATGTCGTCGGCGTCGTTTTCAAGCGCCGCGCTGGCTCGCCTGCAGGCCAAAAAGCCTAGGAGGTGTTTCACCACTGAAGAGGATCTGTATATATATCCTACTATAGAGGTTTCAGTGACGAGGCCGTTTGGCGACGATTTGAAGTGGATGACCGCGATCGAGAACCTGAAGCGAGCGTACAAATGTTTTCACAGTAACTGCAACCTTGTTCGACAGGTGGCGTAGCAAAGCGCTCCGCTTTACTCCGCTCTTCACTCCGCTCTAGGGTTCCTTGATGTCCGGGCGGGGCGCGCGCATCAAGGCACTCTACTCCGCTCCACCGAGCGAGGAAAAGCTGAGCTAACGCTATTTTCGTGCGGCACTCCGTTGCCCTCTCCGCTCGTCTGCTGGGCCCGTGGGCCCGTAAACCCGCTCAGCTATAATATGTCTAAGGGTTATACCACCCCTTCCATGCAAAAAAAGCTATAGTTTTATTGAAGACAGCTGCAGAGGCACGTCCATTTAGTCGATGTTCTGTAAATAATATTAGTTTCGTGATATTCCTCATTGCCACCTTTGGCGTTGTAAGCCATGATAGGTGTCGTAATGTAACGCTCGAGATTAATTTCGACTACATGGATGCGAATGCTTGTGCCCATCTCTCCCATGTCCGCTCTGACACAACCAGACCGACGTTGACGTACTTGTGTTAACATACTGCTTGCTTGTTGTATTTACCGGAAGATACGCACTCAGGAAAGTAACACACTCTAGGGTGGACTGGATGTCAAAGCACCCTTTTCGCTCCCCGACTTTTATTGAAAATTTCGAAAATTGGGGTACGCACTAGCAGAACACCCTTAGTGCCCTTTTCGTTAATTTCAGGTTGCTATAATAATAATTATTATTATTAGACTGGAAACATACAAACATACAAAGGAAATAGGGAGGGAGCAAGCTGCCTCCGAGGGGGGCGCTTTGTGAGAAACATACACCTTACAGAATTTAAGTGTGCTCGGGCGCTTCAACGCTTCAAGCAATTAAAAAGCCCTACTGGTTTACTTCCCAGTGGCTAACGTAAAGTCATTGGCTCGAGCACGTCATACAAGGTCACAGTATGCCATGGATGCCATCGTGCTATACTTTATGTATGTGGCGTCGCCGATGGGGAAGTGGAGAGACTGAACTGTTTCTTTTATTTACTATTCCGTCTTTCGCTTTTTACCACTGGCTTCATTTAATTTCTTTAATGCCCCAGTGCTATTTCATATATCAGCTGCCAAGCGTCAGCGAATGATAGTGGGTTAGCCAATCGTACTTCTGCAGGCGCATGTTCTTTCTGGTGTAGCATCGGCGGCCGGCGCAATATTATGCGAGGTAAGTTGCATAAAAAAAAAAAAATTCTGGGGTATTGGGTGCCGAAACCACGATTTGATTGAACTCCGGTTTAATTGTGATCACCTGGTGTTTCTTTAACGTGCATCCAATGCACGGTATATACAGACATATTAAGTATTTCGCACCCGTCGAAATGCGGCCGCCTCGGCCAGGAATTGTTCACGTGACCTCGTGTTTAGCAGCATAACGCCAAAGATATACCAAAAAGAACCACGGTGGATATGTGTTGCATTGTTTCATTCAGTATCAGTTGGAATAAACATTCGCAAGTACATGGCGAGAAATCGACTACCGATAAGAAAACAGCATTTATTGCGGAGAGGGCGCGCCCAAGCCGGATACACAATTATTTTTTACTCCCTACACTGCTGCCTTTAAGACCTTACATTATAGCTTCGCCTAAAGTGCTTCATTTTCGTGCTGGTTTATGAATGAACTATTTGTATCTCAGTGCACTGTAAAATAATTTACACCCTAAAAAGTGAAAAAGGGTGTAAATGTGCCTATAAGTCACATTCTTAGGGTGTTCATTAAATAGATAACATTCTAAGGGTGTGAGTTATAGACACATTTACACACCTTTTCCCTTTTTAGGGGGTAAATTATTTTATAGTGTGGTTGTCGGTCTCGACGCGGTCAGACTCGTCGCTCTCTCTATAATTTTCTAGAATTAACTAGCTTACATATAGGTTCACGTTTGTAGCTAATTTCTGATTTCAAATAACAAGACCTCAGACACTATTTCTTGTATTTTAACATAATTTAGTAGCGTGACCTGCAGTGACCGGCCCTACCGTGCGTGATCTGTACTGTGTGTGTTCTGCTTTTTTTTCTTTGACATTTGTCGTCTCTTTCTTTCTTTCTTTCTTTCTTTCTTTCTTTCTTTCTTTCTTTCTTTCTTTCTTTCTTTCTTTCTTTCTTTCTTTCTTTCTTTCTTTCTTTCTTTCTTTCTTTCTTTCTTTCTTTCTTTTCCATGTTTCTGTCTCCTCCTTTCTGCAGAGTATATAGGCAGGCCTTGCCCCTTCCAGTGGCAGTTTCCAGCTCGCTTTCCCTTTCCTGTCAAGCGCATATATGTTTTCCAAACAAACAAATACATAAGATAAAATAAGAGCGTGGTGTCAGCGTACAATAGCAGCTAAAGGCGCCAGCGCACTATTTAGGTGCAGTAGTAATCGTTTCACAAAGAAACGTATGAGAGTCTACTGGCATTCTTTCTTGTGGCAGCGAATGCGCGCACTGGCAAAATGACGAATAAAGCGCATGTGCAACAGCTTCTCACCCACGTCTCAAGTGTTTGAAATTTGAATTTGAAGTGTTTGTTATTTTCACTTACAAATGACAAAACCGCTATAGTTTAGGGCTTAGTCGACACCAGCAGTGAAGGGGGATGAATTATTGGCCTTAAGCCCTAACTATACATGTCATCCTGCCGCATGAAAAGTATCGTTTCACACTGCGAGAGCTGTGGGCATCTCTGGCGGGTGGTAGGCCTTGCGGTAACTGACTGCGTCTCTAATCGCAGGCTAAGAAACGCGCTAGAGAAAAGTTGAGTAAACCGTGCATTTGAAGGCTGAACTCGTCCTGTGCTGCTCGATGTGCTGCACACACCCAGGATGGCTGTTTAACGGCCTGGGCACAGGATACGAGATCCCAGGTGATTTCAGGCACCCAGAGAATTCGGAAGTTTCACTACACTGGCCGGCGTCTCTCCTATCGCGAGTCTCAAGATTGAGGAATAAAATTACCTGTATAACAGGCTCTCTCTGTCTCTCGAGGTAGGTGCTGTTGAAGCGACACCTACAGTTTTGTATGGCCACATTCCCTACACGTCTAGGCTCAGCTACACTGAACGTACCAAAGCACTTGGTAGTTCAACCTTCGCTCTCTTGATAATTTAAGTCGATGAATGCATGTCGTCACGGCCAGACTGTCAGCGCATGCATGCAGTCATGACCAAACTGCGGTGTATGCAGGAAACTTTAATATCTTTCTGCGAAAATTTCATACCGGCGTATCCAGATACGCTTTGGGTGCAAGTTCAGCATCACAAGTACACAATTTATATGAAAGCTGTGGTACAGTGTGCAACGACCAGTGCATTTCAATGCATCAAACGTCACTTCGGCCCCAGGAAAAGTAGCTTCACACTGAGAGCGCTGTGGGCATCTCTGGCGGGTTGCTAGGTGGTGGTAACTGACTGCGTGTCGAATCGCAAACTGCTTGGAAACATGCTGGGTAAAAGTTGAGCGAGCCGCAAATAGCCGATGACTGGCTATCATATATCCTAGACGTTAGTCTGCGTTGTTTAGAATTAACGCAGTCTCTGCTAGATCATAGATCATTCTATTTTTACTTCCTTGCTTCCTTCATTTCCTTGCTGCAAGGCGGCAGTGCGCACATTTGGGGGTCACTATTATGGTGGCTGAGGTTCTCAAGAAAATATTGTATGGTTCTTAGTGGTTGTTATCGCTCTATATATACTCGATTCGGGCATTCGCAAAAACTGAGCGCCACATCTTCACCGAAACCTTAACCGCACAAACCACAAGAACGATGAAAAAAAGACGCTACACATTGCCCACACCTCGCTCTCTTTTGTGGTTTGCGCTGTTCAATTTTCTCTGGCCATGTACTGTCTCGGAGAGTCACCTATTCCAGTGGTGACAGCGCCGCTAAGAGCAGACCTATCCCGGAGCACTTTTTAGGAGAAGTAAGAAATATGGGGACCCCACGCGCTGCGGAAATCGGTTTAAGCGAAGCTTTCACTTGTAGTTTGCGAAGGACGCTTTTCTGGTTTAGCGACGCTTTGCATGTATAGAGCACACGGCCATTTTGTATGCAGTGTCGACGGAAATATGCAATTTGTTTGTAAACGTTCTTGGCCAATTCTTCAGGATGGGTATGTGTCCCTGTGTAAGTACCCGAATAGACAAGCAGAATAAGAGGCAAAATAGAAATGGCACAAGACCAGAAGGTGGCGTTTACCTCTTCTACAGCAAACCGGAAGTCGGCCGTTACAATAGCTGTTGCCTAGCCAACCGTGGCGACGTGACGTTGTCCTCCGCCACTGAGATATAGATGAGAACTAAGTACGAAACGATGCGACGATATGCCAAGGCAAAAGTCACAAAAAAACGAAGGTCACCCGCTGTCGTGGTGTACCCAAAGGAACCAAAGTTAGCGTTGGGAAGCCTTACATGATCACGAAGAGCAGTGACATCTCCAATGATTTGGTAAATGACAACGTTGGTGTGCTCAGACACATCGAGATCAACGAAAACGAGGACCTCTACAGTGCTGTTCTGGCTCGAGTCGGTTGGCACGGTCGCGGAGGTGAAGGCGAAGTGTGCGAGAGGGCACCATCAGACAATACGTCACGAGTGGAGGCCCATTTAGAAACGAAACGTTACTGTCACACTCAGCAAGCGGCGCAACGTGACATACAAATGGGTCAACTTCTCAGTCGTGCAGGCCAGTGCAATGACTACACACAAGTTTCAGGGGGCTACATACACGCAGGTATAATGTATACGACTATGACAAGAAGCCCATACTACGCCTCGTATACGTGGCATTTGTCACGTACAATTTCGCTAGAGGGTTTATACATCACCAACCCGAGAAGCGACTCTGTGTTCAACCGTGCAAACGGTGCCACTGGCCAACTCTACGAGGCGAGGCGGTGTCATCCAATTAAACGCAAACTGATTACATGCCTCTGGAAAGCCGTCGACACTGTGGAGTGAGCAGCTCGAAATCGAGACGTGTCCATCCTCTCGTTCATCGTACAGAGGTTTCATATACTCACGCTCCGGATATCGAAGCTGATTATGTGATGACAAAAACGAATATTCTCACATTTTCGGAGACATAGAGATGCAAATTCGTTGCCCAATTGCTGGTTTCCAGCGAATGTGTAGTTCATCAAAACTGAGAGCTGGGCGAGTTGGTGTGGTTCCATCTTAACGAAAAAGTGCACCTCGAAACCCGCTCGGTGAATTTGTTGCTACCATCTTGCACAGAGGCCGAGTGCATCCCCGCAGTCGGTGCGGCCGATGCGAGTTGCGCGAGGGAAGTGCGGGGACGTGGACATTGCGGTGGTCCCCCGTTGTATCAGTCAATCGGCAACACTAAATCAAGTCAAAGACTTCATCGCCCTGTGCTTAATTCAGCATGCACTCGGGGTAGTGATCCCCTGGCTACGACAATAGCCTGACAAGACGAAGCCGTTGGTCTTCACAGGATACTTTAACGTCGACCCAAAAGAACCGTTAAACAGATGGTTACCAAACTTCCCGAAAGAGTCTTCGATTGTGGTGCGTCTCGTCAGCTTTCACCCCCTCCCCCAAGTCATGATATGCCCATATTCCCACGTCGCGAACATGGTGGTGCGATTGACCAAGTAAGTGTTCGCCGGAGGAAGCGAGAATCTGAATGTATCCCACTACCGCTAATATTTCTCCACGAATGCCTCACTTCTCACTGTTTTCAACAGTAACGACATCAAGAAAAAGCACAGACTTCAGAAGGTGCGAGGGTGCATTCCTTGTAATCATGACACTGATGACCGTGCAAGTGTGAAATGATGCCTTTCGAATTAGCATCGGCGATGACGAAGAGAAGTTTCTCATGATGCGTGAAAAAAAACGTGTGCATTTATTGTGCATTTGGGTCGTGCTGAAACAGAGGCCGCACCTGCAATGAAACATTTGCGTCATTAGCATTAAAAAAGGTAAAATTACATATAATTGCGTCACTTTGAACAGCCTTTCCATCATTAGCGTTACAGCTGCATAGCATTTCCTCAAACATCCAGGAAAGCTTTGCTTAACACGGATTTTCACATAAGCGTAGGATCCGCCATTCTTTCTTAACTACTTTGTATGGAAACAGCGGTCACAGAGACTTGGCTATGTGCTTATGTTCTCACAATGAAGTAGTATTTTTAACCAAACAGTACTATATAGCAGTACACCAACTTTGTGCCTTCACAATCTTACGTATAAGCTTGAATATTTTTTATTTAGCATTTTTACCCACACAGACTAACTTTCAACAAGCTGAAGCATCATGCCGGAAATTCATTAAACAAGGGGAAGTAAAAGAAGAAGTATGTTTGTGTTGCGACAGAAATGAGCAAAATTGGACATTTTCGTGTATTTATTTATTCACTTGCTTTTATTTATTTATTTATTTATTTATTTATTTATTTATTAAACATAATTTCAGAGCCTGAAGGCACTAAAGAAAGGAGTGGGATAGTATACATAAAAAATGCAGTAAAACACTGCAGAAGATCAGAAGGACTCTTGTAGGCGACCTTGGATGACGACCTTGTCAGTGACGGCGACGATGGAGGCAGGAAGGTGGTTTCCTTGGGCACCGGTTCTTCGCACAAAAGAGTCATGATACAGGTTAGTAGAAGATATATTATTTCTTGCCGGTGTAAATTATGTGAATGCTGAAATGAGCTAGGTTTAGAGCGAGTAATACGCGCACTGCTGCTAACATAAGATTGCAGTCTGCTCACACTGGCATGGCAACGTAAATGGCATCGCACAAGCATCGCATATGTGAAAATGTACAATACGCCGCATTTAATTTAAAATATTACGTGCTTCGCTTCAATTCTGACCCGCATAGGACCATTATTCACTGCCCGACATTCGAAACTTCTCTTAAGCACGTATGGAGTACGGAAACTAACAATGGCGGACACGAAATGGACGTATGCGAGTGACAACCAGGAATGCGCGGGTTGTAATACTGGCCTCACAATCCAAACAATCGAATCGCGCATTGCGTCGCGCATAGAAGCGTGGGTCGGGGGAAAACTGGACCGTGACGAGGTCTATCCACAACCGGACCCGAAGCGAGCTGCGGACGGCCCGCTGCTTTCTCCGAGAATGTGTCGCCACCGCGTGGGGGTATACCGCGACAGGGATTGTCGTGTGTGATTAAGACGGCCATTTTGCACGTCTTGTTCGCACGAGCGACGAGGAAGAACGGCCAGCCAAGTCTCTCCCTCCGAGTGCTCAGCGAAGGCACTCGAGTAGACGCCGGCACCTCGGCGAAGCCTGCTATTTGGCTGCCGTTGCGGATTCGCTGCCCCCGAGTACGGCAACTCAAGCGCGATCCCGACTCTCGCCGCGTTGCATGACGGCAGAGCGGCGGCGTCAGCAGAGCGGCGGAACGGAGTCATTAGAGCGAGGCCGTGGCTGCTGCAGCAGCAACACCAGCCAGGGTGGTGGGGGGCTCGCACACTCACAAGCGTAGCGAAAGAAGAAGGAAATAAAAGCGCGCGGATGGGCTCTCGCGTTTTGATTGGTGGTCACGCCGCGACGGTCTCCGGTCCTTCCGCCAATGAGGCCCGCCGGGGCCTGCTAAACAATGCCGCTATCAAAAGTGGCCTCGCCATCTTGGCCAAGCAGGGCGCACTGGAGCGCATCCTTCGCGCATTCAGGCCCCACCCCACCCCACCCCGCCGCCGCCACCACGCCGTGACGAGAATGAAACGCGCGCGCTCCTCTACAGCCCGCTGCTGCTGCCTCGTGTAGAGCCGCATATACGTACGTACGTACGTGGCCCGAGCTGTAAACGTGCGGCGCCACTCCGGCGCCAGCTTGGCCCGTGAAGAACGTCGCTGAGCCGTGCTCTTCTCACCGGATTAGATGGTATATAGCAACTGGCGGGCGACTAAGAAAGAGACAGGCGTTGGCATAGAACTTGTTGACTCCAGCCATTCCGCTCATGAGGGCGATTTGTTCGGACACTGACATGCAGATCTAACAACACCTCTTGTATGGCTATGCGGTGTACGTAACCTTATGAATTATTTTAGCGACGCTTCTTTGCTGAAAATAAAGGGGAAGAGTTGTAACAGAGTTAACCTGGCCATGTAAGTGGCATTTGATTATACGCTATGTATAGATTTCATGTTCTCCTTTTCTTTTTTCACACGGCTACATGCATTCTGGTGGTGCATGCAGGTGAATGGGCTTAGATCTGGCTGCGCACGCTTTCTGCAGAGCAAGCAAGCCATCTTGAGCAGGCAGTGAAATTCATTTTCTCCAACCTGCGTGAAAAGTTCGTGAGCTCTGGGCACTCGCACATTTCAAGGAACGCTTGGCATGAAGTGCTCTTCTTATTATTGAACAGAAAGCTTTGAGAACACATATTAGCAGACAGTAAATAACGGTAGCTTCTGAACCTTTTGTATATGCATGTGCATGCTGCTTGCACACTCACTGTTCTCAAGCACCGATAAGGAGCCTTCGGACACCTCTTACCGGTTGCTCCGTGTCGCGCGAGCCATACATGCGTGCATTTTCTCTTTTGTTTATATGTGGGCTCTTGGTCTCACAAGCGCGCGTTTGTGCAGACAGAATAACGGTCTGTAAAGGACTGTACTTGACCGGTTTTCACAGTAAATAAAACGGCAGCGAAGGCGCGCGCCAATCACCAACAGTTCTAATTCAGTCGTCCTCGAGCTGCTTTTAATGGTTAATCCCGCATTGCGTCGCGTGTTATTTCATCGACTGCCTATATCACATGGTATGCTCTTAGCGCCTGCCATGATTAAGAGCACTCATACGGAAACCTAATCCACAGCGATGGCACCTCTGTTTGTTTTGACGGACTTCATTTAAAAAGACCGAGTGAACTAATTCGCCACACGGTTAGCACCGACGTAGATGTGCGCTATTACGTTGATGTTGCCCTTTATGCATAGTATCTCGATCATAGTTCACTCTAATGCGTCTCTGACAAAGCAAAGTCAGGTGCGGACATATCGTCAATTATGTGTACACACTCCCATTCAACCCACGTTGATGTATACGCGGTTTATGCGCGCTTACCGTGCAACCGCAACAGCCCAGCAGGGAGGCCCGAGTGATATAGGGCGCTCTTGAATGCACCGTATCGTGCCTTGATTAAGGAACATCTGCTCGCTCCTTTTGAAAGGGAGAGATGCGCCGCGTGGGGTTTGGGCGATGGGTGAACGGAGTCTTCATTATGCCGGCCCTTGTGGTTCTCCCCGCACCCCTATTCATTGCTCCATAGCTCCGCTCCATTCAGCTCTACACCAAACGGCATTAGCGTCAAGATCGCTCTATGGCAAACACACGCGAAGCGACCTTCATTGTTGCGAGGCACATACTCGTCGCGAGGGGCCTTTGTTTTCAAATGCGCCGTCCGGCCCTTTTAAAGACAGCCTCGATGCAGAGTATCCGGACCTCTCTTCTTTCGCTTCCACTCTGACTGTTTGTATACGTGTGGTGCGCATGCACTCCAAGCACGCAGACTACGTTTGTCGGTTCTTGTCGCTCGTTGCATAAAAAACTGACGCATTTAAAGGGAAGAAAGGTTGACTATAGGGCGTTCACATTTGTGAAAGCCGGAAGCCGTGTATACGTCCACACCTGCGCCGAGCGCGCGGGTTTACCAATTAGGTGCCATATTCAATTCAATTCGTTTTATTTACAGCAAATATAATGGAGGGACTCCTGGGCAAAAAATATGGCACAGCAGCTTGACGAAGGCCTATGCGGTATATAAGGGAAGCGTAGCAGGGGCCGGCAGAAAGTTAGGTGGGCGGATGAGATTAAGAAGTTTGCAGGGACAACATGGTCACAATTAGTACATGACCGGGGTAGTTGGAGAAGTATGGGAGAGGCCTTTGCCTTTATATATATATATATATATATATATATATATATATATATATATATATATATATATAGCTCTTGAAGGTGGCAAGCTTGTTTCATTCTTTGAAGTAAGAAACAACTAATACTTGGAATATTGAGGCATTTATTTGAAAACACAGACACACTAAACCACCAACATGTTTTACACATCACTTAACAAATGCAGTCTGTAATTTTGAAAGGTGCTCGCTGACGTTGAGCGTAACACTAGATGTCGTTATGAAAGTTTACTTTATACTGGGCGGTGTCTGTATGTATGATCCAGTGTAATTCGGCCTGTACCGGAAACCTGTGCGGTGTCTCTGGCTTGATTCACGTTTTATGTTTCGAACTTTCAAATGAGGTTTCTGATTATTGTATATTGTTATTTTCTCATTACTGCGGAAAGGAATAGCTGTCACCATTACAAGCTAAATGAATGTCTTTCGATTATTTTCATTTCATTTAATAAGCAAAAAACCTCGATGAGTGAACAGAAAGTATAATTAATGAAATACTGGCCCCCAGGCTTGTTACGTTGTCCAAGACGAGTGGCCGAGAACATAACACAGGCAGTTCGCACAAGCACATGCACAAGACACACAACGCTCATGTCTGTTATCACTGCAGCGGGCATCAGTCCATCATCAAAGCATGTTAACTACTGAAGAACGCCTTTGTATTAGCTACATATAACTCGCATTTGCCCGATGTTATGCTGTAAGCATAAGATGTTATGCCGGTCAGCGTTATACTATCTACATGGGATCCTGACTACCTCAATCTTCGATGTAGGAATGGCAAAATATAAATTATTAATATGGTTGCTTACTTTAATGGGCATAAACCTCCATACGCTCCAGCAAAATAGAAATGAAAAAAAGAAAAGAAAAGAAAAAATTAGTGCCATTTCACTCTGTGAATGTGAATGACCAGCAAAGCTGTGTATAGGCTACGTGTACATGACTTCTTGATTCTACCGTCTTTTATTTTGTTTTGTTACCATAGTGATCATCGCTTTATCGTCACTATGGTAGACGGCTGTAGGCTGAACGACGATGTTGAAATATTTTTAGCAAACGTCAAGGGTATACATGACCGATGACGCGTACGTAGATGGTACATTGATATGTGTATAGCATTGAATGCCGAACCTATCCAGCAGGAACGGCACTAACCACTTTCCGTCCGGTCGGGTCAGATCGGTGATGAAATCGCCTATACAGTGACGATGGACATAGAGTCGATAGGAGTGATCCAGCCGAAAACGTCGTTCAGAAACGTCTCAGTGTCCCTCTCGGACGTAGCAGGTAGGAAATATATATATAGTCATGACATACGAAGCCAACAAACAGTGACACCACGGACAATATAGAGGAAATTACTTCTGCTTAATAAATGAAATAAAGAAACGATAAATAAATCGAAATGAAAGTGGATGAAAAAACAACTCGCACATACAGCTTCGCTGTAAAAAGAACTACCGCTGAACACGAATTTTCTTTACCTGCCAGTAACAACGTTTCACTAACAACGTTCACACCAACAAATGGAAGTCCTTTCTTTTTACTACTACAGCCTTCGCACTTTCGCTTAACTGTGAGCAATTTATTACGAGTTTGCAAGGCCAGAAACACTGAATGCGATCGCATGCGAAACGGAAGCGCAAGAATAGATATAGAGAAATAGGACTTCTAAGCATCAATAAGTGTTTGGCTTGAACATATTACTACATTGTTAGGAAACCTATAGTTGCGCCATATCTCTTTTGTTCTGTAATAAATTTCAAATGAGAATATCGGAAACAGCGTAACTTTCACTTGCGTCACTTCACTTTCCCATTTCCACAAATGCGGAAGAGAGAAGAAAATAAAGACTAATTTAATACTCAGTGGTGTATTTATTTAATTTTTCTGTTCTTAAAAAGGAAGTGTATGTTTTTTTATGATGAGAATGTGCGACTGTTTTTCAGGAGTGTTTTGACTTGCTTGCGCTTTGCCTCCGTACAGCTTCTCTGTATTGCCACAGAATGTTGTCCTTGAGCATAGAGTTGGTAGCTCAGTTAACCAGCCAGAACTGTCAAGCAATTTATTTGAAAGCTGAAAGTTCAACAAGGTGATTCGCATTCAACTGGGGCCGAATCCACATTAAACGTACGAGCGAAAGCTCTTAGCCCATTGGCCGCGGTGGCCTCTAACGTTATGTCCAGTTTCGGGATTATCTTAAGTTTGCTCTTACAAGCAATTCTAGCGTAAGAAGTATTTGTACATACGGGCGCTGAACTTTCACCCCAGTCTACTTTCACTTCCCGTGAATATACATGTTCGTAAATACTACCAAACAAAAGTGGTTTTTCACAAAGAACTCTAGAGTTCAGAAGACAAAGTCATGAATGCGTTTGTTGGCGATGACAAACGCAAGTGCTGTTCCCTATGCTGTGTTAATTGTGGACGTTTCTCACGTAATTCTTTTTATAAATGTGTTCCATCCATGTAAATTCAGTTGGATAACTGAAACAACACAACCGAGCATATGAAATATACGAGTATTTAACCTATTGCGTACATTTTGCAGACTATAATATGAGCACTGGAGATTAGGTGTTGTACCAACTGTTTAGGACTATTATAGTTAGACAGAACTGCGACTCCTTCCGGCTCTCTGTATAAATAGGAATGCAAAAACGAACAATTACTGCTGAACCATGAACTGACATATTCGAACACGTTTCCAAATAAGCTAAGAGCACAAAACGTGAGGAGCGAGTGCGTGCTGTGAGAAAAAGAAAGTGCTTAGAAGTTCTAACGCTATATAAATGTGGTAACAAGAAGGACAAAGCACAGCGCCCCGTCTCTAATGACCCCAGGATATGCAAAGAACCTCTGATCAACTTGCTCAAAGTTAGTGGACAAGTTAGTGGAGGTAAAAGATGATGCTGCATTCAGAAAGTGAAGCCTCTTCTCCTCGTCTTTGCACCGCGACCGCTTATGCACATACACAAAAAGAAAAGAGAAAAAGCAAGGTTTTTGTCCCTATAAGAGGCATGTGGAAGCCTCATAAATGGCTCAGGATCGACGGGCTCGCTCACTTCGCTCGCGAATAATGTGGCATACAGCTGCACGTTGTGCCTTGTGCCCAATAGGTAGATACTTTTTTCGTACTTGAGGAGAAATATTTCTTGCTAGTGCTTATGTGTTAACATTGTGATGTATGTTGCTCTACCGGATTAGGTATCCCTTTCGAGAATTTTGTGTACGCAGCATACTTACAAAGTGTAAACGTGTTTCTTTTGTTTGTACTTCTCGTTCTTTTTTTGTCTTTCTTTTCTTTCATCCAGAAAGCAGACGGGCCGGTGAACAGTATGAAGTAACTATTAGACAGGATCGAGTCGCTACACGCTCGTGAAACAAAACACAGTGTTATTCGCTTGATCCGTTCACTAACGTAACCCCACGTTTAACTTGAACCATGTCATTTTAAACATGTCCTGCAAGCGTAATAATTGTTTACTTCCGTTTGAAGATAGGAAAGCCTGTGTCTCCCGTGTCATTATTTGCGGTTGTCGGTTTCATCAGTCCAAATCTCAATGCCCAACTCCGTTTTCTTTTCAAAGAATCACATATATTTGAAAGACTATCACTGAGATAATAATTTCATATACCTCCACTACCGAACAGCAAGACGGTTTCGCCTGTACTGCAGGAACATCAATCTGCAAGAATGACATTGCGAAAAAAGAAAAGCAGTCGAGGAGACGAAGTAACTTCCTCTAAAAGCACATCGAGTTGGGGCACGCAATTCGAGCGAAATTCAGAATACAAAAAAGAAAGAAAAATATAGCGGCGTTAGCGACACAGGCTGCCCCGCCGAAATCGAATCGCCAACGGCAAACAGACGACCAATGAGATAGAACTATAGGAGGAACACTGGGGCTTTCCTGTTGACAGCAGTTGGCATAGAAACGACACACGAGTGATCCATATCGCAAACTAAGGGGCGGTGGCGAGGCGAAGTTAACGGGTCGCGGGAACCGCCTGTCACGTGATTACGAAGCCGCGCGACCAATGGGGATGTGGTATAGGGTGGAGGGGAACGAGGCGAGTCTCGCTCGGTACAGCGCCATCAAATGGACGCCGCAGCCGTCTGCTCTCTGCTTCACTGGTGCAGACGCCGCAGGCTGTCACCCCCCCCAACCCCCAACCCCCGACCCCCCCCCCCCCCCCCCCCCATACACTCTCTTCGCCGTTTTAGGTATCGCGACGCGGGTACGCGCGACTTCAGGAGCGTATTGTGGGCACGTATATAATTCCTGTACAAGGCTACGTGTCCAGACGATCCATGTATAGGTGCTCTGTGGGTTCATATCGAGTATGACCGACATTCGAAAACACACAAGTCAAAATGCCCAACCATGCAGGAACGCTGCCGAATAACTTGTGCGATAGAGGTGCTTGTACGGCGTTCAAGAAATTTGAGTGAAATGGGGATATGCAAGAACAGTGTGCATAAAGAAATGAGAATGTGCCCGGCATATGTAGGGGAGCGAGGAAGGTTCATATTCTCTTATCGACGACAGAGAGTAATGCGAATTTTAATGTGTGCGTAAATTTTACGGCTCACTATTTCCGCTGAAACGTTGTCTATCAAAGGATTGCGGACTGCTTCAACAATGTAGACGCCACAAGAGCCATGGGGAAAATCACATATGTAGAGAAATATGAATGAAGGAACAAAATACATTTATAAACAAACCTCAAAGCAGATAGAAACTTAGCTGACCATGTACAATGTACACATTACACGTGGTATTGTTCTGGGGAAAAAAAATAGAACAATGGCCAATGAGTTCGGTAAGCGCCAAAGCATGCGTTCTCTGCATATATAGATGGTGCTTTGTGACGAGATCCGAGTGTGTGAATAGAAAAATCAGAAGCCGCTTATGTTTAGGTTGAAATACAATTTCAGCCTCGCTATAGCCACTCTCTCCATGGTTTAAAATTGCAAGGACGATGTTATTGGCCGTTTGTGCGTATTTGAGGGCGTGTTTCACGTCTGGCTGACATTATTATGGTTATATGTACACTATATAGTTTAAAGGTTTTACTCTAGTTTTACATTTACACGAATATGACATGGTCACAAGTCACCAGGCTAGCTTGTGCAAGCAGTAACTTCTCTGGCATATCATAAAGCATTGAATATTGGGGGAAAAACAGTGAATGACAAGGACCACAACAGAATAAATATGTCTTTTATTCATTCCTGCAATGCCCGAACACAAGTAAACATTAAGAAGAATTAAGCAATTCGTTCACCTTTATACCTGGCTTTGGAGAGTACACTCGTGCAAAAAGCAACAGCCTGTTGATGAAGTTACAACTCCATTAGTATAGTAATTAATTAATTAGTCATTGGTACGTAGAGCAATCCACCACTAATAACTTGCTCCAGCGTATCGAAATTACAGGCTGTGTTAAACTTCCTTCACATAAATCAGAATTCTTATGTGTCTGAATAACGTATTAAATACGGGTTGTTACTTTTTTATCGTTAACAGAATTTTTAGAAATCACCCATGGCATGTCGCACAATTGCACTACTAAAGCTCGATTACTCTCGGATGTGAACATTATTAGCACGAGAAACGAAAAAGAATATTTGACTAATTATTAACGTTTCACTAATAACTCTTAAACTAATTACTTCACCGCATACATTGCAATTTAAGAATTGTAGTCGGTGACTTCGACAGTCATTCATTCGACAGACTTCGATAGCCACTTGGAATGAATTCTGTGGATAAAACAAGTTTCGAAATATGCGTTCCGAAAGTTTGCGACAAGATGCATTGGTGTTCCAATAACTTTTGAGCTTCAATGCACAAGAAAATATTTTGTTAAAACAAGGAAGTGGAACACAGTGCATTTTCAACTCAAATTTGCCTGCGCTTATCTCAATACCGGTGCTAACGTCAACATTTGTTTCATCTGGATGTGCCCTGTGTAATTACTGGATTCTATTTGCGTACTGCAATATGTGCGCTAAGGTAAATAATTAAAAGGTTGATCAGTAATTCTTTTTACAATTAGTCAATTACGCATTTCGATTTCCAGTGTAAGTAACGGCTGCCTCTTCGAGCAACCCAGCTCAATAAATATATTTGCACTATATGCCACATGCGATTTAAAATATTTTGTTGACGTTAAAATAAAAGACCCAATGTACGTATATTACGCCAAGTATTACAGGGTTATGTCAGCCATAATCGCAATACAATTCTGAAAGGAAACGTGACCAAAAAAATAATAAAGGCCGAAGAATAAGTATTTCTCACTGTCCAAGTTCGCGCATATGCGTCACGCGAGCCCGACTTCTCGTCACAGTCTTGATCGCACAGTCGCATACCATAATCTCACTTTTAGTTACAAAGTGCTTGATGCCTGATATGTGTTCTTATTAGTTCTCTTGTTTGTCTTTCATTTCGAGAATGCAGCACCCAATACGCAATATTATGGCAGCCTTTCGGGGTCGCCATCAAATCAAATAACAAAGTGCCGCGCGTAAAATATAGTCGCTTCTATGCTTTTCTTTCTTCTTCCTTGTGATACAGCCAGAATCTCCGACCTGAGTAAACCTCTCCCCCCCCTTTTTTTTTTTTTTACTCATCGCTACTGGGTTGCGGTGCAGTATGTAACACGTACCCATTAAGCGCGAAAGACGCGACGTTCCTGCAGAGCGTCGCATTGCACGCTAACTGGGCACAGTGCAACGTGAGTTCTCAATTCGTGCTCACTATATGTTCCTGTTTTCATCGTGATACAGCTGGTGTCTAAAAAGCTGCAAGTTTGTACATCGCCAAGTGTTGCAAACTGACCCCTTTGGCGTGTTTCAGGACAATGAGTCAAAACTCACAAAGCTTCTCATTCGTGTCTTTGACATTTGATGGCCGTCTTCGCACTAATAATTTGGCCAACATTAAGATATGTTGGAATTTGGGCTCACGAACAACCCTAGCGTCAGTGTTTTTGTTGAATATGGGCTCACCGCATTCATAATGTTAGCTCTCGTCCCTCGGAGCATAAATTGAGCAATGCGTCAACGTTTCCCGCAGGTCGTATATATATATATATATATATATATATATATATATATATATATATATATATATATATATATATATATATATATATATATATATATATTGCTCCTTTTGGTGGCAGATGGCAATGCGCAGAAAAATAACGCTTTGCCGCCTGAATAATTGTGTCAGATGTGCGGATAGCGAGGTTGGGCGGATAGTAATCCGCCCAACCTCGCTTGATCAGTTCTTCTCTTCGTTCTTCAAAAGTCGCTTCTTCGTGTACGCTAGAAGACTGACTGCTTGGCGTGTAGTTGGCGAACTGCACAATGGGTGTAAGGATGCATTTCGGTTTGCGTCATCCTTTCTTTCATGCAACCAGTTAACGTTATGCATGCAGGGGCATGGGACATATTTTTAGCCAGCGCTTTCAGTGTCACAGTCAGGAAATAGGATCGATCAGTTAACCACCCAATTAAGAAAGCAAGAAAAAAGAAGGTGTGAGAAAGGTGTTGGATAGATGTATAAATAAAACCTCTTGCGTCGTCCCGTACTCACAGAACTTAAAAAAAAAAAAGATTGGGCTGTTGTCGTTTTTCGCATCTCACGGAATTCAAAAGTGTCACTGCTATATATTGGGCGGGCACTCACTATTTCTTGTAGTGTGTATGTCTTTTGTTTACGGCGGTAACGCTTCTTTATTACTCTGTTGTTTTTACAGCGAAGCTGTTAGCCTCTCAGTGGTCGGCATTTTTAGTGTCCTCCGGTGAACAAAAAATATCATCATCAGCAATGGCTCACACCCTCATAAGCAAGCAAAAATGCAATGGCTC
Organism: Dermacentor andersoni; assembly: GCF_023375885.2. Classification (NCBI taxonomy): domain Eukaryota; kingdom Metazoa; phylum Arthropoda; class Arachnida; order Ixodida; family Ixodidae; genus Dermacentor; species Dermacentor andersoni. Next base: position 75,040,443 of record NC_092815.1, on the reverse strand, counting down.
ATGTCCCTCCGTAGTGCAGAGGATACAAGCACACAGAAAAGTGAAGCGAACAGTGCCTGCATTCATCGGAATCACGCATACACCATACAGAATGAAGAAGCTGAAAACAAGCATCTGCCATCATCAGCAATGGGTCATACCCCGTAAGCAAGCAAAAATGCAATGGCTCATATCTCCTTAAGTTACAAGCTACAAGCGCTGAGCAAAGTGAAGCGAGCAGTGCATATACATTCAATGAAATTGCCCATACAACGCACAGAACAGAACGCGTTTCAATAAAGAACAAGCGCAAAACAAGCATCCAAACCATCAATAAAGCATTGCATAGCCCCCTGAGCAGTTTTACTGATAGTTTTGCCACAGTTTCGCTGGACATCCACTTCAGCAGGGCCGGGATGGCGAGTCACAGTAACACAAATATACCGGAAATAACGCCTTATAATACACGTTCACCTGCAACGTGCCGGAGAAAGCTTTCAATTCCGGTTAGCGATCCACCAGCCTAGCTTCCATTCATCGGAAACAGCCGAAATGTATTCAGTATTGAGGAAAACCGGGTGAGCTGAGCATTGTTGAAACAGCAGATTCCCGTGTAGACTTCTCTGCGGCTCCAGTTGAGGGAAGGCGGTCTTACTCATTGTTCACAGCGTAGAGCTCACCTGAGCCAACAAGCGCGCTCGACGCCCTTGTAGTTCTGCGCCCTCGAGAATCATACGCTGTGAATTGGAACGACTGTTCACACTTGCACGCACTGTGCGTTCAGTCGCAACTGCGATCACTCCCGGTGCTCGTGTTTCAAACACGCTGTTTGTGCGCATGCTCGATGTACAGGGTCGTCCACTCGAAGGAGAAGCAACTCATCCGTATCCAAGCACTCATAGCAGCCTAAACATTTGAAAACAAGGCCTGCGACTCGTGCTAGGTTTTGGCGTAGTATTGGGAAGTTTTGTTTTTCACGTGAAGTCGAAGAGATGTTGAAGCTATATCGAATGTAATAGCGCTGATACGTTCCCCTTATACGAGCGAAAGGTATACTGTGCGGTATATATATATGGTGTGTCCACACTTTGTCAATTGATGGTTACGATACGGCTCTCGCTGTTGATGCAGTGGTTTCTGGTTCAGTCGGTGAAGAGGCAGCGCAGGTGGCAGTAGGTCTGATATCGTATACGGCACGTTATACGATACCACGCGCGACGGCACATCCACGAAGCTATATAGCTGCCGAAGGCACCCGCACACCTACACTTTCAAAGTTGAAAATGCGATACGCACTGTAGGAGCTACTGTTTCCATATAAAATGAGAAAAAGAAAAAAAAGTGCGAACGGGGGCGTGCACCGAGTTGTGCGCGATCGAGCCTTTGCGCTATGGCGTTGAGTCGACAACCAATTCAACAATATCTTCGTTTGCAAATTCTATTTGACATTCATAAGCGACGTCTGTTAGTATATGGAATTTGCTGGAATTCGCACATATGAACAGTTCTAGCATAAACGCTTTCTCTTTTTCTTTTTGGAATGCGGTCCCGCATTGAAGTACTTTTTACGCAAGATAACTCCATAAAAAGAACCTGCGAATAGCGACAGCGAATGAATTAATGGAAATTGCGACAAATGTTTCACAAGGGACTTCTCACAGGCCTGGAAGGGGATCTTTGTGCATGTGACTAGGTTACATGCGTATTATCTTGTTTCTGAAAAATAAATACCTGACAGTTAGCGCTCGGTGTTGCGTGTTTGTGTACTCGTTCCAGTTTGGTCCTTTCGCTGTTCTTGCGCTAAAGCTCAAGTGTGTGAATATTATTAGCGAAGGTGGCCCACCAATCACTAACAGCCCTTACGAACAAGCAGCACCTGTTATCCATAAAGACAAGTTTCAGTATATCCCAGGCGTCTTGTTCATCTCCTCTTTTCTTATTTGTCGCACGAAGAGGCATACTTTCTGGCTAATCGCTCAGCAATGTCCCCCAACATGACGGTGACTTTCTCTCGCTTACGAACTTCAGCAATCCAATTATATCAGTGAACAATATTGCAAACACAGTGGCTAACAAGTCGCTGGATTCTAAAATATATCTTCTGCTCTATTAACTTCGAACCACACGATGCAACACGCTTCCAGCATGACAGTTCCATGGACTGCCAAATCACCACTGCAAACGCGAGAATATCGGCAGCAAATAGACAGACACTTTTAAAATTTTTCACAAACTATACGCAAATAGATAATTTCAACAGGCGTATTGTGCCAGCGTAAACTGTGATGTTAATTTTTTTTTTAAGTAATGCTTTTGCGCAGGAATTGACTTCCCTAAATAATCAAGGACTACACTTACAAAGCTTTCCGCACACGTACATAAGAGCTCTTTGCCATTCTTCGCTATAATAAAACGTCCAGCATCAGGATTGGTGGAAATAGTCTCTTACGAACAATTCTAGCGTAAGACATTTTTGTGTGTGTGTGTGTGTGAATACGGCCCAGATTTATCTACACGTGACTCTCCATACGTTTTGTGTTTGAGCTCGTGGCAACGGTGTTCGTCACTGCTTCACAAAATGCAGCGCGTAAATTTGCGCGCGAGCATGCGTCGAGCCTGGGCGACGACGGCTCGCTTCATTGTGCGCCATGCACAATGCACGACGGCTGCGTCCTTGGGGGGAAAAAGCGCTGGGCCGCGCACACGCTGCATGCGCGTTCATTTCGTTAAGTGATACTGGCCCTTTTTTTTTTTTTTTCGCGAAGGAGACAAAGAATTCTCGCAGTGGACACAACGACGAAAACACAGAGGAACTAGACGAGAAAAAAAAGGAAGTGCGAAACGACACCTCCGTATGCTTGTACATTTGTCGATTTTATACGGACGACTCGCCGAGATAAAGCTGGAGTGAAGTTCAAGAAGGAAGGAAACATAGAAGCGACGATGCTGCAAACAACCACTATAAGCGAAGTCCCAGCATGTAGCGACAATTATATTCGAGGCAAAACGTGCGCTTCCTGAACAACTATGGGCAAAGTATGTATACCCCACGCCAGAGTGTCCGTCGACGCCCTGCAAGGTTGTTTAGAGTGGTGAGCGCAGAGTGCAGCGGTTAAGTTTTGTAATATGAGAAGCTGCGTGCAGATGGTAGGCTAATTAAATGTGTAGTGGTGAGTGAATTCTGCAGTGTGATTAGCGAGACCAGTATCCTTTGTCAGAGGCCCGTGGTAAGAAGCATGCTGACGGCATTCTGCAAGGTCTGGCATGAAAGGGCGACGCAAGTGAGAAAACGCGTTTGAAGCTATGCCACGGCTATAACCACGAGAGCTTTGTCCTGCGTGTTTACGGCCTTGTTACCTACGCGGCATGCGGGAGCGGCGATTTTCATGAGTGAAGAAGGACAAGCCATCCGAGACAACAACACAATGCACAAGAACGAGGGCGTTGAGAAATGAACTGCGGCTCAGATTTCCCGTTGAAGAAGGTAACAAAGGCTCTCCCACTATTAGCTAGGCTGCAACACTACAAATATGAACTGCAAGGTCAAGCGAGCTAGAAGGTTCATGTTCTTGGGACGTGCAGTTATAGAGTCAGCGCAACAAAAACTATCCCATCGTGCTTCAAGTGCACTATTTTCCTTTGTTTGCGAGTGAAGGCAAAGCGCCCTCCACTCATAAAGCGCTTCCCGCGTGTTTTGAGCCATCTCCGCAAACGTGCTGAACGATAACCGAAAAAAAGTAAAATAAAACAAAGCATCCTCAAAACTTCTTGACGATATAAAAGAAGAGGAAAAAATTATGAGTGCTCTTTGCTCTTTCTTTCTTTTTATAGGGCCGCTTCCTCTTTATTCTAGGCATTCAATGGGAACGAAGACGAACCCTAATTGCGTAGTATACGACTGTGCTCTCATTACCGATTTATAATCTAACGAAAACAAGAAGACAAAGGCGTCTTCGTGCCGCCTTCTTTCGGTATACGCGCGATTCGCGTGAGAGACAACAGATCGCACGGTCGCGGCATGCGGCACGTATACACCCGCGCGAGAGGAAGCCGATCCGTTGATTGGTTCCTTCCTATTCTGACGTCACGCTGTGTACGGGGGGGGGGGGGGGGGGGGGGCGAGCGTTCTCGGCCGAAACGAATATTGTTACGGCGCGTCCCCTTGTTGTGAGTGAAGGTGGCTTTCTTTCGCCATGGAAACGCCATCGATCACCATATACCACCGCAGGCTTGCTCGCAGTGGTTCGGATGTGTACGCCTGCTCCGCCGAAAGCGAACAATCCTGACGCGTCTATATATATTGTGTTGCGCAGTCCTTGCCCAAATGCCGGGCGGCATCGATTCGGTCGTATATGCGCTTAGCGCCGAGACGTGCAACAGTAGTGCAACGCTCGTGCGTCACTGTTTAACTTTTTGTGGGTTTGACAACCTGAGGTCTATCGCATAGATGCCACCCCTTCACTGTTGTCGCTATGGTTGGTTACTCCCTGGCGTCTTTGGCACGTTACATGACGGTGAATCCCTGCGAGAAATGTGGTTGAAACAGGCGGCGTTTTCTGTATCATGGTGCAGTCATCAAGCCGGTCAGGAAAAACAGACATGGAAGTTATACCGGGCTCTGCACACCGCGTGACTTCGTGCCCTACATTTAATTTGTTCTAATGAGTGTGTGCACTTCTTATTAACTAAATCTTAGTAAAATAAAACGCAAAATAGGATATATAAGGGCTCCGCGAATCCTTTGCATTGTCTACTCACACCGTGAAGTCAGTGAAAACAAACGAATGTGCACAGAGTTATTTTGACCACGCGGGAGGAGAAGCTATGGACAAGCTTTAACCAGGCCGCTATTTTCTGACCATCCCCACCACTTATGTACATAAAAGCACAGAAATGTACCACAAAAGTAAGTCAACGTACTTGCCCAAAAAACGAGTACTTTAAGAATTTTAATTTCACTCCACTATGTTTTATTAGCATGAATATTTCTTATAGTGTTTGCGTTTGTACAACGCACTGCGCTGCAACTGGCCATTGTATACGTGAAGGCTTGAATCATCATACAAGCCACAAGTATGGATGGGCTTGCAAGTATGCATACGCTGTTTTGGTTGGTGTCTCCGGCACACTGAGACGATTGCGAATGTACACGTCGGATTTCATAATCTTCACGACGAAGAGCGAACCTCACTCTGCGTTGCCACAACTGAATTAAGCGGATCTCGATGCCTGAGTAGAGAGAGGATTCACCCTACGTGAATCTCATCTACATACTGTAACGCTCTCCTCTATGCATGTTCTAAAGCTTGTAGTATATCCATGAGAGGTTCAAAGTAAAAAAAATATATATATAAAAAGAAAGAAAGAAAGAAAGAAAGAAAGAAAGAAAGAAAGAAAGAAAGAAAGAAAGAGACGCAAAAAGATAGAGAGAAAACAAGGAGAAACGTCTCACTGCACGCTTTAATAAAACCTCCGTTGTAACTTGTAAGCATTGCCAGGAACACATATTTCTCGCTAATAATCGATATACGACGTTGCCGTCAGTCAAAATATTTATTTGCGTCTGTATGTGTAATATCAGTTGCCTTATTTATACGAGTGGTCGGAAAATAAACGACGACTTCCACAAAAAGCATACCGCCACCTGTGCTGCTGCGCCGGGAGCATTAAAGTGCCCGTTTTTCCTAAATTCAATCGAGGATATTTCAGCTGAAACATAAAGGGCCGGAGAGCGGTGCATCTGATAAAGTGTAGAGCCGTTGTTTTCAGTCAAGACAAACGCATTATACGCACCCGTGTTATGACGTGGACCCCCTTCCCCCCCCCCCCCCTCTATGGCACGGTTTTTCTTGCTTTAGCTTTTAAGCAGCCCTGGAACACACAACATATTTCCTATGAACTTCGCGCGGCTATATATATGTGAACAGAGTACCCTTGATTTGGCGCTTCAATTCAATAACATGTATACGAAAAGATCGCTACCTTCTTCTCCATGGCAATGGGCATTATGTTTTCGGCCGTTCCTGCACCAATCGAATCATGCATCGCGCGTAGCGCAGACAAATTTTTTCACGATATACTTTCGTCATGGTACGTAAATTTCGGAGCATTACACTTCATATTTCTGACATGTAAATTGCGTTTCGCGTTAAAAAAAAAGATTATATAGATGAATATGTACAGTATTTCTTCCAGCATGCTGAAGAGCATCGGTAAGTTACACAACGTCTCAACGAAGCACAATCAGTTCTCCTTTTACATGCTTACTAAATACACAAAAACGCTGTGACATAAGACAAGTTAAGCTTAGACGCGCAAGTTAGATTCGGTATATTGCTGTGAAATCAGATTCATGAGCTTAGTTATTCGCCTGCAGAAACCGGTACGGAGGAAAATTATAGAAAAACGAATAAACGCATGCGGTTGTATACTGTTCAACAAAGAGCAATAACTTGAGGGAGTTGCATGCATTCCATTAATATTGAAGATAATGTCATGGAACGTACTTACTCGTGTGGGTGCTTCGCGTAAGATCATTACCGTAAATATATAGCAACGACGAAACTATAAATGATTCGGTGAACGGCAAGAACGGGCGAGTATAGGGTGCACGTGCACATCCTGCTTTTAGTAGTTTATAAACACTGCATCATGTGGCACCCGATGTGACGCAAGGCCGCTGGCTGGAACTCTGGCGTTACACATTTGTTGCGTCACGCGTTGAATTTTTGTGCATATACGAGGCATAATTCTGACAGACTGCCTACGCCGAATTCGGATTTCCTCCATCTCGTAGTTATACATCGTGTACTCATGTCTATCGAGCCAGGTTTTACGGGTTTCGATCGAAAAATGAACCCTTGTATTAGAACGGTCAAAGCTGTCGTTACACCGGGAAAACGAGGTACATCGACCGAACGCCACTTGCATGCTATACAAAGGTCTGCACAACACAGCAGCTCCTCAGCGAGCTTTTAAAAAGACAAAGACGCCACATTCTTACCGATTGAAGCAAACAGATGTGCAGTTCCCGTAGGCGCCGTCTCGACTAAAGCATTGTGCAAGCGCGTATAGACGAACGTCATCTTACGCGCATTGTGCGCCGCATTCGGCGCTCAGGATTTCGAGCCGGCTTAAACAAAGAGGCAATATCCAAAAGCGGCCAGGGGGACGTCCGAAACGACGTCTTGTTTCCCTCCACACCGGAGACAGAAAAAGGAAACACGCGAAACCGGCGAACGACCGTTCATACGAGCCAGGCGACGGATGCAGCGCGGGCGGCTAATTGAAGAGCGACTGCAGCAGTGGCGGTCCAACGTGCTGCCGCGCGAGTCGCGTGATGCGTCCCAGCCGCTGGAGGCTGGGACGACGCAACACCGGCGGGAAGCAGGGCCCGCAGCGACGGACGGCACGCAGCAGCGTTTCGGCGGGCAAGTCGCTGGTGTCAAGAGAGTCGACGCCCCGAAGAGTCACGGCAGCGGACCGCCGCGCACGGAAGCACGGCAGCGACGGCGGTTCCAGATCGCGCGCGCGGGCTTGAGGCGGCTGCTGCTGCGTGTGCTGCTACGTGTGCCGTTGCGTGGCTGAGTATATGGTCACAGCCACGAGTGATCTTGCAGACCATTTTAGTTGCGCGTTAAAGAAGAACTCCAGGTGGGAATGTACAACAGGCGGCCCTCCACAACGGTGTCTCCCATACACCGCCAGGTGTTGCTTCGGGATATTCAATCTATTTATAATTTAATTAACCAGATGTCTCACTTCAAAAATCCAATAATGCTTTCACAGCAACGTGAGATCGTGTGCCCCCCCCCCCCCTTTTTTTTTGCCTATGTTCACTTGCTTTGGTAAGGAGAAAAATACATGCCGCTGGAATGAAAATCCTCTGCTGTTAACATATAGTATACATTGGAAGTGGTGGACGGACCCGATGGAATGGGAGGAAGAAATAACGGTATTCTAAAGAAGAAACATACTGAAACACATGCGAAACATAAGAAACATCCTTAAGCAAGCGTCCAGCGGATGGCGCCGAAGTTGGAGTGGTAACTGTATATGAATAGGCTGCATCTTTAGCGTGCTTTCAGCGCCGGTTCTCATGTATTTGGCACTTGTATTTCGAGCAACGCGTTGTTGGCCGAAATGCATACTATACCGGAGATCTATGTAGGCCCCGAAAAGACGACGCTTCAAGACGGGACACAAGGAAGGAACCACACACGCACACAATCAGCGCAGCGTGTCTTTGGTTCCTCCCTTGTGTCCCGTCTTGAAGCGCTGTTCTCTCAGTGATAACGAACCAACTACAGTGAACTCTCACTTGAGTGAACTTCAAGGGACCGAAGGAAATAGTTCACTTAACTGAAAGTTCACTAAACTGAATGTTCACTAGACCAACATAAGACATGGCATACATAGTCAAAAGTTTGAAGTGCAATTCATGGAGCAAATGACATGGCATCCATAGTGTTACAAATGTGTGAAATGGAGTTTGTACATATCAACAAGTACAAGGTTCATAACAGTTATAATGCTGCCTTTCTCACTTAGAAAAAAAAATCTGTTATCTTCTTCTGCACTTGTACTTTTAAAGCACAGGAAGTAACAAAACTGTCCAAAGAGTCAATGTTTTTGTACACTACTTCTGGCACAGCTTGCTGTTCACACAGTCTCTCAACTTTCCAATGTACCCTACAACCTCAGCTAGAGGGCTTGAAACTGGCTCGGCAGTTGCCTCTTCTTCGTCTCTTCATCGTCTCTTTTTCGAAAGAAAGAGACGACGACCATGCCACGACTAGCCGGTCGGAAAAAAACACGCACCACGTGGTTTGTGGTGTGACAGATCGCCGCTTTGCTCTGGCGACGTTTTCAGCGCCAGCTATGTTACTTTGTTCATGGCCTTCGAGATTACATGCTTGCTCGTTTTGTGCGGGTGATCTCGGAGGCCATGTCTCGTTGCCGTTCGTTTTCCGCGCCGCCGCTTTGCCCCAGGGGCGCTGTAGCGCCAGCGACCTTATACATTGCCGCTGGAGCGGCGGTTTGATGAGGGCGGGCATCGGTTCTGATCGTAAAAATAAGCCTTGGTCCTCTGAGCGAGTTCGTTAAACTGAAATATTGACTGTTCCGAAATTCGTTTAAGTGAAACACTTTTGCATAGAATCTATAAGAAAACTGCCAGGGATTTTAAAAAGTTCGTTATTCTGAAATATTCGATAAACCGACGTTCGTACAACTGAGAGTTTACTGTAGCCCGTCAGTCAATCCTTGCTACGTAGACCTCTTCATCGGTGTCCACGGGAAGCATTTATGCGCGAAATATAGCGCAGTTATAGAGCTCTAAATGCGCATAAATGTAAATATGGTCTCAGTGTATCGCGCGCGCATTCATGTAGACCTGTCCTCCGATACGGGTGGCGTACGCGGGACCGCGCTCACTGCCGCCTCTCCGAGCTTGTCTCAAAAGCCGGATGAGTGTACAACGCACGGTAGTCTGCTTCTCGACTTCACTCGGTTATGACAAGTTTATAAAGAACGCCTTGTTTTGTTGATGTCATCTTTGAAACACATGGGCACGCAGACATTTTTGTTGAGAAGCGCTCGTGTTTTACCGAAGTGCCGCCAAAGGCAGGTGGCCGATAAGGCTGTTTTGTAAGAGGGCCCGGGAGAGAAACAAAATACCAAATGACTTTCAACGCATGATGAATTAGCCAAAACCTCAACGATTTCCTAAGCACGAAGCTTCTACTTATAATTGAGATAAGCTGTGGAGACAAAACGAGTAAGAAAGAAAGCAAGGCATACTATACAGTTCCTCCACAACAATACGAGACAAAAAAATAATCGCACACAGCGGAACACCACGGAGTTTGTGCATTATTCATAAGATAACTAAAAGACCCACGCGATGGCGTACGCTGTACAAAATGACGTCAGTCCCGCAAGAATGGCGCGCGTCTGCCACAAATTCGCGAAGTCCACACAGAAACACGGAACCATTAATCGCCGCCAAGGCGCCACTAGGCCGCGGAGTCGCTTCGTCCATGTTTTTCTTTTTTTCCTCTCTCTCTCCTTGCTTCTTCTGCAGGACCACGGTCGTCTTTAGTTCTTCGCGCGATCGACAAAGAAGACAAAGAGGAACGCCCCCAATGTTACGCTCGGCAGTTTCCGAACGACCGCACATTATGCAAAGAGACCACGCCCCACAGCACCCGTATCTCGGTGTGTACCTTGTTCATCTGCAGTGACGAACACGCGGTCCAACTCGCGGACGTCTGGCGCACTGTCGAAGCTTCCATTCTTTCTTTCTTCTATTTCGTACCTTTCCTCTCTTTCGCCGTCCGCAGAACGCTATGCAGCGAGCGGAGTCGCGGTCAGTGCTGCCGCGTATATGCGCATGCAGGAGATGCAAATGGGCGCAGGTGAGTCTCCTCGGACTCGTCTCCCCCCCCTCCGTGCCTCTTATTCTTCTTCGCTCTGCGTACTGTTTACTTTGCGCGTCGAAGGTCTCCCTGCTGGCGACGACTCTCGTAAAGCCGTGTGGTATAGCGCGTGCGCCGTGTGTGGCCCACATGGTGTGTAGTAAAGTGCTCACGAACTGTTCGATACGCGCGTCTTCCGAGACCCGCGCCGGAGAAACGCGACAGAAAGAGCGAAGACATTGCGCCAGCCTGGCGAGGGTCGGGCGCTTCGTGCTTCTTCTCGGTAGGAAAGAGCGTCGCGTTTTTCCGGAGCAGTTGAGCCTGATAAGCAACGGGGCGCGGTGAATTATGTAGGCCAGCTCCTCGTTTCCATAATAAATGGTGCGCACAGTCGTTGATGTGAAACGAGGTGCAAGTAATTTATTTACTCACTTCGTTTTATTTATTTTCGCATATATCAGTCCAACCAATACAGTTGCAAAGCGTCAGGTATATGCTGGTTCACAAGAAGGAAAGTATAACAAACAAAAGTTTAAGAAAAGAGTTAAGACAGAAAGGGAGGGGAGGGGGGAGAGCGCTCACAGGTAGAACCTAACAGAAGACGTGCATAGGTGGAATGTAATATAAATAGTTACTTCTCAAGGAAAGTATTTATTCGAAAGATGATCAAGGCGAGTACCGTAGCCCCTCCAGTGTTGTAGAAAGAAAAGTAAAAAGAGTATCTGACATAGACCAAATATGATTGAAATATGATGTGATATAAGATATGGTAGGAAATATCATATGAAATATCATATGAAATATGATATGAAAATGTAGCAACGTAGGCTGGGCAAAGTGCAACGCACGTAGTGCAATTTCAGAAGGCTATGGCCGTAGCTAACTGCGAGAACCAATGTATGTTCCAATGCAAGACAACTTATATATGCACTCTTGACAATATATCCACCGTTGAGCAAGAAAATGATGTGAAAAGTTACGAGTGCGTTATCAGGGCCAGGAATGACCTTCCTATTTAATAAAGGTAAACAACCTCACTGCTTTTGTTTGATTGAATCCGACTTTTTGGTGTATGAAACAGAGTGACTTTTTAGTGTGGCAACCAAAGCTTACGCACTGCCTGCATGCAGTCTTGATCAGGCTCACATTTTCTCCTCACTTTAAAATGGTTGTAATGTTAACACCGCCAATAATTTACATTCATAACACAACGCAGGGTGCATTGCTCATTTGTAGTAATAAAATTCAAGGAATCGGTATCTGTAAAGTCGGTAGTTACTCTCTTTCGCTGTGCCAGCACATCATCATCATAAACAACAACAACAACAGCAACAACAACAACGACGACGGCGACGACTACAACAAAAGTTTACCGTCACTACAGGACTGCACGGTAGTCGAGGCCGAAGAGGCAGCTGTGGCTCTGGCAGCACTGGAGGGCTATCGATCTGGCAGGTCCCTAACAATAATAACAGACTCTCAAGCAGCATGCCGTAATTATACAAACGGCAGAATTGGGTGCAGAGCACGCCACATACTCTGCTCATGCGACCCGGGAAACAAAGTTCAGCATACCATAATCTGGGTACCAGGGCACACTGGCATAACAGGGAATCAAGAGGCGGATAGGATAGCTCGGGGGCATACCAACCGGGCGTCCGACACATCCAGCCCTGAGGAACCCGAGTCAGTACCCATGGGCTACTCAGATATCCTACATTATTATAAAGGGGTCAGACTGAAGTACCCACGCCCAGATAAGGATCTAAGCAGAGAGGATGCTGTTGCATGGCGACAACTCCAGACGGGTACTTTCCCGAATCTAAACCTTCTCAATAAAATTTTCCCTACACAGTATGAGGCTAAGTGCCCATGGTGCGGAGAGAAACCAGATCTATACCACATATCATGGGCCTGTCAAAATATTGGGTCCCCAACTATCTATAAAATTAAAAACCCGAGTGCGGAACAGTGGGAGAGTATGCTTTCCAGCGTAAGCTTGAACGGCCAAAAGCGCCTAATAGAGCGAGCTCGCGGGTTGGCCATACTCAGTGGAGCCTTGGACTAGGCCACCAACCCTGTGATTGCAGACAGAAGAATTCATCAGAAGATGAAAGAGGCCGTCTGAAACCGCCAAGATCTCTTTTCTAGAGCCCAATAAATGTTTTCCGATCCGATCCGAACCGTCAAATTACTGTAGGACCTGTTCTGAAAAAGCTTCATCGTCTTGTGCGCTTACAGCACTCACTAAAACCAAGCAGGTTATCTAATCTCTGAGCATTCAGCGTGCGGATGTAAAGGAAATGTCAGCGCCTGTAAGACGACTCACACTATATATAGTTAAAGAGCTGTGCGCACGCATACAGAGCAATGCACACAGTCGTGTTGCCATTGAAATTAAAGCTTTTCTTAATTTGCGATGGAGTGACACTGATGGCTGACACAGTTATGGAGAACCGCCGAATTCCATTCTTCCTATAAGCTTTTTTCTGTGCGCCTCGAAGATCTCTCTTAAAGCAATGCACTGTGCCAGTGCTTCAGCGCGTTACTGCCTCTTAGGATTTTCGTCATTGCAATCATCTCCTCCTGTCGTACACCAATGATGTCTGCCGTGACTTTGACCAAGTGAACAGTAAAAATATCTGTCCACGCTGGTGTTTACATTCGTACGTTGAGAGTCAACGTGCGCTTTCACTGAGTCACGTGAAATGGCGCCTTTATAGAAGAGCAAACATGTTCTTACTGTCGCCAAGTACTCCGCGAGGTGCTTAAACATTGACTTTGCTTTAGGATATCCACATCAGTTATGAAATTCAGAAATAGACAGCGGCGACCGGAGACGCTGTAAGTATTGTTACATGCTAATTTGAACAACTGTCTCTCACTCTTTACACTTTCGAGCGCGCATATCATTTGTGTGTTCAGTGCAAAATAACTACGTAAACATTTGTGGACAAATGCTTATTTAGACAGCGTACCAGCGTCTCACGGTAGCACCTTTTCCAGAATACTGACATCCGAGCGAGACAGATCGTCACGCATGCTACAACCCGAAAATTCTTTTCCGCGCTTGGCAAAAGGAAATTACGCAATATTTATGGGAAGTTGATTAATGTGCCAGCGCAACAATACCTGCAGGCCCACAAGCCTATGTGTCACACCTTACAAAATAAAATAAAATGGACACGTAGCCGTTGCCGCAGATTAGATGATTTCGATCAGCAGCTGATTTTGAGGAGTCCGGTGTACGGCGATTGTCTGTGTAGTGTCGTCACGGCACAATTACGACAATTGGTCACGTCGACGTTAATGCCAGTATCGATGCTATCAGTATCGCCAGATTCAGAGAACGCACCGTTTGAATACCGCCTAAGAGGAAAAGACAGTCTACACCACCAACGTGAAAGTGACAAAATTTTAAAGCGTCACATAGGAAAGCGCTTTTGTCGCGACGTCAAAACTTATGTCGTTGCGATAGAAAGTGACACGGGGTGGCAGAAAGCATCTGTCGTTGCGACAGAGAGTTCCTGTTGCGGCGCCAGAATCGTTGATCAACTTCTCAAATATTATGATTAGGTTACAATTGTCACTAAGAACATTGCAGAGGAACATGAAAAACTCCCGATACAGTTTTTCGTTGCTCAATACGTGCTACATAAAAGTGTTCTTCTGAGCTTGAAAGAAACCCGCGAATACCCGTAAAGTGCCGCGAGCGGCCAGTCGCGCATAACATAACAGAAAAGCGGTCGGGTTGGAATCCTATACAGATTATAGTTGTAACAATCGTTAGACTTAGCGGCGCTTGTTCCGTGCTCTTTCTGTTGCCTTCGTTAAATTATGTGTGACTCGTATAAGTTAAACTATGGACTTGTACTACCGAGACTATACTCGTATATTGTGATCATCCCGAGCGCTATATTTGCCTGACGAGGTCGCTTATACGGCGCGAACCGACACTTGCTTGCTGCGCGATGACAACTGCCGTTCCGTATAGTGGCAGACACGGTTACAAGGACTCGGCTTAATGGCAGAGAAAATGATCGCTTTTTCTTGCTTTTCTTTTCAGTGTACAGCGTCTCAGCTTGCAGCGAGCGTGCGTACGCCATAGGCGGGCGTGCGACTCGCTTCCGTCGCTGGACCGATCGTCCCGCAGGCAGGCACGATTCGTCTCGCGCGCGGTGCCCCGTAATCGGCGATATACGCGTCGTCGCTCACCTCCGAGGCTGTATGGCTGCATCCTCACAAGCATCCTGTTTGGCCCGCACCCAATTCGCTTGTCCGCTTTCGACCACATGTGCGCCCGCAAAGCCCACGACATATTCATTCGGACAAACACCGTCACGAGGTTATACTTTTTTATTTTATCGTCGTGAGTTCCTGCTTCCCCGGGTTTCTCGCTGAAGGTTTTGGTGCCGTGAGCTGGAAAAAAACAGTTTCGAGGAATACGAATGTTTCGTACAGCGGTAACAATGAAGACGACAATACGTTTTCTTTTTTTCCTTTTTTTTTTCGCAAACTTCGCTTTGATGATGTCGAAGCATGGTTGCCGGTTTCTAAAAAGCAGCTTATTCCAGAATAATGATTCTGATTGCATGCTGTTGGCATGATCCCTGTTGGCAGGTTTTGAAGACTAAACACGCGTGATCATTCGTTCAGAGGTTATGGTAATAGCTTGGTTGGTGGCTCTGATTAATAGAGATCGCGGTCCCCTGAGTTGACTTTTGAAAAAATGAACATTATCTGTGACTTTGGTTAACGAATAACCAAACCATGTAGGTTCCCTGCAGAGCTGCTCCGTACAGCCATTGTGCCAGTGGCAGAGCAACAAATCTCGCAGTGAAACTGTTTCAAATGCAACAACACTTATCATTGTCTACAAAAGTATCCTGTGCTGTAGCGACACTATATATAACAGAACCTGCGAAGAAAGTGCGCTGCTCGGTTGATATCCATCCCAGAATTGGGCTCTGAAATGACGTCCTAAGATGCACATATCTTGGAGTACGATGACTAAATATCACTGTCAGTCTCGCTTATTCGGCTCTCCTTTGTAGTATACTTATGTGAAATATGCGCACCAAGCAGCCTTATGAGTGTCCATCAGCGTAACTCCCGGCTCCGGTGTTTTGGCGTCGGAGTACGCCAGGATTCAACAGGGGACTCGGACGTCGCAAGCGACGTGGTCTCGGTGGAAGCTTTCCTATAAGCCATGCACTTATGGCATGGACTGCCTGCATGTTTCAAGTTCTCACGGGAACTCGTGGTACTACATATCGTAGCGGTCGCGCGTTGTACCACTGCACAAGCGAAGTTATTTCATTGAATGGTGCCATCACCGATAGTGCATGGCGAAGTGATGCACTTTGGACGTTTGATTGTCCATTGTGTCATCGTAAGAATTTTCTTCGCTTGCTTTTAATTTCTTAATTGCAGTATGGGAGCTGCAATTTCAACGGTTTCGAGACTATGTACAGATCGAATTAGAAACTCGGAGCCCTCAGCATGTTCACTACACTTAGATACTGTTAGAATCCTCTACAAATGCCAACGCATTTGCACCTCTCCGGACACTGTCCAGGTAACAGGCCAGATAAATTAACCTCAGGTCGGCCTCTGTGCCATTTCATAAACATTGCTCTCTCTCTCTAGCTTGTCCATGGAGTCATATGCTGAGGACATTGAGAAAAATGTCCCTTTCCCCAGGAGAACTTTGCCAACATCCTTGAATTGACTTTCGAAAGGCCATGGAAGTGTCATGCAAAACCTTCAGGTCATTGATGTTACTTCGAAAACAGCGGCAGACGGAATCAAAGGACGCGCTGCACCGCTTCAGTTCCGCTCCATTCACCCGCATACAGAGGAACGCAGGCCATGCCGTGCACTTTCGGAGCTCCAGTGTCGCGGTGCGAGAGAACGCTTATATAGGAAACATCTGCCCCTACTTAGTTGAAACGGCGGCCGGAGCATTTCTCGACGTCTGCAGTAGCTTGGAGTGGTATAGTATTTGCTAGCTGCCTGTCTTTTCTGCCGGCGAGACCTGAAGACAGCACCAGACGGAACCACAGGAACAGCAGCAGGGCCCCCTTCAGCATATACCCCTCACATCTCTCGTACACCCTCCCCTGCAAGAGCTTGAGAGAATACAGAAAGAAGTGGCCGACATCGTCATTAGGACGACCGCGAGCAGCGACGGCGGGGGCTACGGCGCCGCGGCCCACAACAAAGGGGAGGAAGGACGTCGTCGTCGTCGACGGAAACCGGGAATTACCAAGCGGCCATCTTGGAGCTCCTCTCTCTGCTGTTTTGCGTCCCTTCTCCTTCGCAGTTCCATCTCGACCGTCTTTTAGTATGTGCGCCTCTCTGAGGCGAAATTCCCTTTGTGTCGCCCCACTTTCACTTCGCTGTTTGTGGCTCTTTCCGATTTGGCGTCTTACGAGAATCCCGACTTTTTCCGTTCTTTCATTATCTCTTGTGTTTCTTTTTTCAGGCTTAGCCTATTACGCTGCTTTCTCATATTCTTCTTTCTTTCCTGTCAGCTCCTATCAGACTGTCCGGGTATGAGTACTTTATGTCCTCTACCCACGGAGAGTGCAGCAAGGTTGTTGTGTTTATACGCCGTGACTTGACTTATGTACATCACCCAGTGCCTCCTGACGAAGCAAATCAATACGTTTGCTTAACAGTGAAAAAGAAAAAGCTTACGTTCACAATACTTGGAGCCTATTTATCTCCAGCAAGCCGTCTAGATTGTGAGCGCCTACGGAGAATTTTAACATCGACTCCACAGCCGTGGGTGCTCACTGGTGACTTTAACGCCCACCATTACCTATGGGGAAGCTCCAAAGTTAATTCTAGAGGCAGAGCGTTGGTGTCCTTTGCCTCTGAAAACGAATTTTGCTTGTCAAATGATGGAAGCCCTACTTATTTGCGTGGATCAGCGTATAGCAGCTGCCTGGACTTAACCTTCGTTTCACGTTCGCTTTCGAGAAGAGTGCACTGGTTTTCGGATTTAGAAACACGGGGCAGCGACCACATCCCAACCTATTTGAAGATCGAAGGTTTGACTAGCTCCAAGTCCTCCAGAACCATCCAGTGCACCGATTGGCCTAAATACAAAATAATAATGGAAGACTGTTGTCGTGACGGCACCTCGTGTAACCTACAGGGCGCGATAAAGGATGCCATACAAACGACCACGCATTTGCTTTCGAGGAGTTCTTCCCGCACCGATTTCGACATCGAACTAGCAAAACTTCGAGCAATTCGCCGTCGTGCGGAACGAAGATACAGACGCACGAAGTCCAATCATGACTTGAGATTGGCTAGACGAACACAGAAGAAAATACAGCGTCAAATGAACAAGCTGGCTTCGCACCAATGGGTATCTTTTTGCGAGTCCCTGGATCCGCGAAAGCCATTGTCGCTTATATGGAGGACTGTTCGTGGACTTCGCACAACCTCTGGTCAGCGCCACCCGTTTAAATCTCTGGCACTTTATCTACAATGTAGTGATATTGACGTCGCTGAATCTTTCTGCAGAAAGATTGCTGGCGAGGCAAATTCCGATGGAACGGGTACGGGAACGCTCGACCACCCACTGTTTTCACGCGATCCCCGCATGGAATGCCCTTTTTCTATGGAAGAACTAGAAGCTGCGCTGGCTTTGTGTAGGCGTTCTTCAGCGCCAGGACCTGACGGCATTACATACCGTGCCCTGTGTAACCTAGGAGACCAAGCTCGGAAGGCACTCTTGCTCCTGTACAACGACTCCTGGCAGACGGGTACAGTTCCGCATGAGTGGAAGTCAACTCGCCTCATTCCACTTCTCAAAGCTGGCAAGTCGCCTTTGGACATTTCCTCATACCGTCCGATCGCACTAGCCAGCTGTGTCGGAAAAACAATGGAAAGAATGATTTTAACACGTCTGGAATGGTACTTAGAATACTATGAAATTTATCCAGATGCTATGGCCGGATTCAGACGGGGCCATTCGTCAACAGACAGTGTTGTTGACTTGGTAACCTATGTGCAACACCAAAAGGCCTGTAAGCGACTATCTGCTGCTCTGTTTCTAGATGTTAAAGGAGCTTATGATACTGTCACCCATGAAGCCATCCTTAGCACGTTAGAAGCCGTCGGACTTGGTGGTAAGGTGTATATGTGGGTGTGCAACTACTTACAGAGGAGACCATTCTACGTGCACACAGAAAATGGCCCGACATCCGAGCATTACGGTAGCCGAGGAGTCCCTCAAGGAGGAGTGCTTAGCCCGACTCTTTTCAATCTCACCCTCAGTGGATTAGTTTACAACCTGCCAAGCACGGTAGGACTTTCCATCTATGCGGACGACATCTGCATTTGGGCATCAGGTGTGACACGACTTCAGCTTCGCGCTCGGCTTCAGAAGGCAGCCACAATGACATCTTGCTACCTTCGTGAACAAGGACTTGAAATTTCGTGCGGAAAGTGCGCAATGGTGGCATTCACGAGGAAGCCAATGTCTGGTTACGGCGTATCTATTAACGGACAACTTATACCATACAGCAGAAGTCACAGATTCTTGGGAGTCATAATTGACAGAGACCTGTCTTGGACTCCGCACGTCAATTACGTGAAAAAGCGGCTGACTGCTATCTGTCACCTGTTCAGGTTCCTTGCAGGGAAAAGTTGGGGAGTATCTATACAGGCCATGTTACAGCTTTACATGGCGTTGTTCGTTGGATTCCTGCGATACAGCCTGCCTGCAATATCCAACACCTGCAAGACTAACCTGCGTACGATTCAGAGTATTCAAGCCCAAGCCCTTAAGATATGTCTTGGCTTACCACGCAGTGCATCAACGGCTGAAACCATTGCCCTTGCGCAGGATAACCCAATCACGACGCAAATTACCGTTGAGACAATGCGTATGCATCTCAGGCATTATGCTAGGACCCCTTCCCACCACTTGGCGAGCCTCACTGCTGCAAGGCCCTGCTCGACATTTAGCAGTATTGTCAGTGCACATCGTGCGTCGCTTACTTCAGGGTACGCACCTGCGGCCAAGCCAGCGTTTCCTCCGTGGTGTTTGAGCCGTCCACAAGTACATCTAATGATTCCGGGACTACAGAAGAAGACAGATCTACCAGCCCCTGCTCTAAAACAGCTGAGCTTACTTCTTCTGCACGAAAAGTACAGCAACCACGTGCACATCTATACCGATGGATCGACTACGTCGTGCAGTTCTTCTGGTGCCGTGGTTATACCAACGCGAGGAATGACACTGCGGTTCAAGACATCGCATGTCACGACCTCAACGGCGGCAGAACTAACGGCCCTGCGTCGAGCACTGGAATTCATTGATTCTGAAAGACCTAGAAAATGGGCTGTGTTCTGCGATTCAAAACCAGCACTACAGGGCACGCAGTCAGTTCTCAGACACGGATGTCATGACCAATTGACATACGAAGTTGTGAAACTTTACCATGATGTCCAACAAAAAGGTCACGAGGTCGTTTTTCAATGGATACCTGGTCACTGTGGAATCAGTGGCAATGATTCCGCCGATAACGCTGCTCGCACAGCACATCAAGGAGAGCACAGCGTTTCAATTCCGCTTTCGAGGACTGATGCTGCAAAGCAGCTTCAACACCTGGCACGCAGTCTCACAGTGACCGAGTGGAACTCACCAAACTTACGACTCACGCGACTGCATCGACTAAACCCCTCCCTGCAACTCCGACCTCCACTCGGACTTCCTCGACGTGAAGCTACGCTTCTCTGTCGCCTTTGGTTAGGAGTGGCCTTCACAAAGGCATACTCTACATTAATTGGAATGGCTGACAGGGCAGCTTGCGAGGTCTGTGGCACCGAAGAAAACATCGACCACCTGCTGTGCCACTGTCCAAGATATGCCTCAGAGAGACAAGAACTTGCCAAAGCTTTCCAAAAACTGGACAATCGGCCGCTTTCTGTGCAGGTGCTGCTAGAACACCGCCCCCATCGCCCGTCGGCCCATAAAGCGGTGAAGGCGCTTTTGTGTTTCTTAAGGACGACGGGTTTGTGCGACCATCTGTGACTATTAACGTGATTTCTGTAAGACCACACGCGTCAGCGAACTCGCCGCAATTTCCTTCTTTCCTTCCCTCCTCTCTCTCCCTGTGATCTTTGTTTTCCCCTTTCCCATTCCCCCGGTGTAGGGTAGCCAACCGGACGTTATTCTGGTTAACCTCCCTGCCTTCTACTTTTCTCTTTCCTCCTCCTCCTTTCCTATCCTTTTCCGCCAGTCACAGTCGTTTATTCTTCTTTCTTTTTGTATACAGAGAAGGTTTCCCGGCCGTTTCTGGCCGCTGCATGTTTTCAAGGCCAATTCGCTTCTTTCTTGCTCGTCGCCCCGAACTCGGTCCCCCAGCTATACACCCGTTATCATGTCGTTGCTGCTTCTTCGCTTTCGGTTTCTGTCACTGCGGCAGCGTTTTCGGACTCGTGATCGGCGAACGACCGGTGGGACGTGCCGTGATGCATTGGTGGATCGAACGACAACGACGTCGTCGCTGTCTCTTTAACGAGCGGAAGCGCCGTATAGGTACGCCAGGCCGCTTTCCAGAAGGCGTTCGGTGCGCCGAGTTTTTTCTTCGCTAGCGGTGTTGCGCCAGGGCAGCGTTTTAACGCGACAGTGTTAACGGCCCCGTTTCGCAGAAAATCCGGCGTCGGTGTACCGCGTCCAGCGTCGACCGCCGTTTCGGCAAAAAATATTCCGAACGATGCAAACCCAGCCACGCAGACCCTCCGGGTAGCGCAACGAAGTTACTGAACTAATTGAATTTCTCAAAGTAAAATACGCCAGGAAAATAGTAAAGTACGGCTTACCCACAACCTACAGGGATGGCAGCGTCGGAATGTAATATGAATATACGAAAAAATACACCATTCTGTTACACAGAAACTCAAACACAAACCATTTTTCAGCGTTTCTACCAATCATAGACCAGCCACGGCCGCCGAGATTTGCGCTCGCCTGCGGCCAAATCTCGGAGGCCATGGAGCGGCGCTCCCGGTTCCTTGCAACACCTCCAGATAGCGATCGCCTCCGTCGCATCGCGGCCCACGCAAGAGGCCGCGTTTCTACCAGAAGGAAGCTCGCCTTCGTGCACAGTGTTCGCCGCCAGCCTTTCCCGGTAAACATTACGGTTACATGAGCAGCAGTTGCTGGGAAGCGTGCGAAGCACTCAGGGATCTTTGAATGCTATCGCGTTCCGCTCTTAAAGGCGAAGCTCAAGCGTTCTCGAAATATTTTTTTCCGGCACTTTGACCACGCGCAGCTCACCGTAAAAAGCGTGCGTTAGATTTACGCTGCGCTTGCACACCATTCGCCCAATTCCTCTAAGTTATCCTTGTGGTTAAAGTGCATTCTTCTCTTTATTTTCACTTGGTTACTACCCTACTATAGACAAAGAGTGTATTTCGTAGCTGTTTTTGTGAGAGTATCATGTTTCTCTCTATATTTACGACTACTCGTGTATCCCGGTTGCGTAACCGTCATCGCTGTCTTCATGGACTCGACCCAGACATGTAACTGAAGTTTCCGCCCAGCACCAAAAGACGTGACTCAAGCTTGCTGCACAGGTTACGACTATATAGGTGTGGCGTTCTTTCAATGCGAACTCCGCCTCATCGGCCGTGCGGACAGTATATGATCGGCGATGAGTATGATATACCCGGGGCTATATGAAACACGTGTGGCACATCAGCCCGCTGTATGCTGTAGCAAGGCAATAAATGGCACAACTTTTGTGAAAAGTCACCAACCAACATTTATCTGCAAAGGTTCTCCTGAGACCTTGGCCGGACCCTTCTCGACGATCGCTAAAGGCTATTATGAAATTCTTGCCCGAGAGTGGTCTGCATTCGTGGCTTTGAAGATTTTTCGCTGTTCGCGTTCATTCACCACCGTTTTAATGGTCCTCGTCAGCAGTATATTCTCGTTCATTTATTTCTTCCCAGTTCTGCTCCCCAATGCTGAGTGACCGGTCAGAAAATTGATTCAGGCCGACCGCGCCCGTCCTTTCTATCGTAATAATTGTCTCTCAGTCTCCCAGTGTAGTGCGTGCACCTTCATTGGACACAAATGAGTAAATATAGACGCACGAATGCAGAACAGGCATGACTTTCTAAATTCGCCTCGCCGTGATTCGAAAAAAAAAATATATATATATATTGGCAGTTTCGGCTAGAAGTGCAAAGTATTGACAGCGATAGCAAGATTTAGTGTAGCTGTCAATTAATGTATACGCGGGTGCGGCACGTGGGAAAGGTGCGGCACGTAATGCAGCTGCTGCTGGGCAGAAGGAAGAGTGCACCGGTAGCTAGCTTCCAGACGTCTCACGACAGAGGCCTCATGAGGAGCGCGGCCAATGGCGTTGCAGGCGTCGCACCTCGGTGGTGCACGAGATAAGACCAAAGGGAAACCTACGGCTCTTGCCAGTGCCCAGTGAAATGTTAGATAACGTAAGCGGAACGGACAGTATAGACATCAAGCTAAGACCAGAGCTTATACCATGGTGGAAGGAAATAATAGGAGGGAGCATATCGCAACACGATTGAAGCCAAACCTGTCGGCCCAACACATGATCGCACGCCAAAGGGCGCTGCTGGTTTTAGTGTTCCCGCTCTGCAGGCAGACATACGCCAGGGCAGCTGAACAAGCGTACACAAAAGCTACTGGTATAGCTACTGCGAACGAGACTTCTCAGCGAATTTCTATTCTTGCTCCGTGATCTCGACGCAAGAGATCACGTGTTGGTCTACCACTGAGCAAATGTATGGGCTTCACGGAGCGTTCGCTTGCCAAGGCTGGCTGCATGACGTAATGCTCCCTCCTATATTTTTCCTTTCTCCATGGCTTATACACACAGCAGCTCAGCTGGAACCATGTTCGCGGACAACTTTCTGTGGCTATGAAGGTAAATAAATCTACGGGGACAAATAAGCGCGCCCACGTGAGAGCGCTTCTGAAAAATAGTCTCGCGACTTGATCTACGTAAGCTTAAGCTGGGGAAGGGAAACTATAAGCACCTTATTAGAAACAGTTAAGCAAGGCAAAACACATTACCTAACATAAAAGGTTACTTATTTTGCGGCTTAATTTTCCCTTCCGCGTCTGGGCAAACGCGAAACCGTCGCACGTGGTAACTGCGTCAATTCAGCGTCTGTTCCGAGCAACCAAAAGCCCTGTCATAGGCTAACGGACTACTTGGCACGGTAACACATGCGCAGAAGCTCTGCCCCCCTAGCTTTCCCTGCATATAGCCACAGGACGTTGTTCGCGAGTATGATGTGCAGGCGCACATGGCGCTCATGCTAGCAGCGGTAGTCAGAATCGTAGCCTGGCTACGCCACATAGCCGATCGAGCCGTGCGTTGACAGGGCATCCACTTCGCTTTGCCGTATTTTGCAACCAAACGCTGTGCGCGTCTCTCGAGACCTTTGAAACCTCTGCGAGGGGGCAGCACCTTCGCTGTCTATACGTAGATCGGGACAGAACGACACAGCTCGAGCGTCCGTAGAATAGATATCCCAATATCGCAATAAAAACATGCATCCGTTAAAAAAACAAAAATATCCCCGCCTTCATTTTACTCTTTGAAAGTGGATGTACAACGAAGCTGGTGCGGACGTTAGACAAGTACACAACCACCTCAGTGACGTTAGACGACGTTACAGACGACGTTACAATTGACTGTCCGGCGTTATGGCACCAAATTCAATGGCACCAAACTTGGTGGCGCCACCATTGATGGTCGAACCCACGGCCATTGGTGTTAATTAGGGCGAAGGTAATCCAGCCACAGTTAATTAAGGTACAGGTAATTAAGACACACGAACCTATGATCTTTGGTTGGCGAAAACAATAGGAAGCAACAACGCATTCGAATCAGAATGTGAAGTAATTTAATGAATGTCTCGTGATAGCGCAGGCCTTCGCGTTCATTCTCTTTAGCGTAAGTTAAAGTGACTAAACTTTTTTCTTTCTGCAAGAGCCAGCGTAAGAGTCAGCGCAACCTTTACATTAACGCAGTATTTGCCGGCTGCGATGCCCGAGATAACGGCGCGTTCAGCAACGTGGCAGACATCTAGTGTTGCGGAATGGGCGCCCACATTCCATTCCAATTCAATTCCGGGGAATTAGAACTTGACACAATTCCATTCCTTTCAATTTCTCGGAAAGAAAAAACTTAGCCCCTTCCCACTCTGGGAATGGCCGGGCAGTTCAATTCCATTACTGTAATTCTTCAAAGTAGGAAGGACATCTTAGTAGATTTATAGAGTTCCGGATGAACGCATTATAAAGCTGATGTCATCAGGCGCATTAAGAACTTCAATAATACGCAGAACACATTACCAAGGTCGAGGGATAGTAGCTTGGCGACATATCTAGCGCAGTATACAACCACTCTACTAAGGGGTGGATCTCCACCCTACTAAGGGGCAGTTCTCCCGCTACCTATAGTATTTGCATGGTCATGATGTTTTAGCGGCTTGTGATGTTTTAATATTGTTTAAAGGGACACTAAAGTGAAAAATGATTTCTTCTGCATCAGTAAATTACCGTTCTACAACATCAAAAACACCACTCTTACAACGATAAGACGTTTGGCAAGCCAGAAAAAGCGCAAGAACGAAATACGGGTGGCGACGCCTACTTAAGTTCCCGCACCTGGGGTCTGTGACGTCGTGGATTTTGATGGCATCTTCTAGGGCCTATTATTTATATATAGTGGCACAGATTGACTACATTGTGTTCTAAAGGAACCAAATAATGAACATGGCAAGTTTCGGGAACCTTTATTCAGCCAACGCGGTCCAAATGCGAAAACATACTTTGGCATCCCTGACGTCACGCTGACGTACCGGCGCTGGAGTTTCGGCGCGAAATTCAAATACTGATACTTGGACCTTCACTTTCTCATCTAATAATGGAACTATTTTTTTTAAATGACTGCCTGCAGGGTTCTCAAATAATGCTTCATTAGTCTAAACTGATTTATTGTTTCGCTTTAGTGTCCCTTTAAGCTTAAATTTGCTAATGTTAAAATGACGACATAGCGTATTTTTGTTATGTTACTGCTATTTTCATTTTGCATGATGTTTTTAAGCACCAGTCTGCTTGGCCCTGCTTCTCAGTCTGCATTCGCGACGGTGCTGGCGCTGTCCTGCCCTAACAAAAGAAGCCACCTCCCCAGCACATCAGAATGCATCTGCTCGGCTGTTGCATCTGAACACCAAGGAGACTTAAACCGCGGGTCTAGGAGGGCACCCATTAAAGAAGAAAAGCAAAAAGAAAGCACAGTCAGTCCACGCGCTTGCGAACTGGTTCTCTAGGTTACGCTGTAAGCCTTTAGCCGCCTCTTTGCAAAGTGTGCCTTTACTTAAGATTTCCGCAAGGGAAATTTCGACATTTTTGCAATGCGGGAAGCACAAGCCCGGCTGCCTCGTGCCTTTTCTGCAGCAACTTCGTGTGGCATCCTCTACAAGGGAGAGAAGCTCAAATAAGTCTGTCGCCAGCCTCAGTTCTTATCTAGACAATTTAGCCTTCTTGCACGCGTGCAGAGTTTATGTCAGGCCTAGGTGACTCGAAAAAGTGGTCGAGCTTTCTCATCATTCGTAGCTGCGAGTTCCATCTCGTTGCGTTGTGAGATCCCAAATGCAGACCGGCCACATTAAACACTTTTTCTGTGTCGGCGGTGCTCTTGCGTATAGATGAAACGATGGCACCGCATTTTTGTACGACTCTCTCGGCATTTCGGTCCTAAAATAAAGCGAGTACGACAGTGAATTGTGAATATTGCCACTGCAAGTACAGGTAGCGCGAACGGCAAACATGCAATGCAAGTTTCAGAAAGGGAATGATGACATATGTAATTGTACGGTGTTGCCCTCGACGACACATTCACACTCTTCAAGACTGCATTAGACAAAATTAAGAGGGGACAGACACGGCCGTTTTCTTCAGCCCTACGATAAATTGAGTGCACATTAATGCATACGCTGCACCTTCCTGTTCTTTAGGAATAAATGCCGTGCCCCATAGTACCATGGTTACGGAACTACGTCTAGTATTACGTTAATAAAATGTGCTTCGTAATTCAAATAAACATACTAGCAGAAGGCTGCCACCTCGCTGACTGGTCTTATATGCCAGGCAAGTGTGTGCAGGCAGAAAGATTTCTACTAGAAGGAGTGACGTACGCAGTATTTCATTTTCCCGGGCCAGGCGGGGGTGTTATAAAAAAAGGGGGAGAAGAAGATCACGAAAGGAGAAAAATAGCAAGGAGCACAAGATAGAATAAGACAAAAATAGCTTGAACAAGGAATCAACCAAGTCCAAATCATTTATAATCTAACTTCGGGACACCTTAGGCGTTCTTTACATGATGTGCCAGTTGTGTTATTGTTTGTCTTTAGAGGCATTTCAGAACGGTTGGTTGACGGGGTGAGAGCAGACCTCGAAGTCACGTAAGCCTGCGGCAGACGAGTCATCCGCAGCCACTATTTGATGGGAAGCAGAGTTCGTGACCTCGGCCATGGCCCCAAATGCACCACGAATCCCCAAGATGGAAAAGCGAAGCACGCTCGAAAGTTCGGCACGCTCGAAAGTTCGAAAGTTGCATAATAAAGCTTTGAAGCACCGAAACTGAAAAGTAAGGCCAGACAACTGTGATCATTACAAACTACAATTATTATATTCATACATTCTTTGTCAATACATTTATGCCAAATCATTTAACAAAGCTTGGCCCAAACAATTGTTTATGAAGATAGTAATAAATGAACGACTTACCAATGCACATAAGCTGAAACCAATATGGTATTTGATAGCGCATACGTGCCGGACGGCGTCTTTTACGTCAAGCTACAGGATGTGGGCGGCGCAGCCAAATCGAAATTGCTGCAACTGATGGAACTCGCTTAAAGGCTCGTTGGCTCGGCGTTCCGGGCAGTCGTCGAAATTGTCATCATAATCGTCCTCTTCAGTCTTCCACCCGGTAAATACAAATGCTTTTCTCATTGATGACGGGTTATCTGTCACCCCGCGAAGGACCTGGAAAATGAAATAAAAACAGTTAACGGAGGCGAAGCTATACGAAAATACATATTTCACCTTGTCAGCGATGTTCCACTGCAGCAACGCTGCGTCATACTCGGAGCGGATCTGAGCAGCTGTTTGGCTCCCCGTCAGGCGAATGGAACTGAGGAGGTACATGTGAGCCGTGAAGTCGCTGTCCACGAATGTTGCTTCGACACAGCCAGGAAGCCCTCCGTAGACCGCGACGCCCACACGTCTAGTGCGATACAGACGTACTCCGCTCCCGCCAAAGACGATGATATTTTGGCCTGCAGCGCTGATACTTTCCCGGGCAGGAACTTCTCTCTGAGGTCACCCCGCAACGGCAACTAGTAGCCCGGGACGGCGACCTGAATTTGAAAGAATAGAAAGCAGTTACTTTGACGAAAGGCGGCTTATAATGTTGTCAAACTTACCATTACGAATTGTGTGAATCTCTCCCTCTCGACAACACGAAATGGCTCCATGTCAGTGCAAATCATGTTGATTATGGCGCCGTCAAGCCTTTCGATGAACAGGCACAGAGCTGCACCCAGCGGTGAAGGCCGACGTTATCTTCGGCCATGGTTTGCCAGCTCTTTCTCTCGTTGGGTGTACTCACATTCGTGCTTTCTTTTTAGGTGTCGAATCAAATTAGATGAAACTCCGACTACAGCATGCATGTATAGTTTCGGAGCAAAGCTTGCAGCATGCAGCTTGTTTGTTTGTTTTCTTCGCAGGTAATTAAAAAAAAAATTGTTTCCACTGTGCCATGTTGGCGGACTTTGTGCGCGCGTGAGCCGCTGGGCGTAAGAGCCATTGTGGCAGTGCGTTGTGGAAGTGCTTTTTATTTGTAATAGAAGGCTGGAAAAGCGGTTTGCGGGCCAAAGCATCCGTGTGTCTAGACAGGGAGGACTGTATTGCAAAATGGTTGGTGTGGGGACGAGCACGAGGTGAGACGACGCGCAAGCTGCTATGCGAAAGCTTGCAGTAAACACAAGTTCAAGCAACGCGGGAGCGTCATTACGCATCACAACTTAGAGTAGCACTTTTTCGAATATGCGTCCGAGTCGCAGACGACGACAGAAGCAAAAACAAAGAAGTGAGGGGTGGGGAGACAGCAGGCGGCCGGGGCGAAGGCGCCGTCGAGGTAAGAAAAAAATCACAAGGGGTAAGGTGAGGCGTAGGGGGGGGGGGGGGGGATGGGGGGTTGAGTATGCCGCCGCCGTAGTTCCGCACGACAGATACCAACAACATAGAGCCGCGGTTACGCTAAGAATCGAGACAAACTTAGGAGCAACTCAGTTTATAAGGACAGAATTGTAGTAGGCGCGTTGCTTATAAATGCATGCACCGTGATTGTAATCGGCCAATCCATTTTAAAAATACTGATTTATTGTTAAATTCGAGTCTCTGACTTGCTAATGTTTGAACGGGGGCTGGTTGGTTCTTCGGCATATTTTGGCAGAAAGAGTGCGTAGACGAAAAAGCGCTCAATTTCGGAAAAAGACGTAATTCCATTCACATTCCATTCCGGGCAAAAGGTGCTTAATTATATTCCCATTCCAATCCACGGTAGCGAAAGTTTGGAGTGATTCCGGAGTCATTCGAATTCCAGAGTGGTAGCTCCGCAACACTGTAGTCATCACAACATGCGCGTGTATAAAAATTAGAGAAAAAGCTGTTGATAATGAGGTAGCTACCGAAATATGCGCGTAATTGCTATGTGCAGTAAACGTTTAATGTGAGAACTTGACGTATGGTGGTGAAGAGGCTTGAGTAGAGCTGGGCCGCGATTTTGTAGCGCTGCCTTTCGCTCGAATACATGCCACTTTAATCATTCACCGTTCACGGCCGGCTGATCTGACTACTGAAGAAGCGCGACAAGAGCGAAATGGAATAGCATCAGAAAAGGCAACGCTGCAAGGCCGCGGCCCTGGACTTCCTCTGGAATCGAAACAACGAGCCGATGAAATCGTCGTTCTCCTTCTGTTCATTTTTTCTATACTCTGCGGGCTGCCTAAGCTTCTTTCTTGAATACGGAAGCCCGTCATAATAGGACCGTCGCGCATATATGCAACCTCAAAATAAAGCAAGTCATTTCAGGTTGGTGCTTATGTATTCGTGTATCCATGTGTCCAAAAGCATTTCATGGCTGCCTCTAATGCGTTGTTTCAACATAGGCTTCGAGCCTTGTTATCTTATGATTCTTATCTTATAAAGAACTAGTGTTATGAATGTCTAAATCTCATCAAAATGTCAAGAGAGGCGCATGTAGTGTGCGAGAATACCTTGCAGAATTCGTGTTTCAGAAGTGGCGCGACATAAAACCCAGGCTTCTTTTTGAAGCGGTCAGCCAGACTTTGGTCAGTATTCTATGAATTACCGTTGATGCTATGTGTTGCGATTCCATAGACGACCTGATAGGCGTTCAAAGAAAATTATCACGGTGATATCTTAGACTTGGGCAAGCATCTTAAAAATTAAGGCCTTCGGGAACATTGTGACCGCCTGCAATAATCGCAGAACTACCAAAAGGAAAGTACGATGAAGAAAAGAAAGCACAGACCACCACGATGATCATGGGACATATGGGCTGCAATGTCCAAGGGCAAGCGAGCATTATTTTCTCTTTGCTGGCTGAGCCAAGTTGACGGAGGAGGCCTGCATCAAAGAAATTGGTGGAGGAAAATGACTGGTTCAGATACAAGATTGCAATGGCAGTCATCGCATTGACCCCGCTATTGTTTTTGGATGGCCACGAACGACCAATTCTCCTATGATTGTCCCGCAGCGCACATCTGGGCAGTTAATTGAGGATAGTCTCCGAGCATTGTAGAACAGTCTGGCAGCGTGCCGAGAGGGTGCAGCTGCTTAAAGGAAGATCTGCGAATAAATATCCAATGTGAACGTCGCAGGAACTTAGTGACCGCTTAGCGTTAACTGCATATATATGTCGCGGCAACGGCGACTGCATAGGTAGCTTTGTGGCTACTACAGGTGTTCTTTCCCCTGACCGAAATAGTAGCCTCAAACACGGAGCTCATGTCACAAAGATCCCCTCGTATGGTGCTCAGAACCGGACGGAGCACTTTGTAAGTGAAGCAATCGCCTCTCAGCGCGTTCGCTTTCGGAATCCGCGAGAATCGCTCGCTGGCAAGCTGTGTAATCTTCACTTCAGTTATTTTTCGCTGCGAACGTCTGGCTTTTCGGTGTCCTCATCGGCATGCATTTTTGCGCGGAATGCACGCACACAGACCTTCGGGCTACGCGGCCTCCTCCGGGTTCGCTTCGTCGCCTTCTGCACTTAGACAGTGACGGCCTTGGTGAGAGAGAGAGAAAGTGGCTGTCACGCATGCGTTCTTCGGTTCGAGCGCGGGTTCTTCGGCGCCGACGTCTGGTCGGCGCACACTCGTTCCACTGCCGGCGCCGAAGAAATCTCCGTCGGCGGCAGCAAGCCGGAGCGGCCGGTAGTTGCCGTCGGCGTCAGTGGGATGGCCCCAGTTGGCCACCTAATGACAGGATGGCGCCGTGCTCGCATGACAGTATACGTGTGCGCCCCGGACCGCGTGCATGCATGCGTCTTGCATGCAGGCAAGGACTGCGGCGTTGGCGGCGGCGGATGAAACGTAATCGCGACTAAGGAGGGGAAGGAGGAGGGAAGACGCGAAATATAGCGATGCCGAGGAAAGGAAAGCGCGCGGACGCGCTTGCAGGCGAGGAGGGAGCGAAGGACAGACAATGCCATTTCGTTTGGAAGTAAGAAAAAAAAATAGGGGGGGGGGGGGGGGGCGTAAAAATGAGGGCCAGCGGCGGGCTCTCTTTCTGCCCGGTGGTCAGCGCGCTCTCCCCAAATAGGGGGGTTCCGGCGCTGCCATTCCGGCGAGAAGAAAGCCCCGGACGTCAGCTGCTCGTCTCCGACGGACGGATGGACGGACAGACAGACTCGACCGACCGACCAACCAACGAATCAGCCAACCAACGAACTGGCAGCGGCCGACCGGCGGCGGCAGCAGCAGAAGCGCCGAGAGTGAAGCCGCGTGCCCCGAGTGGACGAACGGCAGTTCGATCGACAAGCGGAGCCTGGAATAGGCAACGCCGCAGCGTGCAGAAGCGACGTGGCCCATTGCAAGGGAAGGACGTCAACAATGCTGCGGCGGCGGCGACGACAGAACGGCCGGAAGAAGAAACGCGAGCAAAGCGTGAAAAAAGAAACAAACTCGGCCGCCGCCGCCGCCACACGAGCAGGATCAGCAGCGCGCGAGCGCTGAGCCAAAGCTGGCGAAAGGCGTCTCCGCCGCCACCGGTCGTGACTCGGCGGAGCCTCGCCAATACTGTTATTATTTACCACTTAAAGGCGCGCCACTCTGCTCTGCTCGGCGGCTGCTGCGGTTTCTTGCGCCGGCCCCCTTGTCGACTGGAGCCCTCCCCCGGCTTCCTTCCCCCGGGCACCGGGCGAAACGCCCACGAACGCCGGCGGAGAAATAGAGTCCGCTATCAAGGTCCTCCCCGGCTCTCTCGAGAAGGAGGTGAAGGAGGTCGTAATAAGAGAATAAACGCCAGGTCTAGCTCCGACACAAAGAGAGCGAGAGAGAGAGAGAATAAAAAATAGGAAAGAAAAACGAGCTGGCGCAGCCGCTGTACGATTGCACAGTGGCCCGGTGTGTCTCCGCTCACATCCGCGTCGAGTCCTACGGACGGCTCGGCCAGTCGAGGCCGGCACCTCTACGGTGCCAGAGAAACAAAGAGACGTCAGGCGCATCCGCTATACGTAAAGTCGAAAGCTCCACGGCCGCGAATTGAGAGAATGCGAGAGAAGGAGAGAAAGAGAGATAGAGAAATGAACAGAAGTAGTCACAAGGTAGCACAGGTGTGTGCAGTGGCGTAGCAACAGGGGGGGCCGGGGGGCCGTGGGCCCCGGGTGCACGGGGCCAGTAGGGGGGGGGGGGGGGTGTCATATACGTCTGAAGACACCCGAAAATTGTCGATATCCTCGCCTTCCTCGACTACAACCGGGGGGGGGGGGGGTGAGGGGGGGTGACAGAAGAGCTAAGGGCCCCGGGTGCCAGACGACCTAGCTACGCCACTGGGTGTGTGTTTCATCTGGTCGGAAAAGACCGCGGAGTCCGGTGCACCCGATGTTCTCAGAAACGGCAGTCACCTTTCGCCAGTGCACCAGCCATTAGTCCCATAGACGCGCGTCATATTGGACGTGGCTCACGTTGCTCGAGGGTGATATCACCGATGTGAGGTAGTCATAGAGGTGAGGTAGAGAAATGAGACCTGCATGAAGACGTTTGTGGTAAACTCATTCTACACTTTCCCGGAAGAGTGGGGGATGATGTGCCTGCCTAAGAGGTGGTTTTATAATAGTTAACGACGGAACATGCATCACTCCTGAGTAACTTCAATTGTCATGTTCTCTTCCGCTTTACGTAAAAACGAGAGTTCCATGGCCGCGATGTCAGAGAGAGAAAGAGAGGCAGAGAGACAGAGTAGCCGCAGGGTTACCCATGTGCGTGTTTGACCTTACAGGAAAACACAGCCGAGTCCGGCGCACTCGATGTTCTGGGAAACGGTAGTCGCCTTTCCATACCGCTCAGCCATTAGTCCCTTCAACGCGCGTCATATAACCTGGCACACGTTTTTGAAGGGTGACGTCACCGAGCTGAAGTATTTTTTAGAAATGATATGTATGGCGGATGACATTAGTGGTAAATTTCTACGACACTTTGTGAAGAGAGAGAGAGAGAGAAAATGATAAATGAAAGGTAGGGAGAAGACACTTTGTGAAAGAGTGCGATATTATGTGCCTGTTTGGGACACATCCCAAACAGGCATATTTTAGAATAGTCAAGGACGGAACATGCACAGTGCGTGGGCACTCAGCTACAAAATCGCGGAAGTGTCTATAGTTCTGAAATAAATGAGAAGTGCTCATTAGCACATCATTTTTTACTATATTGCAGGCTTGCAAGGTTACCACTGTGGGGCACGTATACATATGGTTCACTCTGCAGCCATTGCTTGCGTTTGTTGTGTGGTGGAAATTCTTTCCCTTAAGCTGGTTGCAATAAATATTGTGATACAACAGTATATCCTAATCTAGAGAAGAAACTAAGATGACTGACGTGATTAGATTATTCTTGAAAAGAAATCCAATAAAACCAGCATGGACGTGTTTGCTTGAACACTGTGCTTAAGCAGTGTGCTTAAGGCTTAAATTCAGCTTTCTGCGTTAGGCCAGGAGACATGCATGATACGTTCTCATATTGTATCACTCTGTTCAACTGTCATTATTATCTGTCCTCCGTCAGTTACATTTTTTTTTTTGCTGAAACTTGTTTAGCGCACTTCTTGCCCTCTGATTTTCATGCATCTTAAATTGCCTGTTTTTTTTTCGTTTCTTTTTTCTTTTTTAGCTCCTGCAACTATGGAACTGTTCGTGTATACCCAATAATGTGTAGTGTCCGTTGACCGTGAGCCAACCAATCACCACTGCTTTGGCGCTGTATATAGCCACAGTAGCCTTTGTGCCATTTAACTCCACAAATAATAATAATAATAATAATAATAATAATAATAATAATAATAATAATAATAATAATAATAATAATAATAATAATAATAATAGTAATAATAATAATAATATAAATAATAATGTTTATTGCCGCACAATATACAAAACAGCACAAGCAGGCCGGTCTAAGCCTTAGTTGGCTTGTAGGACCGTGCCAATGAATATGATAGACAAGGCAAAAAATATACATAAATTGATGAGACATGAATAAAAAAAATAAAAAAAATAAAATGAATAGCAAAAAATTGAAAAGAACAAGATAACATTTGGTTATCTACATATAACAAAAGTTGAAGAGATAAATATTGCGATGCAAAAGAAAAAATGTACAAGAGCTTAATTTTACTGTAGCCGCTTTAAGAAATGTTTGAGCGTGCTTTTTGATGTCGCGTTAAAAATTTCTTCTGGCAACTTGTTAAGTATGTCAGGCACATAAGCACAGCGTCTGGCCGCGCCATACCATGTGGCTGAACGCGGAACTGCATAACGGACATGTTTTCTAAGCTCCCTTGCGGCGGCACTTTTTTGTTTGAAAGCGGAATTCCAGAAATGTTTAACGACAACTGTTTCTATAAGTAATGAATGGAAGTTCGGTAGACCAAGTTTACGGAAGATATTTGCAGATGTTACTATTGGGCAATTGTATGCAACATTTTTAAGAATGTTTTTTATAGTCCAGTCTACCCTGCATCTCCAACGATTAGAACAAAAGCCAAAGACTAATGCCGTACCTCAACACACTGTAACTTAGTGCATGTGCTATAATCTTTTTTACAGACAAGGGTGCAATACTTTTGATATTAAACAACAGCCACGCTACTGACCTCAGTTTAGAACAGATAAGTGATAAGTGATGTTGCCAAGATAAATTACTATCGAAATAGATTCCGAGATATTTCACACAATCCACGTATGGAATAGGCGCACATTAACAATGATCACAGTCTGACTCATGCAAGTAGAGAGGCATGCTAATAACAGTAGTCTTAAGTGGGGAGCGAAAACAAACAAGTTTTGTTTTTTGGGCATTTACAACAATTCCATTATTAGAGAACCAAAGCATTGCCTTGTAGACGTAATTTTGCAACATTTCAGTGCACTTTTTATAAGAAAGGTGTTTCGCTAATAATACAGTGTCGTCAGCATACTGGAATACTGAACATTCCGAAATTGCCAAAGGGAAGTCGTTAACGAAGATATTAAACAACAATGGCGACAAAATGGACCCCTGAGGAACTCCAGCTTTTACCGACAGCTTAGAATAATAATAATAATAATAATAATAATAATAATAATAATAATAATAATAATAATAATAATAATAATAATAATAATAATAATAATAATAATAATAATAATAATCGTTGATCATCATCTCAGTTCAGAACAGCCAATCAACCTGGTGAGGAATAGTTATCCTCGCGCTCAGCACAGCGGCATTTTTCTCGAGCTGCCTTATGGTGTGTCGGACCTTTCCCCCAATAATTCATCATCATCGTCAGCCTAGTTTATGCCCCTCGAAGCACGAAGGCTTCTCCCAGCTATCTTCAAATGCCCTTGTCTTGCGCCAGCTGACTCCATGCAATGCCTTGATATTAGAAGTAAATTCGGACTGAAACATGCAAGCTTATTGCGTAAAGCCCGTTTAAAGTGGGTTCGCATTTTTCCCAGCAATACTGGAAAAAAATAACCAAGACATAATAACGAGTAGCAGCGTTGCAAAAGGTATAAATTTTCAATGTGGAGTTATCGTGTGAATTCCTCCCAGTTTGAAAAGAAGTCATAGCCATATCTTGTGCTCGGTGCGCCTGCGAAATGTAATATCATCGCACTCATACGGCTTCTATCATTCATCACGACGGGAGCTTCAAGGAAGAAGACACGCTCATGTGGGTGCTAGCGAACTATACGTCATGCACTCTTCAGACAATCCAGGAGAGCTATATATACGAAGTCCTCGGAGTGGCACACAATGCGTGCCGTTCGGGCACCCAAAACAGAGTTCTAAACGCGAACCAAGCGGCAGCGCTCAAAGCACCGAGACTTCGTTCGGGCACAATAGGGCACGCTTTAAAAGTAGCTTGTCCGCGCGCACCACCAGTGCGTTGCCCGAGCAGTAAGGCTTGACTCCCCCCCCTCCGACAGTCTAAACAGAAGAGGCAGGGTAGGTAGCTAACAAGACGCTGCCAGAGCGCGTCTTTCATCTTACAATGGCTCGCTGATGACTGCCCTCACCCCACGATCGCGTATACCTACTGGATGTTCCAAAACAAAGGAGCTGACAGCGTCGAAACAAAAGCCGCGCAGAAGGAACGCTCAGCCCGTTGACGGCTCTCTAGTTTATAGCCCGGATGGCCCCCTGGTAGTACATCCGTTTCGAAGGTCAAGTATACGGCTTCCGTCTTCTTTGGCGCCGCGGATCCGTTTAGACGATGCATTATGGTACAGTCTAACAATTATGGCTTTTGTTTATAAATGACATGAACGTGAAAGAGGATGCTGGTGGTTTGCAACGGGCACCCGTTGTATTTCTTTTCCCTCAAACGAAAGGCCAAAAATCGTCCGCCATGCCCGTTTCTTTTTCCTGCAAAGAAAACTCGGCAAAAGCCATTATGCGCACTGGCGTCACGCAAGCACTGTATCAATGCTCCTCTATCTTGTTCTTAGACAGACACTTGTCGAAACGCAGAAATGCCTTTGCGCCACGCTGTCGGCACGTGTATAGTGCCCGGGTACGACGCATTGCGCAACTTTCAAATCTGAAATTGTCACAGTTCAATTAGGGCATGTAACGGGCAACAATTATTTCTCCTCTCTATCACGTCAGGCGCTGTGGGAGAATACTTTCCATGTTTTTCTTTTCTCTCATGGTCTACTTTCGAAGTGCATATATGCATATATGAACGCGAACGTGGCTGGAAGGTCCGCGAATGATGACCACAGCCTCCACCACCGTATATCCACATTTGGTCGACTGCGGTTTCCTCGGAGAAAAAAGAAAGGACATAGGTAGTTTATCTATCCGGGAAGCGAGAGCGAGACTTATAGTTGATTAGTAGCAGTGTTCAATTAGCCAGCGATGTAATAACAGCTGTTATCGGCGCGTTCCCATCAAGTTACTTCAGCACATCTTTTTTAGTATATAATTTGTTCGGAAGACAGTGGGCGACATTATTGCACTGCCGGCAGCTCGGTACTTTGAGAGAAGCAGTGGCCACAGTCATACAGGCTTGCACATTCACATCGTGGATATTAGTCATCAGGCTAAGGAAGTCGTCGTTGAATTATGACATATATATATAGCCTTTCGCGGTGATTAACAGATGCGTTCACTCACACAGATTTTTGTCCGTCTGAAAAAGTTTATTTCAACAAGAGACGATACGGACACCGAGTCACAATCACGGCACAATTCCACCAGGACGATAACATATACAAAGCACGAAGCATTGTATACACGGTACGTTTTAACGCTTATAGTGTTATGGTAGAACTAGACTAAAAGTGACGTCTAAATAACTCAAATGCATTCACCTGGCCACGTTGTAGCTATGATATAGTGAACCTCTGTGTTCGCCTTGGTGAAATGTGTGGAGGTTGTCTAAATTTTTCCTGACCAGTCGCGAAAATTGCAAGGCATTAAAAGAAGTGGTGAATAATTCCAGTACAGGAGCGTATCCTTTAAACTAATGTTAGCGTTACCACAAAGCTGGCTTCTGTCTTCCAGATCAGGCTCACTGTCAAAGTACTAAGTGTTCTTCTCAAGGGCTTACCAATACGTGACAACGTACTAGTAATAAAAATTGGTTTTAAGGGAAGCAAACTCACGCATCGTTACTCTAGACAATTGGACCTAATACAGCGGATATGTATCACACGCATTATATTATTCTAACCAGGTTAAAACGATTATAAAGGGCATCGAAAATTCTAACAGGCCACCGGCAATAGAGAACTAGACGTGAATAGCTCCTGGTCTCCCGCAACATTGTTGTAAATAAACTAAAAATTCAATTCATTTCAACAGCTGCCATACTACAGCCAAGATAAGCCAAGATAACATTGGTCACCACAGCGGCAATTATTTACGTCATTTACTTCTCAGTGCAGACACTCGCTCATGCTATTATTTGGCCCCGAAAGCTTTGCTCATTCATTCCAACTGCTGTTGCTCTACCATACCAAATTTCTTTTAATTATAGGGTTTTGTGTGGTAAATTCACGATATGATTAAGCGGCACGCCGCAGTGGAGGACTGAGGGTTAATTCTGACAACCTGGGGTTCTTTAACGGGCTCCTAATTCTAAGTACAGAGGTGTCTTTGCATTTAGGCCCCAACGAAATGTGGCCGCCGTGGCGGTGATTTGATTCCGCGACCTCGTGCTTAGCAGCGCAACACCAGCGCCACTAAGCAACCACGGCGGTTTACCATACCAAATTGACTGGTTAATTTATTGAGATGTAATTGGAAGTGTTGGCTACTATTCTTGGTCGACTTTTCGACAAACTCTAAATTACGAAATGTTTAAGGTATGATAACATAAGGTGATAGGCGAGCATTCCTGCAATAAAATAGTTTTCGCAAACTTGCGCGGACAGTCATTTGCACATACAGAAAAAGAAAATACTACAACAAAAACAACACGTTCTCGAGTTTTATGACTGGGCACAGGTCAACAAAACATCAGTGGTAGAAGTTAAACATTTAGCAAATCGTTTCACGGTGCTACACTTGTTACACATCCAGAAGACTTCACTAAACCAGCGCGCTCGTTGACCCCAAACGTTCAAGTAAGACACCAGGAGTCGTGAGGGATTCCTCAGCCTCTCAAAATTATTTACCGCGAGAACCCGGCGTTGCTACTCCCAAGCTTTTCAACACTCGCAACTTTGCCCAATACTCCCGAAATCACGTGCAAATTTTGTCAACTGTGTGCAGCGACAAGAAAGCCACAAACGAATGACGACGATGTCACGGTGAGGGCAACGTGACGAAGTATATTACTATGTATACGACAAATTGCTGACCCATGGCATTTGAGAAAGAAAATAGACCTCCTTTAAAGAGGTACAGTAATAATTATTGCTGCGCTAAAAGGCATGCTACGGACGAAAAATGACACGGCGACGGCAAGAATACAGCACTGCGGGTTGAGGTGTAATGAAACGGAGAGTTTAAACAGATTTAACCCAGATTTGAGCTCGAAAACATGCACATATACTAGTCACAAACACTTTCATGCTTCTCGAAAAGCTTAAGGATCCTCCCATTATACCAGGACGACAGAATTGCGGTGCGAGTTAACCATCGGACAACCAGCAGCTATGGAACGTGCTTTTCAGATCCGTTATTATTTGAGCTGCAGGCTATACACGATACGCGCGAAGCCCTATAGTCACATTGCCTAACGTCAGCGAAGCTTATATATACACTCAAAGCCTCAACGAAGTATTTGTCAGCAAATTCATACAATTAAGAAGTCTACACGTGTTAACACAATTGCTCACTGGGTGCAGGTACTTTATTTTATTGTATTTTATTGTTGCGGTCATTACCACAAATAACCTTAGGGAGCGCATGCAATGGTCACTCTTTTTCGTCGCCTGTGACTGCTCTTTTTTCCCTTTTTCCTTTATCCAAAGAGAACTATATATCCATCATTTAATATAATGTTACATCTCTTTCCCTCTGACTTCCTCCAGGTCCACATTATCCGAAAAGCTATCCTTCTACGGGACACGTGTTCCCTCAGCCCCCCGCGAATGAGAGCTTCCCTTATACCAGCCGCCACTTGTACTTGCGAGGTCAACCGCCGACAATGTCCAGGGTCCAAAGTACTTAGCTCCTGCGCATGTATCGTATGCCGGTCACCAACGTTAATTGTAACCTGAGACAGACAGTCCACGAAAATGCATTGAGGAATGTGATTCAGTAAATAAATGACCAACCTGTACACTATGAGCGGTGGCTTCCAGAAAGTACACTCCATAAGTTGCTGTTGCAGTACCTGCATGATACGGACCTGTATGATACGGTACTCCATGCTTGCATATAGTTTCATTCCCACATAATTCAGCGGGGCAACCCAGGTAATCAGAAGAAAAACAAAGGCACCGTCCATGGACGCTCCATTTTCACTTTTCTTCACTGGCAATATAGTTAGGCTACTGCTCCCTCACACAATGCATGCATGTTCCGGTGACTTTATTGTGAGCTAGTATACATTAGTACAATTCAATGCGCTTTAGTCACCTCAAGGTGCTTGTGAGGTGACGTAAGTGCATTAAACTCCTAATGTATTTGCACCTCCAAACTCATAGCAGAAATGAATGCTCTTACTTTGTTACGTGGCAGCATAGGCAGGAGATA
Source organism: Dermacentor andersoni (assembly GCF_023375885.2). Lineage (NCBI taxonomy): Eukaryota > Metazoa > Arthropoda > Arachnida > Ixodida > Ixodidae > Dermacentor > Dermacentor andersoni. Next base: position 75,000,013 of record NC_092815.1, on the reverse strand, counting down.
CGTACCAGCGACCACCAGACCAATCTCAACAAATTCGATGGTGCACGCTTCCCCAGTCTCGTCACACCCTGGCGCTTTTAAACACTCAGGCTCGTGATTTCTAGCTATGAAAATCTCCCGGCTTGACTATTGCTAACTATGTGTGCTTTCGACGCGGCAAGCCTGCTGTTCATTGGGTAATAACTGCGAAATTAAGCGGTTAGCTGTTAATATTGCGCCGCCATTTCATCTATAGGGTGCACACTTTACTGAATGATAGCAGTACAAAGCTTAAGGGTCGATTTACGCTCGAGCCGCCCATCGCCGCAAGCCGCACCGCACGCGTGCGGTCGAGCGCAATATTGCACGTATCAAACACTTGTGCACAAATTTCGGTTTACAATGTGTAAGGTATACACTGTGCACGCAGTGTAAATGGTAATTTGTGCACAAGTGCTGGATACGTGCAATTTTTCGCGCGACCGCAAGCGTGCGGTGCGGCTTGCGGCGATGGGCGGCTCGAGCGTAAATCGACCCTAACACTGAGTTTGCAGTGACCGTCCGTCTGTCTGTCCTTTCGGTTGCGCCGTCGTGTCGACGTGCCGTCTACAAACGTTTGCCATCAACCGCCACAGGGGCTTGACTTATGCCCCTGCGCTTGCGTCCAATTGAGAGCCGGATGCATAAACTACTGAGTTATGCTGAAACTTTAGCGCTTGGCAGTTCATGCGATATTCTGTGCAAGATGCAGGTTCTGACACTATAATGGCTTCTGTGTATATGCATTTTGGTGGTCACTGCAGACAGTACTGTGCAGTAAACGAAAGCGACCGTGTCCGCAGAGCAAAGGTGTTTTTGCGCTCTTGAGAAAATGGCTGTTCTCCTTGCGTGAGCTTTCTGCAGTAAAGGACAGTGAAGGCTCTGATGCGGTTCTTTGGCAACAGCCGGGGGGTTATTACGGAATTGTAGCAGTTTTCACAAGGTTGGGTGCGCTGGTGGTAATCATCAAATTATATGCTGTCGAAGCAAATACGTCCTGAGTCGGACGAATCGCTGAAGTTCTTAGAAAATATACTTTTGAGTTGTTTGCTGACTGTGCTGCTGCTGCCTTCCCGAATAGCTCATAGGAAGATAAAAGAATAACGCATCAGATGGTGTAATCGAACCTCTGTCTCCCAGCATGAGAGCCTGATGCCCTAAGCATGTAGGACACAATATTTCACTGTGACAGCTGCTTAGTGCTAGAAATAAGGTTCGTCTTGTCCATCTGTCCGTTCATTCTGTTACGTTGACGATGACCATTGTCGTCAGCAACGAAACACAACGACGATTTTTGTCGTCGTTAGGTCAAGTCGTCATTTCCAGCTCCGTTATTGCCACAGCGTGAAGAAAAAGGAAACCTTTGTGCAGAACAACAAACCGCCTGATTTGAGCCTGTAGAGAATAAGAGAGAGATAAAGACGAAAGGCAGGGAGGTTAACCAGATACCAGTCTCCGGTTTGCTACCCTACACTGGGGATGGTTAGAAAGAAGACAGAGAGGAAAACATTACGAAAGGAAACAGGCACACACGCAGACACACACACACAAGAGGCGTTCCAGTTAAAGACGTTCACAAAGGCCGGTAGATCGCAAGAAGCGCAACAGTGCTTGCACGGCCTTCTTCTGTGACGGTAGGTCCTTTCGATGGTGTAAAATTCTTTTTTCTGATAACGGTTGGTCGTCAAGCTGGTCAAGTTTGTGGCGAAGGCATTCCCTCTGTGGACTGTACTGCGGGCAGGCGCACAAAATATGGTCAATCAATTCTTCATGGCCGCAGTGGTCACAGGTTTCGGTGTCGGTCATCCCTATGTGGAATGCATAGCCTTTGGTAAAGGCAACGCCCAACCACAGTCGATATAAAAGTGTGGCGTCTCCACGGCGAAGCTGTGATGGCGCTCGAAGACTCAATGTGGGATCAAGTGAGTATACAGTCGCGTATTTCTTAAATGTGACTCATTCCATTGCGACGCGGTGCACTGCCGAGCAACTATAGGCGGATCTTCCGCGCTGCGTCAGTTCTAGAAAGTGGAATTGGGACATGATGCTCCTCTGTATGGGCTGAGCGGGCAGCTTGATCCACCCGTTCATTGCCGATAATCCCGCACTGACTTGGAAGCCACTGGAAGGTTATTTCATGGCCTGCATCACTTATATCGTGTAACGTCTCTGTAATATGAAATATTACTTGTTCGTGCGGTCTGAGCCTGTAAAAATGACGCAATCTGGATTTGGTAGTCGAGCACGCTAACCAATGACCTATCGTGCAACAACAGTCCTGGGCAACTAGTTCAAGATTTGCGCTTCGTTTTTTGGTGCAGCGATGTATAACTTCGTTGCACAGTAAGTTGCCACTGAAAGCACCACTGCGGGTCCTCAATTTAAATAGCCCGCGCCAAATCGGTCGAGTTGACGTAATCCTCACGTAAATTTCTGTCTCTCTGCCGCTCTCCGTGAATCACGCAGTGCTGACTTCGTATGAGAGGTACTATATAGTTCAATATAGGTGGCGCCGTTCCGATTGTGCTATATTTGTTATGTTTTTGCTTACAGAACCTCTCCACTCGCTGCAAATGCCCGAATTCGTTATTATAAAAGCCTGCTCTGTCAATCGAACACAAGTTAATATTTTACTTTAAGCCCCAACGAGAGCGATTTTGTGCGTGACGCTGATGAACGACGGAACGGGCCGTCACGCGAACAGATCGCTCGTTCTCGTCACTCCTTGCTCGGTTCTGAAAACCTAGAATTCGTCGCTCGTCGCCCGGAAGTGCTATCAGCGACTAGCCAACAGTGCGAAGCCGGAACTGGATGTACATTATTCAAATACTACCGATCGTCGCATGGAACGAGCTAACTGCCAAATTTTGATACGTGCAGGATAAGAACCTATACTGCAAGACCGTCAGAAGTAACTTACGCCGCGCCGAAGTAACTTACGCTGCGCCGCATCAGAAGTAACTTACTGGCAACGCCGGCAAGACGTCGCTCAAAGCCGTCGCTCGCGTGGTATATGTGTATTGTAGGCTACGAGTGGACGCGACAGCCATCTCCATCGCGTCGCTTGTCGCTGATCGATAGCGCGCAAGATCACTTGCTTGGAGTTTATACTTTAGTGTCCCTAAATGTCAACATTGTCAGGAAATGTGCAGCTGCAGACGTGATAACGCCGACTTACAATATATCATAAAGCACAATTTCGCCAGCTTCCAAACTATATAAGAAGGGAAGACTTTGACCTGTGTGGCAGCAATTGCCACGACGCAGCCACGCAAATAGTCGAAAATTGTTGAATTGCGTCACTTCACAGTAGCTGTACGATCTTATTAGTGACTAGGATGTAACGTTTAACACAGCGAGCCTCTTAGATTATCCTTACTTGGCAGTCCCTGACTGCGCGAGGCGCTGCTTTCGTTAGATGGGCGTTGCGTATGATAGTTTGATAGGGCGTTGCATATGCATAGTAAGAACAAATGGTCGGTGACAACGTACGGTTAAAAGGTTATATCTACACGATGGCCATCTCAAATACAATTGGCATAGTTGCCTGGTTTCACTGGTTTCAGAAGTGTGCGTGTGCGTCTGTGTGTGTGGAACTGCGAGCAACTATAACCGCAAACTCTTTAGTACTCAGAGAAAAGCTCGTTCATATTAAATGGAGTCTTCTTTTTTAATCGCTCGCAGATTGTTAACCGATTAAGCCTCGAAAAGCTTATTTGACAAGAAAGAGGACTGGAAATTTAAAGAAAATGCGCTAAACGAAGAAGCTAAGACGCCCACTGTGTGCGTAATAGTCCCTGCAAATCAAATCAAATCCAATTTAATTCGATAACGCAGCGATGTTAGCGCCTAACAAGAAACTTTTCCCAAAGGCTTGACTAGAGGCTGTGTGACTCTTGCAGAAAGTTGACATTTTCTACTGCATGCATAAGAAGAAACAACAATAGACAACTGTGACTTTCTCGCAATCTATCACGCAATTTTTTTCGCGAATAGTTACGAACTTCAAATGTTGTTCTTACCTCAATAAAAGTGCACAAGTACGAACTCCGCCACGAAAATTTCGCAAACATGGGCCCTTATTCTCAAAATGCTCCTAGGCTACATTTGTTCGTAAGAGAAAAACTAAGCCGATCCTCATACTGGAGATGTTGCTAGTGAACGGAGCCAGTTAATGCCAAGAAGCACTTCCGAACCAAGAGCTACGTGAATTCTGCCCCAGTATACACCATGCCAGAGAGCAGCAGCGAAGAGCAGCATCTTGCGTAAGGCGCAGGTGACGCTAAGGAGAGCGATAGAATCGCTCCCTCCTCTTTCAAGGAGGCAAATGAACGTTATGCGCGAGCACGGTCGGCAGCGTGAGGTGCTGCCCCTCCATCTGTGAGGTATCGCGTGTCGCAGAGCGATCAGACCGCGCTTGGGACACCTCGAGCGATTCCTGCCGTGGGGGAGGCTGCCTTCGACAATGCGTGCCACCGTGGGGAAAGGGAGAGGCATAGAACGCGCCAAAATGGGGGGTGGGCATCGTCAAGAGCGCAGGGCGGCGCGCGCTTTTGTCCCAAACCAGCAGCCACGCGCGCCACATGCGACATGGCAGGTGACGTGGTGGTTCCATCCCCGCCCGCTATTTCATTACTGCACGCCCAAAAGTGCAGCACAACGAGGCCCACCGGCACTTTGAAGTGACTGTAGATTTTGTTCTCGCGCCGCTATGTGTGCCGGCGTGTTGTGTCGCTTACTGCTGGCGTTGACGGAGGACTGATTGACTTTTAAATCAATCGGTTAAAGTTGTAACCGTGGTTGTGCGTTTAATCGCGTCACAGGGTTGAACACATCGGCGGCACATTAGCTATAGGTGTGTGTCTCGTAAGTCCGATACGTCGTTATTGGCAGATGATTTCTGAGTTTAGAACAGACCTGATCACGTTCTCAAAATTATGAACGAGTGTTTTTTTTTTTTTTTTACTGTTATACCATGTTTCTATCCGCAGGTAGCAATGTTGTGTATTTCTCCCCTCGTTGTGACAGTGCTGATTTTTTTTTCTAATTATAGCTATGCTGGTAGCCGAATGCATGAACTTCTGGCAGTTACAAACACGAGGAATACTTGTTTTGTTAACTTTACGCTATGGTTTAACGACATGCATTCAACTAGACAGTGTATGCATTCGAGCTAGCTGTGTCGACATGAAAAACGTACATTTTGTTCCTACCTAGCCGTAGCAATCCCAGCGCATAATTTTGATTCGCTGAATTTGGTACCTAAATATTCTGATTTAAGCGCTGCAATCGTAATGCAAAACTCTTAGTAGCGTTATTGATAAGCTGAAGGGACTTGTCAGGTCTGAATGGTTCAGTAAATCAATAGCGAAATAGGTAATTACTATTGCAATAAATTTCGACTTAATTATTAATATTTTGTTTCACTTGCGCAAATTTTCTCTCGATGGCCAGAAATAAATGCGATCAAGTTTTAATTTTATTTAATTGGGAAAGTGCGTCGACTTTGTGGCGGTTAGTTCTTTTTCATGAAAATCAGCACAACTAACTTTTCCAGTTAATAATCGATGACATACCGGCTGCTTACGCCAGTTACATGTTTATTTGACCTACATATTTATCGCATTCTTAAGACAGACTGGTTTGATGGACATGTGGTGAAACACCGCAGTGATTTTATCAGAGGTGCTCGGGTGGAGCGAATGCCCGACTTTATCGCCATGCTAAAACCGCCTGTTTCTATAAATCACCACCACCACTACCACCAGCACCTACACGTTTAGTTCATAACGATTTTGGAGCAAGAACGGCACTACAGCTTCGTGTAGCGTTATACCGTATCTGAGGGTGAACGATAATCGGGGGTCATGGAAGAAACTTTCTATTATGTCTGCGCGACCATACGATATTTATAATACGATTTCAGCAGCAGTTGCACATGTCCTTCCTCCCAGAACCACTGTTAATGGTAGTCATCCGGTAATAATCGGTTTTAATGGATATTAAATATATTGAATGTGAAACGCCAGAATCAAATCGGAATCTAGCACTCTCCCCTATTCGATTCAATTGTTCATCCTTAAAGAATCTTCAAAACTTACGTCGGAACTATACTGCATATTAACAGTCCTGGGAGGTTAAGGGAAATGCCTATGTAAGTTGTTGCTGTATAACAGCAGTTCTTTTCGGGTTTTTTTCAGTGATGCTATTAAAGAAGTCGGTGGTGAACCTCAACTAATAAAGGACATGGAACAGTCTATTTTTAGCACTATAAATTGTATAAATAGACGCCTTACTTCTAGGTCTCCTCTATATCTCCTGCATCAATTTATCAGAAAACAGATTGCTTCTTCTTTCATGTACGTTGTCACCATCACTAATATAATACCTGATGATGCAACAACCCTTTTTCCGCGAGGTATCTACAAATATTATCTCTATTATTCAGTATTTCATAAATTCCTAGAGTGTCTATAAGCATCCAGCTAGGTGTATATAACCCGCCGTGGTTGCTCAGTGGCTATGGTGTTGGGCTGCTGAGCACGAGGTCGCGGGATCGAATCCCGGCCACGGCGGCCGCATTTCGATGGGGGCGAAATGCGAAAACACCCGTGTACTTAGATTTAGGTGTACGTTAAAGAACCCCAGGTGGTCAAAATTCCCGGAGCCCTCCACTACGGCGTGCCTCATAATCAGAAAGTGGTTTCGGCACGTAAAACCCCATAATTAAAAAAATTAGGTGTATATATATTTGAAAAGATTAAATGTGAGAAGATGTTAGCGCCTCGTAAAGGCGCCGGCTACGCGTCTGCTCTGGCGTGAAACAGAAACACATTGAGAATACAAATCGATAACGGTACAAAAATTATTCAAGAACAATTTCCATGAACAGTTCACAAACCATGACTCATAAGCCACAAGTTCCCAATCTCAGTTCAGGATACAGAACACACGCCTACTCTAGACCTCGCAAAAAATATATATATATGCAGGTGCAACGCACCTGTTGGCATCCATATGAATCGAAGCTTTATGAAGTGGTTAATTAAATACTTACAACTACCGGTGATGCATACAACTCCGTTTACTTTCGTCTTATGCAACGAGTAATCTTATGTAATGTTTATGGCTATCGATCAGAAGGAGTCACAACTTTATTGTTAGTATGCAATTTGCATGTTTATGCACTGCATCGTTCACAAGCTATGCCAAAACGCAAACTCCAATTCAGGCGAATGCACAGTGTGAGACACATACGCAGCGAAGAGAGAAGGACGAAGGCGATATTCGATGCTTGTTGAGGGAAGAACGGTCACGACAGATGTATGCACAGAAAAGCACGACACGCATCAATGAACCATCTAGGGATTCTGTACCTGTTGTGTCGCAGTGGTACATACCTATTCTGGAGGAGTGTTTGGATCCGAGCTAGTTGGTACGGCATCATTTTCCTTAAGGCAGGTCAAGCGCACAAAGACACGGACGGCGAAAAGAAGACAAACAATGCGCTACTTCCAACTAATTTTATTTACAAGAGCCCCCGTATATATACATTCACCATTCAAGTCACGGCGCGTGCGTCACTGCCAATGATAACTATATATCGCTAACTGCGTGAGACGATGTCACACCAAGCACGCTCATACCTACACGTGTCGGCAGAACCTTATGATCACACTATGAAAACATGAACCGACAAAACGTATTAATCAAAAGGTCGTCAAAGGATAAAATGACGAGTATAAAAAGCTAAGAAGTGCTATAATGGGGGTGTGAACAAAATACAATGGTACACTGAAACAGCGGCAAAGCCAAGGCACCAAAAGATATATATAGTCAGTCAGGAAGGAGGAAATAAAGAAAGGCGGGGGAGTAAAGAAGAGTGGTTTAAGAAGGTCGTGTTCTCCAGCCCTCAGTCTTGCATGTAATCAAGTTCTTTTTTTCAAGGGCGACACGAAAGGGGCGCTGACGAAACTCGGGCCAAGGCGATCGATGCACGATGCTTCGAAAATTTCTCGGGCGAACTGTTCTCTATATCTTGCGATTATGACAGTCTCGTCTAAAAGTGGGGAGCACCCGTATGTACATGTGGCGCAGTGCAAGGCCAAACTGCTGCCAGATTTATGCTTTAAGTTGTTGTGTTCGCGTAGAGCGGACACTGATACATATCTGATACTGATACAAGCCTGTCTGGCCGATGTAAACACGTTCACAAGACAGAGGTATTCTGCAAACGACTCCGCACTTGCATGCCATACCCGCCGTGGTTGCTTAGTGGCTATGGTTTTCGGCTCCTAAACACGAGGTCGTCGGATCGAATCCCGGCCACGGCGGGCGCATTTGGATGGGGGCGAAATGCGAAGAGTGGTTGCTTAGTGGCTATACCCGCCGTGGTTGCTTAGTGGCTATGGTTTTCGGCTCCTAAACACGAGGTCGTGGGATCGAATCCCGGCCATGGCGGGCGCATTTGGATGGGGGCGAAATGCGAAGACGCCCGTGTACGTAGATCCAGGAGCACGTTAAAGAACAACAGGTGGTCCAAATTTCTAGACCCCCCCCCCCCCCCCCCCCCCCTACGGCGTGCCTCATCATCAGATCGTGGTTTTGGCATGTAAAACCCCATAATTTAATTTTTTTTGCATGCTACATAGCCTCTGACTTCATTCTTGCTGCAGGGTTTAGGTCGTTCGCCACTCACATTCACGCGCTTGCACAAACTAACAAGTTTATTGGGGGTCAAAAACACAAGCCTTACTTCGGTGCGTCCCGCAGGCTTCATGATTCTATGTGATACAAGGTGCACACAAGGGTTGCCGTTTTTCTTAGGTGGCGCAACACTGTCTCGTCGGAGTTGACGCAGCAGGGATTCCGCAAGGTCCAAAAAAAAAAAAAAATACAGGGAAGCTTGCTTCTCGCAATCGCTTGACTTGCGAAGCAAGGCTCTATGCCACTCGATGGGGGCATGACTGTGTGAGTGCATTTTTCATAGCGGTGAGTGCAATGACACGTTTGACGGAAGGATTTGCCAAGAACGGGCCCACCCTAATTGAAGCACATTGAGTGGCTAAATCAAACAGAATAAAGTAAATACATAAATCTGCTGTATATGATTCGCTATTCGGTTAACAAATCGATGTGAACTAAAGATACCTTGCGAGTCGACATTGCATCTTCAGGTTTTATGCAGGACAAAAGCGGGCATACTTGGTCAGCATACAGTGGTTAAGCCACTTCGCCGGCACTTTCATATAAGTAAGTAAGTTTATATTTTCGACCATCACGTCATACATGATGATGCAGGGGGACCGAAGTAAAAGCTGTCTTTCAACAGCTTGACAGAGCAACGGCCCCCCTTATTTGGCAGTAGCATACAAAGTCACATAAAAAGAAGATACACAAAAAGAAACACTGCTCACGGTGGTCACATTACACTACAGAACAATATATAAACATATTACATAAAGGCTGCATCTGGTACATAACTTAAAAAAAAGAATTGAGCCATACACACATGGCAAAAAAAAAAAGAAAAAAATGAAGTCTTTTAATGTTTTACACAATGCAATGACATGGCAAAGGCGCTTTAACAGAAAAAAACAGGAATAACATCGAGTGACACCAGAATTCTGTAAAGCGATTTGGCTTTAGTTGCATAAAGAAATAACAAGAAAAAGTTTAGGAAAGAAACTAAGCCAAGAGTGTCCTAAACGTGACATATTGAAGTGTTATATGCAGTCTCAATAGGCCATTAAGAACTCGTGGAAGCCGGTGTTCCAACGTTTGTAGCCCATATGTTGTTCGAAATGTTTTAATTTCCCACATATCCTTATTTATTGTGTTGTAGTTTTGTTCGCGCCTTCTCAGGCCTGAAAGAGTTTGAATAAAAGATGTTTTATTTAAATGTGCTTGTTTAAGTGTTCGGCTGAGGCGATAGTCATAAATTTTTGTTACTGGAACTATTTTGTGTTCTAAAAATATTTCTCTTGTATGATGCAACTTCGGTAATTTCTTAACAATCCGCATTGCTTTTTTTTGTATTACAAGTAATTTGTTCAGGTTTGCCTGTGTTGTAGTTCCCCAGATAAGGCTACAATAGTTGAGGCGAGAATTAAATAAAGAGTAATAAACTAACATCATAACACAAGAGGGTAAGATTTCACAGTTGCGATAGAGCAAACCAATTATTTGTGATAATCTGGAAGTAATGTGGGCCACATGATTGTCCCAGGACATCTGCTGCTGGTTAAACACAACTCCCAGAGTTTTAAACTGTGGTACTATTTCTAGCGGAAAAGATCTAAAGTATATTTGTTTTGTCAGAGTAGCTTGTTTATTCTTGGCCCGAAAAATAACTGCTTTTGTTTTGCTCACATTAATTTGCAATGCATTTTCTTGTGTCCATTTGTCTAGGTGTTTGAGCATGCAGTTTGCTGAATCTATTAGATCATTGGCATTTTCGCCGGATAAGAATATGCTCGTACCATCTGCGTATATGATAAATTTTGCGAGGGGAAATGCGTTGACGATGTCATTGATATAAAGATTGAAGAGAAATGGACCGAGTATACTTCCTTGCGGAACACCGCAGCGGACAGGGAGAGCTTGTGAGATGAAGCCATTTAGACTTACAGCTTGTCGGCGATATTCCAGATACGATTTGACTATGGATGCTGCGTGCCCGCGATAACCGTATCGTCCAAGTTTCTAGATATATAATTCATGATTTATAAGGTCAAACGCTTTTGTAAAATCAATGAAAATACCCAAAAATATACTGTTCTCTTCAAATTGTTTTAGTATATATTCCTTCTGCTCTAAGAGTGCGAATTCTGTTGAAAGGTGCTTTCTAAACCCATATTGTGATTTGGTGAATATATGATGTTTGGATTCAAATTCTGTAAACTGTTTGTGAAGAGATTTTTCTAATACATTTGAGAATATTGGAAGTATGGATATTGGGCGGTAATTGCCTAACTCGTTCCTATCTCCCTTCTTGAAAAGTACAGAACAGCGGGCAACTTGCATTCCATGAGGAAATACAGCATTTGCAATACAGAGATTAATGATGTGAGTGATGTAGGGCAACATAATATCCAGAATTGATCTTATGGGCCGTATTTGTAGTCCATCTATATCACGTGAGGTACTATTTTTGAGCTCTGTGAAAATTGTCATTACTTCAACTTCAGTCACAGGTTTAAGATATATCGTTTTGTCCAACAGTGGGACGTCATTTAAGTCGTTATCCACGTCTCTGTCGCAAGAAAGACCAGGGAAATATTTATTAAACTCGTCCGCTAGATTTTGGTCGGACACCTGTGTTCCACTTAATTTCCGTGATGTAATTGCTCTAGAATTTGTATCATTAGTTATCAGGCTGTTTAGTTTTTTCCAAACAAGATCACTACGCCATTTAGTTGATTCGAAATCATTTATGAAATATTCATTCCTAACTTTCTTAAGTATCTTGTTCAGGCGGTTACGATAGGTTTTAAAGATATGCAAGTCGCCCATTTCCTTCGTTCTGATAAACTTATGATAGAGTTTATTCTTTTTTTCTATATTAAGCAGAAGATCAGGCGTGAGCAATGGTTTGCGGCTTTCTTTATTTCGCTTAAATGTCTTTATGGGAAAGCAAGCAGCGTAAATTGATTTCAGAATAGCAAGGAAGATCCTGATAAGCCAGGTTTGCGTCACGTTCCGAAATAACAGCATCCCAGTTAGCTTCAGATGCTCGCTGTCTAAAAGCGAGAAGGCTTTCCTCCGTGATCGCTTGATAAGAGAATGATTGTTTGTCTCTATTTTTGAGCTTTCCTTTCAAACAGAAGAATATCAGCAGATGATCACTGATGTCTGAGATAATTACACCGCATTTAGATAACTTATGCATATAACTTTTGCATATATATGCACAGATGTATCCGCCGAGATTGCGAATGACTAAACTGCAGCCAGGAAGCCATGCCGAATTCGGGAAAATAGGCAAGGAAGGCTTCGCTTAAGAGGTGCTTACTGCACCTGTGGGTATATATAGGGTGTTCCACGTTACTTGAGCCAAACTTTATAAAACATGCAAATGCCAAGTAGCTGGACAGAACCATCGTAACATTGTTTGTCGCCGCTTGGAGGTATCCAGATTATGTTTTGCATTCCGCCTAATTACATGTCTTAATTAATTATTTAATCAACTTCTCAAATATTATAATTAGATGAGAAGCGTCAACGACAAATTGCAGAGTGACATGAAAAAGTCCCTATATAGCTTTCTTGAAGCTACAGCTACGATACAGCTACATAGAAGTGTTTTTCCAAGCATGAAAGGAGCCCGCGAATACACTAAAAAGTGCTGCGCGACTGGCCGCTCGAGGCACTTTGCGTCTATTCGCGGGCTTCTCTCATAAACTTCAATCGATTTGTTCCAACTAAAGCGCGACACCACCACATTGACATTGACCATGAAGAGCTTTCCACTCTGTCTTGTGGCGTGTCGGGAAGCAGAATTTTCGAGCTTGAAAGTACGGTTGTACGCGTCCGCCAAATCACTTGGATCAACTCGTGTTTTCACTTTGGATCCGGTTCTGGCACAGATGACACGAAGTTCCGCTTGGCACATTTAAGTGCCTGTACTTTATAAGCAAAGATGGCGGGCAGCGAACGGAGCGGCACTGGCTATACTTTCCAAAGTACACTTTCATTACACCCTATTCATTTTGTTACGAATTTCTGAACCTTTGCTAAAACTCAGGAAAATTCCATTACCACTGAGGCGGTTATAAGAAATGAACGACGTGTGACAATCTTTCTGCATTAAAGAACGGTTTCTCTGCGAAGGCAAGTCACGAACTGTGCCCCCATTAGTCTCTTCTCCACGCGAAACTGGGGTCCTCGCGCCCCGAAATTTTCGCCCCCGCCGTACCGCGCCTCCTCATTAAGGCAGTCGGTTGACGCATGTTACGAGCCTGTATACAAGGCCGCATCCAAACCTCGCCCCAAGCAAAAAGCATCGCTGGGACGCGCAGCGACGGACACAGGAACGCGCCAACCATCGACGCAATAAATCCCCGGGCGACGACGACGACGTGAGGACAAAAATGGGGTCTTTCGAGGACAATAATTTGCGCCCGTTTGCCACCGGGCTTTCCGAAAGTATAGCACCCGCTTACTGTGTACTCGCGTGGTAGCATGGGGTCTTTTTCGAAAAAGGATTTTCGGTTGCCAGGATGCTAACTAGGGCGTTCGGACACCGGGTTCGATGAAAAATGAGCCTTCTTTTCTCCCCAGTTCAGCGCACAAAATAACGCGCCCGCGGAAATGCACGTGCGTGCATGCGAAAAACTATAGCACCGCGCGTTCCGACAAAACGTCGCACTTTCGAGCGAGAGCGGGCGTCAGCGAGAAACGAAAAAAAAAAAAAAAATCTGTCCTCTCGAAAGTCGTCGCCATGGTCTCTCTCTGTCCCACATACACGACGTCACGGCTTCGCGGGATTCACGCGCAAGCGCCGCTTGCCCCTATAATTATCGACAGGGCGACGCCAGCAGTAGTCGTCGCGCGTGCGCGCTGCTATTTGTTATTATTGCGCAAAACGTGGCACAACGAGAGCGCGATGACGAGCCTTTTCAACGCTGCCTAGACGGCATCGCCTCCTAACGCGCACAGTCCGGAGCGCATGCATAAGGCTCGCGCGTTGCATGGCTTCTGGCGTTACGTGCAGGCGTGTGGCGGCGGGGGTGGATTTACGAGCGGTTCGCGCTGTATACGCCATGATAGAGTATATATACTAGCGGGCGTGTCGTGGGATGATGCCCCCGTCGTGGAAAACTTTGCTGCCGAGTTGAAAGGCTTTGCTTTCGCCCGGCCGGTATACGTATAGGACATATAAGGCTTCTTCTACAGGGTGTAATGATAACGGAGGCGATGCATATGGACTTTGCGTGCGCGAGGCGTAAGTCGTCACGACTTTGCCGAAAGCACAAAGGGAAGTTTCGGGGGCAAGGCGTGCATCATTTTGCGGGACCATACTCGGGCGTCGCGCGAGGCATCGCGGATGCGTGGCGCCATGCAGTGCTGCGATAGGAGGAGTGAGAAGATGTGGATAGCGCTGACTCGGTATGGGCAGAGCGGTGGCGCTGAGGAGGATCTCAAGAACGTCGTGAGAAGATCCGTTTGGTCGTCTTAGTAAGATAGCTACTGGTAGCAGCGTGAGATATGCCATTCGCATCGTTTCAGTAGGGTCAGTTCATTATAAACTGTGTCTGCATGCAGAATCGTCGCAGGCTGCATGTCGTGCCAAAATAAAAAATTAAATTATGGGGTTTTACGTGCCAAAACCACTTTCTGATTATGAGGCACGCCGTAGTGGAGGGCTCCGGAAATTTCGACCACCTCAGTTTCTTTAACGTGCACCTAAATCTAAGTACACGGGTGTTTTCGCATTTCGCCCCCATCGAAATGCAGCCGCCGTGGCCGGGATTCAATCCCGCGACCTCGTGCTCAGCAGCCCAACACCATAGCCACTGAGCAACCACGGCGGGTGAGTGCCAAAATAGTAGAACATTGTGCCATACAGCCAGGCCTGCCTGTGGTTAAATTGAGAAGTAAATTATGGGGTTTTACGTGCCAAAACCACGATCTGATTATGAGGCACGCCGTAGTGGGGTACTCCGGAATAATTTGGACCACCTGTGGTTTTTTAACGTGCACTTAAATCTAAGTACACTGGTGTTTTCGCATTTATCCCCCATCGAAACGCGGTCGCCGTCGCCGGGATTCAATGCCTCGTGCTTAGCCGCCCCTACACCATAGCCACTAAGCTACCGCGGTGGGAGACATGACTGCAGTCATGACATGTTTCTATACATATATTATAGTGCCTATAGGCATGGCATACTCTTATAATATAGCAATATTTTCTAATATACCATATATAGAAACAAGGTGCCGAGTAGTGCTGCGCGCTTTTTGTACACGAAGAGATTGATAATATTATAGTTTCAAAGACGGAAGAAGAAGCAGAGTTGTTACGGTAGTAAAATTTTGAAATAAGATCGAATAAAAAAAGTCGGGGAAAAATGACTTTCAAATATTGAATGGAATACGAAATATTTATGTCATTTCTGGATAATGTGTAATATTATTTCATAGATTTCGCCTGCATGGTAAAGAAGACTATGCACATTACTTGGTATACAAGCGTGTAATGCCACTCATAACTGCACGTGCGGTCAACTGAAGAGCTTGTAAATAATAAACAGCCTCATTCAGCTGTACGGTGCACCACGGAACCAAACAAAAGGACAGAATGTCATCACATGAATGTGTGGTGTTCCTTTCATTGAAAAAAAAAAACCAAGTGGAATACTGCAGCACTGCATATTCGTTTACGGAGTTGCCACTAGGGTGGAGATTGGCAAAAAAAAAAAAAAATTGCCTTTCCTCATTTGAGAAAACAAATTTATGGGCTGCCTAAAGGAATTCTTGTTGTATGGCTGTTAGTTAGTGCACAGAAGTTGGCTGCTCCCTGTATTCGCACGCCTGTCCTGAAGCAGTATCGTGCGGAACAGTCCCCATGGTGTCGATTTCTTCACCAAGACTCCAATAAGCGCGGCTATCACTCATATTCGAAAAGAAACAAATATATTCGACAATTTTGAATAGTGAAATCGCATACTTAATACGAATCAAACAGCAAGGACTGTTCGATTCGAATTCGAAATGTCGTATACTCGCACACACCTACAATAAAGCAATACTCAAAGAGAGAGAGAGAAAGAGAGAGAGAGAGCGAGAGACAAAAGGGAAGGAAAGACAGGGAGGTTAGCCAGTGTAAATACCGGCTGGCTACCCTGTGCTGGGGAAAGGGGTAAAGGGAATAAAAGGAGGAGGAAGAGAGAAGAAAAAGAACAAGAAAAATGCACACAGTAACGCGATGTTACGCGCAACAATAGTCAAAGGCGTTCGCACAATTCACATGTCCTTAAGAACTTGAGCAAAGCCCTTAAGGCCTTGAGCGCCGAAACCTGTCTGGACCAGTGTCCTAGAACTTTCTCTTCTGTGAAGGGGCGATTGTCCAGTTTTTCGAGCACCGTCACGAGCACTTTTCTTTGCACATTGTAACGTGGACAGTGACAGAGGAGGTGCGCGATCGTCTCTTCGCAGCCGCAGGTGTCGCAAGCAGGGCTGTCGGCCATTCCAATACGGAAGGAGTAGGAGTTCAATACTCAAAGACGAACTGATTCAATGCGGCAGCATGTAAATCGTGTGCTGTGTACAGTGTCGCTCCGCCTGATCTCTCCTTTCTTTTGCGCCATCGTCGTCGCGTCGCAATCACGCCACCTCCTCCTTCTCAAAACCCTGACCCAATGACGAGAGAGAGAGAGAGGGAGAGAGAGAGGGAGAGAACTTTGTCCCGTGATGGACAAAATTCATGTCCCTGTGGCATGTGCAGTCGAAAGCCGGACGCGATAATCTGTGAAAAATTTTTTGAAGCAACAGCCAATGTCTCATGTAGAGAAAGACGGCCTCGTGGGCATCGCAGAGGGGAAATATGTATAATTTTGCTTTATTCATGCATGTCTAACAAACTTGTGTACACCAGGCACCCGCAGACTTACTCTTAGTGCCGTTGTATGTTCTTCTGATTTGTTTAAGAACTACGTAATTCAATAACCTATACACTTACTTTTCTTTAGTCTACACTGTTAATCTAGTGAAAACGGATAGCCGTCTTCGACAAACGGCTACAACTCCTCTGACTTAAAAGAAAAGAGTTGGTTTCGTGAAGGTGTTCTTTTTCTGCTTCTGGCGTTGTTGGTGTGCTGGTGACGGTATCCTGGTCAAAATACAAGCTGGCGGTGTCTGCTGCCTGCTGCTGTCGCAGTAATCGAATTCAAATCTGAAAAATTTCCCGAAGTCCGCTAACATAAAAGAAAGGTCTCCTACAATGAACGCATTGGAAAAGCTTTACTGCATTACTTTCCAAATTTAATCTCGGATAGAGTAATTTTCGCCGTACTACCAGTGTTTCTGCAATGAAATCTAATCTTGACTTGGCTGCAGTACATCTGCTCCACAAGCTCTATAATACCAATTGATATTTGAAATATCACCTCCTATATGCATGAACCGGCTTATATTTTGACTCGCAGGAATCATCACTACGAACTGGGTGTCCCCACGTGTCGTACTATAACGCATATCTTGATTCGCTTATTGCCGGGGCCAGCAGTGAATTCCTTCTTCCATTGCTGCCGTCAGCGATGCCTTCATAAATACGGTTACTCTAACTCGATTCTTATTTCGCGCCGTGAGAGTTCGGAATAAATAATAAATAAGTAAATAAATAAATAAATAAATAAATAAATAAATAAATAAATAAATAAATAAATAAATAAATAAATAAATATTTACTTCAGTTTGCATTAGATTTGTACTTTTTCTCGCGCAAGTTAGAGCTGAATCCCAACATTCTCTATGTTCGTTTTGGCACCGGCTTTGATTCTCACATCACCCGCCGTGGTTGCACAGTGGCTATGGTGTTGGGCTGCTGAGCACGAGGATCCCGGCCACGGCGGCCGCATTTCGATGGGGGCGAAATGCGAAAACACCCGTGTACTTAGATTTAGGTGCACGTTAAAGAACCCCAGGTGGTCCGAATTTCCGGAGTCCCCCACTACGGCGTGCCTCATAATCAGAAAGTGGTTTTGGCACGTAAAACCCCAAATTTTTTTTTATTCTCACATCGTCATGTGAACGTTTCTGTGTCAGGCAAGTGTTAGGCATCTTAAATGTGTGCCTGCAGAACCATAATTCATTACCTGATAATTACCATGACATGACATCTAATTGTACACTGTCAGACTCGTGAAGATGCGTGTCTCCGACATACATCACAGTATTTAATTTGGGACACGTATTTGCGCTTCGTGATTTGGGAAACCAATATGATGGGTCCCTTGCCTGTTCAGTCAGGTTCCTAACGAATTCCCCTGACCGATCGAAATGAATTAATTAATCAATGAATCGGCTACTAACTTCTTACACTTCACGTAGAGCCCAAGCTTTCAATGTTTGTGGATCCTGTATTTCACAGTACGATTCCGCACGCATGTATACATACACATGTTCAACATTTTGCACATGCGAGACATTGACGGATACCAAAGAAATTCCATATTTTAGGACGCCAGACTACTTAGGGTCGCAAAGCGTACGTGTGAAGCGACTTCCATTTCCGCCGGAAACGTCTTATTTAGTTTCCCTCCTGGGCCACGACGTTGGCTTTCTTGTCACTGCTACCGCTGTTCCGAAGCTAAGAAAAAAAAAAAAAGAGAGGAAGTGCTCTCGACTTCGAAAACTGTTTCCGACTGACTCGCTTTTGCGGCACCGCATTCTGCACGGAGACGCTGGCACACGGGACGTGCTCGTAGGCGTCCACCGGCGCCGCCCGCACTCTTCCAAAGTGGCAGAGCCTCTCTCTCCTCTGTCTTCTCTCCTTCAGCCCAAAACCGTAATGACAGTGACGCGGTGGCACTAATAAC
Source organism: Dermacentor andersoni (assembly GCF_023375885.2). Classification (NCBI taxonomy): domain Eukaryota; kingdom Metazoa; phylum Arthropoda; class Arachnida; order Ixodida; family Ixodidae; genus Dermacentor; species Dermacentor andersoni. The sequence goes on along the minus strand of NC_092815.1, from coordinate 74,981,456 downwards.
TTTCAATAGTAGACAGGGGGAATACCTAAATAACAACAGGCCAAAGTGGTAGTCTGCTCGAGGAGTCAAACGCGACCGACGGGCGGCGCTGTGTGTACGTATTGCATGTGCTCCGTCGAAGCAAAGTTGCGTGCAGCGCACGTGTGGCCTCGATTTGCACGGCAGAGGCGCCGCTGGTACACACTTTTCCTTAGTACAGCAGTATACTCGCGGAGATTCTCGCGACTCGAACCCTCTATTTCTAATGAACATGCCCTTAGCCCGGATTAGATGCTAGAGAAAACGAGACGGAAACAGTTCTGAGCATCAGTATTACGGCGAGACTTCCAAACGCCAGCTTCGCGCCTCATACTGGACGAAGCTTTTCCGTACACTGCACACAAACTATCGAAAAAGAGCTTGCGCACGCCTTTCCGCGAGAGGAATGAGCGAAAGAAAATGTCAGCAAAGGAGGCAACCCGAACGAAAAGAAAACGAGCATCGGGAGAGGGGCGAATCCACCCTCTCTCGCAGAAACAGGCACGGCATCACTGGGCACGGAAATATCGAAACTAATTACAATAATTGCGCCGCTGCTGCGTCCTCATGGAGACCGCAGGTTTGAGGTTGGACCGAGGTGGGGCGTCTCCACCTATTCGGGGCGGACCTGCGTGCGCAGACGCCGGCGCCACCGTACGCTGAGCGTGTACGTGAGAGGCCACTGCAAATAGACTGCGAGAAGGAGTGAGGACACAACTGTACGGGAGATACAGTTTTGAGACACGTGCAGTTGCATGCAGTTTCAGCACTTGTATCATATCGTTAATGTGCGTGCATCCTTTTATTACAAGGTCGCCAATACTTTTTTTTAAATAAACAATCACGTATATCATAAAACGGTGGCAAAAACACAACGACGCGCACTGAATACTGTATCTTCCATTCATTTATTTAAGAAAAGCTTTATATATTTCTGACATTGTGAAATGGTGTATTCAAAGAAATGTAGTATACATAAACGGAGTAGCAAGAAACCTGGGTGCAAAAAATGTAAGCGAAGGATTCGATGCTTTCGAAGTCAATAAAGTTATGCCTTTTGATCACTTGAACGCAAGTACCTCTGTGACGATCTTCTAACTGCACTACTAATAGGCATATCACCGGGTATTTGTTCAAACACTCCGATATGGCTCTAAAAACGAGTCTGCGATCGCATGATCACGCTGACTACCTAGTATCGTGGTTATAGAGAATGTTCACGTTATCTCCAAGAATTTTCGAAAGTTGTAAAACTCGTCGACTAAGAAACGAAACGATAATCATGGCAATTAAAGTGATTTGGTAAGGTTAACGATAATGAGGGATGCGAGAAGCGAATGCTTCAAATCGATTTTGGTGCGCCTTTAAATCACCCGTTCTTGAAGGCAGAGCATCGCATCAATATGAACGAAGGATGAAGTGCGCACACTGGCATCTTTGAGCTCCTAAGGACATATGATAGGCCGCAACTTCAACGCCATATGATAGACCTGTGAACGGGAAGTGAGAAAAATGCTAGGAGAGCACTAGAATAACAAGAACAACGTGTAATTTCTCTTATTGTGCTATGTACAACAGGAAACAAGAAAGGCAACACACAGACTTACTAATGATTGGCAAAGAAACTAAAACGAAATAATAAATGATCTAAACCTCGGTTACTGTAATCTGTATACGTAAAATTCGTTTAGATAAGATACGTACGTGAGTAATTTTTGAAGTCCTAAGAAATTTAATAAAGGCTCACAGTGTGGGTACCTTGTGCACGCTTGCAAGCTCGCAATTATTTACGTTGCTGGGTTCCACGCAGATTTATCCCGTCGCAAAGATTTACGCCAGTCGTGTTTAAACCCTGTACATGTACCACCGAAACTTAAACCCTCATCTTGGTGTCCATGACTGAAAGAAGTGCTGCTCTATGAGCAAAAAAAAATAATAATAAAGGAAGAGTAGCGGTGGCAGGAGTGTAAGCGTGCTTAGTCATACAAAGATGAGCGCAGCGGGAAGAAGCAAAGGCAAACAGCCACTTTTCTGAATTAGAACACGTCAAACGCTCAAGGCTGCGAACGTAGCGTACACACTCATTGAGAAGATGCGGGCATTCTTGTTGGGTGCGTGCCAGCGCTAACGAAATACGTATACTTCGAGTTTTGCCTGCGGACACAGTTTTGCCAGCGCGATGACGGCACTTCCGCTGAACCCAAGGCCCTTGCGCGTACGCGTCGTGGCCACGTCCAATAAACATCCGCGAAGCCTAATAACGCATAACCGTCAGGACAGCGCATACCGAGGTGCCGACGGGCTAAATGGTCTTCGAAACGCATGCCAACTCTACGCACGAAAACATTCGTTTCCGGCCATCAGATATGACTGAAACCCATGATTAACTGTCACAGGGCTATACAAAAATAAATAACTAAAGCACACTAAAGCGGAATGCCCCACAGGAACTGAATCAGATCTACATTGCGGCATTACTCATGGCTGCTTTGCACGGACTCAGTTTGACCCTCAAAGTTGATATGTAATGCACTCTCCTAAACAAAGATGGTAGCGAAGCCTTCCAATATTTAACTTCTTGCAGAAATCGTAAATAAGGGATTCGATTGTCCACGCAGCTAGCGGGTAGGTTTACTGCGCTGCGCTCAACAGGCAAAACAATTTGTAGACCACGCAGTGTAGTCACAATAATTTTGCAGCGAAGCTGTTATAGTGGGACTAGAAGCGCTCAAAGACGTTATATTCTTGTTATCACGGCTTTCAGAAAAAAAGAAAGAGAACCTAGATCACCCACGAAGTTAACAGTTTCAGTAAATGTGGAAAATGTTAAGGGTGATATGCAGACAAATTTGGAGGTGTGTGAGTTGTTAATCAATGAAGAAATAAAAAGTTGGAAGGCGATTCCATATCCAATTGAAGTCGATGAAAGACAGTCTTTCTGAGCGAATTTGCGGGCGAGATCTGGCGCAATTATTGTGCACAGCACTCAATCACGTCGCCCCTCGCGTGAATGGAGTAGGAGTAGTGTCGGACACTAAAATTTGTTGACTGCACTATTTTCGGAATTGGCCGACATATTGACACATGTTGACGTGTTCATTTTAAATAATTTCCTGGCCGCAAATAGATCATGCCAAAACTACGATGGGTTTAGCAGGCACGCTGATGTGGGGGGAAAGCCTCAATGACGGTTGCAGTACCGGCTTCTCTGCAGAAGTTCTCTGTTCGCATCCGGGCATTGGACAATCTTTATTTATTTATTTAGAACAATCACAGTTTCGCCATAAGGGCAAAGCATGGAATGGGATAGCAACGTGTTAGAATATTACATGAAATGTAAGACTCATGCTGTAGTGGTGTACTACAAATTGCAGTTAACATAAATAAGCTAAGTAAACATGCGTGGTGGGGCGTGTGTAGACGCATGAATAAGGAGAATTCGATGAACGCGATCAGCACTGGATGGAATCACAGGATTTTATCTAGTTTTTCGCTTTAGCCTTGGCCACTTGTTCCATCGATTTATTACCGTGCTGCTCATGATGCACAAGAAAACAAAACAGAAGCTCTTGGAGTCTTTGCCAACAGCTTCTTGGAACTTATGAACTTCGATCTCGAGTCAACAGTGATCAGCCACCGGGGCAATTTCTATGTCGAGAAAGTCAGAATATGTATCGGTTCCTCTGTGGCGCCAGTCTTGAGTGACATTTTTCTGGCAACCTTTGACAAGCACCTAAGACAGGACCTGTCCAATTCGTACGTCGTGGGCACTTTCAGGTATGTAGAGACTGCTTGGTCACGCTCGGAAAGGTGCCAGATCACAGTGTGCAAGGTGCTCTGAAATCAGTTCTCCAGGCCTTCACCAGGAATTAATGTGGCCTGAATTCAACCCACGAACTGCCTTTCAACAACGAAATTCAATCATTGGATTTACTGCTGCTTCCGTTTTCCGAGAAGAACATCTGTTGGAGGTAAAAGCCAAGAACCAAGAAAGGCCTGTTACCGTATGAAATCGCGCACTCTATAAACTCGTAAGAAGGGGTTATTGTTCTGTCAACCTGCGCAACGGCCCCCGAAAAGTCCTGACCACACCAGATGCAGCAGTGCTTTGAGACCCAGAAGGATCGTCTGTGTGCAGCCGGTTATCCTTTAGAGCTAGTCTTCAGTGCACGTGGGAATCTGCTTCAAATGCGCAAGGAATGCAGCCCTGAGGTGTGTAGGAAAGGGATAAGAAGCGAGCTCAAGTTATCTGGTACATTCACAATCCAGCAGTGTCAAGAAGGTCGCGCGCAGGTACGGCGCGAACGTAGTCTTTTCAGCGTCTTGCAAGTGAGCACAGATTTGCTCGCTGATGTCAAACAGAAAAAGTCAGAGTGCGCATAGGAGCGCACAACATTCTTCACGAACTGCGTCTACGCTGTTGTTCACCGTATTCTTTTTTTGTTTTTTCATGTGGGAGAAAGCGTGCCTGTACATATAAGCATAACTGCGAGTCGGCCTAGTTGGAACAGATTCATCTTAAAACTTTTTTGTGCGCAAACAAACAGGGACGAAGAATATGGGCAACACAAGGACGAGCGCTTCGACCTGAAGCGCTTGTCCTTGTGTTGCCCCTATTCTTCGTCCCTGTTTGTTTACGCACAAAAAGTTTTAAGATATACATATAAAGCTGCTTCTGGGCACCAGCATCTGCGATGAGAACACGAACACGCATAAACATCTTTCGTGACCTGCCCTTCAAATTCTTAAACAAAGGGAAATCCTACAATTAATGTGAGGACTGTTCTTAAAAAAAAAGCGTATTAAAACTAAAGAAATCAGTATTTTTATGTGCAATCATTGACGACAACGAATAGCCGCGTAGGTTCATAGAACGCGTCAAGCGTCTCAACGCGCTTGCTTGAACGCGGAAATTTGTAAGGAAATTCTATTCCGCTTACTCAGGGCATGCCGCCATGGCCAAATGGTTAGAGCCACGGAGGAAGGAAAAAGATAAGAGAGAGCGTTACGTCACGCAGCCAGCCTTGGCGAGCGAACGCTCCGTGACTTCAGCCAGTCCCTTTGCTCAGTGCCGTGCTCAGTGCATGGCTTAATCTCGGCCCAACACGTGAGCTCTTGCGTCGAGATTATGGAGCTAGAGTTGTCGAAACGTTTAGTGCCCCGTCGTTGGCTCCTTATTCTGTGGGTAGTTTTTTTTAATCGATGCGCGCTCGAGCGGCAGCTGCTCGGCTGCTCTGCCTGTATCTCTGGTCACGTGTTGGGACGCGGCTTGCACGAACATTTAATAACTAAATAATGAATTAAAGAACGCGTTCTTAAATTCGTTATTATTGTCGTTATTAAGTATTTACGCAAGCCGCCCCTGGTTTGTACATGTCTAGAGGCTCTATACAAAAGGCTTACGATGTTAACGCGAGAGCGCTAAGGGCCCCGTGTCAGAGAAAATCCGGCGTCGGTGTCAGCGTCGGTGCCGGCAGCGATGTCACTATGAGAATAATCATCCCGAACCACGCATCCCGATCCACGCAGGCCCTCCGCGTGGGGCAGAGGTGTTAGTGAACTAATTGAATTTCTCTAACTAAAATGTGTCAGAAAATTCGTAAAGTACGACTTACACACAACTATAGAGACACGTTAGCGTCAGATTGTAATTTGAATATAAAGGAAAACATAATTGTGTTACGCGGAAACTCAAACACAAACTTACTTTTCCAGCTGGAAAAAAAGAAAAAGGAAAGCTCGTTTTTGTGCATAGCGTTTGCCACCAGAGTTTCCAGGAAAACATTACGGTTACATAAGCTGCAGTTGCCGGGAAGTGTGCAGAAGCACTCAGGGATCTTCGAATGCTATCGTGTTCCACTCTTAAAGGCGAAGCTTAAGCCTCCTACAATTTTTTTCTTCGGAGATACAAAAACGTTAGCAATTTCGTATTTACAGGAAATATGGGCCATTTAATTTATGACATATACTGATGGTTTGAAGTGCGGAGGTCAATTCGGTGCTTCGAAAGTAATTGATGAATACTCGTTTTCTCTTAATTTTTATGCGTTATTCAAAGCGTAGTATTTGGTTGTCCCGGTCTTCTTGGGGTGAACTAACCACAGCATGTTGTTTATTTTCGTGCAAGTAGAAATTATGTTGTGAGTTACGTATGACAAATGTGTAACCTACGCAGGTCAATTAGAGTCTTTCTAAAAAAAAAAAAAAACTCTATTCAAGCGTTCTTGGGTACCATGCTGGCGTTATCCGCAATAATTCGCAGAGTCATAAAACAACTGTCGATACACCAACTTCAAGCTCGATGAATATAGGGGGAGTATTACGTGTAACGAGTGACGCAAGTTTCACGTTCTTGGCTCATATAGAAGTGTTGCAAATAATTACCGCACCCTCCATGTTTCCCACTTTTCATCCGCCATACATGAGGTTCGCATTTGGTTTTATCTGGTTTTGTCGGTGAGCTAGGCAATGCCCCTCGTTTATATTTAGCGAAAACAAGGAGCAGCCTATGGGTATTCCTTAGGCTAAGTCTGAAGTGTGTTGGTTAATTGAGGCCTTGGAAAAAAATTACTTACTCAAGCACTCCGGAGAATTATGGGTGTGTTTTACGAACAGCACATAATTTAGCCCGTTGCCCTGGTATAACTATACAAAAGCCACGAAAAATCTGATTCACCGACAATTTCAGGGGGGGAGGGGAGGACCGCTATAACAAATCTGTGTGCGAAGTTCAAGGTAAGTTGAATTATTTGCAGCTTTTGGAAGAACATCATTTAGCAAGTGCATGAAAGCCATTTATATGGCCATTTTACGTTGTTTCCCAACGACTCGAGAGAATTCTACATTCACTTAACATTTAGTAGTAATAACGAGCTCCTTAAGTGTCATGCGGTGCGGTATTTCAGCGTGTCTGACTTAATTAGGAGCGTTGTAAATAAGTGCTAAATACTTATTCTTGTTTAAAATTTCATGCGTTATATCTGGTATAAAGGTTATGAACAGGGATAAGGTGCCTCAGAAAGGCTGCCCAGCGTTTCGTAGGAGGGCCTATTTTCGTCAATAGGTCCTCCTACCGAAACGTTGGCCAACCTTTCGGAGGCACTTTACCCCTGTTTATAACCTTTATACCACGTGTGCTACGCTATCTGTCAACCCCCCTTTTTTTGTCATGCGTTATATAGGATATGTATATCGTGTTTCACCGGTGTCCTTGGTGAACTAAACGAGGCACTTTATTTATGCTTGGTGAAAGTAAAGGCCAGGTTATTGGTGATGTGCGGCCAAACACAAAGTGGGTCGGTTGATTGCAGTCTTTGCAATAGATAACGTATGCAAGCTAGCGCTCCGGAGTGTTATGCAAGTGTTTTACGAGCAGCGCAGAATTTACTTCGCTGCTCTGGTAGAGCTACAAATGCCACTCAGGAAAATTTGTGTGCGAAGCGGGATGCGTGAGGTCCTTATAAAGTTATAGCAAAAAGAAAATAAAAAATATTAAGCAAGTGTTCGACAGTGTCATACGGCCATTATCAGCTATGTTTCCGAATTCCTCGAGAGAACTGTATGCGTTACACCGAATCCATGCTTGGTGCAAATAGGGATCTTGTGAAGTGCCATGCGTGACGAAGCTAATGTTCCTGACTTAATTATAAGCGTTACGAATAATCAATGAACCCCTATTTATTCTCTACTTTTATCGTATATAGTTACCCCGGTGTCCTTGGTGAAAGAAACAAGGCACCTTGTTTACCTTGTTAATATTTGTTTAAACTTAGGGAAGGTTATGGGTAATCTATAGGCGACGTTAAAATATGTGGGCTAATTGCGGCCTTGGCAGCTAATTACGTATATGCAAGCGTTCCGGAACGTTACAAGTGGGTTTTACCAACAACGCGGAATTTAGCCCGCTGCTGTGGGCGAACTCTGAATGCAACAGAGATCACACTTAGTGAAAATTAGAAAACATTATGGCTATAGTGTTCTCGCAAAGTAAAATGCATGCAGATGAATTACTGCCTTCGTAAAAAAAAATTCACCGACGATTACGATACCCCATAATGAGAAATTTGAGCGCAGCTGTATACTCGTTTTCATTTCGCGATATATTGCCTTGCGCGGACAATCTGTATCGTGCGGTACGTTTAAAACGGAGCGAGGTGTGGCGCGACTGCCTCGCTAATCGGGGGACCGTGACAAGCAGCGCGTGGGTGACGCCTGGGCGCGATTCCCAGCAGCCTTCGCAGGTAGACCTCCGCTGATGCAGCGCTTTGTTTCCATATACGGTATAGGTGGACGCACTCGCCGCATACCTTATCGATGGCGGCATCGGGGAACAGACGACGCACACTACTCTGGCGCCATCTCGTAGCGATCGTCGCCGCAGAACCCGTCTTGCGCGGCACCACGCTCTTCTTGTCCCCCTTTCACCATACTATAGTGTACTATAGAGTAGGGGTAGTGGGCCGAGGGGGAGGCGCGGGAAATGCGCGTGTGTGAAGCAGAAAATCCGGAAAGCCTTTGCGATCCCGCGGCAGCACTGTGGAGCCTTTCACCTGACCAGAGTATGTACCTGCTCTGGCTACTCTGGAGTACTACCTACACTGGCTTTCGCCAAAGTTGGTAGTAATGAAGAAGGTCCCCTATGAGAACCTCAGAATAGCATCGCCGTCAATAAGAGAAGAAGGAGGAAAACAAGAAAAAGAGCTCGCCATGCAATAGGCTACATAAATATGCAGGGTGGCAGAAGAAAGTAAAAGTGGGCAGAGATCGAGGAGCAGTTAAATAGAGAACAAATTTGTTCCAGTAGGGGTGTATGCGGTTACGGAAACGCACCTTAGAGACTCGGAAGAGCCTCCAGTGATTGAGAATTATGTTTGGGAAGGGTGCAACAGAACTAAGTCGGAAAGAAAGGGAGGGGGAGTCGGAATGATCATCCATCAGGGGGCCAAATGGAAAAGAATAATTTCAAAATGTCAAGAGCATCTTTGGTTATCAGGTACAATGAGTGGAAAGAAATCATGGCTGGGCGTAATGCATTTGTGGACTGGAAATAATTGCACAGAGAAGAATCAAGAGTTAGTGGAATGCCTAAGTGCTGATATTAAGGGTTTCGGGAATTATGCCGAAATTATCGTATTAGGTGACATGAATGCCCACGTACAGGATCTACACGGCTATACCAGCAACAACGGGAAGATAGTGCCAGATCGTTGTGAGCAACCTAACCTCGTTATCGTGAATACAGGGCCTAAATGTCAAGGGCAGACCACGTGGGAAATGGGAAACCGGAAGTCGACCATTGATTACTGTCTGATGACAGAAGGAATTCATCATAAGTTTAGAGAAATTGTCGTTAACTAGGAAAGGTATGGCCACATAGGTAGTGACCATAAACGCATCATTTTGAAAATGGGATATGCAGTTGGGAAAGACAGCAAGGACTGCAAGATGGCCAGTCTAAATTTGAACGCTGAAAAAAAAAAAGAAAGGAAAAAAAGAGAGAGAAAAAACAAAACAAATATAGCTAAAAGAGCCGAGGAAGAACTTCGCAAATGGCCAAGTAAAGAGTGGGAATATAGTGAGCTTCTAAGGACAGAAAGCATCCCGAGAGCACAGGCAGGCAAAAAAAGCGCAGTCGCCGCAGGATGAAGTAGCCGGTAAATGGGAAATATACCGGGAGAAAAAATCTATGGTTCAAATACTGGTGCAAGCAAAGATAACAGGTGAAAGTGAACTTTGGTTGCCAGAAATACGTGAGAAGAAGAAAGAAGGCTGCATTTAGAATATCTTGGAATGACATAAACTTATTAGGCAGGAAGTCTGGAACAACACGACAACATATCCTAAACAAAGATGGAAACAAACTGGAAGGGGACGGGGCATTAAATTACATCCGAAAAATACCTGCCAAATCTTTCCAAGGCGATGACGAGGTTGTACTTCAAGAAAGAAAGACCATGAAAGAGTTCCAGATGGAAAAGGAGCTGGTGCTGACAAATTTCAACTGGAAGAAAGCCTAAGAGAAAATTCCAAAGCGCACAGCCACAGGGCTAGACGAGGTTTTCGTTAGGCTGATTAATGAACTAGGACCGAAAAGTAAGGAAGCTCTGGTGAAAGCAGTGGTAAAAACTTTAAAAGATAGACGAATACCAGACAGCTGGCGACAAAGTAGAATTAATTATATTTGTAAAGGTAAGGGGGAGAAAGACAGAATTCAGTCGTGTAGACCGTTGACCATTACATCGGTAATATACAGGTTAGCAATGCAGGCAAATAAAGCTGAAAGCATGGGCAGATATTAACGGAATTTTGGGAGAACTTCAGAATGGCTGCAGAATAGGTAGGCGTTTGGCTGATAACTTATTTCTTCTTACTCAGTGTATTTAAATATCAAGAGTAGAAAGCAGACCATTATATGTGGCTTTTTTTAGACATACAGGAGTGTATGACAAGGTAGACCGCAATATATTGTGGGATATTCTGGAAGAGGAAGGCTTAGGCGACGATTGCCTACAGCTTTTGAGAGAGATTTACCTAGAAAATGCCGTTTGTGTTGAATGGGAAGGGATGAGGAAAGAGGAGAAAATTGATATCAACAAGGGACTGAGTCAGGGGCGCCCTTTATCCCCACTGCTGTTTATGATGAACATGGTGAGGATGGAGAGGGCGCTAGAAGGAAGTAATGTCAGGTTTAGTCTCTCATACAAACAGGCGGGTACAGCACTAGAACAGCAGCCTCCAGGTTTATTTTATGCGGACGACATTGTGTTAACAATGTCGTCCTAACAGCTAACAAGCAAAGTGATTAACCAACGTCTGGCTAATATCTGTGAACAGGAATGCGAGAGTCTAGGTTTGAAATTCAGTGCTGGAAAATCAGGTGTTATGGTATTCAATGAAAACAGGGAACAGACAGTGGCAATACAGGGCTAGGAAATACCTCGGGTAAAAGAATATAAATATGTTGGTCTATGGATAAATGAAGGCAATATGTACATGGAAACACAGGAGAAAACAATAACAGTAAAGCGGAAGCAAAATTCAGCCACAATGAAGCACAGAGCGCTATGGGGATACAATAGGTACGAGGTGCTCCGGGGTATTTGAAAAGGTCTAATGGTTCCAGGACTTACTTTTGGAAATGCGGTTGTTTGCTTGAAATCAGGGGTACAATCAGGACTCGATGTGAACCAAAGGTCAGTGGGTCGCCTCGCACTGGGCGCTCAAGGGAAGACTACAAATAAAGCTGTGCAGGGTGGTATGGGTTGGACAAGTTTCGAAGTGAGGGAAGCTCACAGTAAGATTGATTATGAAGAACGACTGAGGAATATGGAAGAAAGTAAATGGGCTGGGAGAGTGTTGAGGTATCTGCACAGGAAGAACGTTGTTTCACAGTGGAGGAAAAGAACTAGGAAGCCTACCAGCAAGTATGCGGCCGGTAGGGTGAGCAACACAGCAACAAAGAACGTCAAGCGGAAAGTCAGAGAGGCTGAAATAATCTGATGGGAGGAGGCAATGGAAAAGAAACCTGCCATGAGTAACATGAGTAAAGAACGAAATAAGGAAAGAAACAAGTTATGATAACTCAACGGGAACCTCATTACTGTTCGAAGCGAGATCAGGATGCCTTAGAATAAGCACCTATAAAGCGAGATATAAGAAGGGAGAAAAAGCATGCGCTTGCTGCGGTAAAGCTAGGGAAACGATGGAGCATGTTTTATTAGAATGTGAAGATATCTGTCCAGCGGTCGATTTAGGCACCACTGGCCTCCTTGAAGCCCTAGGGTTCAGCGAGAGCAGGGTGAAAGTAAACATGTCCGGAATAGAGATTAGTACGAAGCGATTGGAAGATTGGTGGAAGAAAAGTATGTAAACGACAAAAAAGAAAAGAAAAGAAAACAGGGACTTACGAAAAGAAAGTTCGCAATAGAGGGTCAGAAAATTTGGTTATGGTAATTCATTGCGGCTTTTTTTCCCCTTTCTTTTCTTTTTCTATTTTAACCTAGGTAGGACATTAGGCAGTATAATAGCAAGAACTTGGTGGCGCAGCCCACCGCCACGCGTTCCAAAGGGGACGCCATTTCGATCTGAAATCCACGACTAGGAAATTCTCGACTGCGGCTACGATACGAAATCCGAGAAATCGCAGTCGAGAATTTCGATCCGGATCTGGTATGATCGCGATCTAGAGTGATCGTGTGACACCGATATTATATACACGGCCACGTCGTCAACGAAATGTCCGAGTCCACATCGCCTCACTCACATATAACAACGTTTATCCACGGAAACGCACAGTTACAAATAAACTGATGGGAAAGCTCCGGTCCTGTCTTTTGTGTCCTCTTCTGTCCTGGTCTATTGCGCCTTGTTCTTTACTCATTCAAGCAGGGATATATATAAAATGATGTTGAGTATATACAATGTACACAATGGTCATGTACAATGATGATGTGACAGAGGCACCTTACATAATTTTGTAGTGACGCAAGGAGATGTGTATATACAAAAAATATCATGCATACAAGAGCACGCACACATAGAAGTCCCGGGCACCTACATAGTATGCGCATTAATAATACTTTTGATGGCCTGGCTACAGGGAACCAGGCTAGTCGAAAATTAAGCCATACGTGTCTGTTAGTCACCGATAGGAAAGGGCATGACCACTCTCACAGGAAGTCTTCTTCCCCAAGTAAGAACAACTCCTCTGACAGAAGCGACAGTAGCTGTTACGCGGAAACTGAAAGACAAAGCCCTTACCATCTGCCGTTTGAGGTCATTCCTTATTTAACCACATTCCTGGCGCAAATGCGTTATTGAACTAAAGTATTTTCTTGAAGTAAACTGTGTACATAATTCGTAAAATACGACTTACACACTACCTACAGACATGATATTGTAGTAGGATTTTAAATTGAATATGCGAGAAAACATAATTCTGCTACGCGGAAACTAAAACACAAACCACTCAAACACAAACCACGCCACGAAAAATCCCGGCCAACTAGAGGCTAACATCTTCGCGCTAAAAGATAAACAAAGTTGTTGTGCTGTGTGAATAATATTCAGCAGGTGATCACCATACTGAAGAAATGAGTCACGTACCTGCCTTATACCTTGGTTTGTTCGCATTTGTTTTCATTGCCTTTCGAAGATAAGAAACACGCCTGATCCGGCGCAATGTAGGATTCTAAATGACTTTAAGCTTGCTTGAGTTAGCGAGGAAGTTTCATCTTAAAATAAAACATGCTTCGTGCAGTAATACCCGCCGTGGTTGCTCAGACGCTACGGTGTTGGGCTGCTGAGCACGAGGTCCCAGGATCGAATCCCGGCCACGGCGGCCGCATTTTGATGAAGACGAAATGCGAGAACACCCGTGTACTTAGATTAGGATGCATATTAAAGAACCCCAGGTGATCATAAATTAGGCGTGCCTCATAACCAGAAAGTGGTTTTGGCCCATAAAACCCCATAGTTTTTTTTTCGTGCAGTAATATTATGTTGTAACGTTTGTATACAGGCCCCATATTCACAAAAGAAGTTCTTATGCTAGAACTGTTCAGAGCACATCGGTAAATCATGAAGGTGGATATATGATTAATGAAGGCAACAGGGCAGTAGGATATAGCACTTACAAACAAAACGCTATGTGTATTTAGTTGCCAGATTCGCCAACAGGTTCATGAAATGCGCGAATTCTTTATCACTATTGTAGTCTCAGAACGAAGGGCTTAACGACAAACAGGAAAGAGGTGGTGCGAACAAGAGAAACCACACAATATAGGGAAGACACAGTTCATACAATGATTAGTAAGCGTTTGTGTGCTTTGTCTCCGCAGGAAACAACGGGGCAACTTCGTATACCCTCTATTACGTTCTTTCGCGACGCTTAGCTTTCCAGCAGTCAAAATTATAGGTAAAGAGGCACTACGGTATGCAGCCTTCCTTATGATCTTTTGTTTCATGGGTCGCCCCCAGAAAAAAAAAAAAAGACAAGCTGTGTTAGCGCCGTCAGTCCTTCGTCCCTGTGTAACTCAAGGCCACAATTACGCACGCGACTGACAGGCATTCATGCATGTTTACGGACGCCGACTTTCTCGTCCAGTTCGCCCACTTGAGCTGCTTTTTCGAAACAGACCTTGGTGGCAACACCCCTACTCCCCCCAACCCCCATTTCCTTTTTTTTTTTCTTTGACCAGCGCAGGCGCCGAATTTTCGTGGATGGGGCAACAAAGGAGGTTTTCAAAGGCCATCCGGAATGACCTTCAAAGTGTTAGTTGTGAAATACGCAGCTCATTCCTTATGCGGGTTTACGGACGTTAATGCAGAATATATAATCAATTTACTTTCTGAGGCAAAATACCGCAAATCGTACAATGGAAAAATGCATCGCTGTTTTAGTAAGTACACAGGAAAAAGAAAACATTTACTTTTCCACTGGGGCCTCCTTGCTGCTTTTAGTTGCTTTTGGATTTGCCGGTCAGAAACTTCCGTGCGCATATCCAGGAAAGCAAAAACAAAATCCTGCAAACGAACTACAACCTTTCCTTTTGCTCGCGGGTGTTACTACTAGTCGGTTGAAGTAAAATGCCAAAGCTGCCTTGTCGAGTTGAAACGCTTTCACAGCTGGTAACAACTAGCAACAGTAAATAAATAAACGAAACCAAGAACCAGTCTGTAAAGGGAAAAAAATAGGATTACAATAAACGAATAATACAATGCGAATTCCAGTTCCTCATCTGTCTCCTGTTCCGTTTGATTCCTCCAAGTACCATTTACTAACGGTAATAACACAGGTAGGGTACCGTTTAAACGTTCTCACCTGCTCGTTCGCTACATATTGTTACAATTACCCACTCTTCAGTCTTATAATTAACGTGCTATAACACCGCAAGGCCTCAGGACTTCCGGAACTAATCAGGCGTTGCTAATGGGTTGGCTAACGGGTTTTACTGCACTACGCGAATGGAGGTCACCCATGCGCGGGGTCGGCTTCGTTGCTTCCATTGCGCGAAGCTCATTTTAATGGACTCCATTTATCTGAATGTGTGTACACTCGCGGTAGGCGAGGTCACATGATCGCCACCCCAACTTCCGGCAGCCCTCCCATTGGCTTCTATGGGGGTTTCAACCAGTGGGCCGCATTGCATGGAGCCGGCTGGGAGCGGCCAGCCTCCCGCCCATTCACGCTTGTTGGCTGTAATGGTTGACTGCGCTGCTGCCCAGCGTCGAATTGCGTCAGCGACGACTCAGGCCGGGGAAGGTATGGGAAAGCGTCGTAAAAAGTACTTCGTTGCAGTAAACAGCAGCATGAAATAACTGCCACGGAAGCGCCATCTGGGCCTAAAGTTAGACATTTTTCCATGTTGGTGTACTGGTAGAGCGACAGATGGCGACACCATTTTGAACGAACCAGGATGCCTACTTGCGCTGGCACTTTGGGAGTCAGGAATTTGGCGGCGAAATAAAATGTCGCGGTCACCGTGATCGGCACACCCTGATCGTTGGCTTCGGTCGCGTTCAGTAACGTGTAATGAGTGTGAGATACGGAGACCTAACAAACGGGCCGTCGAAAAGATTATTCTCTTTCTTTTTTAACCGGAAAATTGAAGCAGGTCGAAGTGTCTATAGATAGAATGCGCATAACACGCAAGGGAGCCACTGTCAGTTACAGGGTTGAAGCCGCTGAAGAAATGAGTAGAAACCGGCTTCGACACTCTTGAGGTATAAATACCTGGAAACCTTGTAGGCACGCCCATGTATGCGAAGGAAAATCTTTAGATTTATGAGAAGAAATCTAACATTTGACAACACCATGCGCAATGCGAGAATGCGAGAACGCGCTTTGGAAGTTGCCAATGAAGTAGTTATATATTTTTTTAATCCAAACTTTATTTTTCTCCAAATCTCAGGCCCAATCTTCGGCTGACTATTTACTTTAAGGGGAAGCTTGCGTAGTTTTCCCTATCGACACAATAAAAAGTGGCACAAGCCCAAACGAGCTTATCATGTATGATTGTCCGTCTCGAATATCCGTATGTATGCTGCAAGTTATACCCTAACGTAACATCTCAAGCGGCAATCATGGCCAAGCAAATCGAACAACACCGAAACGTTGAAAGGTGATAAGTTATACTTACACTGTCGACTTCAGCGTTCTCTTTGATGATAGCTGCTGTTCATGAGATTAGTTCGGCATGACTCCCTCCCTGCTTAGATGTAGCAAATTAAGCTCAACAATTTAACTAGTCAGACGAAATTTAATATCAGTTCTAAGGAGCACGAGAATGAAAATTTCGAATGTTTATGCTCCACACTAAAAACTAACTTTATTGACCCGCAAAAAAAAATAAAAAAAATTGAGCTCTTATGCCTCTTCCCTTCCAGATAGACTCGGGTGCAGCAGCGCAGAAGGAACGCTGCCAAGTCGCGCATTGCTTATACCTGCGTATAAGTGAATATGCACTTGGAACAAGTAGAACGCAGATCAGGTGTGACGTCACCGTAATGAGGGTGTCTCCCCAGCGATAAAAGCAGCCAATCACAATGACGTCGTGGCCAAGGCTGCGGCGCCATCGCGGCGGTGCGGCCGGGGCCGCGGGACCAGCGACGCCCCCCAAGGCGTGAGAGAGCTCGGACAACAATGGCGCAGGGGTCTCCCATTCAGTTCCTTTGCGGTAAGGAAAATTGCAGGTGCGACCCAGACCAAATTGCCGGTGTACGATTTGCCGCAGTCGACGCCACCACCACCACCGCGCTGCGCTGCTGCTGCTGCTGCTGCTGCTGCTGGTTTCTCCATGGAGCTCGGCTCCAGCACCTTGGAGGTTTTTTTTCTGCTTGTTTGGTCTCGCACACCTTTACAACGCGGCGTTCCAGCTGCTATAGGTCGCAAACGCGTAGCGCGCTATTGGGCTGTCCTGGTGCATGGAAGCTATAGGGCTTGAGGGCCGTGAGAAATATGTTTCCCCTCCCTTTCTTGTTACATGCAGCGTATCTTCGACCGCGTGCCCTGCAGGGTGTTCGGTTTCCCGCCTCTATTCTGGCCACCCAATTCCACCGCTCACGAATCGTCCAAATAGAGCAGGACAGCTCTTGACTCTTGATTGTTAGTATGCTTTGATAGACACTGGCAAACTGCCCTCCGGAACTCCTGCTATGTTCAACAACAACTAAAACTTGCGGAAGGAAATTCTGCAGTTCTTATGAAGGCAACGAACGTGGTGCATTGAGCATATTTGTGTAGTACGGCGTATTCACAAAGCTTCGCATTAAACTGTTTGCTGGTACGAACAGCTTGTCACAGGCTGACCGCCTTTGCTTACATATGCTCACACGCCGGATTGGCCGGTGCGTGCTTTTACGGAACCCTTTATAGTGTGAGAACGCCTTAGTAGGTTGATGCCTAGCCTAATTTACCACGTGCCGCTTCATATATACTTATGAATGTGGCAATAATTTCCCAACTTCCCGAAGATACTCAAATGCGATAGAATTTTAAACCCCACAAAACCTGGTAAAACCAAAACAGTCAACACGGTCAACCCAAAGCCCCCAAAGTATGGTTCTGCATCCAACATGTCTAGCGCCTTCTACAGAGCTTACAGAGGCAAGTATTAGCAACCCAACCCTACATGAGGCATAAAATGGCAGCTGGAACTAATTGTGCTCTGCCACCTGGCACAGACACCTCACAACTATGACAAGGGCTGACAAGGGCTTTACCACGATTTCTATATATATATATATATATATATATATATATATATATATATATATATATATATATATATATATATATATAGTTTCTTCATCCACTTTCATTTCCGTTAATTTATCATTTCTTTAATTTAATTAATAAGTACAAGTAATTTCCTCTACATTGTCCTTGGTGTCATGGTTAGTTGGGTTCTTACGATATATATATATATATATATATATATATATATATATATATACATATAGTTTCTCTAGGGGAACAAATTGTCTTTTGAAATGGTACCTTTAACATCAAATTATGCATCCGTAAGAAATCATCAGATAATGCAAGTAAGACAGCAACAGCATAGTGGAACTAAACCATGTTTATAACTTTCCGTGTGCTATACGTAGTTTCATTGTCTGGAGACTTCGTGTGCTTCTTATAACCAAAACATTGAGCCTCTCCATCCGCCTGAATCTTCTCGATTAAATTATGCATGTTACCTTCGAAACTAAGAACAACAAGTTCTCTTTATATACAACGTGGTATTGCCAGAACTTAGACTATATTTTCCTTCTTTACTCTATTATGTACGGCCGAAGAAAGTGAGAGATGCGGCTTACATAATGTCACAATTATCAAGCACGAAGTTTCTAAATAAAGCTTTTCTAACCAGGAAACGAACTTTATGTTGTTATAGCAGCCACCTGAGGAAGCCTACAGTATTATTGTTCTCCCTAATTGAGTAATGAGCAGTGATTGGCTAAGTAACTTCCTCATGATCAAATTTCCGGCTAATATGTCAGCACGACGTTTTAGACCTCATCCAAAAACATTCTTTAAATAATATTTTTGTACACTGTGCGATTTGTATTTACAACTCAATGTATGTATGTATGTATGTATGTATGTATGTATGTATGTATGTATGTATGTATGTATGTATGTATGTATGTATGTATGTATGTATGTATGTATGTATGTATGTATGTATGTATGTATGTATGTATGTATGTATGTATGTATGTATGTATGTATGTATGTATGTATGTATGCATGCATGCATGCATGCATGCATGCATGCATGCATCTAACTTTGATGTTAGATTTCAATTTATTCCAAATAATTACCCAGCCCACCCGGGGCCCAAACATTTTAGATTTAGTTTTCACTAACGCCCCTGAAACAGTTGGTGAAGTTGTTTGCTTAGACGGTTTCAGCGATCACAAGCTACTACAACTTACTCTTAACATACCCTTGAAATTTACAGGCGTTTCAAACAAAACCATCCGTGATTACAACAGAGGAGACTATGGTAATTTTAACAAAAAACTTGAGACATTTCTTTCTGGCACTTTTTTAGCTTCGTTTTCTGCTCGGTCAGTCAACGAAAACCGGCTTCTGTTTAAAGAAAAGCAGTGTGCTTTAGTAGTAACATATATCCCCCAAATCAGTATAACAGGGGATAGACAGAACCCTTGGTTCACCAAGTACCTCCGACGGCTAAGAAACAAGAAGAAAAGGCTATACGCAACTAACCCGTGGTATGGGATAAATATATGTCATTTTTGAAAGTTTACTGCTCATCTTTAGGAGAGGCTAAAGAAAAATACTACTCTCAAGATCTAACTTCACTGCTTAAAAACAACCCCCCAAAATTCTGGCAGGCGATTTCACCTAATAGTGGCTCGCATCACATTTCACTAAGTGATGGTAATCAAGCTCCAATCAGTGACAAGGAATGCCCGGTCGTCTTTAATGCATTTGTTTTAATCCATATTCACAATAGAAGACCATTCAATCCTGCCGGAAGTCACTGATCTAGATTACCAGTACATGCAATCCATCGATATAACAGAGGATGGTATCACAGCTCTCATAAATAACCTCAAGTTGACTACTTCTTCGGGTGTCGATAATATTAACTCAAAATTTTTAAAGAATACAGTCACGCTATCTAGCAAATTTATGCATTATTTTCTGCCAGTCGTTATCATCCGGCCAGCTTCCCTTAGACTGGAAAATTGCAAAAGTGATACCAGTACACAAAAGTGGCAGCAAGAATTCCCCAGAAAATTATCGTCCAATATCATTGACAAGTATTTGCTGCAAAATGCTTGAACATATCATTGCATCTCACATATATCATCATCTGGAATCAAATAACTTTTTCTTTATTAACCAACATGGGTTTAGGAAAGGCTTGTCGTGGGAAACGCAGTTATTAGAATTCACTACAGACTTGCATTTTAACATGGACCATAATTTCAAACAGATTGCTTTTTTCTCGACTTCTCCAGAGCCTTTGACCGTACGGCTCACTGCCGTTTAATTTCCAAGTTAACCGTTCTCAAATTAGACTGCTTAACGCGCTCCTGGATTCGTAACTTCCTAACAAATCGTCAGCAATTTACAGTCGTTAATAATTTTACGTCCCCCCTTGCATATGTCAGTTCCGGTGTACCGCAGGGTAGCGTACTAGGACCCTTGCATTTTCTTATCTACATCAATGATCTGCCCAATAATATCTCATCCTGCATGCGTGTTTTCGCCGATGATTGTATATTATATCGACCAATTCGCAGCCTTGATGACCATCGCATTTCTCAAGAGGACCTTCATCTCGTTACCAAATGGTGTGAAGACTGGCAAATGAAACTTAACTCATCTAAATGCCAACTAATGACATTCACACGAAAAACGTTAATTCATAGCTTTTCCTATTATATAAACGCAAATATGGTATCTCAGGCATCAGCATATAAATATCAAGGCGTAAATCTTACACCGAGCCTTTCCTGAGCCTTTCACATTGCAACCATATGCTCAAACGCTTCTAAATCTCGTTGGTATATTCGTCGCAACTTGCGTAATTGCCCATCTAACATCCGTAAATTAACATTCGTATCATTTGTACGCCCTCAGCTTGAGTTCGCGTCCCCTATATGGTCTCCCTACCATGAATACTTCATTCGCATGAATCCATTAGAATCCATCCAAAACCGAGCTAGTCGATTTATTTCCCGAAATTACAGCTATACCAGTCAAGCATTACTCAAATAAAACTCGACCTTTCCCTTCAATCCCTGAGTAGCCGACGTGACATAGCACTCCTATCCTTGCTCCATAGATATGTTCACCAAATGAAGCCATCAAACTTGCCACTGGAAAGCGCATCTTGCACATCACGACGACTTTATAATGATTTAAGCCTCACTCGCATTTATGGCAACACAAACGCATTTAACTTCTTGGCTCTACCACGAGCGATTCGGTTATGGAATTCGCTTCCTAACAGCACTGTCGCTCAAATGAGCAGTGATAAATTCAGACAACTACTGAACCTACAGTCTTCATCATAACCTTCATTCATCTGTACATATGTCATGTCATATAATACGTGTAATATATGGGTCAAGACTTTCTTTTTGTTGTTGTTATTGTTGTTTCAATTTTGTTTGCTTTATGCGCTCACGCTATATACGTTATTTTGCGCGAGTGTTACATCGCTTTTTATGTTATCGTGAATTGTACTTTTCATTCCTTTGCCGACAACTCTTTGTATTGATTTACCGTTTTTATTTGTTACACTGTTTTGCAAGCACGTGATCATTATCAACATTCTTAGCTCTCACATTTTTTAGCGCTCATATATCTGTTTTCTCTTGTCATTTGTTCAATGACGGCCCCCTTACTCAATGCTCCCTTTGGGGCCTGGAAGGTACTCTGAAATAAAATAAAAATATAGGCCTTAAGCTCGTCAGTCGTGTTTTTTTTCCAGGCTTCGGTATAAAAATGATTTGGGCTGATTTCTATTGACTTGGAATGACACCTTGCTCCCAGAAGTTATTCATGTAGTCCGTGAGAGCTCGGATGGATGCATCGTCGAGGTTCCTGAGTGTTTTGTTGCTTATCCCATCAGGTCCTGGTACAGATTTCTGGTTGAGCCGGGTAAGCTCATATCTGACTTCAGCCTCCGTAATGGGTGTATCGATATCAGGATTCCCGTTACCTATGTAATCCGGGAGTCGTTCTCTATCCGCATCTCCAAAGTACATCTTTTGGAGCTCTTGAGAGAGCTCTTCTTTTGTACCGTCATAGTTGTGTATAACGTTCTGTAGATTGTGTCTTTGTACGGTTTTTGTACTCCCGAGGTCCAAGAGGCATCGGAGAATGTTCGAGGTGTTAAACATTCCCGTCTGCCTTTCCGTCAAGTTGCACGTGGCTTATCACTTTTGTTGGGGTTAACCTACTTGCATATATCTCGATTTCCTTGTTTAATTCCGCCATTCTCTTCCTTAATTTCCGATTATGTTTTTCATTTTTCCATCTATTCAGCATACTACCTTTCGCTTCTCACATACGCAATAATCTGCTATCCATCTCCTCTATCCCTGCCGCCTCTGGAACAGTTTTGGTAACTCGGTTAACGCTTTTTTGTAGTTTCTTTGCCCATATCTTGATGTCCTGTACAGTGTCTGCCGCATCTCCCACTCGGATTTTGCGTAAAGAGTCCCATTCTACAAGTTTCAGGTCTCTACCTCCTTTTCTTTGGGCCTGCTTGTATCGTCGTGACGACGACGTAGTGGTCACTACCTAAGCTTTCCTGCATGTTTGTCCATTGAGAATTTGCTACATTCTTCGTAAAAGTGAAATCTGGTGTCTTGTTGTTTACGCTGTTGCCTATTCTGGTTGGTGCCTGCGGTCAGTTATGAGCGTTAGTACTTCGTGCTGAGCATTTGTCCATAGGCTTCAGCCCTTAACATTCTCAATGCTGTATCCCCAAGCCATGTGTGGCGCGTTAAAATCGCCGACCACGACTAACGCGTGTTTGTCCGCTACGCTCAGCGCTTTGCGGAAGAGTAGACCGGATTTGGGCTTGTGTCGGGGAGGACTGTATATGTTAAGAATAAATAGACTTTCCTCTTCTTTACGGGAGGCGATTATTTCAATTAGGACGTGGTCTATGTCGCGCATGCCGGTATCGTGCTCAACAGCCGAGAGGTTTCTGTGTATCAGCGTCATGACGGTTACCTTCTCGCCGGAAGCACTGTAATATTTATAGCCCGATAAGTGGAAAAATGTATTCTATTGAGGCAATAAATGTAAGCTATTTTTATTGGAGCTCTATTTTTTCTAAATATTTCCTATATTTCCTGAAAAAAGAAAGAAGAAAAATATCAGTTGCTTTTTTCCTCCCACTCAATATTTCCGGAAGTTTTGCATCCCTAGTCGTGGCGCGGCAGGTTGGTGTCACCCGCAGGGGTGGCACAATGGCTACGGCGTATGCTGGAGCTGAGCCCGAGGTCGCAGGTTCGACTGCCATGCCTGCGGTGGCTGCTTCCAATGGTCTCAGGATGCAAAAACGCTCGCCTGCTATGCTTTCAGTGCACGTAAAGAAACTCCGCGTGGTAAAAGCTAATCCGTATACCCTCGCTAAGCGTCTCTTATGACGCATCTTGTGGTTTCGGGACGTTAAATGCCACAATTTGATTTAAGTGAGTGCCATTTGAGCGAAGTTTCTTAAGTTCGAGAAGACAAAAATGCTCCGTGCAAGTCACTCCAGTATTATACCCGAAACTTGGCGTGAGGTACCACTCTGTGTCTTATATAGCACAGTCCGGAGATAGTCCGTCGTTGGGAGTCTTGCGCTCTGCTACATGCTGTGGATAATCTATGATTTGTAATGCCTGGGGAGACAAATACTTTAGAAAATGGGACACCTGTGATATCTTCCATCTTAGTTTGCACAGTCACACTCAAGTATCGACAGACAGAGCGCGCACACGATGGAAGAGGTGTGCTTATAATATGTCGAATCCTTTAGTCACCCGAGGCTGTTGAAGTGCAGAAAAATAAAGACAGAAAACCAAAAGCGAGATAGTTGTCAACAACAGCTTTCTTAAAGGACCCTATACACCCGGTTAGGGCATTGCAGAGAGACAAAGACGTACGTAGATTACGCTCGGACAATCGTGCCTGCAGAGTCTTAAAGCGCTGCACGCCGTGAAAACAGCTGCAATTTTAAACGAGTGCCCGTGCGCCCATCCTCTCGAGGGCGGCCGGCTTCCTGCCCAATAATCAAGGTCACACTTAGGGACGCCTGTACGTCAGACATACTGCCTGCAACTGTCACGTACTATATAGTACGTGCGGTGGCTTCTGCATGTCATCCAGTGCAGGACCATAGAACGCTCGAAACCGCCTGTGACAGCGAAAAGAACAATCACGAGGCGGGGCTCATGACGTAAAACGTGGCGCCCTCTCTCGGCCCCGATGGGGTACAAGGCAGCGAAAGAATGTCACTTGCGGACGCTAGTCGAGGCAGACGAAGAAAGCGTCTACACGTTGACAGCGAAGCTCCCCTCCTGGCAGCAACGCGACGCGAGATTTCAATTTCTCGTATCTCCTCTAATAACGAACCAAATTGGGAAAATTCCTGTGGTAAGATGCTCCCTTAGAGGGAAGAAGAAGAAGAAGGCGCAGTGTAGTGCGGACGTACCATCGACTCCCATTTTCCAAGGTTTTTGGCTGTTTTGCGAAGCCGACCCACGGAAAGTATACCTTTTATGAAGTGGCAAGTTCCGAGGATTGCGCAGATAGCGGACTCTTATTGGTGAGGGGACTTTTCACCATATTGTGAACCCTTGAATCTCCGACCACGCCGCGAGAGCGCCAACCCTAACGGGCTACGCCTACTTACGGCGTCGCAGCGCCAGAAGGCGTAGGCTTAACCCCCCGCCGGCGCGGACTATGCCTGGGGCCATAGTCGTCGAGGGGATGGAAATCACCCCGGAGGAGCTCAATGAAGCGGGATGGATGACCGCCCTCGGCAGCAAACGAAAATAACCAACGAATACGCCGTCATATGGCGGGCAACGTGTAACCAAGAATATGCCGGCTGGCAGCCGCACGGCCAACTCGCCGGCCAAAAGGTTCATGAAACAGGTAACGGCAGCCTCGAGGCTACCGAAATTACCCAAGGACCAAATCAAGATCATCGTGCGCACCAAGGGAGGCCTCGACGTTTCCAAAACGGAAATCATACTCCTCGCCCATGGCCATGGCGGCGGCCTTGACGGAACAGCAGACTGCCGAGGACACCGTGTGCCCAAACAAGATGCAGAAAATTTTGGTTATCTCTACCCCTCATGATCAAAACGCGAGGGCATATGGAAGAATCAGCAAGATACATACTAAACTCGGCGCCTTTGAGGTGTCAGCCTACATTTCTGCCCCTGATGACACGTGCAAAGGTGTAGTAAGAAACATCGACCTTTATTTGACGAAGGAGCCCTTAAGAGGATGATTCTGAACCCAAGAAACCCTACGGCATTAGAAGTCAGAAGAATACTTCATTTGAAGAAGGAGCCCTTAAGTGGATGATTCTGAACCCAAGAAACCCTACGGCATTAGAAGTCAGAAGAATTAAGAACACACAAGTAGTTGTTATACTCTTCGGTGGCATGCGAGTGCCCAACACGGTCATGTGTGGAGCCGCCCTCGTTCCATGCTTTCTGTATATAAACGGCAGGTGGATGTATGCTACGCGTGTGGCCACGTGGGTCACCGAGCCGACGTGTGCCCCAGTAGCGAAGAGGAAAAGAAGGTGGTGCCGCGGCTGTGGGAAAATGAAGTCATCAGTGTCACAAGAGGAGGACCACCGATGCACACCCAAATGTGAAGCATGCGGCGGCCCCCATATCAGCGGGGATAGGACATGCAAACAACGCTACCAGATCACATACATCGTTAGGCGTCGGCGTCGAAGGCGACCACAAATGTTGCGAAAAGCACAGATGGCCAACGGCGATGACATCAGTATCTCCTACTCACAGAGCTCGGTGACACCTGCGGCAGCACATGGTGGCTCCACCCTGCGAGCCCGCTCACAATCGAGGGGGCGCTCTCGCTCCAGGAGGCGAACCGGCTCAGGGAAAGGCGGGAATTCCAGTGCATCCAGATCGAGATCCTGGTCCCGGTCTCGCTCCCAGCCCGCGAAGCGGGCCACGTGGGCCGACAAAGTCAAGGGCTCCGGCACAGCGCCGTCGATTGGAAAGAAGACTACGACGGCCAAAGGAGCAAATGGTGAGGCACAGTCAGTGCAAGTGAATGATCCCCGAGTCTAATCACTTGAGGCGGAAAATCAACAGCTCAGGCCCGAACTTGCAGAGCTTAAGGAGGCCTTAAATAGCTTAGAGGGCAAATCTCGAACAGCGATGAGGATAAAATTAAAGATCTAGGCCCACTTTCTGGCAAATCCAAGCGTAAAGCTTCCAACCCACAACCGGTGAGCGAGACAGAAGAGGAGGATGAGATGGCTGAGCCGAGCGAAGCCATAGCTACCGCCACTGATCCTCCTGCCAAAATAAACAGCAGAGGCAAGCTAGCTGCCATAGAAAAGACCCTAGGACGCATGATTGAAATGCTCTCCGGGATGGAGACGAGATTAACTCAACTAGAGAGACCCAAGGTCCAAGCCAATGGCAGGCTTGCGGTGTCGACAGTGCAGAATCAGGCAAACACGAATCCCGAAAGTGGGGCTAAAGGGCTAATTCATCATTCTCAGTAGGCAAAATGGCGCACGGGAATAACAACAATCTGAAAATCTGGCAGTGGAACTGCGCAAGTTTCCACAGCCGCAAGGCCCCATTGGCACAGCTTATCAGGTCTATCGCGGACAAGCCGCAAGTTATATTGTTACAGGAAACGCTATGTAAAGCTGAAATTTCCCTCTCGGGGTACCACATGGTAGCATACAGGAGAGAAAAAGACAGAGGTATCGCTACCCTAATCAGAAAGAACATCTCGTTCGTTGAGCACGAGGTCCGCGCGTACAAAGCGGGCCTCGAGGCCCAGTTAATAGAAATCTTACCCAACAGAACAATCAGTTCTAACATTTTCATTCTCAACGTGTACAGCGCACCATCGGACAGGAAAAGAGACATTTAAACATTACTAGGCACCACGTCTAGGGCGGCGAGAAGCGCCCCTCTCGTTGTTGCGGGTGACTAATGCACCCTATACGGAAGGGGGGTATGGTTACAAAAGTGAAAAATGGACGAACTTGGCCGTCAACACTGCAGAGCTCGGCTTAATACTCGTCACAGACCCGAGGCTCCCCACCAGATCCGGTAATTCGGTCAGTCGAGATACGACTCCCGATCTCACCTTCCTCCGAGGTATCGAAGGCACGTGGGACAACCTCCAGGAGGGGCTAGGCAGTGACCATTACATACCGGAAATTATGTTGCGTGTCAAACCCAGACCACCCGCGAGATATGAGTATGTGGACTGGGACCTTTTTCGAAAAATCAGAAATGAAACAGTCCCGCCAGACGAAACGTATGCAGATCTGCTAGAGATCTGAACATGGCGGTTAAAGGAGCAACCAAAGAAATAATTGCGGATCTTCAAGTTCCTAAAACGGACTCGAGACTTGCTCACCTTCTGGAGGCCAAACACGCCCTCTCAGCCAGGTGGAAGAACCAAAAGCTTAATCGTAGACTCACGTCGAAAATCGCGCTTCTAAACAAGGAGATTGAAACCTATTTGGCCCAGCTCGCCCGGCAGCAATGGGATGAGACGTGTACCGAAACGGACGGGCGTATGCGAAGAGGTAGCAAATGGAGCTTACTGAAAAGTCTCCTCAACGATAAACAGTCTAAGGACACCCTCAGCCTTGCAACGGATAGGCTCATTAAGAAGCAAACCACAATCGGTCTCACGGACAGGGAATCAGCCAAGAACTTAGCACGTACTTATCTCCCCCTCACCAAAGACGCGGATCGCCCGGTAGAGCTTGTGAACTACATGGAATTCTCGGCTCCTGATCTAGACGAACCTTTCACCGTGTCAGAGATCAGACACGTTCTCTTCAATCTAAATGGCAGATCAGCCACGGGACCTGATGGAATCACGAACAAACTCCTCAGGAACCTAGACGATAGGGCAATCGAGATAGTCACGGCCAAAATAAATGAGGTATGGAAAAGTGGACAGGTCGCGATAGACTGGCCTACCGCAAAAGTGGTACTCATACCCAAACTAGGAAAAACCCCACATATAAATAATCTGCGGCCTATTTCCCTTACATCATACATCGCCAAAGTTGCGGAGCACGCGATACATAACAGGATCACTGAACATATTGAAAACAAGGAGCTCTTTAGACACAACCTAATCGGCATTAGACAGGCGTTGTCCCCACAGGATGCTATGCTTTTGCTTAAGAAAGCAATCTTTGATAACCCTACTCGCGACGTGAGAGGGATCCTCGCACTGGACCTCTCCAAGGCTTTCGACACGGTCGTGCATAAACACATCCTGACGGAGATTTCGTCTCTCAATCTGGGCCAGCGGTTTCATGATTACACCAGACCTTTCCTCGCAGATCGCAAGGCACACCTCCGACTAGGCATGGTCACGGGAGGACCCTATGAACTAGGCACCTGCGGCATTCCGCAGGGCTCGGTCCTCTCCCCACTCTTATTTAATATAGCCATGCACAAACTCTCCACTCGCCTCGCTGCAATCCCGAACGTGGGTCACGCCATTTATGCGGACGGTATCACGATCTGGGCGCCGGGCCGATCGCTAGCCATGCTCGAACACTAGTTACAAAGCGCGTTGGGAGGCTACCGAAGATTTTCTTTCAAACACGGGCCTTGAACTCTCCCCCGCTAAATCAGAGCTACTGTTATACCGCCAGTCCAGACAGGGGGTCAGAAATCTTGCGCCTCTGGAAACTCTGCCGATAAAAATTCGAGCTAAAAATGGGCATCCGATACCGAGGATGGACTCGGTCAAGATTCTAGGTATCCTCATTGATGCCAAGGGCTGTAACTCGACGGCGCGCAAAAGGCTCACTAGACAGGCTAGTAATGGCCCAAGACTTGTATCCCGCGTCTCAAATCGAAGAGGCGGTCTCAAAGAGGACAATTTGCTCAGAGCTTATCAGGCATTTTTCCTGAATCGTGTCATCTACATCGCGCCGTACCTTAATTGGGGTAAAGCGGAAAAGGCCAAGCTCGACTCTCTAATCAGAACCGGCCTCAAGCGCGTGCTCGGCCTTCCGCAGTCCACAAGCACTGAGAAGCTGCTGGAGCTAGGACTCCATAACACCATCGATGAGCTAATAAAAGCTCACACAGCGGCTCAGATAATGAGTCTTTCATCCACTAAGCCAGGAATGAAGATTTTAGAAGAAGCGGGAATCCAACCCAGACATGAACCGGTGACCAAAGTTAGCTTGACCCGGGAAACCAGAAGTCGCATCATGGTTGACCCCGTCCTGCGAAACATCCACCCACTGCGTAACGAGGGTAGAAGATTTGCGAGAGCCAAGTCCATCCTTAAAAAGATCAGTCAGCAGAAACTAGATGCCCTCTTTCTCGATGCTGCCAGATATGACAGTGGGGATAAGTTCGCTGTCTCGGTGGTAGACGCGGGGGCTAACCTGGTCAATGCAGCCTCTGTTTATACGAAGTTTGCCCATGTGGCGGAGGAAGCGGCGATCGCTCTGGCTTTTCACAGCTCAAACGTTCCCGATATTGTCTTCTCGGACTCGCGCACGGCGGTTAGATCCTTCTCGTCCGCAATCATATCTGAACAGGCGAACAGTATTGTGATTAAAGCACTTCAAAGGACTAGGGAGAACAGCGAAGGAGGATACCAAATCTCGTGGTTCCCAGCCCATCTAGATAGCTCATTTAACCCGCTTGGATGTAATCCTAACGAGCAGGCCCACCGGAGAGCGCGCGATTTCACGCACCGCGCTGTCGCGGGTGGGCAGGCTTGGAACGAGGTCAACATCCACAAAGGTCCATTATGTACTTTCCACGAAATTGTTTCCCATTATCGACTAGGCAGGAGGACATTTCCACCTCCTCACCCCAAATTGAACAAACCTCAGACTACCACACAACCGTTCGTATCCCACTCCTCGATCCCTTAACAAGATAGATCCTGAACACTCACAGTCGTGCCCCAAATGTGGTCATGACTCATGCTCTTTTGACCACATGCTCTGGCTGTACCCAGCCCTTAACGCCTCTCCACCCATCACGAAAGAACAATGGCAGGAATTTCTCAAGAGCAGCAATCTCCACATTCAACTCCAGGCTGTCCAGAGGGCCCACGACATTGCGGCGGGACTTGATCTCCCGGTCCCATCGTGGGCGGAGCCACCGACTTGATCTTCGGGAGCCTTCGGTTTTGGCTGCCCAAGATCTCAGTCCCTCAGGACTCAAATAAAGTTCTTGTCATGTCATGTCAAGATGCTCCCCTAGAGACGAATGGGACGGGGGTTGTTATAAGCATAGGTAACTGTGCAAAACAGAGATAGACGTTTTATTTAACAGACAAAAGATAAACAAGAAATATAGGCAAAATGTTAGGTTAAAGTAAAACCTGATCATCATCATCATCATCATCACCATCATCATCATCATCACCACCACCACCACCACCACCACCACCACCATCATCATCATCTTCTTCTTCTTCTTCTTCTTCTTCTCCTCCTCCTTCTTCTTCTTGTCCTTCTTCTTCTCCTCCTCCTTCTTCTTCTTCACGTGTAATCAAAATTACCAAGAGCACATGGCGAGAGAACAGAGGCTGAGTTCCTTGAGGTGTATCACCACTGGACTAAACGTCCATGCTTGGCGCAAGAGAATGTAAACGTACTCGTTTCCCGACTATGTCGACGTACAAGAAAACTACTGGACATGTACTATATACACTGTTGCCTAAATTACGCTATTGCTTACATAGAAATAAATAAACACGAAAAGCGAACTGTAATAGTTGTTGGACCTTCTTAATTACTTCGATGAGTATAGTTGTCAGCTCCCGACTTCTCCATACCCAGCGACACCCAGGAATCAGCAGTCACGCTCTCCCAAGCTTCCTATATACTCCCAGCGTGTCATCCATCCTTTGACTCACAAGGCACAACGGGAACATCGAACTGATTACCGCTTCCCGAAAAACCGCGGGAGAATACCCGCAGGTCGTCGTCATACGGCCGTCACTGCTTGAAGTTCTTTGCATGCGTTTTACTAAGCTGCAGACACTGTCAGCTCGAAGCGCCTTCCACTTACTGGGTGCTTTGCATCCAGTGCGTGCATGCCTTCAATATGCATCATGGCTCGTCTGTTGTCATCGTTTCGGACAAAAGTGAGAAGTTTGTGGGTGTGCCAGTGGAATGCTACAGGTATTATGTCTGGTATTTCATCCTTACGTCGGTACGTTTTCATAAATCGGCTTGGAAACGAACTTATGAAGTTCCATTACATTATTCGGTTACACATCCGTCAACTTGTGAGCATCCGGTGAACAAAGCACTGGTTGTTTACAGTACTTGCAGAGACCACTTTTATGTTCCATCAGCTCTAAAACGTGTGGCGACCAATAGCACAGTGTTCAATTGTGTTGTAGACGTCTTCAACGAAGCTCAGTAAACAAACTGGTTCATTGCGGGCGAACTTGTGCCCGGAAACTAAAGGCTAAAACCCTTTACACAAATTTGCAAGGAGAGCTGAATGGAGCCCTTTCAACAGGCAACCACATCTCTTTACTGAACACATGTCTCTCGCGCCCCTTCATCGGGGCGCGAGAGAATCGGGTTTAGAAACCCTATTCCATCGGGGCCGTATACCGCGAGCTTATCGTCATTTCACAAGTTGTACGCCAGTTCATTTCGCCACGTGTCTTACATTCTACCACATTCACGCATATCGCTGCGCACAGGCCATACGCTAAACGTTGCTCGCCCACGTGCATGTGCTGCCGCCTTCTCGTAATAATTTTTTCCTCGCACAGCAGCATGCAGACTAGAACGGCCTTCGCCACCACATCGCTGTCATCACCACTTCATCTGTCTTCATAGACGAAACAACAAGTGCTTTGTAAATAATACTATGGACAACCTTTCTAGTTCCTTGCATTCCCACTCCTTATGTAACGTTTCCCAAAGGCTCTTTTAAGGAAATAAAATGAAACGAAGACCAGGAGCCACGCCGTGACTTCTCATTGGACAGGCAAATAAGGCGCTGTCGCGTGCGCGTGCATGGAGAGACACGCGCTGTTTCCCCATGCGCGAGGCGTTGCTTGGCGCGCTTCTGTAATAGTGATGCTGTGAGGCGCTTGGAGGGCTGCCTTGCTTGAGTGCATGTAACTTGCATGTGCAGAGCCCACTGCGGCAATATCTCCACGTACGTCACCTTCAACGTGCGGTGGCTACAGCAAAATGATCACTTATATCTGCGCGGATATCACATATGTTGCCCATCCTTGCAGTCCCCATACCAAGAAGCAATACCCCAAGCTCAGAAACCAACGTGTGCCCACCTTAGTGACCAACTAGGGCGCCATTGTGCACTTTCGCATGAACCGGCACCTTCAGGGTGCTCGCTCCTTCCTTTTGCTCTTTTTGTATACGCTAACCTCCTTCCCAATGTGCAGTGTAGTAATCCGGATGCCTGTCTGGTTGACCTCCCTGCCTTTCCCTTTTCTCTTCTCTCTCTCTCTCCAGAAGCACTCGCGTGATCTCGGGGGAAAATATATAATAAAGGAGGTTCGTTCATGTGGTGCCACCCTCAAAACACAACACTCCCGAACACGGAAACGGGCAGTTACAAGCAAGCAAGAACATTTATGATTCTAGAAGAAAGAAGCACACGTCCAAAAACACAATGTTTCGCCGGGAGCAAAGCACAAAAGTGGCTGTTAAACTTCAAGTGTACATTGTTAAATTTTAAATATTTCAGAATCCCCAAGAAACAATACCAATGCACGTGCAGCCTTCTGTTGCAATTAATTTGATGACCATTACCCCAAGGTATTGAAAACAATGTTTTCTTTGATGACTTCATACCGTCATAGTGGATTGACGAATCTGGGATATATGGCTATCTGTGTATGCAATTTCTTAACAAAAGGGGAAATTTTTTTACTTTGGAATGGCGTAGCGACTCGCAAAAGGCATAAAAATGTAGGTCTAAACCAATCAAGAAGCGGGAATTAGTCAAATAGCAGGGCGTAATTACTGCGAATATAGTCAGAAATTAACCATATTGCTCCGAAGGCCCCGGAATCTGTCCACCTAGCCGCTTGGTTAAGAAAAAACGGAAAAAGCAGAAAAAATTCATCAGCCCGTTCATTCTGTGAAGAAGGACAGCAAGAAAGCTGTGGTGTGTTTTACCTCAGTCGACGCATCTATGTATATTACTATTATTATTATTATTATTATTATTATTATTATTATTATTATTATTATTATTATTACTATTACAAACAAGGCGCTGCTCGTTCGTTTCCTTCCCGCAGAATCCCAGCATACGGGAATTCCACAATATTTAGAACTTCACTGTGAACTAACTAATTACGACAAGTAAATGAACCTCGGTGTAACAATATATAGTCGTCTTAGCGGCCCCTTTCAGTATGATTTTTTGCCAAGATGCCTGCATTAGATTGAGAGCTACAGAGCATTCGCGAGAAACTGGAGACGAAATTCCTTTCGCGACGACGCGACGCGTAGACGGACGAAAAGATAAAAGAAAAATAACTTCTGTAGTGTTAATGAAAACCGACGCGAAAGGAAATAACGTTGACGTTTATGTGCGTAAAAAATGGAGGAGGAGGGGTATGCGAATGAAAACCCTGGAAATGAATAAAATAGGGAGTCCCGAAAGAGAAAGAAATTTAGTGGCCTTCCACTCTGTGAAGAAGGATGACCATGAAGCTACGTATGCGGGCCCCTTAATGGCGAACTGCAGCGCCGCCGCCGCTCGGCCCGGCATTGCTCTATCTTCGGGATCGGCTCACGTACGGGAAGTGCTTAAAGCGTGCTTCACCTCCGCCGCGGGTCGGCCCGGCATTGCAATACCTTCGACATCGGCCAACATATAGGGAGTTTTATGTCTGCACACGTACACGATCCTGTGGAAATAGCCTTTAACAGCTTCATTGTAAAATATTAACGTCTGACAATGGAGCTAAGGAAATATCCAAATTATTAAATAAGTATTATGATATGATACAACATTAGATAACTTTTCGTGCCTCAGTTTAAATACATATAAATACATGTGCCATATACGTCGACCTTGTCTTCTTTAGCTCCGACTTTTCGTTGGCACGGCTTTCTTTTCTTAGTGACACTGGTTTTATCCCAGGGTATTGCAGCTTTGCCGAAAGCCACGTATGACATGCATCATAAGTTTACTCGCGTAAGAAAATACGTTCTGTTTTCATCGTTGTCTCCAAAATGGCACTCAGCATTGTCAGTATTTCTATCCTGTACAAGAAGCATGTAGTGTACACGCTGTGCGAAGCCGTAGTACAATTGAATTGTCTCGATAGAGCTGCTGATCTTCACCTGTATATATAGCGAACTGAAGATGTGGCCCATCTCATATAATCTGGAGTTTACCGCACCACTGACAAACCAGTTTTGCCTGGTTTTCTGTACTCTGCCATTGTGGACTTATTAACTGAATATCAGCAGGCACATGCGCCACAAGGGACTTGGTCAAATAAAGTTGCATGGTGTGGCGCCTGACACTGGCAAAAAATGCCGAGAGTGAGTGGGGCTATACTAATCCAGGTACAACCAAGTTATTAAGACCCAATAAGCTTCAACAAAAGACATTCCGTCACAATAACAGGAATTGGCCTGCCTGGTGCAACATTCGGCGACTCCTTCCCAAATGAGTCATTCGATAAACCAATGGCCCTCAGTCCCCAGCAGCTGCGGAGCACCTGACCAAGGCGGCGGCCAGACCTGTAAACGGAGCAGAGGGTGCTAAGAATCTCTGGACCCGGACAGGCCGCCAATGGAAACTGACCATGGCATCCTTCAAAACCCGAACTCTGTCGAGTGAGGCTAGCTTAGCAGGACTCTTTCAGCAACTATGAAGTATTGTTGGGATCTCATTGGCCTTAGTGACATTAGAAGATTTCGTGAGGCTCATACAGTTCTGACTAACGGCCATGTCCTCCCAGATAAGAAGCAATACAAAATGGGATTCCTAATCCATAAGTACATAGCTGGCAAAATTGAAGAATTCTACAGCATTAATGAGAGGGTAGTAGTAGTCGTAATGAAACTTAATAAGCGGTACAGATTAAAGGTGGTACAAGCCTACGCTCCAACATCCAGCCATGATGATGAGGAAGTAGATCAGTTTTATCATGATGTTGAATTAGCAATGAGAAAAGTGCAAACTCAGTATGCTGCAGTAATGGACGTCTTCAATGCAAAAGTGAAGAAAAAGCAGGCTGGTGAGCAAGCATTTGGCAACTACAGCATTGATTCTAAAAACGCTAGAGGAGAGATGCTGGTAGGAGAGGAGGAGACAAAGGAGAGGAAAGACAGGGAGGTTAGCCAGTGTAACTACCGGCTGGCTACCCTGTGCTGGGGAAAGGGGTAAAGGGAATAAAAGGAGAAAGAAGAAGAGGAAAAAAATGGAAAAAAAAAGAAAATTCACACAGTAACGCGAAACTACGCGCTACAACGTTCAGAGGCGGTCGCACAATTCGCATGTCCTTAAAAACTTCAACAAAGCCCTTAAGGCCTTGAATGCCGAAGTCCGTCTGGACCAGTGTCCTAGAGCTTTTTCCTCTGTAAAGGGGCGATTGTCCAGTTTTGCGAGAGCGGTCACGAGCACTTTTCTTCGCACTGCGTAACGGGGACAGTCACAAAGGAGGTGTTCAATCGTCTCCTCGAAGCCGCAGGTGTCACAAGTAGGGCTGTCGGCCATTCCAATGCGGAATGAATAGGAGTTTGTGAATGCCACGCCGAGCCACAGGCGGCACAGAAGTGTCGCTTCCGCTCGTGGCAACCCTGCTGGTAGGCGGAGTTGCAGACGTGGATCCAATTTGTGGAGACGTGCGTTCGTGAATTCACTGGTGTTCCACAGATTCTGTGTAAGCTCGCGGGCGAGGGAGCGAAGACTTGTCGCTGCATCTGTTCTTGACAGCGGTATGGGTGTAATCTGGGCACCATCATGAGCCGACCGGGCAGCGTCATCCGCACTGTCATTTCCTGAAATTCCACAGTGACCCGGTATCCACTGGTAGATGATGTTGTGTCCCTTGTTGATTGCGTGATGGTGGAGTAGTCGGATGTCTGCGACTAGTTGCTCATTTGGTCCATGGTTGAAAGGGGACATCAGACACTGAAGAGCTGCCTTTGAGTCACATAAGATGGACCATGAATGTGATGATTTGTGAACAATAAACTCCAGAGCAGCACGGATAGCTGCGAGTTCTGCAGCTGTCGATGATGTAATATGAGATGTCTTGAACTTGAGGGTGACGCACTCTGCGGGAATCACCACTGCTCCAGCTGAACTATTAGAGGATACAGAACCGTCTGTGTAAACGTGGATGCGTCCTCTGTGCTGTTCATGTAGCACTGAAAGCACGGTTTGTTTGAGGGCGAAAGTTGACATCTCCGTTTTCCTTTTGATGCTGGTAGAATTCGCAGAAAGGAATAAGCTGTGAATAATGAACACCTTCTTCAGGAAGTGTAGCAACAGAAAGTGGACCTAGAAAAGCCCTAATGGTGAAACAATAAATGAAATAGATTTCATACTTTCTGCCGATCCCAGCATAGTGAAGGATGTTGAAGTGTTAGGTAAAGTGCAGTGATCATAGATTGGTGAGGTTAAGAATTCACCTCAGTTTGAAGAGAGAAAGAGTAAAATTGGTCAGGAAGAAACAAGTCAATTGACCTATACGCAGTAAGGGTAAAAGCAGACCAATTCAGGCTGCTACTTACAAACAAATATGCAACCTTAAAACAGAGAGGTGAAGATGACAGAGGTAATGAATGAAACTGTAACTAGGATGGCTTCAGAGGCCGCACTGGAAGTGGGAGGTAATGCAACAAGGCAACCACTAGGAAGCTCTCACAAGTAACAAAGGACCTGCTAAACAAACGAAAAAGAATGAAAGTGTACAACTCGAAAGATAAGGTAGAATTCGCGGAACTGTCAAAACTGATCAACAAGGAGAAAATAAAGTATATTCGAAATTATAACGTGAGAAAAACTGAGGAAGCCATAAAATATGGACGCAGCACGACATCAGTGAGAAGAAAACTTGGCATAGGACGCAACAAGATGTAAGCACTCAAAGGTCAGCAGGGTAATATCATCAGCAATCTCGAAGGTATAATAAAACCAGCGGAAGAATTCTATACTGACCTGTACAGTACCCAAAGAACTCGGGAGTACTCTATTCGAAACAAAAATGAACATACAGAAACTCCACCTATAACTAGCGATGAGGTCAGAAGGGCCTTGCAAGACATGAAACGGGGAATAACGGCAGGACAAGATGGAATAACAGTCGATTTAATGAAAAATGGAGGAGACATATCGATTGAAAAACTGGCGGCTCTCTATACGAAGTGTACATCAACTTCAAGGGTCCCATAAAACTGGACGAATGAAAACATTATGCTAAACCACAGAAAGGGAGACGTTAAAGAAGTGAAAAATTATAGGCCCATTAGCCTAGCCCCGGTATTATATAAAATATTCACCAAGATAATTTCCAATAGAGTAAGCGCAAGACTGGACTTTAGCCAACCAAGGGAACAGGCTGGCTTCAGGAAGGGATACTCTACAATGGATCACATCCATGTCATTAATAAGCTAATCGAGAAAGCCGCAGAGCACAATCAGCCTCTCTATATGGCTTTCATAGATTACGAAAAGGCGTTTGATTCAGTAGAGATACCAGGAGTCATAGAGGCATTGCGTAATCAAGGAGTACAGAACGCTTACGTAGATACCTTGGAAAATATCTACAGAGGTTCTACAGCTACCTTAATTCTACACAAGAAAAGCAGAAAGACACCTATAAAGAAAGGGGTCAAACAGGGAGACACAATCGCTCCAATGCTATTCACTGCGTGCTTGGAAGAAGTATTCAAGCTATTAAACTGGGAGGGCTTAGGAGTCAGGATCGAGGGCGAATAGCTCAGCAACCTTCGGTTTGCCGATGACATTGTTCTACTCAGCAACAATGCAGACGAGTTCCAACAAATGATTCAGGACCTTAACAGAGAAAGTGTAAGAGTGGGGCTGAAGATTAATATGGAGAAGACAAAGATAATGATGAATAGCCGGGCAAGGGAACAAAAGTTCAGGATCGCCAGTCAGCCTCTAGAGTCTGTGAAGGAGTACGTTTACTTAGGTCAATTACTCGCAGGGAACCCTGTTCATGAGAAGTGAATTCACAGAAGAATAAAAATGGGTTGGAGTGCATACGGTAGACATTGTCAGCTCCTATACTGGAAGCTTACCATTATCACTGAAAAGGAAGGTGTACAATCAGTGCATTTTATCGGTGCTGACATATGGGGCAAAGACTTCGAGACGGACAAAGAAGCTTGAGAACAAGTTAAGGACCGCGCAAAGAGCGATGGAAGGGACAACGCTAGGCATAGCGTTAACAGACAGAAAGAGAGCGGTTTGGATCAGAGAGCAAACGGGTGTAGCCGATATTCTAATTGACGTTAAGAGAAAAAAAATGGAGCTAGACAGGTCATGTAATGTGCAGGTTAGACAACCGTTGGACCATTAGAGTTACAGAATGGATACCAAGAGAAGGGAAACGCAGTCGAGGACGGCAGAAGGCTAGGTGGAGTGATGAAATTAGGCAATTCACAGGCGCTTGTTAGAATCGGTTGGCGCAGGACAGATGTAATTAGTGATCTCAGTGAGAGGCCTTCGTCCTGCAATGCACAAAAAGTAAGCTGATGATGATGATGACGTGCATCAGAGGACGAAAACAAAAAGCAGCGACAATGACCGAATGAAGTTAAAAAATAATTGAGAGAGACAGGAAGGAAGGAAGAATGGAAGAAAGAAATACGTGAAGGAACACTTGGAACTTTTCTACCGTTATTGCAGCACACACTATGAACGGGTCGTTGATAACGCTCTTAATATCTGTTCAGAGAGTTTGATATATTTTAGTAGTTTCTGCTATCCTCTTTCGCTCTTTTTTTCTTTCTTTAGCAAAGAATTAGATAACATCCAGTGAAATCCGAACCAGAAACACGTTCGCGGAGCCCAGCACTGAATAGTAAGACCGAAGAAAAACAAACAAAGAAACCATTGCCTCACCGCTAAAGTGTGCTATAGACAACGGTTGAGCGGGCCGAACGGCGCTCTGCCGCTGAAGCGCCGCATGTGGAAAAATTATGCGAGGGCGCTGCGAACGAACTAGACTGGGGCAGAGACGCGCTTCGCGGCATATTCAACGAAATTT
The DNA here is from genome assembly GCF_023375885.2 of Dermacentor andersoni. Classification (NCBI taxonomy): domain Eukaryota; kingdom Metazoa; phylum Arthropoda; class Arachnida; order Ixodida; family Ixodidae; genus Dermacentor; species Dermacentor andersoni. The sequence goes on along the minus strand of NC_092815.1, from coordinate 74,942,445 downwards.
CGCTGCGGGCGCTGAGACCGATTGCGCACCTACGCTCTGATAAGGGTACTTTACTTCAACTGCAAATTTATATTGACACCTTTTTACTGCGTATATACATTTGATGCATGGGATATAAAACATGACGTCTGCAATTTTGCTGTCGTTATCAAGTGCGTCGTTTGCTAACGAGCTCACGTTCATTGTACGGACACTGGCGGATGCCCAGTTTTTCTCGCAGAGAGTTTGTGCAGTAAATTTTTTAATGGTTTTACTTGCTTTGGTGTGCCCGCGACTCTTGTCGGCCGGTACCAATTGTAGTGTTAGCCAGATGAACTGCTATTTTTAACGTTGTTTTCTAAAGGTAACCCATAAGTTTTGCCACAGAAGCGGCCCAACTGAAACATGAAGCTACGTAAGAAAATGTTATTGATATCGTGTCTTTTTATGCGCGCTTCTTGTTCGTGGAATATTGACCAGGGACAACAATATCATAGTGAAATAAACCAGATTTATTAACTGCGTGGCGCGAAGAGATGAAGATGACCAATGCACTTCTAGGTCAATCTAAGGGTACATGGACATATATATCCACGACAAATATGTAAGAGAAATATTATCACAGATTATCAGAGAAAAATTATCAAATATTCTAAATGCACTGATTGAAGTAGTGAAAACTCCGACTGGAACAGGTGGTGGTGGTGGTGGTGGTTAAAACTTTATTTTTGTCCGGCAAGTTAACAGGGTGTGCTTCACCTTGCGTAAGCGTCTGCCACGAGCCTTTGGGCTCTGGCGGCGTCTTCGGCCCGCCGGACAGCCCACAGTTCATCTTCCGGGGCGGAGCTCAGCAGCACAGCACACCAACGCGAGCGGAGGCTTTCGATAGAGGCTGTCTCCCTGTTGCTACTAGTCAGCCCATTGCCTTCCCAGAGCACATGCTCGACCGAAATAACTGTGTTTCTTTTAAAAGCTGCACCAGCCCCAGGTGAACCAATCGGCTTTCCGAGAAAAGGAATCAAGGCAATTATTCGACGCTAATATGAACAATAGTGTTAGCGAACAGATATTTCCTATGTATTCAGAATGAATCGGGGAGACCGGGAAGTCTTTACCCATGTAATCTGTCTTGCTTGTCTGGCGATCTCCTTCAACGTGCCAGCAGCAGAAATGAAGGGGAAACATACAGTCCAATCGAATGGTATGGCTATTCAGATCGTATTAGACTTCAGAATTCACTATTAAGAATTATAGCCGTGTCCTTTCGAGTGTAACGCATAACAGCACTTTTGAAGTCTCGAAGGTCAAATGCCGATGCAAGTGAGGACTCTTATTCTGAATTACTGTACAGCTGGAGAACCGGGGCTGTTACGCAGAGGCACACTAGTTCCTGAGATAATTAACACACGGGTGCTAATCGGTTCGGCTGAACAAGTTCCTAGCTGTCATTCAATGCAAACGCCCCGTTTTATGGCAGCCTATAGATCTACTAACTCGATTTAGGCAAGGAAAACATTTTTTTGACAGTCCCACCATGTCTGCAACCCATTAAAAATGGTTGCCCAATGTGGTACCACGGTTATCTTCAACGAACCCAGACGATGCACAAATATCTCCACGTGTATGTGAGGCATACTGTTGCTTTAATTGCTTCATTATTGTACTTATGACAGTGCACCGGATAACTGCAAGCAGCCGTTTATAATACAGAAGCTGCTAAGTTGAACAAACGTACATTTGGGAATAGTGTACATTTAGGTATGAAATATAAGATAAGCATAACATGTTTTCTCAGAAATCAGACTCTAGAACAATTTCTTTCGTTTAGACCCTTATAGACAAGCCGAAGGACGCAGCTACCTCCTTTTTTGTTTTGTTTTTAATTAAGCAACTTCTGGCGTTTTAGGTCTGGCGATATGATTATGAGGCACCCTGTTCAGTTCTTGCCACCTAAGGTTCTTGAAAGTGCACCTAAACGGAAGTACACGAGTGTTTGCCCACTTCGTTCCCATCGATTCCGCGACCTGGTTTGAACCCGTGAACTCGTTTAGCAGCGCAACGCCATATCCATTATGTAGCTACTAATTAGGCTACGCGCCGCTTTTTTTCCTTCTTTTTTGTTAAACATGGACTGGCCAAAAATATTTACACGGCTTACGGGCCATAGATTAGCCTATATAATGGGCACCTGAAACTGTTTTCGGCGCCCGAGGTCCGACCGCAATAAAAGAACCCGTACCAATTACTCCGCATTCTGTGGTGCGAGGAAGACCGAAACATGAATGGAATGTGGCACTGCGGGTTTTTTCTGCTTTTTCTATAAGAATGCTTCCCGTAAATCTGAGTACAGTGTGCCGGATGGGGCAGACATGTTTTCTTTGTTTGAAGCGGCAAGCAGAGAGTTTACAAATGTTTTTTCGTCTGTGTTTCGCAAGACCTACTGGTGGAAAACTATATGCGCAAAGATACAAACGAGAGATAATGATGCTTAAAGAACAAGAAAAATATTTATTATCCAAAGGGCACCGTACAAAAACATAGTAAAATGAAAGCCGACACTGCGGCCGCAATGCACGCGCAATCATCGAGCGCTCTTAAAAAAAATAAAATGAAGTAAAGAACAGAAAGAAAGGCATCTATTCTTAAGGCATTAATACATGTTGTGTGCAATTATAAACACCATTTGGGCGGTCCGAACGCATATACCAGCACGCGATGTAGTACGGATGACCCTTCCGAGAAGTATCGCCTGCAGTTTCCCACGGCACGACCTTGATGCGGCCTGATTCACTTCGATCGCAGCGCCGCCACAGTATTTTTCGTCGTTGCGAGCCTCACTACAAAGCATGAGCCGCCCCAGTGGCTAGTCCCACTCAGCCGTATTTTGGAACACTGCACTCACCGCTAAACAAATGGGATCGTGGCGACATCTAGTGGAGAAAGCAGAAATAGGAGCACCGCGAAGGAAAATTTAAAACAGGCGCTTTTCGCTTGGTGCTCGCTAGCACCAACAGATGGCAATCAGAGCGCTACCGGCGACCACACTGGGGAATGCCTATATTTCCGTTTCGGTACGAAGCATCGCTACGTCTCTCTCACGCCCGTTCGTGCATCCCCCCCCCCCCCCCGCATTATGGCGGTAGCATACTGTGCTCCGCATTGAGATAAGCGTTACAGCAACACCTAAGGTCACACGAAGTTGAACAAACAGCTTTCCATCTGGCTTTTCGTGCCATTACATACTGAATTCTTGTCGTTCATTCTTTGTCGTGTCTTCATTTGGTCCTTTGTTACCCCCACGTAGCAAAGGACCTAATGAAGAAACGACAAAGAATGAAAGTGTCCAACTCAAGAGATAAGATAGAATTCGCGGAACTCTCAAAACTGATGAACAAGGCGAAAATAAGTGATATTCGAAACTATAACGTGAGAAAGACTGAAGAAGCCGTAAAAAATGGACGCAGCCTGAAATCAGCGATAAAGAAACTTGGCATAGGACAAACCGAGATATATGCACTGAAAGATAAGCAGGGTAATATCATCAGCAATCTAGAAGATATAGTAAAGGAAGCGGAGGAATTCTATACTGACCTGTACAATACCCAGAGGAGTCAGGCTACCTCAATTGGAAACAGTAAAGAACAGTATACAGAAACTCCTCCTATATCTAGCGATGAGGTTAGAAGGGCCTTACAAGACATGAAACGAGGAAGAGTAGCAGAAGATTGACTAACAGTCGATTTAATCAAAGATGGAGGAGATAACTGCTTGGAAAACTGGCGGCTCTTTATACGAAGTGTTTATCGACTGCAAGGGTCCCAGAAAACTGGAAGAATGCAAATATTATACTAATCCACAAAAAGGGAGACGTTAAAGAATTGAAAAATTATACGCCCATTAGCTTACTCTCAGTATTATATAAAATTATATCCAAAATTATATCCATTAGAATAAGGGCAACACTGGACTTTATAGTCAACCAAGGGAACCAAGGCTGGCTCCAGAAAGGGATGCTCTACGATGGATCAAATCCATGTCATTACTCAGGTTATCGAGAAATCCGCAGAGTACAATAAGCCTCTCTATATGGCTTTCATAGATTACAAAAAGGCATTTGATTCAGTAGAGATACCAGGAGTCATAGAGGCATTACGTAATCAAGGAGTACAGAACGCTTACGTAGATACCTTGGAAAATATCTACAGAGGTTCTACAGCTACCTTAATTCTACACAAGAAAAGCAGAAAGACACCTATAAAGAAAGGGGTCAAACAGGGAGACACAATTGCTCCAATGCCATTCACTGCGTGCTTGGAAGTATTCAAGCTATTAAACTGGGAAGGCTTAGGAGTCAGGATCGAGGGCGAATAGCTCAGCAACCTTCGGTTTGCCGATGACATTGTTCTACTCAGCAACAATGCAGACGAGTTCCAACAAATGATTCATGACCTTAACTGTGATGACCTTAACAGAGAACGTGTAAGAGTGGGGTTGAAGCTTAATATGGAGAAGACAAAGATAATGATGAATAGCCGGGCAAAGGAACAAGAGTTCAGGATCGCCAGTCAGCCTCTACATTCTGTGAAGGAGTACGTTTACCTAGGTCAATTAATCACAGGGAACCCCGATCAGGAGAAGGAAATTCATAGAAGAAAAAAAAGGGGTTGGATCGCATACGGCAGCCATTGTAACCTCCCGACTGGAAGCTTACCATTATCATTGAAAAGGAAGGTGTACAGTCAGTACATTTTACCAGTGCTGACATATGGGGCAGGACAGGGGTAATTGGAGATCGCCGAGAGATGCCTTAGTCCTGCAGTGGATATAAAACAGGATGATGATGATGATGATGATGACGACGACGACGACATGCTGAATGTTGGCCCCGACAACTTACTATTTTCGAGTTTGTCAGTAGTAATTATGGCAGACCGAAACACGCGTTGGCCTACAACCTTTCGGAGTAGCAATTTTCGTCGACGACAGAAACCTCCCAATAAGTATACAATGCAGGGATGAAAGGCAACGAGTAGGTTTGTATTAATTGTATCTGGAAGACTATTAATTAGCATTCGACGAAGAGTGCTTACTCCGAATGTGAAAAGCAGTGGATAACAGTCTTATAATGTTACTTTATTCCATTTTGAATATGCATAATAATTTTTGAAATAGTAAACTTAATAAGAAAGTGTACAATTATTGTATTCTAGCGGTGCTAACACATGAGGCAGGAACTTGGAGGTTAACAAAGAAGCTCCAGAAGAAGTTCGGGACCGCGAAAACAGCGATGGAATGAAAAATGTTAGGCGTAACCTTAAGAGACAGGAAGAGAGTGGTGTGGATCAGAGAGCGATCGGGGATAGCCGATGTTCTAGTTGACATTGAGAAAAAACAAAACAAAATGCAGCTGGGCCGGCCATGCAACGCGTAGGGTAGATAAACGGTGGACCATTAGACTTACAGAATGGGTGGAAAGGGAAAGGAAGCGAAGTCTAGGACGCAAGAAGACTATGTGGAGGGATGAAATCAGGAAATTCGCAAGTGAGAGTTGGAATCAGCTAGCGCAAGACAGAGATAATTGTAGATCGCAGGAAGAAGCCTTCGCCCTTCAGTGGGCATAAAATTCGGATCATGATGATGGTGACAACGGAGAATATTAATTTTTGCGGGCATTTACAATACGTCCCAGGTCAACGGCACTAAATGCATGCAGCTTAATTCTGCCTGAACAGGCCCCGGACCCCTTCGACTCACTAGCACAATAAAATAAAGAACTAAGTTTAACCATTCGCGCGCACGCACGCACACACGCACGCACGCACGCACGCACGCACACACGCACACACACACGCACACACGCACACACACACACACACACACACACACACACACACACACACACACACACACACACACACACACACACACACACACACACACACGCACGCGCCCACGCTTTTTAGACTCGGCAATTCAGGGCAGCTGCCTCAGAGTTGCAAGAATAGCGACGAAGTACTGAAATTGTACTTTCGTACAATATCGGACATGACAATATGACAGTATCACATGCAAGTAAAAACGTGATTGGATTTTCACATGCCTTAATTGAGATATTTTTCTACAATATGCGGTGTAGTACACCAGAAACCAACGCTCATTGGCCGACGCGCCCACTTTTATATAACTAATGTTATTTATCCCCTGACACGCACCTGTTTCTGAAGAGTACTAAGGATGTTTATGTAGTATGCGAAGTGCAGCCGATATTAACAGAAATGCCGTCGCTTTCCATACACGGTTAGCGTTAGGTTCTGGCGACTGTGGAAATACATAATTCTCTTGGGTAAAACTGACGCCTTTAGCTGAATTTCGTACAAGAAATTCGTTTCCTTATTTGCCTTCCCAAGTAGCACGTACCATGTGATAGCTACGGAAAAATTGTCTGGAAGCTGTCCTGCCTCATGAAACTGGGAAGCAAGCTTTACTGCATTTTATTTGTGTGATGTGGAGACGCACACATAGAAACAAGCACCTCCGCCTAGTCGCCTTCCTTAATTTGACCACTGCAGGTCGCGCAAAACTGGTCTAAGTTGCCCGAAGTGCAAATAAAAATTACCTTAGAAACTGCGTCAAAAAAGCAACTCGCTGATTTTATTTCAGTGTGTTCGATCATATTAAGAGGAAGCTTTAGCTCGGGCCCAACTCCGACGCGGCTTATATTCAAATAAATGTAAAACGCAGAAATGCTTTTCTGAGGTAGCCCCTGGATAGATTTGAATAAAATGTGTTGCATTTGAGAGGGAAAGTTAAATTACAGTGACTGCTGAAAGCGAAATATCTATTTAGGGCCTGAATTTGCTTCAATATTTTCAAAAATTCGGAAGTTCGAGAAAATACAAGCATAAAGCTTACAAATTTATACCTCTGCATCGAGAACAGATATCGCGGTTCTGTAAATGACATTCATTAGATCATTCCAAGTGGACAAATTCGATAGGTCAATTTACATCCTCCGTGAATTCGTTACGTTGTGTACAAAGGTCCTGCGCAAGCTGTATTTGCATATTTCAAATTTTTTTAAATATTCATGCGTCAGATATCAGTTTAGTCCACTCTAGATGTATTATTAGATGCAATTCACAGAATTCTGATATCACATTTCATTGCCGTGTTACAGAGTTGTAAACTTGATAGTACCGTTTTCCGAAAATGTGCAACTTCTTTGCGAATTTTAACAAAAAATTTAATACCTAAATCGAAAATTCGAAAGTAACAGTCAATATATTTTAAGTTTTCTTTTAAATGCAAGAAACCTCGTCGCATTTGGTGGAGTGGTTGGCGAGAAAAACGAATTCCCCTTTTATATGTATTTAGATAAGAGCACCCGAGCTTTCGGATTGGTAGCGTCTGAATCGGTTATTCACTCGGGGTCATTTAATCCAACTAGAGGGTACTAGACAATGACCGAGTGGGCCGAACGGCGCTCTCCCGCTGATACACCACGTGTGGAAGAATTGTGCGAGGGCGCTGCGAGCGAAATGGAGTGCGGCGGAGAAGCGCTTCGCGGCATATTCACGTAATTTGGCTGCGTGCGCCGAGGCCGCCTGAGCGCGTACGCTCTGATAATGGTGCATTATTTCAACTGCAAATTTATATTGACACCGTTTTGCTACGTATATGTATCTGAGGCATGGGTTATACAAGGTAACGTCTTCAATTTTGCCGTCGTCGTCAAATGCGTCGTGTGCTAGCGAGCGCGCATTCGTTGAGCGGACGCTGGCAGAAATCCAGTTTTTATCGCAGAAGGCTGTGCAGGAAAATTTTACAATCCCCTATATAGAATTTAGAATCCCTCAGTGCCTAAAGCAGTGACAATTTGTTTCGCACGAACATCAATCACTTTGTCACCACAGAGAGTATGGCGCGCTTTAAAATCCCATCATATAATCCTCGGAGGAGGGCAACAGCTGCAGATGTCTCTTATTCGAATTGATGGAATGGAATAGAATTATAGGAATAGGATACACTGGAATGGATAGAGTAGTTGGAATGCAATAGAATGGGAAGGAAAGTAGAAGTTTTGGAATGGAATAGAATTATTGGAATGGAATAGAATTATTGGAATGGAATAGAAAGGTATAGAATAGAAAGGAATGGATAGAATGGATGGAATAAAATAGAATTATTGATATAGAATGCATAGATGAAATGGAATAAAATAAATAGAAAGGAATATATTTCAATATATTTATAGGAATGGAATGGGCCAGATGGAATAAAATATAACTGAAGTAATGGAATTACGTGGAAAGGAATGGAACAGAAGAGAACATAATTATTGGAATGGAATAGCATCGAAGGGAATGGAATAGAATAGATGAAATGAGATGGAATGAAAAACATGGAATAGAAATAAAAAGATTTAAACGAAATGGAACTAAAAGAATACAATGCAATGAATAGATTGGATGGAATGACACAGAATTCAAAAATAAAAATTATGGGGCTTTACTTGCCAAAATCATTATTTGATTATGAGGACTCCGGAAATCTAGGACCACCTGGGGTTCTTTAACGTGCACCTAAATGTAAGTACACGGGTGTTTTCGCATTTCGCCCCCATTGATATGCGACCGCCGTGGCCGGGATTGGTAGCCGGGACCTTGTGCTCAGCAGCCCATCACCATAGATACTAAGCAACCATGGCGGATAATGACATAGAATGGAAAGGAATGGAGCGAATGAAATAAAATGGGAAGGAACAGAATTGATTGAATAGAATAGAATGGAATAACATTAAAGGAAAGGATATGACTATTGGAATAGCGTAGAAATAAATAAAATGGAAAAGAATGGAATAAACTTGATGGGATACAATGGAATGGATACAATGGATGAGAAATATTGGAATGAAATAGAATTGATGGAATGGAATAGAATAGAATTGATGGAATGGATTAAAAACAAAGGATTGGAATAGAAAGGAATGGTTAGAATGGATGGGAGGAGCAGAATGGGAAGCAATGAAACAGAATGGAATTGAATAGAAGGGAACGGAATAGAATTTTGGGAATGGAATAAAAAGGGAGAGAATACAAAGAAATGGAAAGGAATCGATGGAATGGAAAACAATGGAATTGAATTTTTGAAATGGAATAAAAAGGAATGGAACAGAATATATGGAATATAATAGAATGAAAAGGAAAGGAGTATAACTGTTGGAATGGAACAGACTGGAATAGAATAGGAAAGAATGAAATAGAATTGATGGAATGGAACATAATGACTGGAATGCAATATAAAGGAATAGACTGGAGTGAACAGAATAAATGGAATAGAGTAGAATGTGAAGGAATGGAATAGAATGTAAAGAAAATGAATAGAAATTTGCCACCGAAAAGTAAGAAAATTGAAAGGAAGGGAAAAGAATTATTGAAATAGAGTAGAAAGCAATATAAAGGAACATAATTGATGGAATATGATAGAATGGACTAGAATTGAAGGAATAAAATGTAATGGAGAGAATGAATAGATGACAATTATTGAATAGAATAGAAGGGATGAAACGAAAGGGAATGCAGTGGCGTAGAATTGATATAATGGAAAAGAATGGAAAGGAATGGAATAGCATTGTTGGAGCATAGAATGGAATAGAATGAGAAGGAACAAAATTTTTGAAGTGGAATTGAAAGGAATAGAATAGAAAGGAATGGATTGAATGCATAAAAAAGCACAGATATATTGGAATAGAATAGACTTGATGAAAAGACTTGATCAAATTGCAATGCATGCTTACTGACCTGGAGAGGCAAAGTAGGAGGCTGGGTCTAAAAATTAATCTGCAGAAAACTAAAGTAATGTTTAACAGTCTCGGAAGAGAACAGCAGTTCACGATAGGTAGCGAGGCACTGGAAGTGGTAAGGGAATACGTCTACTTAGGACAGGTAGTGCCCGCGGATCCGGATCATGAGACTAAAATAATCAGAAGAATAAGAATGGGCTGGGGTGCGTTTGGCGGGCATTCTCAGATCATGAACAGCAGGTTGTCATTATCCCTCAAGAGAAAAGTGTATAACAGCTGTGTCTTACCTGTACTCACGTACGGGGCAGAAACGTAGAGGCTTACGAAAAGGGTTCTACTTAAATTGAGGACGACGCAACGAGCTATGGAAAGAAGAATGATGGGTGTAACGTTAAGGGATAAGAAAAGAGCAGATTGGGTGAGGGAACAAACGCGAGGTAATGACATCCTAATTGAAATCAAGAAAAAGAAATGGACACGGGCAGGACATGTAATCAAAGGGAAGGGAAGCGTAGCAGGGGGCGGCAGAAATTTAGGTGGGTGGATGAGATTAAGAAGTTTGCAGGGAGAACATGGCCACAATTAGTACATGACAGGGGTAGTTGGAGAAGTATGGGAGAGGCCTTTGCCCTGCAGTGGGCGTAACCAGGCTGATGATGATGATGATGATGATGATGATGATGATGATGATGAAAAGAGATGGAATAGAATGGAAAGGAAGGAAACAGAATTCATTGAATGGAATGGAATTTTCGGAACGGAATAGAACTATTCGAATGTAATAGACAGGAATGTAATAGAATTGATGGAATGGAATAGAATAAATGGAATAGAATGGATGGATTGGAATAGAATCATTGGAATGGAATAAAAAGGAATAGAATGGAATAGAATTAAAGAAATTGAATGAAATTATTAGAGCGGCATAGAATGGAATGAATAGAATGGAATAGAAATAAAGCAATGAAATAGAAGGGATGGAACATAATTATTGGAATGGAATTGATGGAATGGAATAGAATGCAAAGGACTGGAAGAACATTGATGGAATAGAATAGAATAGAATCATGAGAATCAAATAGAATTATTGGAAAAGAATGGAATGGAAAAGAATAGAATAGACTGGGATTTATAGAATTGATGGAGTATAATAGAATTATTAGAAAGAAATAGACAGGAATAGAACCGAAGGGAGAAGAATGGAATTTATAGAATTAGTGGAATGGAATAGAACGGAAAGAACTTGATGAAAATTGAATGGATAGAATGCATGTAAACGAATAGAATTATTGGAATGGAAGAAAATGAATGAATGATGATTCTTAATGGCTTTCCTTTATCCTTTGTCTCTGGGTATAAATATCTTGGTATATACATAAGCAGTGACCTTTCAGGGAAAACGCATATGGAACACATATCTGACAATGCGGTAGAGAGCCGCGGTAGGTCATCATCATCATCATCATCATCATCATCATCATCATCATCATCATCATCATCATCATCATCATCATCATCATCATCATCAGCCTGGTTACGCCCATTGCAGGGCAAAGGCCTCTCCCATACTTCTCGAACTACCCCGGTCATGTACTAATGTTGGCCATGCTGTCCCTGCAAACTTTTTAATCTCATCCGCCCACCTAACTTTCTGCCGCCTCCTGCTACGCTTCTCTTCCCTTGGAATCCAGTCCGTAACACTTCATGACCATCGGTTATCTTCCCTCCTGTTTACATGTCCTGCCCATGCCCATTTCTTTTTCTTGATTTCAACTAAGATGTGATTAACTCGCGTTTGCTCCCTCACCCAATCTCCTCTTTTCTTATCCCTTAACTTTACACCCATTATTCTTCTTTCCATAGCTCGTTGCGTCGTCCTCATATAATGTATAAATATATGAGATCATATAATGTCATAACTAACAGACGGCCATGACATGTACAAAAGACAAGTGGATAAAGATGAATAATAAACGAATAATGCTATTGCATTCACCGAATGATGCCTGATCACCTGTTAACTTTCTCTTCTCAAAGCGACATGAAATCCTCGCTGAACTAACTGCACAATGGAGTCAGGTGAAGAGCAGAAAAACCGATTTCCAGTAACCGAGGTACAGTGTACCATGTCACTGACTACGGACATCTGGGGAAGTAGGAAATGCCAATTTGTATTTTTTACATATAGCTGCCATATAGTGCAATGGAACTTGGTAGGTTAGGTTGGAAGCAGATTTTTGAAAACGTACTGATGTAGCAATGACATACGATACATGATGCCTTTGGCCTTCCGCTGGCCCATCAATAAACTTCTGATTTCTTTCCGAATCGGTGCTTCAAATCTACCAACTTTTCAACGTGCGGCAACCACAGCGAAGCGTGGTCGCCGCATGCGCTGCAGCACGTGACGAGCACCCACACCTAAAGGTCAGAAACCGACGTATGCCAACCTAGGCGACCGACTGTGGCGTCGATTGGCATCTCCAGTATTCGTAATCTATCTATCTATCTATCTATCTATCTATCTATCTATCTATCTATCTATCTATCTATCTATCTATCTATCTATCTATCTATCTATCTATCTATCTATCTATCTATCTATCTATCTATCTATCTATCTATCTATCTATCTATCTATCTATCTATCTATCTATCTATCTATCTATCTATCTATCTATCTATCTATCTATCTATCTATCTATCTATCTATCTGTCTGTCTATCTATCTATCTATCTATCTATCTATCTATCTATCTTTATACCCACCTGCCTACCAACCTACCTACCTTACCTTACCTTACCTTACCTTACCCTACCTTACCCTGGCCTGCCCGGCCCTGCCCTGCCCTGCCCCGCCCTGCCTGCTCGCCTTCCTTATTTTTGTCCATTAGCCCCATTTGCCCTGCGTAGGCCAGCAAGCCGGATGCGCCCCCGTCGGGTTGACTTTCGTGCCTTTAAATTTCCTCCTCTTTCTTTTCATAAAGAGCTGGCAAACTACGCAGATAGTAAGTGTCCATAAAAATGTATGTGTTCATAATGCGCCTCTCAATTTATTGCTGTCTCAGAAGTCTGAGTAAGCCGCCATGACAGCGTTCATTTGGCACTGTCGCTGCGCATCAGCAGAAGTTATGGCGTGAAGTTGACGGAATATACTGCGGTGTTGTAAAAACGCTTAGAAGTGCTGAAGCTTTCATTCAATCTTAAAGGTTTTAACAGACGTTAACCCATACTCGCATAGGAAGCTGTGGCGTATACCAAATACATTTTTTGCTATTTTTATCCTATCTGTCTCCTTGGTTGGGTTGCAAGCTCGTTCAGATGTTCGCTGTCGAAAACTGAACCTATCTGTACTGGAACTCGATGTCACTTAATTTGGATACAAGTTCGCTTAAATCATTACACTACATTGCACTACAGACGCGGTAACGGACAAAGAATTCCTTAATTTTACATTCTCCCGTCTGAAGAAATTCATCAGTTAGTTTATTTGTTGCGTTAAGTCTGAAATCGAAAAAAAAGCAGCTTAACGCCAGTATAGAGCTAGAGAGAGAAAGAGACAATATTGTGGCTGTAGTGGTGGTGGGAATTCCCATAGTATGTGAGCTATGCTTAGGGTATCCATGCAGCGTACGCTAAGTAGAGACCTGCATTATTAAAGTATGCAGTGACAGATTGCACGAGAATGGACACTGTCGATGACGACACTCAGCCGAGCCTCTTGAGGCTTGGATTACATGGCAGAACAAGGACCGCTTTTTACATACATTATTTATTGCGTATAAATGGCCAAAGTGCTCAAAGAGGCACCACATTTTCTCTTTAATTTTTGTTACCGCGCACCTAGACTTTCGTCACGTCTTCAAAGCAGCCCTCTTACCCGCCGTCATCCATTCTTGGCTAAGTAGAAAGCCAAGAGACATTGCGACAGCAACTTCTTACGAGTTGCCATTACGGTATTCTTCTCGTCGTCGGGGAACTGCAGTAACCTCGCGTCCATTTTTACGTTTTTTTGCGTCTGCGTACATAACGCACGAACTTGGGAGTTCTTAATTATATAGAGTTCGTTACGAAACGACACAGGAACTGCAACTCTTTAGCTTCGACATCCGCACGCTAGCACACACACACACACACACACACACACACACACACACACACACACACACACACACACACACACACACACACACACACACAAAAAAAAAAAAAAAAAAAAGAAAGCCCGTCTCGCCGCGAAAGCACGACGCATGACGCAACGTCGCACTGTTTGTCCTAGCGACGTGCTATTCTGACTTGCTTATTATTATTTTTTTTGCCCGATCTTCCCTCTCGAAGGAGTATCACCCTCGGGGGCCACGCGCTTAATTGAACCACTTAAGACCTCGGCGAAACAGTTCCCCTTCTTAAACGTCCCCGGGAGTGTAACGCTGAGCGCGGCGTCGAGGTCCAGCACCACAGCTGCCTGCACGCTGCAGCTATATAGCCTAGCGCTAGCAGCTTGCTCGCTCGCAAGCGCGTTCCCTGGGTTAACGAGCAGAGCGCTGACTTCTCGGAGACCGTTTCAAATGATAATCGTGCGGGACCGTTAAGAATTTGAGCGACGGTACTTACTGGAAAACGACCGCGCTGCATGCCGAGGGATGGGCGAAGGAACTCGGACTGAGTGGGCGCAGCGGCGAAGGGAGTGGGTGGTCTTGTTACTTCTTCGCACCGATTTTGCTTCCCTTGTGTTTACTCGTTTATGTTTGCCTGCCGTTCTCCTTATACCGTCACAGTCCAGGTCACCGAGGTGAGACCGCGCCTCCGAGTTACGCGAGTCACTGCTGCGCAGCGTCAACGCATGCGCGCTGCCTGCACAAACTCGCGCGAACGCGGGCATGTCCCCTCTCTGTCTCCTTTCCCTTCCCTCAGCGCTTGCTTATTACTACAGTTCTTAGGTTTCCGAGACTTCTAGTTAATTGCACTGAGCGGTGAGTGACGTCTGGGCCAAAAATGTTACTCAGAGTTAATGCGTGATTGTGTTCGTCGCTTGACTCACGAAAGAAACAGGGAAATAGAAGCAAATGAACACGTCAGATATTTCGCTGGCGATGTCGTCGATGTTTCGAGGAAATAAGGACGTTTGTTAGGAAAATGTTCGTCCAGCTTATTGTATTGCAACCGGACTAATTACACACAAATGCGCATAAAACAAACAAACAAACAAACAAACAAACAAACAAACAAACAAACAAAACAGAAAGGCCTACATACAAACATGCACACACCGCACGCGTACACATGAACACACAAGATCATACAAAATGTCGGACTACCAGAGCGAGAAGCCCGTGATACGACTTCGAGGATTCCTTAAGGACGTTTAACAACATTAGGGAAATCCAAAAATTCAAATTATATCGCGAATGCAAACATCAGAAACACGGTTGCGACTATGCTTTATGTAATCGAAGCATCGCTGGCCATCAAAGATAGAAGAGAAATTCAGCATGTATAAACATATTCGTGAGGTTTCTGAACCGCTCAAGCCTCAAAGGGAAATGTTGACTCTTCGGGTGTTCAGCGTACATTAAACTTTCCCTCTGTGCCTTTGCGAAAACCGCTATCTTAGAAGACGAGAAAGGCGCTTTGAACTAAGCAAGAGTCTCTGGTATGTAAATAAACATGCAGTACAGCTCTCAATATGATGCTCGGAACTGCGGCGCTGCGAAAGAGATAAGTTTAACTTTCAGTGCGAAAGGCGGCCGTCCCCCCTTCCGGGACTGAAGACACGATGTTACAGGCATTAGGTGCATCACGAATACGCCATTTACAGGTCGCGCAAAATCATATGAGTGGTGTTTCGTTCATATTGCGCGCAGTCCTTTAACTGAATGGCATCGCATTGGCTCCCGGAGACTGTCCTTGTGCCTTTTAGCTCATTAGCTGCTGGCCGGTTTGGGCACGTCGTTGGCGTTAATCGCCTCTGCCCAGTGATTCTGTGCGGATAATCGTCAATCTATTTCGCATCCAATCACGTTGCAGGCTTTCTTTGACTATTTACCGGGTTTCATGTGGTTGCCTGGCTGCTGGGCGCTGTGAGCTGTTGGGTCAGCCGCTATCTCGGAGGACATATATAATAAGGGAACGCTGGCTGCATGGCTGCGCCGCTGTGCCGCCATTATCACCATCTTGGCCTGGCTCATGCGCCCGTGACACGCGCAGCCAGTCTGGGACCGGAGAGCGAGGAGCAGCAACCAGGAAGGAGCCCTGTTGGCCTGAGGCTCCGGGCAGTAAAGGCTGTCTCTTGAATGGCTCTTGCACCCTCTGTTGCCTCTGAGAGCCTCAGCTGGCCACTGGCTCTGAAGCGACGGCCTCGAGCCCACAATATATATATGCACGAGTGTTATATGAAACTACCAACAAAATGACTTTTAGAACCCTTGTATGCTGACCAAGTATGCGGATAAGAATTATTTTAATTACTATATAACCTTCGTATAATGTAACCTGAACATACATATAAGGTCGGCTCACAGACATCTCTAAAACCGACTGATTTGTTAAAGGGACACTAAAGGCAAATATTAAGTCAAGCTAAAGTAATAAATTAGTGCTCGAGAATCTCCGAGGCACCAATATGATCGCGAATAGAGCCATAATAATCGAGAAATTGAGGCAAATGCAGGGCGTAATAAGAGACTCCCCTGTGACATTAAAGTACTTGCCCGATGACGAAAGCGATCCTAAGTTAAATTTTGTCACTGGTACTCAACCGCTCGTTGGAAAAACATCATTGTATTGAATTATAAGGCGAAATAAAATGCTGCTTGTCCAGTTCTATTTCATTTTTAGAAAAGAAGAACTAATTGAAATTACCGTTGACAACGACGCGGGCGTTCGAAAGGCTTCGTTTACGCTCGACTCCGCTCCGCCAACGGTTTCGCGTTTCAGTAGCTTCGTTATCGCGTAGGGCTGCGCTGGTTTTGCTGGCTCGCGAAACTCGCACTAACTGCAGGTAGCAGAGAATCTAACTTCCGTGTGATGTCGCGGGGTACACGAACGGTCTACGCCACTTGACCAAAAAAGCAGCTGCAGCAGCGAATCCACCGCTCTGTGTTTTTATCTGTGTTGGCTCGAACCGCCGTCTGTCGGGCACCGTTTTACTCACCGACGGCAGCAAAAGTTGGTGTTGGCGTACGCAACATCACCACTCCCCCGGTTGGGTGACGAGAGAGCTGAATTTCGAAAACGGTATTCGGACCCTTCCGATGTAGTTTTACCGTAAACTAAAGTCTTTTCTTGGCACGAAGCAAGCGTTGCGAGGTTTCTGGAACGGTATTTAAACAGTCTGCGTCGACATCTGCCTTTAGTGTTCCTTTAATGAAATGGCGAATTCTATTGAACGGTTCTTGGATTTGCTTTATTTTGTTTGATTTCGCCATTCACCTCTCGTACTCATCCTATATTATTGTTTCATCTCCAAGCTACAGTCCCAATTATACAGTTTTTTCCTCCGTCACCGTATTTCTAGCCTGTGCCTATTTCACAAATTTTATAATTCCCAGCTCAAACAGCAGCCATGAATCTGCGCACCGCCATCAGGCACGTCCCTCCGAATTGGTCATCCGCTGAAAGTTTCATGCCAACGTGCCCGTACGACTACATTTTCCAGGTCATTCTTCCTCCGAACAGCAAGAGACTGGAACGACCTTCTCCATGAAATTACAGCCATCACCTGTCCATCAACCTTCCTAGAAAAAGTTACATCCCACCTGTCATCATGAAAAAAAAATTTTTTTTTGCTTTCTCATGTTAACCCCACCCCTTATGTAAAACCCCCCACTTTAAGGAAATAAAGATGAAATGAAATGAACGAAAACTCAATATGCGTCACTGGATGCATGCCCGTTCTTGGTAAATCCTCTAGAATGGGCCACTATGATTGCTACATAAAACCTGAACATTTCATGTCACATCACCGATATTTCCAAAGGGCACTGAATTGTTAATATAATGGTGAATATTATTTGAAGGATTTATTGATTTGTTTAATTTTTTGTCAATTGGTATGTGCCACTGGGAATGCGCCCGTTGTTTGACAATTCTCCAGAATGGGTACGTACTAGTGCGACACAATAGGTACAGAATCCCTAGCTGGTCGCTTGATGCGTGTCGTGCTTTTCTATGCATACATCTGTCGTCACCATTCTTCCCTCAGCAAGCAGCATAGAGCCAACCGGACGTTACTCTGGTCAACCTCCCTGCCTTCTACTTATCTCTTTCCCTCCCTCCTCTCTTCATCCTTGTGTCATCGCTGCGTATGCGTCTCACACTCTGCATTCGCCTGAATTGGAGTTTGCGTTTCGGCATAGCTTGTGCACTATGCAGTGCGTAAACATGCAAATTACACGGCAATAAAGTTGTGACTCCTTGCGGTGGATATAATCATAAATATTGCGTAATATTACTCGTTGCATAGGATGAAAGTAAACAAAATTGTGCGCATCGCTGTTAGTCGTAAGCACTTAGTTAGCCCCTTTACTCGCGGTATCCGCTCACGGGTTAGCTGGTACATCTTCTTGAATTGTACAAACTTTGTGCTAGTGTGTCGGTACGGAACGAAAAGAAAAACGAGAAAAATGATGTTTTGACCAGAACGAAAACGCAAGCGAAGCGTTATTTACTATTTTGTTTCGGAGTGAAACCGAAATATTCTTGATCAACGGGAAAGTCGGCAATCCGAAACTACCGACGTCAGGCAATGTCAGCATTAGAGCGTATCTCCGGCAGAGATAGTGCGAGCGATAGCCGGTCGAGCGCTCCACAAATCTAAGCCTACCGCTCGGTGCACTAGCACAGCGACATCGTATACAAAACCCAGTGCTTGCGCGCTAAAGAGCTTATCGTTCAATTTTCAATGGGTACAAGGATTTGTCACCGAAGTTTTATAGTTGGTTTGAGTTCGTTTTATCGGAACAGCGGTCTCGCATTACGGCGAGTACACTCGATGACGTGCTGCTTCTGAGATCATGCTGAGTGCCTTGACTCAGAACTATGAATGGCACTGAGTATAATCGCAGAATTATTAATTCGATTATTGAGAACAATAAATACTATGTTTTTATCGTCCTCTGCTTCGAAAATTTTTGCATGCGAACAAAAACGGTTATGAACCGTTACGGATCATATTTTTTTCTCTCCAGAGCAGAACCGGAGCGGAACTTTTTTAAGCGGAACGAAGCCAAAACCAGAACGAAAAAAACATTTCATTTCGAAATCCTGGTTTGTGCAGCGCAATAAAAACAGAGACAGGAAAGGAAGGCAGAAACGACGTGGACTGGCACTCAATTGATATTTTCGGCGAAGAACAAGCTCAGTGGTCTCTGCAGGGGTGGCCAGAAGAGCAAGCAATCAGACTGCAATCGACTGCAATGCTCCGCAAAGCCCACGCACAGGTGCGTGGCATGGACCAGCTGCGTAGTGCATTGCATTCCCCTCACCTGTGGGCGTGTATAAATAGGACAGACGGGAAGATGTCTGAACATACGTCTCGGTGAGCATCTACACAATGTTGAACCAAAAAAAAAAACCCACTCGCATCTGGCTGCTCAATGCAAGAGCTGCACGTGCAATGCACCGTTCGATTTAACAGACCTAACGTTCCGTCGCAGAGATGCGATAGCAAGGAATTTAATGGTGGTCCTATAGGAAAAAAAAAAATAGTAAAGCGGAAGTATCTGCGTGAGTCAGCCATCGGCAGTTCTTTTGTACAATGAACTTGCTTTCTTAGATTTCCGACTGTTACGTTATTTTATGCCAGTGTGTTTTGTGAGGTAGTCAGGTGATGATGGGTATTTGTGGCGAGCATGCACGAGAAGAATCTTGGCGTTTCTATAAAACGCTCGTTTCCATTAAAAGAAAGAAGGTCAGTTGATAGTC
This sequence comes from Dermacentor andersoni, assembly GCF_023375885.2. Classification (NCBI taxonomy): domain Eukaryota; kingdom Metazoa; phylum Arthropoda; class Arachnida; order Ixodida; family Ixodidae; genus Dermacentor; species Dermacentor andersoni. Next base: position 74,922,740 of record NC_092815.1, on the reverse strand, counting down.
AGCGCATGGTCCTGTGGTTTCGTGTGCTGTAGTAATTATGGATCAGTACCAGCTATATAGCCCAATTCATAATTTTCCTAAATTTCTCTTCCTCTTATAGCTCAGTTTAGTCAAGTGTTATGCACCTGCCGCGGTGCCTTAGTGGCTATGGTGTTGCGCTGCTAAGCACAAGGTCGCGGAATCAAATACCGGCCGCGGCGGCCGCATTTCGATGGAAAGCGATATGCAGCAGCGCCCCTGTACCGTGCATTGCGAGCACGTTAAAGATCCTCGAGTGGACAAAACTAATCCGGAGCCCCCTCCCCTCCAACGGTGTGCCTCATACTCAAACTGTGGTTTTGTTACGTAAAACCCCAGAATTCATTCATTCATTAATTAATTCATTCATTCATTCATTCATTCATTCAAATGTTATGTGCTGTTGGACCACCCAATTTCTGAGATCGTTCGGACATTCTGGCATGCGTAGGCCTGATGAAATGCGTCAGCATAGAAGCGGCGTGTTGAGCGTTAATAGGTTGTGTTGGTACCAAGTAGTCAAGATTTTTTTTTTTTGGTGGCCACAATTTAAGGAAGAAGGGAAAGGGTATGGGGTTCCAGGAAGGGTATGCAGCTATAATTTAAGTACGCCAGCCGCCGTGATTATCAGTAGTATTTCGCGAGGGAATCTAAGATTCGTTTTCTGTGCTGCGGATTTTCGGTCGGCCTTATCCACTGTTGAAAATTCGCAGGCCGTAGCGACGCGAATAGTCTAAGAATGCTTTGTTTTTTTGTCGGTGCCTCGGTAGTTCTTGGCAATTCCAAGCAAGATGGAAAGGGTAAATTCATGCCCCGATGCCTGCACTGTACGTTTTGAACAACAGTCGGCAAATGTCTGCGATGCGGCCGCACTGTAGCTTTATCATGTCTTGAACAGGTTTCACACCACCACGTGAGTGCACAAGGTCTTCTGACTCCTTGTATGGGTTTTGGCTGTCATAGGTTACATTATAAGACGTTCCAACTCACGTGTACCTCTAGGCTTCTCAAAGTGCTCGCGTAAAGTGAGGAATTGGGCTAGCTGGAATTCATTCATCTTATAATGCGCTGAATACAGCGCAGTAACAACACACATTGTCTTCCTTTTCTGGTGCGCCCTCTGATGGCTATTGGCTGTGCCCAGTTAAACTAAGCGAATTAGAAGGCTAAAGCGCTCGTGTGTAATGTACCTAGGCCCCCCTACGCAGTTGTAAAGTTCTCTAATGTGTCACCCAACCAAGAACCATTTCTTATTTTTGGTCTGTAACTACACAAGTTCAGCCGTATAATTATTACGAAGAACATCAGTTCTTTTTATTTATCTCTTTTGCTGACTTTAGCCGTCCATAGGCTTCATATTTTTACAACAGCCCATTTGCCTGACTGCTCAGTCACTTCTACCAAAGTAGTTATAGTTTAGTTACAGTGATGGGGGGCTCTCCTGCGCCTCTGGCACTACCATGACAGACAGCTTTAGCCTGTACGTAAATTATTACGGCTTACGGAATACCTGAACATCAAAGGCGCTGATAGCAGGAAGGATGAATGGATGCTGTGAGCGTTCCCTTTGAAGTGATACGGTGGGTTGCTTATATTGCCTAAGGTCTTTCTTTTTTAAACGGACAAAAGATTTCCAGCATCAAAATTTCTGAACCACTACTGGGAACTTTCATTTTGTACGCCTCCATAGTTTGTGGATTCCCTGTTTTGCTGCCACCAAACCTGCAATCACCTTTTATAATCTTTTCTGCGTACAGGTTTACTTTCCCGCTGCTATCCCCTGAACTCAAGGGCTTCAAGGATGCCAGTGGACCATTAACCGACAGCTGGGTAAATATCTGCACATTCTAATAAAACATGTTTTATCGTTTCCCTACTTGTGCTACCGCAAGTGCATGCTTCTTATTTTTTGGCGTACCTCGCTTTATAACTACGCGTCCTAAGGCATCCTGCTCTCGCTTTGAAAAATATAAAGAAAAAGATGGAGGAGCACTGGGTGGGAAGCGGGATGGCGATGTCAATCCTGAACAAACGCCATCTCCCCTCTGAATTAAAGCATTATGAAGTGGGTGTGAGGTTCTCATCCGTGCTCTTGGGACAAAGGAACAACAAAACAGTAGTGCATACAATCACAAGGGCGTTTATTGCACCTTTCATAGACTGATGCCTCCTGGCCGAGTTGCTGGCCACAAAACATGCCGATGGGCGCGCGACAAATCCCGGAGGTCCGACTCACCGCGACCGGATAACGAGCGAATATGTTCGCCCCATGCTGGACACCAACGCCTGGTCGTTCGCACGTATGGTCACGCGAACGGTGGCGCGTTCAAACGATCGTGTTAATCCATTCCGGGGTAGGCTTCGCGAGACGGTCTCGCAGAAGCATGGATCGGCGCATGCGCAGAACGTCCGCGCCGCTTGCTGATTCCAAGCCAAAGGAAGAGCCTTCTCCTTTCCGCGCCCAAGTAACCCCGCTGTTAGGTGGCGTTAGCAGAGCCACACTCGCGCCATCTCTCGCAATGAGCTTCAAGCCCACCGACTGCCATGGGCACCAAGGTACACGGCGAAGCCGCCTTACAGGAGACGGGAGCTATGCGGGAAAACAACATATCAGGGGACGCGTAAGAGTCGCGCATCCCCACAGAAGCGACAGTAACGCCGACAGAGGTTGATGGGCTGTTTCGCGAACGATTTACAATGTCATTCTTTTTCCTTTTCTTGCGGGCGGTGCCCACAAAGTAAAATTGTCATGAAACAACGAAGGAATCCGTACAATCATTTTCATGCCTACGAATCCGGTGCAGTACCATGCATTTATTTGTTACAGATAAAGGAAATGGCAGCGTTATCAGCCAAAAAATTTAGTGCCCTTCCACTCTGTGAAGAAGGATAAGCAGCGAACCTCGCCGTCGTTCCGGGGAAACGTTCTGACGGATTGTAGCCACGTTGTCACCTTGCGTTTTGCAACTCAAGGAACTCGGGGTCCTGAGGGACGCATTGCATACTACGGCTGCTGGATTAAAAAAAAGAAGACCAACCCTTCCCCTACCGGAAAATGGGGGTAAGCGAAGCTTGTACTTCGCGCACCTGACCTTCGTCATGGTTAAGTAACCCACAGGTAACGGTTAAATAACCCACATGATCGGCGCGCCGACGGAAGCTCTTTGACAGGCGAGTTCTCGCCGCCGCTCGTCGACCGCTGCCCTATCCTCGGGGGAATGCACAACACGTGGCCGTCCTATCCGTTACATGAGAGTGAACTGAACGGAAACGAAGCCGGCGCAGCGCGCGCGAGACCCTTTCCGGCCCTTTCCCTCCCAGACAGAAGCGAAACTACTCTGAAGCCTGTTTCACATGCAAGCGAAAACACTCGCGATTCCTGTCGCCGCGACGCAGAAACCTGTTTCGAGCGGCGGCGGCGGCACTAGGAGGGTGGTGCGGCAAGGTTCGGGCAAGTTGGAATTTCATCGCGGCGCCAGCGCGGAAGCACCGCTTCCGAACCAATGAAGGCACGCCTCGCCATGTGACCAGTTGAGGCCTAGTGCGGGAAAGCCTGCTAGTAAGACCGCGTTCATCTACTTGCTAATATCAGCTGTAGAGATTCCTACTCTGAATGCCAGGGCGGGCGACATCCTGAATTTGCATCCCTGATGCCATGTACCTGGAAGGAAGCGCAGAAGTAAAGCTCGTACTAGGATCAGCGATTTATCAATGAAAGGCGACGATCTACCTTGTACCTGTAAGTCATTGCTCGCATATAAATCCATCTCCGTTGACACGCTAACATCCGTTATGGCCAAGTACCGAGCCACTCGCGAGTTCGTGCGCCGTATATTCGCATTTTTTTTTACAAGAATAACACAAAAGATAAAAAGTAAGCATGATTTAGATACATAGAACGCGGGATAGGTATCTATAAAATAATAATTTGAGAAGCAGGGACAAAACAATGCTAATGTTGTTGGTCAAAAGCTACCGAAACTGGCTGAAAGTCCCGTGTTTTTTGCCAGCAACACTTGTATTCGCAGCGGCGGAAAACGCGCGGTGGCAATGCATGTCATAGAGTTTCTCACTATATTACCTAGAGGTATATTTGGCGCTGTTGCGCTGTGGTATGCATGGCAATGCCGGTATGTGGTGACTTCGGATCGGCATCGTTCTCGGAGAGCCAGGCAAGCAACGTTCGGTCTGTCACAGTGATTCATATTCTACTAAAAGTGTACGTAAAAAGCTGTTTTTGCTTTATTATTACACAAAAACATGTTTTGTTTTACTATAAGAACTTGTTATTGCACGTGCAATTATATGATACGTAAGAAGTATCAGCGGGCCGCTAAAGTTAGAGGACGGACGACAAGATTCGCGCTCACTATGAAACAGTTTGTCGTCTGTTCTTGTTTTTCTTTTCTTCGTCATGCATTGCAGATGAGTACAGATGCAATTTGCGTGAATGGAAACATCTTATGAAGACTTTACTTTAAGAACGCTTTATTTGTGTAGCCATATCCACGTTTTAGACGAAGCCTCCTACAACACCAGCTCACACAAGCCTCGCAGACAGATATACCGTCATTCCCTTGACGGCACGGCGCCCCTTAAGAAACTCCCATAGACGGTGGTGCCAGATTTCCCTCTGGGTGTTATAGTGAGAAACTCTACGATGCATGTGAAACGAAACCTCGCGAAAAGCCTCGCAGCGCCACGCCGCTGTTCGCTCCATTCGCCAATCGCTTGCATGTGAAACAGGCTTGATTGGTTGCGCGCGTTGCGTGAGTGCGCGCCTATGCAGCCGGAATGTTTGCTAACGACTCACGCTCTGGCGCCGGCGCAGCTGTCAACTCATCAAACCCCCGTTTCCCGTACCTGCTATGCTCTGGGAGCAACTGGTTCTTTTTTTTTTTTCGTGACCACGACAAAGCCACTTGTGAGCCAATACAAGCTTCGCTTAAAAAGTTGCGGCCCGCCACGTCAGGTGGTCTGCAATGGAAGCGAGCGCGACAGCCGTAGTTTCATTATCGGCCGCTTGGCTTGGCCGAACGGGGCTAGCGGTCGGGGTGGAACCGTCGGCTCCCACGGGCGATGCCGCTCCAAGCGCGTTCCTGACGCATTCCTTATGCCGATTCCAGACAACAGTCCCCGAGTGGTGGTGTCCTGGCAGATGACACCGTTTTCGATGCACGCGGCAGGCCGCACCTTTTCTTTTTACAGCGGCCACGCCTGGACACACGTTGTGGTCTCTATAGTACCAGTCCTCTACTTTGCGTTCAGCTAACTTCTCTAGCAATCTAAAGGTGAAGTATACCAACCCGTGCTTAACGCTTTCATTTAGTTTAGACCCACTTCAGGACTGCTTCGGGCACGCAAAGAGAGACGCATCAGGGAGACGCGACCGGGATGCAACTGCAGTGGATGAGCCAGCTGGGTAGGTTCAGATGAGGGCAGTCGCAAAACGGGTCCCGAATATTTTTTGTTTGCACTTAAATGTTTTATATTAGGCATGAAAATCCTTCCACACCGCGGAACCGCCGACTGCTCTTCCAACGCACACTTTTCTGACAAACAAGAACTCTTAACTGAGACAAGGTGCAAAAAATTCAAGGAATGCAAAAGCATTGAGACGCCTCTCCGATGACGACTCGTTTTACGAAAAGTAATGGTATTGTTTTGACGTTGCCAAACTGTTTAACTCACTGACGCAAGGTTACGGAAGTAAACTAGTACTCTCCACTTACGCGTGCACGTGTTGGAGTCGTTTCTTTTGCACTAACCTCCATCATTCTGGAAGTTTGGCTGAGAAGCCATGAGTGTAGACTGATCACGGGTCGCAGTCTGTCCCGCACGACAGAACTCACCAAAATCACCGCACCGACTGGCATTGGGCCAGTGTCGTCAGCGCCTTCGCAGACGGAGGGGCATTACGGGGACGCTGGCATGATAAGCGGCATCGGAGCCAGCTGTGGAAGAAGACGACGACGAACGCGCGAGCAGTGGCACGAGCGAGTCTCTGTGGCCACGTGGCTCTTGAACCATCTCCGGCCACGCAGCCAGATTTTCCGCTTCATGAGCCTATGGCGCTTTCGTATTAAAATCTCGTTATCGAGTCGCAAAACGTTGCAATCTTTAAAGGCGCGTGTTATAGAGTTTTATACACGTTAACCCTTTCACTTCACATATATATCACCTCTCAACGTCATCGCACTTTCCCACTAGGCGGGGGCATTGTTCATGTACACGGGGAGTTTTCAGATAGCAGATGTAATTGGAGATCAGTGCCAGAGATAGGTTCCCCCGACTAGTCCCAAAGAACTTGCTGTACGCGCTCTCGCATGCTTGCTACCTCAATGTACCGCAGTAAAAATGCGGATGTAGGAGCCCTGAAAATCAAGCTGAGCTCACTGAATGGTTAAAAGAGGCAAAAAAGACGCAGTCTGAGTCGCTCTTCTTTATTACAACAAAAAGAATAAGTTCAGAATTTAATATGAACGTGATTTTTATTTTATTATTAAATCTAAACGCATCGTTGGGATGACCATACATGTGTCTTAAAATAGGATAAATATTCTCATTTAAAATGAAATAATGGTACATGTCCTTGCAGTAATAGATTTACTAGTACTGCGTGTGTATTATATTAACTTTTCATAAAAATCGGTGATGGTTATTTTTTTAAAAGATCTCTAAAATATTCAAACTTTTGATATTCTTGCAATTTTGGCATTTCTGGGATATTATAATGAAATAAACGCAGGATGTACTTGCATACTTTTTATTGTTTCCGAGAAAACTTTTGAAGATTTGCCTGAAATATTTCTCAGCTTCATCACCTTAGCTAAAATGGAAAAAAAGAAAACCCCTGATTTTGGGGTTAGTCAGAGGTCGTTGCTCAAAAACCAAAGTTTGGCGGTTTTTCAAAAACATACTCTGCGTCTCATAGATATAACTTCCCTTGGACCAACAGTACAAGCGGTGTAAATTTATCAAAAAGGTTTGGCGGGGTGCAAGTAGTTAACTTTAGATTGATAGGCCTTCGAATCTGTAAAGTCCGCAAGTCGTTAACGTTCTTTTGCTCCTTTAGTGAAATAAGAATATTAAAAAAAATACGCGCTAAGTTTCGTAAAACGAAGGCCAGGAGTAGATTCCTTTCTACACAGGCATTTTTTTACGTACTTATATAAATTTCGCTGAAAACTAAATATAGTCGGGGCCCCCTTAGTCTTTCCTTATCTGAACACACCCATCAGATCTAGCCCAATTACCTGTCGGAATCCATCCAGTCTGTTCATGTTCCCACGAATACAGGTTGGTTACTACTACTCAACCTGAGAAAGAACGTCGTTTTAATAGGACAAGCATGACTAAAAACACCAGAAGCACCGTATGCTGCTGCCAGCCAGGCGCAAATAATGAATTTTTTTGCCAACTACAATATGACAGAAACGACTAGACACACGCGATACGGAAAATGAATACGGTGGGAAGCAATAAAACAAAAACGAAACAAGAATATAGTGTATTGCTTATCGCCTCGTGGGCTACGAATAGCATTAAGCTACCGATCCAGAATCGAGGACGACAAAAAGAAGACAGAGAGAGTGAAGCGAAAAAAAAAAAAAACACTAGGCCAAAATTATCGCGCCACAGCATCGACGGCCAGAAAAAAAAAAAGAACAGAGAGAGAGAGAGAGAGAGAGAGAGAGAGAAATAACACAGGAGACGCTCCATAATGACTTGTCCGCGTGGGGCGCTGTGTGTATAGTTGGAAAGCTATCAACTTTGGAGCGCCGGCGCCGTTGCCGATCACCCTTTACCCTATATCGGCGGGAAAGCGTTGCTCACTTTTTTTACGACTGTATAGTTTGGGTTTCTCTGTTTCAGCGGCCCTCATGTTTCTGCTCATTCCTTCTGTCGGCCCACTCCACGTTTGCCTTTTTTTCTGAACATTAGGGCGATAATAAGCTATCGACGGTAATAACCACGTTCGGGTCGGTGATGATCTCTGCAGCCGTCTGTTATCGAATATATGGCCACTCTCGTGTAGACGGCGCGTCGAATGCATAACGTCGTGGCGACGAAGAACTAGGAAGGAAATGAAACAGTGTGTGCAAAAGGAACTGTGGAGGAGTGAGTACGAGCTGATGAAAAGCAAACGAGAAAGCTGGCCGGTGCGGACTCACCGAAAAAAAAAAAAAATAGACAACAGCAAAGTCTCGGAAACGCTACACTCAAGGATTTTTGCTGAGAAGGTTCTTCGGTTAGGCGGGCACCTTACGCATCTTCCTTCTGCAACGAATATAATGTTTTTAAAATTCTTGTTTACTTTACACGTCTCCGTATTGCGCGCCCACGTTTGCAGTTCGTTTGATGCTGACGTAGTTACTTCGCGCCCATTTTATATACGTCACTGTTCTGCGACGCCCTTTTGTGCCTGGCGCTTTGAAACCAAACAGGCTCATGGAGAAAGCGAAATATAGACATAAAAAAATAAGCGAAGGAAGGAAGAAAGAAGAGCTTTGAGCAAGGGAAGTCGGATCAGTAATGCAGGTAGCGCGTTGTGGGCACGACGTCTCTTAATTGGACGTCTATGGCTCTCATGAATTATTCCCGTAATAGTGGCCATTAGCGATCAATTTCTCTTTGCAGTCGCCGCGTTTTTGAAGGCTGCGCTACCAGCAGGAAGAGGGGAGTGTGAGCAAAGAAAAAAAAAAGAAACAAAGGAAAGACAGAAAGAGAAAAAGACAATGTTAAAAGGAAGGCATGCTCAGCCAGAGTTTGTGCGCGACTTCTTTCTTCGTTTTCTTATTGTTTCTTGAATCTCGTCCTCCGCCTCTTGCCCCCCCCCCCCCCCCCCCCCCTCTTTTGCATTTGGCTGACATCTCCCGTAGCTGACTATGCGCTTCGGTTACTTTTGCTTAGACGTTGTTTCTGCTTCTTGCGGACTCAAGGGGAAGCAAATCAAGGAGTTATTAGGATTATTTTTCTTTTATTCCTGGGCGACCGAACAAAAGAACAGCGAAGTAAACTTGCTCAGTATGGGATTGCTACCGAGCTAAATTCCTGTTGGCTGAGAAGACCAATTTTCGAGCTTCGCTTGGTGCAGTGTCTGAGCGTTATCTGTTACTTCTCTGCCTATATGCGTTATGAATATTTGCTGTGTCTCCTTTATACGTGTTAAGATGTGCCACCGCAAAGAATGGACAATGGATGAACCCATGACTTTACTCGTTATTCCAAAAAACAAAAACAAAAACAAGACAGTATAATGAAGAAAGACGCACAGAAATGACTGTCCTACCAAGTGGCTACTTATATTATTTTATTCGTACAAAATGCTTATTCATCCAGGCCTTACCTAAGATTCGTACTTTATTCATACAGAGTGTATATTCATCCGGGCCTTACCTAAGATTCAAGGATCACTCGCCACCGGCCTCGCCAGGGAAATGCAAAGAACGACGACCTTTTTTTAGGAAGGCAGTTCCACCTAAGTATAGTTCGAATAATTTGTTTCCAAAAGATTCCTTTCAAGTGGAGACTGGAAAGCAGGAGATGTAACTTTCTTCTTAGAAGCAAACATAATTACCTCATTGCCGGAGTTTTTGGCGACTGGAACTTGAAACCAACTCCTGCGCACATTCGTGCATAAACGAAAAGCTCTTCAGTACGCAGGGACACTCGAAGCGTGCTTCTTTTTTCTTGTGAAGTAAGACCAAGAACGACCTTTGAATTCAACAAGCAGCTCTAGTTTAAAAAAAATGTATATGTAAGAATGAAGAAGGAACGCTCAGAGAGGCTTCGTTGAAAGACCTCGTTGCGTAAGCACATGATAGGCGGGATATTATTGCACTTGGGAGCTTTAACGAACCTGCGGAAATTCATTTATCTGAGTTTATCTCCACCCTCTCTCTTTATGTCTTAAGTTGGCATGTGGTGATAACATTATTATACCCGCGCTTCCAATATCGTTCGGTAACATATATGTTCTTAAGTATACTGCAACGCGTTTATGTTTGTTCTCTATTGCTGTCCAACGCATGCATGAGTGAGAAATAGAGACAAATTGTGAACCAAATGAAAGCTTCCGCCTTTTTAACTTGCATGGACGTGGTGAAAAATAGGGTCAGAAAGGGGAGTATAGAGACAGAGATAAAAATAAATAAAGAAGAAGGGCTATGTTCCTATGGGCGTCTTGCGTTGGAGTTTGAGGCATAGTAGCGGCGCCTGGTGGCGGCTCGCGTAACGTTATCTGGGTAGTACCGGCTTGGGTAGTATTGAGCCCTGGCTGTGGCGAAGCACGTTTCTAGCCCGAGATTTTCGTCGATTCGCACTTTTTTTCTGCCCTGGTGCGAGTGCGGAAAGGCTCGTCACTTCTCACAGACTACGCCGACCACGCTGCGAGCTAGCCGCAGCCTATAGCCTAACGAAAACGGACTCTCCGTGAGACGTAATGCTGGAAGCAGAAGGAATCGGCGACGCCGATCGGGAGAGACCTAGCTCAACCTCGAAAAAGCGTTACTTCTGTGTAGTGGGCTGCCATGAACAAGAAAGCCTAAATCCCAACATCAGATTATACCGTTTTCCTTCAAGGCTTCACGAAGCGTAGCGTCGGGCGCGCTGGATAGGTGCAGTTCGTCGCGCTGGGTAAGCGAAACTTCGCGCCATGCTGACTGCTTCGCCTGTCTTGAAGCTTGCTTGATTATCTGCGTTGTAAAATTCCGTCTTTTGCACCTACAGTCCCGACGGCAGACGGACATAGCAGGAGGCATCACTGGTGATTCACGATTCGACATCCGGCCACAGCGACAGTTAATAATTCGACTGGTGCGAAGTGGTGAAGTGACCAGGTGTGTGCAAATGACCACAAATGGTCGGGCAGATTCGGTGGCGATTCCCTACCCCACTACGAGCAGCACAGGTTAGAGAGTTAAATGTGCTCATCCTTGAGCTCAGGCCAGCACGTTGAGGCAGCGCAGCAAGGTAGTATTGATTGCAGCACATCGATGTTCAAGCGCTGTCATTAAAAGCTACATCAAGCGAGCAGAGCACGAGCTCGCGCTGCAGCGCGATTCGCACGTGTGTTACTGTGAGCTCATATGCATTGCATCATAAATAACTGCAGTTATTTATCAGTTGCTAAAGGGACAGATGGCCGCTACTGCAGTGCAGGCATACTGTCTAGCGGCATGCAGTCAACAAAGATTGCTGGAGGCCCGCCGTTTGGCGCCGTTTCGCGGAGCGTAAACTCCACCGCATTCCGCAATGTCGAAAGACCGTTGCCGTCGCGGCGCGTACTATCGTGCGCTCGAGCAGTTCGCACACCGCGGCATGCTGAAAGAGCACTGCTGTCGCGGCGCGTACCGTCATGTGCTCGAGCAGTTCCGTACACATGATGTCTGCTTATCGCTGCTGTGACTTCATTTATAGCAAGCATTTCCTCGCGTTTGTGCGCCTGAATCTAGCAGCGTGCAAACCTTACCTGAAGTTCAACTTCGTACGCGACTTGTTTCACTTGCGATTGACACCGCGCTAAAACTTTGCCGCTTATTTCTTAAACGGCGTACACGTATTCGGCGTTGCATAATTTATTGCCTTTACGCACCCTGAAAAAATCTTCGGCGCCCGATATTCGCTGCAAGCCGTGGTACAACAAAACCGAAAGTGGCGGGTCCATATTGTAAACGTGCTTTCCGAAGCAGACGACCGAGCTTGGTACTACCCAGTTGAACACAGATGGCGCTTTTTAGCACCATTTTCGCAGGGCGCCCTGGGCAATGCAAGAGCCCCATTGTAAGCATTCACACAGGCCGGTAGATTACAAGAGGCACAGTAATACTTATAGGGCTCACAACGAGAAGTTTGCGGCAAGATGCCAGCGCTACGCATTCCCCTCGTCGAGTCAACATCCACCAGCGTGCGAGGGGAAAAAAAAAAAAAAAACGCCGCCCGCCGGGCGCACAGCCAAGTCGGGCCTTACGTCGGATTGCCAAAGTTAGCGGTTTTCTTGAATTCTAACTATCATTCGCGGTAACGTCATTGCTTCGTCTTGTACCTCAGTCGTGAGAGTTGGTTCGTGATGGCTAGAATATTACTGCAGCTCTACTTCGACGTGTTTTGAGTGACGCTTTGAGCGCCGACTGATTTGTGCATGCGACTCGCATTGTGTCTTCTCCTGTTTCCATGACAGCGCACGCCGCTGGTTTGGACAAGCGTCTTGATCGGTAACATTTTTGTAGTAGCAAATTGCAAGCAGTTGGGCGCTTTAGCACAGGCGCATGATTAGGTAGCCCATTCGTCGAAAGCATGCTGACTGCAATGTGTGACACCTTGACTCCGCGAGTTTTGTTGCTCATCACATCACGCCACTTGCTGCGCCTGCACAAAGCTGCCGCTTCTGCCGCTTATGCCGGCACTCAGCAGTGCATGGCAACCAGCTGAGGCTACAAGCCCTAGTGCCCCCTTTAATAATGGACACCAGTTACATCCGAGAGTTCCTTTTACTGAATGCGAGACACGGATAAAAATTTGGCATGCGAAAGCGAATAAGCGCGACTTGCTCGACGTTACGAACAAGACCAAGGGTGCACGCTACAAGCACATCATAATTGGATTTCGCCGCTCCTTCTGCGCATGTGCGAGGAGCAGTGGTTGCGAGAGAGAAATGTGGGGACTTTCGGTCCTTGAAATTTCTCTTCGCCTAGGTACTACGGGGAAGAAAGTTGTTAGCTCCGTTCGTACCTAGCCAAGCTGGCAGCACAATCGACAGAATGCGTGGCCGGCAAGGCGAAGAAGCCGTGTACAAGGTGAGTTTGTTGCTATTTTGTGGCGACGGTAGCATATTGCATTTTTATAGTCAACAGGGGGATACCATTGGAAGTGAGTTGTCCTCTCGGATGGCTTTAGTGGCAAAGCATTACATCGTGCCGATGCATTGTTCATTAGTGTCGTTGAGCAAGGTCAGCATACCGCACACTTCAGGAGATTCGCGGGAAAGGAAACAATTTATGAATCCGACTGCCGTGCCGATGCGAGTTTGTTGCTTTTTTATTTGCGGTGATAGCTAATTAAATTCTGATAGTTGCAGGGGGATACATTTGGACGTGAGGCGTTTTCTCGGATGACTTTAATGGCAAAGCATTACATCGCGCCGATGCATTAGTTTTTAATGTAACTGAGCATACAACACACTTGGAGACTCGTGGGAATGGAACATCTTGTACTCTGTATGTGAAAGTACTAAAACTTGCGTCGCCATGCAATCTGAGCCTTAGATCGTTGTGAGAGCTGTACAACCACACTGGCAAAACACTACGCCCTGCGGATAAATACGAAACAAATGAATGCTAAAGAAAAGTGGTCGTCTTGCAATTTCATAGCAGTAGACCCTTGTGAAAGCTGTACAGTCACACTGATATATTGGCCACGTGGCGCAGATTCGTAGCGATTCTGAGGTGCTTGTGCGCAAGGGTAATTAATGAAGGAGAGCGTATTACTAATCCCGGCTGTTACGATGTCTAGCTCATATACGGGCCTGGTAACCTATGTGCAGTCAGTCAAAAAACACTATTTATGCGGGTGTCCACGCTCCTGTAAAAAAAAAAAAAAAGCGATTCAGTGATGATCGACCCTCTGGAGGGGATCCGCACCTATGAAGCACAGTCGGCTCATCAGTCATAAAGTAGCAGCTGAAGAGAACTTTTTAATGCTCATTATACGACATTGATAGCGATTAATTTGTGGTCAGCCAGTGACAAACGCATTGCACTAAACAGTGAGACTTCGTCTTAGTACGCAATGCTTATGTGGCGAACAGGAGAGCAAAATGTGAAAACAACGTTTTCATACAAGGCAAGTCATCGATGTAGTGGAAAGTTCTCTTCAGCTCCTACTTTGTGACTAATGAGCCGACTGTGCTTACATAGCTGCGGATCCATCTCCAGAGGGTCATCACTGAATTACATTTTTTTTACAGGAGCGTGGACGCCTGCATAAATAGTGTTTTTTGACTGACTGCACATAGGTTACCAGGCCTTTTATCAATTTTAAATCATCCACGCAGGTGTACGTTATCCTCTTCATTTAGTAAAGAGGGGCAAACATCGACAAAATGCTGCAGCTCAAATAGCTTGAACGTGTATGCGTTTTCTATCCGCAGTGACGGACAAGATGGCTCGAGCGTTGCAGAATGCCGTTTGCCTAAAACCAGCTTCGCCGTAAGGCACCAGTGTCGCGTAATCAAATATGTGCAGTGTATTGCGGCGAAGTATACCAAGGGTGGAAAGCGGCCACTGTCAGAGGATATAGCGTGATATACGTGAGCACCTGCCATCACGTCTCCTGTCGCAGTACAAGCATGGAGACGCCGAACGAGTGTACTGGCAGGCCTTCAGAGCTATTTCGCTCGCGGTTGTAGCGATCTGAGCCCTTGTTTCGCCCACATAGAGTGCCCCGTATATGAGCTAGACATCGTAACAGCCGGGATTAGTAATACGGGCTCCTTCATTAATTACCCTTGCGCACAAGCTACTCAGAATCGCTACGAATCTGTGCCACGTAGCCAATATCAGTGTTACTTTACAACTTTCACAAGGGTCTACTGCTATGAAATTGCATGACGACCACTTTTCTTTAGCATACATTTGTTCCGTATTCATCTGCAGGGCGTAGTGTTTTGCCAGTGTGGCTGTACAGCTCTCACAAGGATCTACGGCTCAGACTGCATGGCGACTCCAGTTTTAGTACTTTCCCATACATAGTACAAAATGTTCCATTCCTGAGAATCTCCAAGTGTGTTGTATGCTCAGTTACATTAAGAACTAATGCATCGGCACGGCAGTTGAATTCATAAACTGTTCCCGTTCCCGCGATTCCCCTGAAGTGTGTGGTATGCTCAACGACACTAATGAACAATGCATCGGCACGACGTAGTTTTTCCATTAAAGTCGTTCAATAAAGCGCCTCACGTCCGAACGTATCCCCCTGCGACTATCAGAATTTATTATGCTACCGCCGCACAAAAAAAAAAAAAAAAGCAACAACCTCGCACCGGCACGGCAGTCGAATTCATAAACTGTTTCCGTTCCCGCGAGTCTCAAAATAAAGTTCATTCATTCATCCTGAAGTGTGCAGTATGCTGACCTTGCTCAACGACACTAATGAACAATGCATCGGCACGATGTAATGCTTTGCCGCTAAAGTCATCCGAGAAGACACCTCACGTCCAAACGTATTCCCCTGCGGCTATAAAAATTTAGTATGCTACCGTCGCAACAAAATAACAATAAACTCGCCTCGGACACGGCTTCTCCATCTTGCCGGCCACGCATTCTGTCTGCCAGCTCGATAGGGACAAACGGAGCTAACTTTCTTCCCCGTAGTACCTAGGCGAAGAGAAATCTCAAGGACCGAAAGTCCCCACATTTTTCTCTCGCAACCACTGCTCCTCGCGCATGCGCAGAAAGAGCGGAGGAGGGAGGAGGAAAGAGAAAAGTAGAAGGCAGGGAGGTTAACCAGAATAACGTCCAGTTGGCTATCCTACACCGGGGGAATGGGAAAGGGAAAAACAAGGATCACAGAGAGAGAGGAGGGAAGGAAAGAAGGAAATTGCGGCGAGTTCGCTGACGCGTGTGATCTTACAGAAATTGCATTAATAGTCACAGATGGTCGCACAAACCCGTCGTCCTTAAGAAACACAAAAGCGCCTTCACCGCTTTATGGGCCGATGGGCGATGGGGGCGGTGTTCCAGCAGCACCTGCACAGAAAGCGGCCGATTGTCCAGTTTTTGGAAAGCTTTGGCAAGTTCTTGTCTCTCTGGGGCATATCTTGGACAGTGGCACAGCAGGTGATCGATGTTCCCTTCGGTGCCACAGACCTCGCATGCTGCGCTGTCAGTCACTCCAATTAATGTAGAGTATGCCTTTGTGAAGGTCACTCCTAACCAAAGGCGGCAGAGAAGCCCAGCTTGACGTCGAGGAAGTCCGAGTGGAGGTCGGAGTTGCAGGGAGGGGTTTAGTCGATGCAGTCGCACAAGTCGTAAGTTTGGCGAGTTCCACTCGGTCACTGTGAGACTGCGTGCCAGGTGTCGAAGCTGCCTTGCAGCGTCAGACCTCGAAAACGGAATTGGAACGCTGTGCTCTTCTTGATGTGCTGTGCGAGCAGCGTTATCGGCGGAATCATTGCCACTGATTTCACAATGGCCAGGTACCCATTGAAAAACGACCTCGTGACCTTTTTGTTGGACATCATGGTCAAGTTTCACGACTTCGTATGTCAATTGGTCATGACATCCGTGTCGGAGAACTGACTGCATGCACTGTAACGCCGGTTTTGAATCACGGAACACAGCCCATTTTCTAGGTCTTTCAGAATCAATTAATTCCAGTGCTCGACGCAGGGCCGTTAGTTCTGCCGCCGTTGAGGTCGTGACATGCGATGTCTTGAACCGTAGTGTCATTCCTCGCGTTGTATAACCACGGCACCAGAAGAACTGCACGACGTAGTCGATCCATCGGTATAGATGTGCACGTGGTTGCTGTACTTTTCATGCAGAAGAAGTAAGCTCAGCTGTTTTAGAGCAGGGGCCGGTAGATCTGTCTTCGTCTGTAGTCCCGGAATCATTATATGTACTTGTGGACGGCTCAAACACCACGGAGGAAACGCTGGCTTTGCCGCAGGTGCGTACCCTGAAGTAAACGACGCACGATGTGAACTGACAATACCGCTAAATGTCGAGCAGGGCCTTGCAGCAGTGAGGCTCGCCAAGTGGTGGGAAGGGGTCCTAGCATAATGCCTGAGATGCATACGCATTGTCTCAACGGTAATGTGCGTCTTGATTGGGTAATCCTGCGCAAGGGCAATGGTTTCAGCCGTTGATGCACTGCGTGGTAAGCCAAGACATATCTTAAGGGCTTGGGCTTGAATACTCTGAATCGTACGCTCTGAATCGCACGAGATTTGAGCGGAGAAATCCAATTATGATGTGCTCGTGGTGCACGCTCGTGTCCTCTCTCTCTCTCTTTTTTCTTAGTTGTACTACTGCTCGGAAATATGTAGAATTTCTCGAGCGGCTGTCTACCCTTCTTGTTTCGAGGCTGTTGCGGCATTGAACGGCAGGCTTGTGCGAACGAATGCACGGGAGACACAACATCGCAGCCCGCTCTCCCGTACATAACACGGCGGCTTTCCCATTTGCTCCCGTGCACGGCGCTGCTCAGCAGAGTTCGTAGTGCCGCGAAGCTCAGGTTGACGACAAACAGTTTTTGTTTAAACCTCCTTGGTTGGGAAGTCCATACGTCCTACTGCTACTATGATGAACCTCGTTTATGTTGTGGACTTCTTTCTTCACACAGACGCAGCTTTAACTGGTTTAGCACAAAAGAGAGCTAGTGAGCCATCTGTGAACATAGTACTACGGGCACTGACGCCGAATACGAAGTAGGGGTTTTCTGGTCACCCCAGGGGTCACAGGGCGCCTTGCCGACCGGTCACTTCTTTGCGGAACGCGTAGGCATTTTGTGTGGACTGTGGTTGAGATGCGTTAGAACACTACGTGCGGGCTTGCAGGAGGATGGTAGATGTTGCTAAGTGCCTAATCTCGGTCACAATTTGAAGAACTTCCATGCCAATGCCGATTACGTTTCAAGATGGCCCCGAATATGTGCTACAGTGAGTACGTTTGTCCTCAAGTCTGACTTCAACTTGTTCGAGCCATCATTGGTTGCCTTAAACACTGAACTCGTGCCGTGAGATACGAGTAAAACTTTGATTTGAGCGAGTTGGTTCATAGCTATTCAGAATGCGCAGCGCGACTGGGACTGGAGACCAACGCAAACCACATCACAAGCGATACCAGCACTGGAGTTTCTAGGAGGGAGAAATGCCGACTTTGACAAGAAGCCGAATAAGTTGCGTACAGCTGTATAACCTTGACTGTAAGATGTATAACATACTTTAGTCCTGCAGACACAAGTCATGTGCAGATACATGAGCAGCCTGTGTCGGACATCGGTAGTGTCCACCTTCTCCCAATAAACGTGACGAATCCTGTGCGCCCTAATAAGATAGTTTTTAGGGACTTCAAAATCGCTGTAGTCATGCTACAAGACTTATATGCTGGCTTGGAACGAGATTCAGCAACAGAACAGGATAACACTGGAGGGGACGCAGCCAGACAGCCAACGTGTGCCAAATACTGTGCAGTGTGCTCAACAATATGGTTGTAATTTTGAGTCTAATAATATTCCTATCTAACTGCCTCCCAATGTGTCCACCAACATTTATGTTCGTGCACTTATTCTGCGGAAAGTCGAGTGATTTTCTCTACGAGCCTTGATAATTTAGAAACAGGTTTATCAATTCGTTCTCTAATCTGTTCGAGGTCATCATCATCATCAGCCTAGTTAAGCCCACTGCAGGGCAAAGGCCTCTCCCATACTTCTCTAACTACCCCGGTCATGTACTAATTGTGGCCATGTTGCCCCTGCAAACGTCTTAATGTCATCCGCCCACCTAACTTTCTGCCGCCCCCTACTACGCTTCCCTTCCCTTGGAATCCAGTCCGTAACCCTTAATGACCATCGGTTATCTTCCCTCCTCATTACATGTCCGGCCCATGCCCATTTCTTTTTCTTGATTTCAACTAAGATGTCATTTACCCGCGTTTGTTCCCTCACCCAATCTGCTCTTTTCTTATCCCTTAACGTTACACCTATCATTCTTCTTTCCATAGCTCGTTGCGTCGACCTCAATTTAAGTAGAACCCTTTTCGTAAGCCTCCAGGTTTCTGCCCCGTACATGAGTACTGGTAAGACGCAGCTGGTATATACTTTTCTCTTGAGGGATAATGGCAACCTGCTGTTCATGATCTGAGAATGCCTGCCAAACGCACCCCAGCCCATTCTTATTCTTCTGATTATTTCCGTCTCATGATCCGGATCCGCCGTCACTACCTGTCCTAAGTAGATGTATTCCCTTACCACTTCCAGTGCCTCGCTACCTATCGTAAACTGCTGTTCTCTTTCGTGACTGCTAAACATTACTTTAGTTTTCTGCAGATTAATTTTTAGACCCACCCTTCTGGTTTGCCTCTCCAGGTCAGTGAGCATGCATTGCAATTGGTCCCCTGAGTTACTAAGCAAGGCAATATCATCAGCGAATCATAAGTTACTAAGGTATTCTCCATTAACTTTTATCCCCAATTCTTCCCAATCCAGGTACACGCTGTGAGTAGTATTGGAGAGATTGTGTCTCCCTGCCTGACGCCTTTCTTTATTGGGATTTTGTTGCTTTCTTTGTGGAGGACTACGGTGGCTGTGGAACCGCTATAGATATCTTCCAGTATATTTACATATGGCTGATCTACACCCTGATTCCTTAGTGCCTTCATGACTGCTGAGATTTCGACTGAATCAAATGCTTTTTCGTAATCAATGAAGGCTATATATAAGGCTTGGTTATATTCCGCACATTTCTCTATCACCTGACTGATAGTGTGAATATGGTCTATTGTTGAGTAGCCTTTACGGAATCCTGCCTGGTCCTTTGGTTGACAGAAGTCTAAGGTATTCCTGATTCTATTTGCGATTACCTTAGTAAATACTTTGTAGGCAACGGACAGTAAGCTGATCGGTCTATAATTTTTCAAGTCTTTGGCGTCCCCTTTCTCATGGATTAGGATTATGTTAGCGTTCTTCCAAGGTTCGAGGTAAGCAGTCGCTATCAAGAAACACTCAATGCAGAAAGTTTCACTGGGAGACAAGGCCGCATGCTGATAACTCTATCGGCATGCGGAACGAAGCACATCCGCTCCAACCTCTCCGGATAGCGACGGCTTTGTGTGCTCGCGTGTGCAACGAAAATTTCAGACGCCGCAAAGTTAGGCGAAAAAGAATAGATATACGCACGTTCTTTTTGCAACCTTCCCCCCGGAGAGCGCAGGTACTTACGAAGCTCTCTTCTATTCATTTTCCGGGGGAATATTGTAAGCGCCAAACATCTGCCATGCATGCTTCTTTGTGTCAAGTGAGCCTTCTTTCTACCATTATTTTTTCCTTTTGCTTCCACGGGTTCCTGTCGTCATCTTCAATCGGCTTCCTTTACTCGAAATATTGTTGCCTCTCCCCGTCCTTGTTTTCCTCTTGTTTTATTGTGTTTTCATGTATCACCAACATTGGTCGTTGCTCGACGTTTTTTTTCCCTATACTTCGTGCTTTCAGTTCTAGTACTTCTTTTTTCTTTGACCCAGACTTGTGGTTGCAGCGCTTACTGGATTGATGACTATGGCTGCTGCATAGGCGGTTGGCTGCTGCCGAGCAGCTGGCTTCCTGCGACCTCCACCTCTTGTTCTCTTCAGCCGTTCGCACCTTCCAGGCTCCTTAGGCAACCGCCCAGCCCCGGGGACACTAAAGTGAGCTGTAACCTTTAGCGGAGGAGGAAGAGAATGACGAGGAAGTGGAAGGGAGGAGAGCGCCTTTCCCTCCGGCTTCTTTTACGACGCTGCGACGACAAGGAGCTGCAACCGCCGCTGCCACAAGCAAGAGGTGAGGACGTCGCCCAGCGCTAAGCTTTCTCCTGACTTCACCGCAAACTGTGCAGTGCGGCCAAAGCTACTGGTGGCGTAAGCCGATCGAGAAAGCCAAATTCGCCGTCCCAATATTTCCCCGCTTGTTCCGACATACCAACTTATGTCAGCAAAAGTACCATTAGAAGCTTCTTTGAAATTTATTCGTAAGGCCTGTAGAATTTGCGAAGATAATGTCTTCGTTTGCATGGCAATCTGCAGCAGTGGCGTAGACAGGGGGTTGCACACCAACCACGTAGAACCCTCTCGCCCCCCCCCCCCCCCGCCTCAAAGGTTCTTTCTTAATATGCTGCCTAGACAGCCACCTCTCCCCCTTCACCCCTTCTGAAATAAATCTGGCTAGGCAACTGATTTGTAGACTGTAGGCAGTGCACAGCCAACGTCTGTAATTACGACTTATAGTTTCTGATCATCTGAGGTATATGCATGGTTGAAAAATATAAACAAATAAAAAAATTACCGAGAGAAAGTGTGTACGTAAGTTCGCTGACTAAGTCACCCCCAATAAGTACAGGGAAATTGCAATCGCTGGAGGCGTTGTTGCGAAGCCACCAGCGAATCACATATTATTTTTAGCTTCAGGCGTTTTCCCAATTTCATGAAATGCTGGCTGACCTGCAGTGAAGATGGGCTATAGTGGGTGCATTTCTGCAAATATATGACGAGGCCCATTAGGCACCTTCTTAACTACAATGATTCCTTCAAGGTTCTTTCTATTTCGTTACTTTGCCTGTAAATAAACAGCAATCACGTCACATATCAAAACCATTGGTGGTTCACATACTTAATTAGTACGTAACTCGTCCAGAAACGACTTACAAACTCAAAGCTCTGTACGGGGTAATGAGCTATATCGCGTCTTTGGCGAGTATATGAACTGAAATATGTTGGTACAAATTTATAAATGTGTTCTATACTCCAGAAACTCTATTGACATCCTACAACAATTAAAAAAAAAGTAATTTTTCTTTGTAAAGGGCTAGTTAATCAAGTTTCAAGTCAACATAGCTTCTTGCGAGTTACTACCGTTCATTATTAGCGGGCTAATCGACAGTGACATTGCTAGCGATCGTGATTGGCCAGCAACCTCAAACCTTCATGAGATGAGCGTGAGTTCAGGAATTATGCTGCTGATTCACCGACATTAGCTGTGGTTTTGGTCGCATTGCACGGATTTAGTTCTTACAGCCTAGGTGTGATCTTTCGAGCTGGTGGGCTGGAAAGGCGTGAAAAATAGAATAAAGCAACATCGTATGAAAACCAGAAATAAGGAGAAGAAGAAGAAATGAAACACTCTAGCTGCTACTTCACGACAGCGGCGACAACGTCTCTTAAGTGGAACGTTGACAGCCGCCGCTGATACGAAACGTGTCCTCGGGCTGATCACTGGGAGTGAAAAAGAAAACCGTGCGCGGATTACAAAAAAGAAAAAAAAAAGAGAAAGAAAAGGTAACAGGAAGAAAAACAAAGAAAAGATAAAGTGCAAGAAAGAGAGAAAGAAAGAGAGAAAGAAAGAAAGCAGTAAACGGCGAATAAAGTTGCTTTCTTTAAGAAATAATAACGACAAACGAGGTCAACAACATGGGCAAACAATGTGACGAAGGTTGATTTCCCTGAAGATATTCGCCGTTTGTGGTGCAATGTTTTGATTCGCGGGCAGAAACAACCTAATTTTTACACTCGGATAAGCATTGGTAAGTGGGTTTCTAGAACAGTAAATTATTTCAATGCTAGGAGCTCCACGTACTTCCAGCTTGAATGTACAAGTTTGTCTGAGAAATGATAAAGTGAATATGCTTGAACTTGAACTAGTGTTATTTTTCATTTATATTTAGGACACGTTGTTAATTTATAATTTATCCCTGGCGTCCATCGCAAATATTTCAGCGGCTGAGGCTGTTTTTAGTAAATACGTCGGTGGCCGCACTTTAATTGCGGTGAAACGGAGGAAAGCACTTGTCCTTATATTTCGAGGCATGTTCATAAACCCCAGTTAAGCAGTTTTCTTCGTGTATTTATTCCCCTAACTGCCACCATAGCGGCTTATGTGCAACTTCCACCCTTTTGAGTTAGTGGCAGCTTAAACTATTTTTGAAATTCAATTTTAACTGAAATGAGTCCTTTTTCAGCCAACTTAGCGGAGGAAGAGAACAATGTGAAAGACACGCTGCGTTTGACGCTTAGTGCAGCGATGGAGCCTGAGTGCTATTTAGAGAGATGCAGCAACATTCGCAGTGTCAATTACTCTTTGCAACGAAGCATTTTGCAAACGCCGGTATTATTGCCTGCCCCTCAATTAGGCGATCTTGTGTGGTTAACGATCCAAAGCACCACAGTAGGTTATGAGGGACGCCGTAGTGGAGACCTCTAGAATAATTTTGACCATCTGGGTTTCCTAAAGCTACACCAAAAGCAGGGTAAACAAGTGCTTTCCATCCCACCCCTTTCAGAATGCGGCCGCCGGAGCTAGGAATCGAACCCGCTACCTCGTTGTCAGTAGCCGAAAGCCATAGCAGCTTAGCTGGTAAGTACCGCCTGTCTTCAATGCAGTTATTGGCGGCTTGTACTCCGTGCACTAATTAGAAAAGAGACACTGTGTTTGTGAGGTAACAGCCTAAATAATGAAACATGAACGTACTTGTTAGACATACATTATGGGTTGTCAAAGCGTAGAGTAACGTTCGTATGGTTATTGCTACTGGCACTATAGCCTTTTAAATAAATAATAGAAAAATTGGGAAGGGAGGTAAGTGATACTGATGTAAGCGCTATTCTACAAATGTTTTTGCGGCCACGGTTACTAATAGGCATTGTTTATCAGGCGGATCAAATGCTGTTGTCTTGGTGCGCGGCCGTGTGGTCATAAGAGCTTGACACAGCGGCAGCACTGCCGACAGCATGATAGAAAAAAAAATAAACAAAGAAAAGAAGTTACAGTGATCAGTATCATAGCCACCGAACGTCACTTTGTAGGAAGCGATAGAGCCTGATTAAAACAAACAAATTAAGTCATCATTTTCAGCTATGAAACAATACAATAAGCGAGGACGAGGATAAAATAAAGCCTTCTGCCTCTTAACCCTGACTGTTTGGGTGACGTCAAAGGGTCACCGGATGCGGACCGGACTGGCTGAAATCTATGGTCCGCTGGCGTGCCAGGCAGTCGTCTGCGGCGGTGCGCGGTGCGGCGTGGGCTTTCCTGAAGCTCTTCCGCGGTAAGGCCGTTCGGTGCAGCTTTCTTCGTGCCAGAAAGGGAGATTACCATTGGCACCTCCAGATCCCATGGAGTAATCCTCTTCTAAAATGTATGAATCCAGAGGACATTTGTTTAGCTGGCGAGCATCAATCTTTCAAAGGCATCTGGTTTCTCAGTGAAGCTTGATATATTCTGTTCTCTCCTTGGGGCGCAGCTTAGGCTTATGGCTAGCGCGGCTTCCAAATCTCCTCGGCCTATTCTTACTTTCACTCCTCGCTCAGTCTCCCACAAACTCACTTGTGTTCTTCACCTACTTATTTTTTCTTCTTTCAAGACGATGGTTTCCGACCCGCAAGATGGCTCCTTTAGATACGGGCAAATGTGCGCGTACTTTGAAAAAATGAATATTCAGTGAATTCATGTTACTTTCTGTCCTCGTAACTCCGGGAAACACTCTAAATATGGTATCATGCAACTCTATGTAATGCACAACGAAACTTCGGACACAGTCCATGTAGATACGATGTTAAGAATCGATGTGACATAAGCTCAAGTACAAAAAAAAAATTCGTAAGGACTTGCTTTAAGTAACAGACAAGGTTGTGATGGGGACGTTCTCTGATGTGTGTGATGCGCAGGTACCAAACAATCTGGATAAAATGAGGCGCACACAATGGCCGATCGCAGCTGAATGTCAGCGTGAGAGTGCCGAAAATGCACTGTTCACCATGAGTGCATTGAGACTAATTAAAGCTAGAGATAAATACAGGATCGACACCTTTGTCGCTCATAATTCTGCATTATACGAAGAACTAAAACGTGAACGGTGTGGTAGTTGACAGCGCTAAGCACGCTAAGTTGAACTAAGCAAGTTGAGTGAAAAAAAAAACACGTAAATAAAATACGTAGTTTCTGGGCAAAAGCCGGAACCTATAGAAGCCTCCAATTCGTGAGCACTCGGCCCGGTTAAGCCAGATCAGATCCCGCTGGCGAAACCTCGTGGAGAGCATGGAGGTTCACCTTAGTACTTGTGTGTTAAGTGTGTGGCACGCTTTACAGAAAAGAATGAGAGAGCGAGCAGGGCGTTCAACAAAAGACGAGGCATGATTGACACTATTGCGCAGGAGAAACTTAACCAATAGTAACAATTAAAATATGCACTGGTAGACTAAAATAGAGGAAACTAAGAACAACAGAAAAGTGGCCAACAAATTTTTTCAGGAGAGATTTTTAAACGACAATTTATGCCCAGTCAGCGGTATACCTAAGCCCACTATATGAATTGCCCCAACTATCATCACTTTCAGAAGATCCCGACGCCTTATATTCAGTGGAAGTAGCGGCACTTTGACTTGAATAGGCTATATAAAATGTGTTGTTCCAATGTAGTGGACGAAAGAACAACAAATATAATAATGCGAAACATTCTTGGCGAGTTCTAACCAATTTGATGTAATGATTATCCGGCAGGTATCTGGCCGTTTTCGTGGCCTGATACCGAAGATAGCGCAGCCTAAAAATGTGGGCCGATGTGCCACTGGGTATGAGCGACTGGATATGTGCTACTCGGCATGTGTCAGTGGGTATCTGTCACTGGGTATGTGCCACTCTTCAATGAATCTCTTTGACGCCAGTTTGGGCATGTGCCGCTTGGGCCACTGGGTATGCGTCACTCGGTATGTGCCCCTGGGGCCACTGGGTATGTGCTGCTCTTTAATGAACCTCATTGATGCGAACTTCGGTATATGTGCTACTGGGGCCAGTGGGTGACCCAGATGCTAGATATGCGCCACTAGTTAATTGCGACCGGCTATGTGCCATTGGGTATGTGCGACTGGGTATTTGTTACTCGGCATGTGTCGGTGGGTATGTTCCACTCTTCAATGAAACTCTTTGACGCCAGTATGGTCATGTGCCACTAGGGCCACTGGGTATGCGTCACTCGGTATGTGCCCCTAGGGCCACTGGCTATGTGCTGCTCTTTAGTGAACCTCATTGATGCGAACTGCGGTATATGTGCTACTGGGGCCAGTGGGTGACCCAGATGCTAGATATGTGCCACTAGTTAATTGCGACCGGCTATGTGCCATTGGGTATGTGCGACTGGGTATTTGTTACTCGGCATGTGTCGGTGGGTATGTTCCACTCTTCCATTAAACTCTTTGACGCCAGTTTGGTCATGTGCCACTAGGGCCACTGGCTATGTGCTGCTCTTTAGTGAACCTCATTGATGCGAACTTCGGTATATGTGCTACTGGGGCCAGTGGGTGACCCAGATGCTAGATATGTGCCACTAGTTAATTGCGACCGGCTATGTGCCATTGAGTATGTGCGACTGGGTATTTGTTACTCGGCATGTGTCGGTGGGTATGTTCCACTCTTCAATGAAACTCTCTGACGCCAGTTTGGTCATGTGCCACTAGGGCCACTGGGTATGCGTCCCTCGGTATGTGCCCCTGGGGCTACTGGCTATGTGCTGCTCTTTAATGAACCTCATTGATGCCAACTTCGGTATATGTGCTACTGGGGCCAGTGGGTGACCCAGATGCTAGATATGTGCCACTAGTTAATTGCGACCGGCTATGTGCCATTGGGTATGTGCGACTGGGTATTTGTTACTCGGCATGTGTCAGTGGGTATGTGCCACTGCGTATCTGCAACTGGGTATGTGCCACTCTTCCACTAATCTCTTTGACGCTAGTTTGGGCATGTGCCACTGGGTCCGCTGGGTATGTGCTGCTCTTTAAGTATTATAAGACATCAGTCCTTCTTTCCAGCACAATTTACGCCTGCTAAACTATTATCAGTCCCATTGTGGTGTCTGCACCAGCCGCAAGGCCAGTTACCAATTCCAGGCATCAGAAACAAAGCTGGAGGGCTGTTGCAATCTTCGAAACAAGCAACTTTGGAATACATTCACAATGTGCACAGATTCCAGCGACATGTCTACACAGATGGTTCGGCAAAACTCAACAGCTCTGTTGCTGCAGTCATCATCCCGGCAAAATCTGAAGAAACCAAATTAAAAGCTTCATGTGTGACCATACTGACGGGTGCAGAACTCGCGGCACTCCGTGCTGCACTTAATTTCGTTAAGCAGGAACCACCGCAACAATGAACACTCTTTAGTGACTACAAGGCATCCCTTCAATGCATACAAAGCCCATTGCGCCATGGACACAATGAACAACTGGCCTCAGAAATTCGACACATATATAACCACAGCCATCAGAAGGGACACAACATAATCTTTCAATGGCTTCCAGGATATTGTAACATCAGCGGGAATGACCACGCCGACGAAGCTGCCCGATCTGCGCATGAAAGTGGTCAACAAGTCTTCATTCCGCTTTCGCGAACAAAAGCTGTGCCTGGGCTGCGATTGATGTCCCGTGATTGTACTTTGCCCATGTGGGACTCGAACGTTTTCACCATGTGTCGTTTGCCTTCGTTGTCTTCGGACGTACGGATGCACCTCCCGCCTGGGTTACCCCGACGCGAACAGACCATGCGTTACCGTCTGTGGCTAGGCGTTGCCTATACGAACTCATATGTTTTCCCTATTGGAATGGCCAACAGCCGCACGTGTGACACATGACACAGCGATGAGACGCTTGCACATATTATTTGTGCCTGCTCGTGATATAGCGCCCAGAGACAAGTGATGTGCAGAGTACTGGACCAGTTGGACAATCGTCCACTATCGGAATTCAAAGCTTTAGGTCAGTGCTCCGAAAGAACATCCGCGTTGAATGCCTTACTCGCATTATTAAGGTTCCTGCGGTTTACGGGGCTTCACGATAGACTTTAAAAACGCCGCCCCCTACCGCTCTTTAGTTTACGCGCTTTGTTCGCACTCGTCTCTCTTTCTCTTTCTATCCCCATCAATCCTTCCCCCGTGCAAGGTAGCCAACCGGAACTACTTCTGGTTAACCTCCCCGCCATTCTCTGTATTCTTTTCTCTCTCTTAATGAACCTCAGTGATTCCAACTTCGGTATATATGCCACTGGGGCCAATGGGTGACCCAGATGCTAGATATGTGCCACTAGATAAGTGCCATTGGCTATGTGCAATTGGGTATGTGTCACTAGGTATATGCCACTGGGTATGTGCCGCGTTTCAATGAACCTCTTTGACGTAACTTGCGTCACAGGGAACAACAACAACAACAACAACAACAACAACAACAACAACAACAACAACAACAACAACCAGCACCCACGTGATAACATATAGGTAATTCTTCGCATTACGTATATTCTGCATAAACGTTTTGTTTATGGTGAAGATAGTCACTACCCGGTGTCAGGGGAACTGCGGAGTACGATTCACAGAAATAACATAAAAGTTTATATATAATCAAGGAACAAGGTACGCATATTAGGAACAACTTATCCAACATATTTTGACAGGATAAAGTAGGGAAAACTAGATTCTCCGTTTGCCTTAGGGTATCAGTAGCCGGGCTTAACCTTGTCTCACCCATAAAAATTCCGCAGAACCCATCTCACGATGACTGTCGACGGTAATGCGTTTATCATTGAATTAATACAGCAGCACAACGTATTGCCACAGTCGAAACGAGTTTATGTATGAGGCGTGTACTGCAGCGGGACGCCTCTTTAGTGCTTTCCTAAGAACACTGGGCACCATCTAGCGGCGTAACCATGAACCCTGCGAATGATGTCCTTTTTTCTCTTCTGCAAGAGCAATTGTGTGAAGACCAGTGTGTTACTCAATAAATGAAAGCGTCCATGTTTTTCTATGCTAACTCCTTGTTTGCTCAGTGTTTGCTCACATTGTACTTTTTTGATGACCATATGCCCACTCCTGTAATAATCCCAATCGGGATTGACAGTATTGTGAAATAAATAAATAAATAAATAAATAAATAAATAAATAAATAAATAAATAAATACGCCTAAAGAGGCCTACAAACGTCATAAAGGTACGTTAAAGACTTTCTAAAGAGGTGCCACTACGTGAAAACGCCGAGAAACGCTTCGCGTGGCTGTCGAGCTTCTCTCTCACGTTCCTTACTAAACACGCTGCACCATCGCGCGGCGCTGCTGAGAATTCCGCGCGTGGCTTCCCAGACTAGAAGCATGGCACACCGCTGCGGGCTAATGCCGAGTCTTGTTCCGTCGCTTACCGCACACACAGTGGCCCAAGTTGATGAGAGGTTCATTGAAGAGCGCCATATACCCAGTGCATTCGTGGCGCAGCCTGCAGCGCGTCGCTTAGCTCTCCTTGAAGAGCCCGTGATAGGTGGGTCAGATTTCGCCCAGCATGGGAGAAATTTAAAGGATCTTTTTTTGGTCATTGTAGAGCGGCATGCACCTACCTCGGGCAAGAGAATATAAATACCCAGGGACACAAGTTGGCATCAAAGTGGTTCGTTGAAGACCAGTGCAGACCGACCTGCACATACCCAGTGCCCGAAGTCCCTGTCGAAAATTTCATTGAACAGCCGTATGTATCCAGTCCCGCATACGCAGTGACACATGTCGGCGTGGATGAGGTTCCTAGAAGAACTGCACATATGTACACATTGCCACATACTCAGTGACTCAAGTTGGTCCGACGGTAAATTTCGAACTCTGTTGCCAGCAGGACACGAAGCACACAGGAGCACGAAGCTGTAACCATTCGACCATGGACTATACAGTGACCCAGGTTTAGGGGGAAACGATTAGATACAAACATACATAGATACGTAGATAGACAGGCCCCGGAAAGTGCGTGAAGTACCCCAGGAATGCTGAGGCATTAAAACTTTTTATCGCGATTAACATATTTAGGGTGCTTCACATGAGGTACCCTGATAATGCTTACGCATTAAAATTTTATCATGCGATTAACACCCTTAGGGTACCTTACGCAAAGTCCGTGAAGTACCCTAAAGATGCTAACTTATTAAAATTTTATAGTGCGATTAACATTCTTAGAGTACGTCACGCACTTTCCGGTGGCTGACTGTATGTCTACGTATATGTATATGTCTAACCATTTTCCCGCAAACCTGGGCCGCGTATAGCCTATAGTCGAACGGGTAGCGCATCGGGCTGCTCTGCTGAGGGAACACGGCCTAAAGCTAACCGTAGAACAAACTTGGGTAGCTGGGTACGCGGCACTGTGTACATCGGTGCCACTCTTCAACGAATTGACGCTGAAATGTACTACAGCGGATGCGGCACTAGGAATGTGTCACTGGGTATGTACGGCTCATCAATTAACCTCTTTGAGACCGACTTGAAGCATTGCGTATGCGTCACTCAATCTGTGCTAGTCTTCAATGAACCTCTCTGGTATCAACTTGGATCATTGGGTATGTGCCAGTAGGTGGGTGCCGCTCTTCAATAAACTTTTTTGCCGTTAACTTGGATGACTAGGTATCTGCCGCTCTACAATCACAAAACAATTCCGCTATGGTCGGCGGAATCCAAATCATGCCACGCGCGACCTTCACGGCGGCGCCGCTAGATGGCATAGCATGTCCAGTGGGAAACGTGGGAGCGGACCTCCGGATGCACAAATGTTTAGGCGTTGCCAATACGGTGTACCGCTACACTGCTTCAATGCTAATTGCATTAAAGTCGACATTTATCGTGCGATGGGCTCTAGTTACAAATGCTCGTACGCTCGTGCAAAGGTTCAAGCAGAAATAGTTAGCATTTTGCTTGTAGCAGCAACACTAAATGTCAGTTCACTGCTGAACTGAACGTTTTAAATGCACCGACATCACACTGGAAAACATTTACGGTTCTCCCATCGGAACTTACAGGAAATTCGTCCATCGTGCCTGCCTTCGAGTACATTTATAGAACTACTACGCATGAAACGCTTAGCATCAAGCAAACGACCAACGTCGTACACTATTGTTGCATTGGCGGCCTTAACGGCAGTTACTCAACCAAAATTAACGCCACCCGTAGTTACACGTACATTACTATTCACGGTGCACGAGACATGCCGCTAGCTTCAACTTTCACTACAATTCCAATATACCGCTGTATAATATTACAAACATTTAATAATTCGCGTTCAGAATTAAGGATAGTTTTGACAAGAGATGGCTACGGCGTGAATAGCCAAAAGATAACACGGCTCGTAGGCACAGACAGCCTGACGACCCGCCAGACGTTTAGCCATCTTTTCTATCGAAGCTATCGACACGGCTGGTGTCTCTGCGCTGAACGTTGAATCAGCAGACGTAGCGCCATGCCGCCACTGCTGATTGTCGAGCAAAGAATTTGTTGGGCAGGTTCTTTAAACTGTCACACATAACTCACTCAACCTGGGTATTGTTACCGGTAGCACATGCTCATACTGTAGAGCTTCAGCCGCATTTCTTCCCTTCTGCACGGCCTTTTGCCGACGGCAAGTGTGCAGTCAGGCCTTGCGTCATATCGGCGTAGAGACGTACGTTCCGAGCAGGTCAGCATAGAGTGGACACATTATCTTCCGAAATGGTTGTCATGGTCTCTACAGTCGTGCCAGGCCAGTCCACACGCTTTTAAAGGACACGCGAAGGACCCATTCCGCGCTCTGTTGATGCGCCATCCGCCATCTTGACCGTTTGGGAAAGGTCGGTTACTCTAAACCGAGCTCGTCAGGCTCATAGTAAATTCCAAATACAGCGCAAAACTACACATACGCATAAAAAAAGACACAAAAGACGCGGACAAGCGCTGCTACCAACTGTTTATTACATTCGCTGCATATAGAGTTCACAATGTTAGACCGACTAGCCGGACAGACGGTCCTTCGTCAGGCTCAGTTTGCAGTCAACCGCGGTTAGTGGCCTAAACGGCGTTTCGCCTGCTGAATAATTTCGCTAACCGCGGTTGTATTGCGCGCGGTTAGGACCACGCGAGTAACAAGTCGATCAATAAATGTCGAGAACAGCGCCCAATTATCCCCAGATTTCACAATTTTCTTATGCGGCTTCAAAGTGCCTACGGCATTGAAAGTTCTGTAGGTTGCTTCTGTACACTTTATTAAAACGAATAGTTTTATTTGCCTATTTAGCCCGTTTTTGGTATTGGCGGTCGTGATCAGACTTATTCGTGACGTAAATATTTCAACTTTAACAAACATACGTCTTCAAGTGCACAATTCCGTTAATAAAGCGAATAGCCTTTTAGAAATGTTCGGCAACTTTCTTACGTTGACTATTATCGTCGACGGTTGCAGCACAATTTCTTTCTAGCAAGTTTTATTTTGATACGCCAGATATATATATATTTAAAACCACGCGCAGTTATACGCAATATAACGGAAATTTAGTGAATTCATTAGTGTTGACATGCTCAAGATCCGATCAAAATTTCATAATGCTTAGCTCTGATAGTTCCCCGATAAGTTTTCGCCGATGCCTGAAGGGGACCTTTTCGAATAAATTCAGTTGCAATAAAAGCTTTGTTTAATAAGGGTAAAATAAATAACTGTTTAATTTACGCATTTATCTTTTTGAGAAGTACCTGTTTTTATCAGCAAAGCATCACATCTAGTGGAAAGTAATGCTTGCGCAATATCACGGTTAATAAAAATATCATGCATGGCATACAATGTCTTGAGCCCACACTGTGTAGGTCACAATAATAGAATAAATTTGTCACGGGGTTTAACGGGGTCCTATAGGAATGCATGGCTGGAAGGGATGCGTTACTACAGAGCTCCGAATTTATTTAGACCATCTGTTTGTTATTCTAGTGAACCGCAGAATGCAAGTATCGTAGCATTTTTTTTCTTTCCGTGCCAATCATGATGCTGCCACAGCGGCCTGGAATTGAAACCGCGAACTCGCCCTATAAGCAGCAGAACGCCAGTCATCAAGTCACACCCGGCCAGCACAGAAAGAAAAACAGAACGAAAAATATGAGCTCCTTATGTTCATCGCACTCTTCAAATTTCGTTCTTGAGTGAAAATGCGTAGACTGTAGAAAATATTGCGCTAAAAAAATCACCGGCGATGAGGCGCTAAACGCGTGATAAAAGCGTTAGCATTCCCAGATCCAAGATTTAAACCCCGTTTGCCACATTGCAAAGTGTTGTTCCGAAGTTTACTCGACGCACGTCCAGCCAGCTGACCACCATCACTTGCACTATGCGCATATCCATACATATGAAAATGCACATTGCCTGCCAATAACTGCGACGTATAATACGCGCTGGCGTTGACTAGAACGCATAGCTCTGCCAAACGAGATTTCGCGCTCAAGAACACCGCCACCCGGCGCTGCAGGCACTCTGCTGTGCCTCTCTTTGCCGGGACGCTCAGTTTTTTCTCGCGTCCCCTGCAATTACCATTACCACGCTAACTGTAAAAACAGCGCCGGCTCGGGTCCGTACGGCATCGGGAGAAGTTTGTCGTCTCCGTCACGTTGCATGACGTGCAAACAACTCGAGGTGTCGCCGTTTCTTGATCGTGTATGAAGTTGCACGCCTCTAGTTTCGTCGTTGCGACTAATTTCATTATTACGTTAACGGCTTAATCGCTGCAATAAGACGAAGCGATTTGTTGGAGCATCAGTCGGGTGTGATACTGATCCGTTAATGAATGCGTTAAGACGTGAACTAGAGCCGTCGAAACTGACTTCTCTTCTTGTAACGCGGGGTTCAACTAGCATAGAAAATGGCCTAAAGTGTTTTTTCGTCCATAATGCGGGCACAAGAAAAAAAAAAGAAGGAAGAAAGTAAACAGATGAACGGGCACCTTGATACGTCAATATCAGTTAAGAAAAGCGTGAAACTGCCAATAGGAGGGTCGATATATTATTTAAAATGAATAGACATTCAGGGCTATCTTCGCAATTCTTACGTATACGGGTATGCCACCCAAAATTTCGTATCGATGCAGGAACTGTCTCGTTATCAAGTTTTATCAAGCGGAGTCCTGAGTGTTGAGCACCCGAAGAACGGCCGGTGATGAAACTATCTTATGTAAGGCCATTATTGTGAATACGGACCCATAACTGCAAATAATAAGTGGATTTACTGTAAGCGGTATACTGGGGCGCTATAACGTAAAGCTATCCAAACTTTTCTATTCCAATTCTGCAATAAGCCCTCCGCGATTGGTCAAAAACTTTTTTGGACCAGCCCCACTTCTCCTGTCTGCAGTGTCAAGCGACGTCACGAAAACCGCAATAGCTCCCCATCTGATATAACATGCACAGACTGGTTATGCATGATTGGACCGAACAAAAGAAAAACTATTATTTTTGATTCGACGCCTTTTCGCCGTTAGAACTCGGCTATTGGTCAAAAGCTTTAGGGCTGCACCGTTTCACCTGCCTGTCACGCGACGTCACAAAACCGCGAACACTCACCGCGTCAAAGTGACGTGTACGTGTTAAAGGTGCGTCAATATGCCGAACAAAATTGAACTTTTTTTCTGAATAGCCGCAGGCTGCCCTGTTCCGAAAGGAGTAAAAGATGGCTGCCGTTGATCGCTCAGGCACTGGCTGCTCGCACCTGCCGGAGAGCGTGGGTTTATTTGCGTATTATGAAACTTTTTGCGTGGCCGTGTAACGTTTTCGAACACTTTTGGCACGTTTACGACCTTGCTCTGCCAACTCTTCTTTGCTGAGGATCCGTTTTAGCAGCATTCTTAACGTTCCGTTGCATGCTGCCGCGATTTTTGACCAGCCACAGCAAGCTAAATAAGTGAAACCAGACTAATTGCAGACGCCGGCAACACCTTCTTCATATGGTTATCAATTTTCAGTGCACTGGCTCGGCCCCATCGAATTCTTCTCCACTTGAGTGTGCTCCTCGCCATTTGTCAGCCAATCAGATAAGTCAAGCAGCTCTGTGTAGGCAATGTTATTCATTTTTAAAGCAAACAAAAGTGACCACCTATAAATGAGGAGAGCGTTTGATTGGTCTCTTCAGACAACCCTGCGGGTCACCGCCCGATGCTTGCGTCTGCGGTTACGCAAATTTGACGTCAGCAGATTTGAATAAAAACATATTGGCATAGTTTTACGTTATAGGGGCCTTGGATAAGTTACATAATTTAACTCAAAACGAAATTTGTGTGATTGATGAATGGTTTTTATCTTCTCTTTCTCGGTGCAGCTGCGCTATTACAGACACAATTAACTTCCTAAATTCACTGTGTAAGTGTAGTTATCCAGGAACGTATCTACAGCTAACACTGTAGGATTTCTAGTTTATGACGTCTTACGGCGATGTTACCTGTAGTAGGCCTAGTTGAAATGCAACTTCTCGTTAGAAAAAAAAAAACAAAACAAGCGTGTTCCAAAACTAGAGAAATATGTCCTGGAAATATAGTCCGCAATAATTATTATACGGCGGCGCTGTGCCCTGTGTAAGTTTAGAAGCACGTCTCGTGGAACATGGCATCGAAAAGTATACAAACATATTTCTGTGCACCTGAGCTCACGGCCCGCCTTCCTCTGTTGCCCCGCTGTGCTCCTATTGATTCCTGACACGGCGCTGATCGATTGTGATTTTCTTTGGACCGAATAGGGGAAAGCCCCTTCTGGTGCTGCTGGCCGCATCTACCGTGCAAGCAGCGAAGAATCGATTGCACAGGCCTGATTATGAAGCTTCAGTGGGACTCTGAGGCAGGCCATTTCGGCGAGCAGTGCGAAATTTTGCCTGACCATAGCTGTCGGAACCCACCGCTGGCAGGTGCGACACTCTAGATCAATGTAATTGCGAAACTGGATCGAGAAGCAGCAGCGATTTTTTATTTGCCTTGATGACGTTACAATCCGTACATCTCCTTTCCTCTGTGAAATGATAGTCTTATTTGTGAAGGCTGCGATACTCCCGTAGTGTACGCGTAGTTCGGTGCACTGTAAAAGGGCACACGCCAACGTGTGGCTATTACAGCTGGAAGTGGAGGATAAAGTTATGTCAGTGCACAGCACATACTTGCAGAAAAGTGCCAGAGTTACCAATCAAATGTCGTCTGCTCCAAAGTCAAGGACTTCCACAATTGCCAAAAGAAAAAGAAAATCACTCGTGCTCTACGCTCATGTATTCCCTTCAGTTTACAGTCGGGGACAAAATTTTGTGGTGAGGATGCACAAATAAAACGCACGTTTTTTTTTTTTTAAATTTAAGCTTGCACAGCTGCAGAGTCTGACTGATGCACTACGATTCTCTAGCGAAGAAATTGAGTTGGCGCGTCTCAGTTGTGAGTTGCATACATAGGCACGACAAAATTCAGCGTTTTTTTCGTGGGCGTGGTCGACGAACTTTGGTCCCCGACTGCACGTGCTGCACGATGCTTTACTTCGACAGCAGTAACAAGTTCGAAACAATATTTGCTGCATCCGTCCGACGTATGCCCATTACGCGGTCGCCGTCATTCTGGAATCGTTGTGAGGCCGCCCCCTCATCGTCGACTTCTCGGTCTCGGTCGCCGCATGGCAACCAAAATTTATACTTTTCCCACAACCATCACGGGGGACCAAACTCGCATCTCTGCAACCATGTGCGACGGGGAGCTGGACGCGCTAACTACTTTAGGCTATCGCTGCTAGAGCTGGGCAGTTTTGCGAAAGGTTTTGTGCCGCACGCAAGTTCTGAGAATGGTGGCGTCTGTGCACGTACCTCAAAAGCCACAACCGGTGATGTTGCAGCTGGGGAAAATAACGCTTTGCGCATCGCAACGAAGCTGTTCTTAAGAAGGTGGCAGTGTCAGCAATGCGACCCTACTGCTGTCCCAGGAAACATATTCAGAGCCGTAGGGAATCGATGAGGTCTTAAGTTTTTGACAAATGACATCATGATTCACTCCACACGAGGCGCTGCTGCACGCTACCATCTCTGAAGGGTAAATTGTCCAGAAGCTGGTAGACATTTATTACATGCCCATTGTTTGTTTTAATTACAGGCATATTCATGGGCAAGTAACATAATACACGTATTAGTCGCTCTTCAAACAAATACTTCGTAATGAACAAATCGGCCATAGGTCTTCCTAGGGTACACAAGAAAAGCAAACAAAGAAAAAAGAAGAAGGAAAAAATGATCTCGCTTATAGCTACGTCGTCGCACTTGCCCAATAGCAGCTTCATAATTACAGCTACTCATGTAACGAAATGTATTTCGTTAAACAGTTCAAGAGTTTCAACAGTATCAAAGCAGTTCAACTTTGATTTGTTCAGTAATACTTCCATCCAACCGCTGAAGTAATGAAATATGCATTTTAGTTAAGCACTGCCCTGTAGATACAGGCAGCCACTTGAAACTTTTGTAGCTAAAAAAATACACCAGAAGGAGAATGGTGCGCGCTTAAGAAAGCAAACATAGGATGAAGCGAGGTGTATTGTTTGCCAAGATAGGGCTGCTGCAGATACTTTTAGTAATGCGTGTGCGTGTCTCGCAGCACGGTTCCCTTGGGTAAATTGCAAACACAGTCATTACGAAAAGCAATCGCAGACCCCCACTTCACTATCATGTGTAATCCTAATCCAGCAAAAACTCATTAGGTCACTACCATTGCCTCGCGGCCACCGGCCTGCTCCTGGAAGATACGAAGGATCCAAATTGATCGCTTGTAATCACGACAGCACGCGGCGGTGACGGCAAAGAATTTTCTTCGCCCTAAACTCGTCTGCGAACGATTCTTATCTTTGGTGCACCCATTTTTCCTTGGTCTTTCCCAGCCTTTTTTTTTCTTTATCGTCTATCTCACTGCCCTCTTCGGTGTGCCGTTGCAAAAGTGTTTGTTGCCTCATCGCAGAATGGGTCATGTGCTGTACGTAGGACGTTGCGCCAAATGACGGCGTCCCAAAACGGACATCAAAGCAGTTCTCGTGACCACCTGCGATGCAATTTAGGGAAACGCTGTGAGTTGCGTACCAACGGGGAAAAACCTCTTCAATCGTCTCCCATATTGAACGCAGAGAGAGAGAGAGAGAGAGAGAGAGAGAGAGAGAGAGAGAAACTTTATTGCTCAGTTAATCGGAGTTACGGCAGGTCTGGGTGGGGCCCTCAGTCCAGGGCTCCACTGGCTCTTGCGGCTCGCTGAGCTTGGTCCAGGAGGGCCAATTGGCTCCCCTGATCCTCGCTTGCGAGTAGTACCTCCCACTGCCGTACGAAGTCTGTGACGCTCAGAAAAGGTGAATTGACGTTGCTTGACCGAGCCGTACATTCCCACGTTATGTGGGCCAGCGTGGGTTTTGCGCCGCACCACGGGCAGGTGTCGGTGTAATATGTCGGGTGCTTCTTGTGTAAGAGGTTTAGGTGTG
Organism: Dermacentor andersoni; assembly: GCF_023375885.2. NCBI lineage: Eukaryota > Metazoa > Arthropoda > Arachnida > Ixodida > Ixodidae > Dermacentor > Dermacentor andersoni. Next base: position 74,884,715 of record NC_092815.1, on the reverse strand, counting down.
GGTATGAATTGGTTTGCATGCGACGTCAGTCTTGGGCTTGTCTTCTATTTAGTTTTCAGTGCGGAGGGCCGTAGGTCCGCCTCTCCCTCCTCTGATTCTCTAATATGTCGCGCACTGCAGACAGTGGTTCCTCTAGGGTTCTGGCCGCTGCTCGGTCGTTGCTTCCTCGAGCTATGCGGTCTGCCCTTTCGTTCCCGTCGAGTCCGTTGTGCGTGGGGCACCATGTAATTCCGTGGTCCAGGTACAGTCGTGAGCCGAGTATTCTTTGGGCGCTGCACGGTAGCATTCCCCGCATGAAGAGTCGACACGCTGCCTGCGAGTCTGTAAGCACATGAGCCGACTGACCCTTAAAGTCGGCGTCTCGTGTCACCAGCGCTATTGCCGCTGCCTCTGCTGTGCATACCGAGGTAGCCTTAACCGTAGCGATTATCGTGGCGATTCTATTGGTTGCGGCGATTGCGTAGAAGTCCCTGCGAGTGGTTGCACTCGCGTCCGTGTAGTAGACGGCCGGATCCTTGCCGAATCGCTTCTGCAGAGTCCTCGTCCTGGCCTGTCTGCAGCCTGCGTGGTTCCTGGCACTCTTATTTCTTGGTATAGGTGAGACATGGATGTGCTCCCTCAAATCTCGTGACAACAAGTCTGTTTCGTCTCCGCAGAACAGGGGTCGAGCGTTGTATCCCAGTCTTTGGAGAATAGAGCGGCCCTGGGGCGTAGATCTCAGCCTTTCTCCTTGCAATATCAGAACTGCAGCGGCATGTTTTTCATATTTGTTATAAATACCCAACCGCTCCAGGCGCTCCGTGCTGACTGTGTTGGGGAGTCCCAGAGCAGATTTGTATGCTGTTCTGATAAGGGTGTCCACCTTCTTCATTTCAGTTTGGTTAAGTTTTTGGAACGGCAGGCCGTAAGTAATGCGGCTAATCGCAAATGCTTGCACCAGCCTAATAGTTTCTTATTCCGCGAGTCCGTTGCGGCTGCGTCCAACTCGCCATATCATACGTGCCACACTCTTAACGGTTGGTTTTAAGCTCCGAATTGTGGCATCGACGTTGCCATTCTCTTGGATAAGTAGGCCAAGCACTCTCATTTGGGTGACTTCACGAATGGCCTTGCCGTCGAGATGTAAGTCTATCCTTGGTGTGGCAGTTTTCTTATGACGCTTGCTGCGTACGCACATGAACTCTGGTTTTTCGGGTGCGCACGTCATACCCGCGTGCTTGGTGAAGCTGACGACCTTGTTTATGGCCTCCTGTAATAGGTCTTGTTTTTCTCCGTACGAACCCCGGTGTGCCCACAACGTTATGTCATCGGCGTAGATCGTACATCCGAGGTCCCGTGCTTGCTCGAGTTCTAGGGCCAGTCACCTCATCCCGACATTGAAAAGAAGCGGTGACAAGATTGAGCCCTGTGGAGTTCCTCGGTTGGCCATCGCAAGGACGTCAGAGCGCGTACTCGCCAACCCAATCGTTGCCTTCCTGTCGCGAAGGAAGGTAAGGACGTACCGAAATACCCTTCTTCCGCAACCTATGTCTTCCAGACCTTCGAGGATTGCTTCGTGAGAGATCGTGTCAAATGCTTTTCTGACATCGAGCGCCACAACTATCCTGGCTACTTTGCTTCGTGGCGGGTCCAAAACTTCGTCGCGAAGCATAAGAAAGGCGTCCTGTGCCGAGACGTTTGGCCTGAAGCCGAGCATAGAGTGGGGAAAAAGTTGAAAAAGTTCATTCCGCTCGATGTAGTTGCTCAGTCGTGTTTGGATCACCTTCTCAAAAAGCTTCCCTGCACACGACGTGGGCGATATTGGTCTCAAGTTTTGCAGATCTCTGGGTTTAGCCGGTTTCGGTATGTGTGTGATAGTAGCCGCTTTCCATTCTTCTGGCAGTGCCCCGTCGTCGGACCATTCATTATCGTTGAAATAGGTCGCAAGCTGCCGCAGTGATTCCCGACTCAGGTTGCGCAGCATCGCATTTGTAATGTAGTCCGGACCCGGTGCGGTGTTCTTCCGGAAAGATTGTGCGGCTGCATAGAGCTCCGCCGTTGTTATGGGTGCGTCCAGCTCCGCGTTGTCTGGTCCCTCATAGTTATATTGCACTGATGTTGTGTCCGGTACTCCTATGTAGACGCTCTTAAGGTCCTCAATGAGGGCATCGGCCGTGCCATCGTATTCATTTTCAATTAATTTCAGTGTTCTATTTGTGGTGGCCCGTGTCCCTGTCGGATCTATCATACTGCGCAGAATAGCCCATGTTCGCTTTGTGCTAAGCGTTCCTTTGAGTCCATCACAAAACTGAAGGAAATTGGTGTCTTGCGTACTCACTGGCTTTCTGCGCAAGCCTGGCTATCCTGATCCTGAGTTTTCTGTTGTGTCTCTGTCTCTTCCAACGTTTGGTCAGACTCCTCCGCGCTTCCCACAGGTGTAGTAGATGCCTGTCTACTGCCGGTGTTTTGACTGTTGTCGATATTTCCTGTGTAGTGCTTTTGTGTATTCTCCTGATGAATTCCGTCCATTCTGTAGCACTATCGCACGGTGTGGCCTGCCTTTGCTTGTGTCTATAAGCTGTCCAATCGGTTATGGTGGCTTTTCCTAATCTATGGCGAACCCGCGTCGTGTTAACTGAGACACTAATAATGCAGTGATCACTGCCAAGGTCTTTGCCTAGGTTGGTTCAGGTAACACCTCTGGCATCGTTGCTGAAAGTTAGGTCCGGCGTGGTATCTTTGACTACACTGTTTCCCGTTCTGGTTGGTTCACCCGGTCGCATCAGCAGGACCAGCTCATGCTCCTCCGCGAGGTCGGCTAGCCTTTGGCCCTTAGGAGTGCCTCGATCATAGCCCCAATCAGAGTGCGGAGCGTAAAGTCCTATAGGATAATTGCCCGGTCGTTGCTTTTCACTTTGGGCAATGCGGCCGTCACTAGCACGTCGAACTTTGCCTTCCTATCTCTAGGTGGGCTGTAGACGTTCGCAATAAGTGTTTTTGGTTTGCAGCGTCTACATGGCCAGACCGTGAGAACCTGATGTTGGACACCGCAGTTAGGGACGTAGTTCACGCTCACCGCTATGTCCGCCCGTGTCAGTGCTGCTATTTGAGGATGGTCAGGGTGCGTGTGCATCTTGTATCCTCTGAGGTTCGGTATCTTCTTGCCTGGTTCTTGTATGCATATTATATCCGGGTGAACAGGTGTCGCATCTATAAAACTCAAAAGTGCTGCGTGTTTAGTTCTAAGAGTCCTGCAGTTCCACTGCCAGACCTCGAGGTTTTCGGCTACTGTCGTGTGGCGATTAGCCATCTATAGTACTTTCGCTGTCGGTCAGCTCTCTCTCTTTAGGCCTACGTGCAGGAGTTCCTGGGCTGGCACCTTTTCGTTTGTTCGGTCCCTCTTTCGTGGCATGAGAAGAGGAGTCCTCTATCTGTCGTTTGAGCTTGTACAGCTCTGCAAAAAGAAGTTGGATTTGTCGGGCTATGGTATCCAGTTTATCGTCTTTTCCTGTCACCTGTGTGTTCGCGTTCTTGGTTTCTCCTGGCTTGGCTTTGTTCGTGTGGGGCTCATTCCTTTGTTTCAAATCGGCTAGCTCCCTTCGAATTTCTGCAAGACGGTCCTTTAAAATTCTGTTCTCCTCTAAGATTGCTTGATAGGCTGGGCTCTGAGCTACTGGATCGGCAGTGGGAGACACTATTCGCGTCCAGCTTACCTGTTGTGTGGCGATGGCCGCCGTCTGATGTTTAGCCTGCGGAGCCCTCTCCTGTTTGGGGGCTAGAGGCTTGACATTGCGTGCCCAGGATGTTGACCTAGATCTCTGGCGACTCCGCCGCCTGGTACGCGATCTCGATCTGGATCTCGATGTTCCGGCTTGCCTTAGATTAGAGGGGGTCCCCTCTTGCCGTTTAGGGAGCTCCGGAAAGTCACTGAGCTCCAATTCTTCGTCTTCTGTTGCAAACCACCGGGGTCGGTGTTGTTGAGCAGCTTTGTGCGCTCCGCTTCTAGGTCGGCCTTGTGATCGTGTTTGCTTCAGGCGTTTTTTGCAGCTTCGGTCGCCCGTGAGATGCTGCCCCCTGCAAGCGGCACATCGCGGTGAGCACTCGTGTCCGTCTTCGGGCTCGAGCGCCCCAGAGATTCCACACACTTTTGTGCCCGGTTGCGGGCAAACGTCCGTGTGGTGGCCGACGTTGTGACAAATCTTGCAAACCTGCACCAAGTTGCGGTATGGATGACACGCCATTTCCCCACCGCAATAGTAGACGAACCGCGGTAGGACCGTGCCGAGGAATGTGATGACTGCGCTCTTCGAGTCCCCTAGCATTCTTGCTTGTATTATCTCGATGCCCTGGGTACGGACTCAGAGGTTTGCCTTGATTGTCTCTCCGGGCGTGTGCGGCGGGAGTCCATGAATGGAACTTCTGACGGCGCCTTCTCCTGTGGCAGCGTACACATTGAACGCGTGCGTCTTGCCGTTGACTGTGAGAGCTGTGATCTTGCGTAGGAGATTAGCTGTCTCTTCCTCAGACGTTGAGACTATTGCTATGTTTGAGCCCTGTTTTATGCGCAGTATAATATGCTTACCTTTTACTTTGCTGCGGCTGCGCTGCGATTGATGTCCCGTGAGTGTACTTTGCCCCTGTGGGACTCCAGTGTTTTCACCATGTGTCGGTTGCGTTCGTTGTCTCCTGACATACGGATGCACCTCCCGCCTGGACTACCACGACGTGAACAGACCATGCTTTACCGTCTGTGGCTAGGCGTTGCCTTTACAAACGCCTATGCTTTCCTCATAGGAATGGCCAACAGCCCCACGTGCGACACATGTAACATCGACGAGACGCTCGCACACATTATCTGTGTCTGCCCGCGATACAGTGCTGAGAGACAAGTGATGTGCAGAGTACTGAACCAGTTGGACAATCGCCCACTTTCATAACTGAAAGCTTTAGGCCAATGCTCCGAAAGAACATCCGCGTTGAAGGCCTTACTCGCACTATTAAGGTTCTTGCGGTCTACGGGGCTTCACGACAGACTCTAAGAATGCCGCCCCCTACCGCTCTGTAGTGTACGCGCTTTGTTCGTGCTTGTCTCCCTTTTTTTCTATCTCCCCCTTCCACTCTGTTTCTCTTTTTATCCCTCTTAACCCTTCCCCCTGCGCAGGGTAGCCAACCGGAACTACCTCTGGTTAACCTCCCTGCCTTTCTCTGCATTATTTTCTCTCTCTCTCTTTACTTTGTTGTGGCAGGCCACGATCACTGCTTGTGCGAGCATCGGACTGGTTAGAGTTTTCAGCGGGAGTCCTTGGTGCGGGCGGAGAATGATCTTGAAGTCATCCCGCGGCAGTGGTGGTAACTTGTTCCGTCGCACCCTGTGTCGGCGGATGGGGGGCGAGTCTGTTCTTTCTGCGAAGGCTCGTTCCGTTTCGCCTGCAGGCGTTCCTTCGCTTGCTACCGTTTTTGGCGGAGCGTTATCACCGTCTGCCATCCCTCTTCGTCGGGTTCTCTCGTAAACCGCCGCAGGTCCTCGGCGTCCGTGAGAAGCGTTGTATTAGTTTCATCTTTACGAGGAGTTAAGGCTTCGGAAAAATCCATGCCGTCTTCTTCCGTACCTGGTTTCGGTTGGGACGGCGCGCCATTTGAGGCGCTCGCCGCAACAGAAGCGATTTCTGGAGACGCCATATGCGTCGGTGTCTTGTGCCAGACGCTGCACCGACGCGACGCGGCGGCCGCCGCCCCGCCTTAGCTGTGATGCATGCTAGCTCCGACGCCGTGTACCTCGTAGCTTCTTGAAGTTGTGGAGCCGCCGGAAACGGGCCTCGGTCCAAGACGATGGTGTCCCTGGGTTCCGTGGACGTTCACGGTTCTGATGATACACAATTTTGGTCGGTTACTGGAACTGTAACCAACGAAAAACATGGATATTGCGGAGCTCGAAGCGGGTGCTGCTGCACACCTCGACACCGCCTATCGATCCCCCTTTGAACGCAGAAATTAGTTCGTTGCCGCTTACAGCCGCTGACGCCTCACTTGGTCATGTGTGAAAAAGGATCTGCCGAAGGTCTATTTGCTTCGGCGCCGAAAGAGAGAGAGGTATTTATTATGATAGAAAAGCTTAGAGGTCGTCCTGAATCAATGTTCTGGCATGCTACTCGATGTTGGGGGAAGGAGAAAGGGTGTAGAAAAGCTTAAAGCCCATTCGCTGCGCTGTAAATGATGGCTATGATCCAAGTAGTGAAGTTCTAAAACATTGAGTAGTGAATACAATGCGCGCATTTCATTGGCAGAGTTTCAGATCTGTCCACGTGCAACAGGAAATTTGATTTCTACAACAGCAAATTATACCAAGAGTTAAGAAAAGCACGATAAGAAGAGATAATAAATAAATTACGAGAGAAACTACAAACGTGCGCCCCCACCAGCTTTCTATCAAACCACCTGGACTCCAAAATTTTTTTTCAGACGGAAATTCTCGGAACATTGCCATATCTCTCGGAAGTGCAAGAAGGTGCTCGCACAACCGTGCAATTTCGGAAGTTTACCGGTCTGAGTGACCATTTATAGTCATCCCGTGCATCCTCCTGCAGGCGCGTAGTGATTGCAATTTCACTCATTTTCATTTTATGTTCGCTTTTGTCATACGCCCTGTGTAGGGCAGCAAACCTAACAGCCGTCTAGGTGACTTCCCAACATTTGCTATACTTGTTTTCGTTCTTTTGGCGTCTCCGAGGGAAGGGACCAACAACCGGATAGCGCTCCCCATCAGCCACCTCCTTATGTAACGGGCAACTGATGGCTTCCTTATCAGAAGAACATGTCAGGTCACCGCTGCTGCGTAACTGTTAAAACACAAAAGGACCTGGAAGAGGTGCTATGTGATTGTTAACGTGGAATCAGCTTGAACTTGCAGGCATCGTCAATGGTCAGCAGGTGGTCGGCACACGTACGAGTAGTTGCGCCAAGATCAGACCGAGTCAATATGTTCGCTTTAAGAGAGTGATTATCGGCACTGTCTGAGCCACTAAGGCTGTGCTGTTTGCCTTACATTGGTGTAGGTCATGAATGCGCTGTGGCATAATTGACGCCTCTACTGGACCTTCTCATTTACGTTGTTATGCTTACATTTTTTTTAATTCGTCGTCATTAAACTCTATATGCCGCGTTCCTTTATTTCTTTCCTTCTTTTTTCAAGTATACGAATCAAAGCTCATTTGTAAAGAGATCGAAAGCTATGCATTTGCTCAGGGTCGAATTTTTTTTACCGTAAAACAATCTCTTTATATTTCGCGCTCAGATGTTTGTTTCGCACTGTTCCTTATATGTGTTTGTAGTACTGCTTATTGAGCATGTATCAGATAACCTTTTTCACTGAGCAATGCAAGACATTCGATGTCCTGAAACACTTGATCCTTGCTTAGTTTTAATTGAAATGAGAGCACAACTTCAAGACAAAGAAAGCGCCTGAATATGGATTCACCCATCACATTTTTTATACTTCTGAAGCAGCACTGGCGTAGTGAAATGAACTGGTAGTTGAAATAGACAAAAAAAAAGGAGGGAAGTTTTATGCGCTTTCAAGGCCTCCAGTTACTTCATTTGCTGATTTGACTGCAGAGTTCTGTTTTTGTCAACGGGCCTTAAAACCCCAAATCTTGTTCTCTTTCCGCTTTTAGTCAAATCACTGAACAACGGGACGAAGCCTTTTGTTGCTTATTTTTGCATAAATTGCACAACATTCTAACAACAAAAGAATCTTCTTTACCGCACTTTCTCATTCGACTTTCCTCAAGAATGAAAAGAAGAAATGAAGAAAAGAACGAGCAAGCGGGGTAAGCTACACTGAAATTAAAAGCGCGAACAATGTTTCTGTGATTCAGCGTGTCTGCAACCAAGTGAGGCGAGCGTGCTTGAACAAGGCATGAATAGTTTATTGCACGAACACGCTTCACTTGGAACGGTGTCGGAGGGCTGAAAAAGTAGGTGTCCACATGTCACGGAATGAAAAATGGCCAGCTGCTACAGCGTGACCAAAACACGCGTCTCTATGTAGACTGTGGGAATGCGCTGGTTCTCTGTCCCCCCTCTCCCGCAAGAAGGACAGAGAGAGAGAGAAAAAAAAAAGAACACCAACCGTTTAGATGAATTGTCGAAGTCCATTAAAATAATGGCTTTCGGGTCGACCAAATTCACTGTTAAATGTACCCGCAATTAAGACTAAATAGTCCAGGGTTATATCTACTGCACATAAATGCCCAAGTTAGTGGACGGATTGATAGCCGTCGCCATAGCACAACTGGTAATGTGGAGGCTGCACGAGGATTCGGCTCCTGCCGCCGACAATTAGGTCATATTGCCCACTTTCATTTCCCTTCCCCCCTTTATTATTTTCTACATTTCGATTTCAACGGCAGCTAATTTCCCCGATGCTTTCATTGGCTGCATTGTCGACTTTATATGGTCATTATTAACAAAATTCGAGCCTCTTTCACTCGTTTATATATATATCAGTCGTCCGGGACGCGTGAGCTCCAGATTGCCAACGCTGCCAACGCTGCCGGCTGCTTTCTTGTCCTGTCCTTTGTTCGCATTAAGATTTGTGGAGGTGCTGCGGTTTCACTATACCCGTCGTGCTCCGCATCTCGGAACCTCGGCCGGAGGTCTTGATACTCGCACCACCGCGTTCGTGTTGGCCGCCTTTCGCCATCGCCCCGACGCCGCTCGGTTTCGCCGATTCGTCGTCGCCCTTCTACGCCGGATTGAGAAAACTAATAACTTTTCCTTGAACGACACACACACACACACACACACACACACACACACACACACACACACGTATATATATATATATATATATATATATATATAAACGAGAAGAAAGGGGGTTAACCGGGGGGCACGATTTTTATTAGCCATATCATAAGAAGCCAACAAACACTGACACCAAGGACAACATAGGGGAAATTACTTGTGCTTAATAAATGAAATGAAGAAACGATAAATTAATGGAAATTAAAGTGGATGAAAAAACAACTTGCCGCCGGTGGGAACCGAACCCACAACATTCGCATTTCGCGTGCGATGCTCTACCAATTGAGCTACCGCGGCGCTGTTTCCCCATCCACTTTCTTGGGTATTTATGTGTCCTAGTAGAACCCTGGGAGTGTTAGCCAGCGCCACCACTCACAGACCTTGGCGGCGGACGTGGAACGTCCTTCTTGCCGCAGGCGTCACGAGAACGTGATCTTTTTGGGTGGAGGCACCTGGTCTAAACCCACATATGCTACCTGAAGGCATCAATGTTGCCGGATTCGAGACCCTCGTTATGTAAAGTGCCGTTTCCAGTGCCGTCAGCGCCTTCGCAGATGGAGGGGCGGTATGGGAGCGCTGGCATCATCGGAGCCAGCTGTGTAGGAAGACGACGACGACGAGTTCATGGATAGGTTCTGTAGGTCTAGTGCATAGGTAATTAAAGAAACGAATAGGAACACTTACGAAAATTGCATGTTTAATGGTTTAACGCTTCGGCCGTGGCAAGGTCTGCGTCAGAATAATCGTTATTCTAATAATAAATAAATAATCGAAACGTTAAACCATTAAATATGCAATTTTCGTTAAGTGTGCGCATTCGTTTCTTCAACTACATACATACATACATACATACATACATACATACATACATACATACATACATACATACATACATACATACATACATACATACATACATACATACATGCATACATGCATACATACATACATGCATACATACATACATGCATACATACATACATGCATACATGCATACATACATACATACATACATACATACATACATACATACATACATACATACATACATACATACATACATACATACATACATACATACATACATACATACATACATACATACATACATACATACATACATACATACATACATACATACATACATACATACATACATACATGCATGCATGCATGCATGCATGCATGCATGCATGCATGCATGCATGCATGCATGCATGCATACATACATACATACATACATACATACATACATACATACATACATACATACATACATACATACATACATACATACATACATACATACATACATACATACATACATACATACATACATACATACATACATACATACATGCATGCATGCATGCATGCATGCATGCATGCATGCATGCATGCATGCATGCATACATACATACATACATACATACATACATACATACATACATACATACATACATACATACATACATACATACATGCATGCATGCATGCATGCATGCATGCATGCATACATGCATACTTGCATACATACATACATACATACATACATACATACATACATACATACATACATACATACATACATACATACATACGCGGTTTAAATAAAGCATCGGGGACCTCAAATCGGTGGCACGTAATGCTCGCGTATTTCTCTCGCATTCACCTATAAATCGTAATAAAATTTTTATTATTAAGTTCAATATTTCAATTTCAACCACAGTTAATTTCCCTTATGCTTTCCTTGGCTTCATTATCTCTTGGCGCTATATGGACGAAATACCAATAACACTCTTAGGTAAAACTCATGAGTTATTCCACTCAGTGAAGGTGCATGAGCAGCGAAGCTGTGTAGCACAAGACAAAGAATTTTGAACAAAAGTACGGACACATTTATTGTGTTGATCGGTGGTCATCGTGATGAAAGGTACGCAAGTACATGTATGTTTATACATTCGCGTTCATTTGTGTTATACATTCGCTGTACACATTCGCTATATACGTACATTCGTGTTTTCATTTCGCGATCCACTGAGGTACATAATTTGAGACCGACATAACTGCAGTGACTGGTAGTGGGCCAGTGCTGTCAGTTCCTTCGCAGAGGGAGGGGCAGAATGGAAACGCTAGCACGGTGAGCGGCATCGGAGCCAGCTGTGGAAGAAGACGATGACGAAGGCTCGTGTGATACACCGAGACAAAGAGTTTGAGACCGAAATCACCACACCGACTGCCAGTGCCGTCAGCACCTTCGCAGATGGAGGGGCGGTATGGGAGCGCTGGCATCATCGGAGCCAGCTGTGTAGGAAGACGACGACGACGAACGCCTGAGCAATGTCACGAGCCATTGCTGATGATGATAATTTTTGCTCGCATGCATGAAAGTCACGAAATCCTAGCCATAAACAACTTCGCGGTAAAATTTCTCTTAGCCAATGAAATACCCTGCGGTGCTCTTTTGCACATCGACGTACTCGTCCATGCCATCGCAATGTAGCGGCGTCTTTCATCCATCACGACCGATTTCGCCTGGAGTATCATGACATGCCTATCGCTATTTCTCTTTCTCTGTCTCTCCGCTTGTTTTTTTTTTTTTTTCATGCTCGAGTAACGATGTCAACTGGAAGGATTGTTACGGTGAAAGGTGATATACTGTCCATGGTCGTGCCGGACCCTTTCTCAATAGGGACTTTTAGCAATAATGACTACAGAACAGTTACATGCGACAATAGAGACGTCCTAATTCAACCCACGCCTGTAATAAACTGCAGAGATCAGTTCCATCGTTCAGCGAACAACAGGGTACAGCCGCAGATCTCACGATTGAGGCTGAGTGCTGAGAAGTACACGCCGGTATTAGTCGAATGAGGTGACTTTTGATGACGCTTGTTGCCCGACCCAAAGTCGCTCCTGTCTTGGAGTGACTGGCGCGCCGAAGTTGTGAGAAGATTAATCTTTAGCAGGGCGCGTTCGGTGGCGTTTCTGCCGCTGACACGTGGGAACGCCTGAGCACCGCACCATCCACCTCCGCCTTCCCGATGAGCTAGCGCCGTACGTCATCAGGAAGCCGGTGTATTCAATGAGTACCACGCCGCTCTCCCCAAATGCCTATTTAATGATGATTCTGATTACCGAAAAAAGCAAGTCTAGTTTAGTCCAAGTATTGATGAGCAGCTATTTCGCAATCACGAACTCTCTCTCCCCCATACTTTCTTTATATAACGGATGACTGAATCATTTGGAAACGTTCTGGTATCGTGGTTTGTTAGTATTATTCTTATTTGTAGCGGAAAGTACTTTACAGTACAGCAGATAACAATTCAAGTTTATACTTTAACGCTCCCGGAGGCTAAGCCGAGGTGCACCGCCAACGGCAAGACTTGACTGGACAAAATCAGTGGCTAAAATGTCATTGCGGTGCAACACTATGTTGATAGCAGGACTTATTCATTAAAAGTAATAAATAAATAAAAGAGAGATAGAGAGAACATGGCTAGGGAAAGGCGCAGAGCTTGTTTCCGAACACAGACTTACGAAAACAAAGCCTTTCTTGCAGGACTGGTTGTTACTTTTCTTTTGAATGGTGTATGCACGTACGCGTGGGAGTTTCCGTAAATGACGTTGCAAAAGGCTGGCACCGGCGTCAGCTGGACGCGGCAGCCGGCATGAACGGGTCCAAGCCGCATTTCATTTGAAAGGTATTACCGCAACAATTACAAAATCTCCGTTGTTCATTTTCTTGTCCTGCGACCTGTTACAGATTATTGAAAAGCAATCTACCGAATATTTATTACGCACTAGATTTCATTTTTATCTGCTGCGACGAACCCGGCGTCCATTATTAATCCATTTGAAATAGGGGTCTGAAACTTCATGAGGTCCCACTTTATTATTACATTTCTTTATGGGCACTTACGAAAGAGAAGCGGGGATAGAGACATATAGTCGGAATTGAGAAATATACGGGAAAAAAGACAGAAGTTAATTGCATTAAATCTCACTTTGATAGCCACGTGTGGAATATGAGGGACCAAATTCAGAAGGGTTTTCTGCGTAAATTTTCTTAATTCGGCCCTGAACTCTTTCTTAAATTCTGTATATTATATATATATATATATATATATATATATATATATATATATATATATATATATATATACCAACACTACCGGACACCTGAGAAAATGGAGCACATATTATGTGATTGCCCAGCGTAAGTACAGGAGAGAGACGGATGCTGGGCAGTTGCTTAAACCGTGCCGGCAGGTAACCGCTGCGGGAGGGCGTTATTCTCAATCCATGGCCCCGTACTATACAACTTCGAGGCAGACAACGAAAGTGTTGTTGAACTTCCTGCATGACACGCGATCAGACGAGCGGTGCTCTAGTAGGCTGTTGCACTATGCATACATACGGATCGGCTCATTTGCTTCTCCTCATCATTCACCCCTATACTTTCACTCCTCTTACCTATTCCAGAGTGCAGAATCTAGCAGAATGTAGAGCGCACCAACTATGGTCGACCCGTAAATAAAACCACTGATTGATTCCTTCTCTTTCAGTAGTGATGTTTGACAAAAGCCAGCTACCTTCGCTAATATATTTCCAGCGTCACGATTGGCTTGAAAATAACTTAGGGCCAATTTAAGAGTAAACGTGTTTTGTGAATGCGGGCCCTGAAGAAAGGAAATAAATATGGGACTGAAGGAATTGTTCGCGCGCACGCGGTCAGGCCCCCATCAAGTAGTCGCTCATCCAAATGAATGCATGAAAAGAAAATATTGGTGATGTAGCAGTAAATGCGACAGAAATTACCTCGTATCTCATTGAGGTCAAGGATGCATGATTTAAACCGTGTAAAATACATTTAAAAGTGTTGTTCAGGAGCTCACTCGACACATGTTGTACTTCTTTGAGGAGAGCGTAGTCCATCTGACGGTGGTCGGAGGAGACCACCGCCAGTCTCTGTATACATATATATATATATATATATATATATGTACCCATTTCCAGAGGTGGAATGTTGACGATGGCGGTTGTGCCTCACACGCCCACGGCGCACGAGTAACGACGTGGGATTCATTTTCTATGGAGCAAGGGAAGAGCACCTATCAAAATCCATAGGGAAATGCTGCCCACGTGGGGGCAAATGTGTCTCGATTTGAGAAGTATGAAGTGGTGGTATTGCGAGTTCGCAAAAGGGCGTGAAGACTTGCATGACAATCAGCGCTCGGGGAGGCCGCGTGCGTCGCTGACTGACGACATCTTCTGCGTGGGTGCAATGGTGAAATCGGATCGGCCTGTGCGCCTCGAGGACATTTCCCGGGAGCTTGGCATTTCAAATGGGAGTGTTTACGAGATCTGTCAGGGGTCCTTAGGGTACCGGAAGGTTTCATGTCGTTGGGTGCCTAAGCTGTTGGATGACATGATGAAAGGCAAGCGAATGATTGCTTCACTGAATCATCTGCAAGGGTATACTGAGGAGGGGGTAAGTTTCCCAGACCGTTCAGGAAACTTTCACCCTGTATTTCACGCCGGAATCGAAGCAGCAGAGCATGCTGTGGAAACATCCGGGTTCGCCTGTGACCAAAGAAAAAAAAAGAAAAAAGAAAGATGTTCAGAGCCGTCTGCTGGAAAAGTGATGTTAACGGTCTTCTGGGATCGCCGAGGACCGCTCCTGGTGGATTTCATGCCACAAGGTGCAACCACCAATGCCGACAGTTATTGTTCCACACTGTCACGTTTTCTGGCTGCCATCAGGCGAAAATGCCGAGGCATTCTCGATATGGACAACGCAGATATCTTCCTCAACAATGCGAGGTCACATGTGGCAATCAGAACCGCCTAAAAGCTCCGGTCATTTCACTGGGAGAGTTTGGACCACCAGCCACACAGTTCGGGCCCCACCCCTGGTGATTTCCATGTTTTGGATCCGCGGAAGAAATTCCTGATTGCACTGCGATTCACGTGCAACGATGAAGTCAAGACAGCAGTCCGACAGTATTTCCAGAGATAGCCGGACGGACTCTACCCCAGGGGCATCTCAAATTTAGTGCTGCGATGGGACAAATGTCTGAAGCGGTGTGGAGACTATGAGGAAAAATATCGTAAGGCACGTAGAATACGTACATTTGTATTACCTGTATGTACCTTATTTTGGCTAATAAAAAAACAGGGGCAAAACCTTTTTGATTCGCCCTCCTACATACTACGTGGTCGTCTTCCCACACCTCACATACACACGTTTTCCACTTCAATACTCCTAATGCTGACGCATTAAAATAAAACCACGACTGACACCTGCAGTGAAAGAATTAGGTTTTCTGTAGAGGGATGGTTGTCGCTCTTGTCCAGCGTGCGAGGCGGACAACACTTTATCGCGTTGCAAGTGGGGTTCACACAACTGGATGGATTGCCGATTCAGTTATCCGACGAGCGTGACGTCGCTGAGCTGCAAGGAATCGCGCGGCTAGCACCTGGTTAGTTTCGCCCTTGTGGGGGGCATGATTTGGCGGCACTGAGCCACGCTACGCTGCTCGAGACTGAATCAGCGATCCGTCGCATCGTGTGGATTCCACATTAGCGATAGCGTTCACATGAAACGCGCGCGATCGGAGGCTATACACATGTGGCATCGGTACGGTTCGTTCGACAGGAGTAAAAGTAATGGTTGCTGTTGTAGTTTCTCAAATGATGTGAGAAAATAGGCCACCAAGGAGCCGGTTATGCCAATGATTAAAAATAAGCTTTAGTTACTAAGGGATGCAGAAGAGAGAGAAAAATAACAAACTAAAGGAGAAAGAAATAACTGCGGAAAGGAAGAGAAACGAGAAACTGCGGTTTCAAGACGCTGTGCCCGAATAGGAGATGACGACAAAGGCGAAGTGAAGGTAGAGAGTCTAGGTTAGAAGCAATGGTGCATCACAGGCTACAACAACAAAAACAACATGGTGGCGTAATACAGTAGTCGTCTTCTACCTCATTGTGACGTGCCCGCTACATTTGGTACAATATGCATAACCAGAGCGCGCTGCGTCAGCGACATGAGAACACCCAGACACAGTGTGCATGCAATAGTTGCCGCGTGTTTGAAAGTTTGCCGTAGCACAAGGTTCAAGGGTCTTCAGTCCCCCAATGTGTTCATCGCTTGCTCGCAGCAAGCCGTCTCTCTTCAGCGGGCGCGCTATGTGCCTGCAAACCGCGGTCGCGGACTCGTGCGCTCTGACGGCCAGACAAAGAGCCGAGGCGCCAAGCGGGTGCTGTATCTCGCTCGCTCACTCGCCAGCGCGGCCCTGTGCCCTACATTAAGCGGTCGTGGGTGCGCGACGAGGAAATGGTGCGGGAGGGGTGGCTACAACCGTGACGGCAGCGGCGGGAGAGGACCCCTCGGATTACCTTGACATTCCATATTGATCGGAGATGAAAAATTAACGTGCCGCACCGCTTCCGTATAATTGCAGGGGAGCTCTGGGCGCGCTTGCGGAATACAAACGAGCCGGCGCGCCGGCCACGGCAGCTCGCGCGCCGTTGCTTCATTCAGCCACAGGCAACTCATGCCTGCGTACAGGGGGCGCTGTCATCGAGCGTTATTCGAGAAGAGCCGCCATCAGAAAATGCTTTGCATTCATTCGCACGCCACCGTCGCGCCGCAAATGGACGATTGCAATCGGAGGCGTGCGCGCGAGCGCACGCTTCCGTTCTATGTCGTTCTAATAGGTGCGCCTACACGCGACAAAAAAGCGCTGGCAGCGGCTCTCTTGAAGTTGCCAGGGTCCGTTTGCGCTTGTGTGCAGTGTCCGACATTGCACCTTTGATTACACTCAGTGCGTCACCATTGCGTCCACAATCTGATAACTGCCGTGTCGTGTGTTCACGAATGTTTCCTGTGAATGTTGAACTGAATGGCACATTGCGATTGTCGCATTTAGCTGATTTTGTTTATTGAATTTTGCTTGCCTGCCGTCGACAGGAGCCGTCCTTGCATGCGTTTCATTTCTCTCGACGGCTGGCGACGTGTCGCTATACTCCATGCTGTG
Organism: Dermacentor andersoni; assembly: GCF_023375885.2. Classification (NCBI taxonomy): domain Eukaryota; kingdom Metazoa; phylum Arthropoda; class Arachnida; order Ixodida; family Ixodidae; genus Dermacentor; species Dermacentor andersoni. The sequence continues at coordinate 74,867,889 of NC_092815.1, read as the reverse complement.
CGCGATGAAAGAAGTGTTGCCCAAACTCGTGCTTGATGTGTTGTAATTTCGTCAAATGACTTTGTAACAGCGTGGCGGTGCACAAGCTGCACCACTCGATTCCTGATGCTGCATTTATAAGCTTGCAAGCTTCGGCATAGTTTTCTCCGGTGCGAATTTATTTGAAGCCGCCAGTCCGAACTACCCCCCGCTCCTCCTCCAAAAAAAGAAAAGAAAGCAATATACATAAAAGAAAATGTGGGGGGAGGCACCGCTGTTAATTCTACATGCTCTAAATTCCGGCCCTGCCTATTCTGAAAACAGATCTTTTCATTACGTCTCCATTACCACCAAATCATCCGCGACAGAAGTGGCTAAACAAACTGGCTAATTTCTGAGGACCGCAGCACAATCTCGCAATTCTCGCTGACGCAGCTCTAGCTCGCGCTCGACGAGTGCTAGAGCAACCGTGTGTATACGCGGCTCGTTCGTGCGTCCTGGACGGCAGACACAATGAAACGCATAAATAGAAAGGCAAGAAGAAACGCGAAAAGACGCAAGCTTAGGACCGAAACGAACAGATGCCAAACAGACCGCAGTAACGGATGGGTCCGATGGTATCGTCTTTCCTTACTTCCTTCTGTTTGAGGCTGCGTTGAAACACTACTTGCGTTCGTCTACGACCTCCATAGAAAAGCGATCCTCAGTAGCTGTGCCGGCCAGCCCCACGGCCGGCCCTTTTCATTCGTCGGCCGCGCACTTAAGCTTTCCGGAGCGGGAAGCTTACATCGCAAGCCTCCCCCCCCCCCTTCTTCTCCCTCCTCTTTGCGTGCTTTATACGAAGCTGCAACAGTGAATTGGCGGTAAAGAAATAAAGAGAGCGATAGAAGTGCCGTTTCCTCCTCGTCGCTCCAGCCGCCTCTATTGCTGGCCATGCAGATCCCGCCCACGTATCGCGGTTCTAATTATCTTCCTCCTTGGAGCAGCGCGCCAGCGCTGGCGATTCAATTAGGCCTCGATCACCCTTCTTACCACGTACACGCGAATGTGCCTTTCCTTTTTACGCCTGTTCCTCCTCTCTCTCGAAGCTCTTGCCACCCCTCTGGGCACAAATTGGAAAACAAGTTCTATTTTTCTCTGTCACTCGTCGAATGAGAAGAAGTGGGGTCACGCAAAGTGGTGAGGCAGATCGGCAGCGAGCGAGTGACATTGGGATCACTGTGCGAAACGACCGCCCTCGCAAATTTTCGGGTTCGGACAAGTTTGTAGTTATATGCAACCGCGGCGTGCTTGAAACATGTGACGTAGATCAGGTAGGAGATGAGAGAAATCGCGTGGCACTGTTTTTGCGCATTTTACGACAAAACTGAAAAATGCAGAAGTTGAGTGACTGAGTGAAGAAACTTTACTTCGTAGGCCAAGCTGTTGATGTCCCAAGGTGGGCGTCCACCCTAGCCGTGGCTCTGTGTTGATAGCCTGGTTCTGTTCACCAGCCGAACTTGGTCCTCAGCTTTCGGGCTAGTCAACTTTACTTCCCACTGGTCTTTTGTTGCTGCTTGGATAGGTGTTCTTTTGACATTCCCAGACCATGTGGCAAAGGGTGTTTGGTGAACTGCAAAATTGGCAGTCTCTTGTAAATGTTGAGGGGTAGATTGCGTGTGGCAGAGTGCCGCGGAGGTAATTGCCCGTCTGAAGTCGGCGTAGTATGATGACTTCATTTCTGTGAAGCTTGATGTGTGGCGGTGAACGTAACCTCCCGTTCTTTTTGTAATGTTCTATAATGTTGTAGTATTTTCTTTGTGTCATTTCGCCTTGGTATGAAGGTAGACGATGTCCTGGTGGGGTTGCCCGGCGTACATTTTCTCAGGCGGCGGCACGAACCGCTTGGTTTCCCACCAAGGATTCGTGTACCAGGCTTCAAACAATGTACATTTCAGGGTTGTCTTGGTTCTTGATGATATTGAGCGCATTCTTGCTAATTCTTCCTGCCCAAAAATGGCAACAGCCTATCTGTGAGTCTGTGACGACAATGACCTAAGCGTCTCACCGGCAGCTCCGTATCCCCATTGCTATGGCGGCCTGTTGGGCTACCTCATTATCCCAAGCTGCTGATGCAGCTGCTATCTCTTCGTTCTGCTCGTTGGTTACGCAGGAAACATATCTCCCTGACTTGTATCTGGTGGCGTCCGTGTACCTTATTTCTGCTTTTTTTTGCTTTTTTTGTTTAGCATCTTTAGCAGCGCGGTGGCTCTCGCTTGTATTCTCTCTTGTATTCTGGGTGCATGTTTCTTGGTATGCGTGCTACGTATATATTTGCTCTCAGGCTCCGGGGTACACGCTGTGGACTGTTGTGTTCTTCTTCAATAGGGTATCCAAGTCTTCTGAGGAGAGCTCTACCGGCAGTGCTAAGTTTGAGTCTTTCGATTTCGTTCGTCTTGTGAGCCTCAGCACGTACGTACAAGACACGAAAGCACCCAATACACCAGGAGAGCTTGAAACCCCCTATCCATAAACATACTTGGGAAGATAAATTTCGTCGTGGTTCACCTATAAATTCGCGAGAAAGCGAACGTTTTCTTAGGAGGTGCATATGTATGCAAAAATATGCGGAAACAAGTCTACGAAGCCCTCGCATTTTCAAAGGTCTTACGACGATGGCACTTACGGATTTTCTTTTTTTTTGGTTCAGTTGAAGGTTCCACGCATTATACCAGCTCCATTTTAATTTCTGCCTTAATTTTACTGCTATGCACGAGGAGACACGCTGCACAATATGTCCTTATGTGCTCCGCGAAAAGTGCCCATTCTTTAAACTTGCATATTTCTCGACGTACTTTGTTGTTTTACTCATTCCTTATTACGCGCACGAAAGTTGACAAGCGAAACGTAACCGCCCCTTTCCATAGCCTTCCGTCACCTTTCTGCACATGCTTTGAGAACACTGCTCTGAGAGAAAATGTACAAGCGAACTGCCCAGTGTTTTAGTTTTCTTGCTTTCAGAGCCTGGAGCGCAGAAATAACGCGCCGAGCGTTGTTAGCATGAAAAGTGGGTCAGTAGAAGGTTGATAGATGGCAGTGTTACCTAATGATCAGTGGAACGTCGAGCTCCTGGGAAAAGGGCCGTGCTTTTTTCTTCTTTGTCACAATGCCTGTAGCCACACATTCCCACGCTCCCTACGACCTATAAACACGCAGACTCCCGCGCGAATATGAGAGAAAGCGGGATTACCGGCGTTCGTAATCGAGTGAATCGTGGAACCGTCACCGACTTATCCCCAGTGGAACGACCAGTTCGCACCGCACGCAATGCCTGCCCACATGGGATGCGTCCCTCATTGTCGACCTGTAATAACTGATAACATCGCACGTTTAGCAAATGTCGGTGCGCAAAAAAAAGCTTTTCCATTCGTTGGAGAACCCGACAAAAAAGCTTTTACGACAGAGACTTTGAATCAGAATGTACTAGTACATTCAGGCGACCGCCGACGAAAGGCTGGTTTTGCGTTTCTTGTTTAGAAAGGAGTAAGAGAATTAAAGGTGACAAAAAAGAAAAGGGGAGGGGGGGGGGGGGACAGAACAGAAAACAAAGTTAATGCGACTAGCACTGAAATGATGTAGCGATGCACCATACTGACATCACCGAAACACGCCATGTACGAGGCATGTGTGCAACCGGACATCCTTCCTCTTCGAGTTCGCGCTGCTGCTTGTGTCAGTGGCCGGTTTGGCCAATTCACACTTAGTACAGCTGAGCGGAATCTCGCAGATTAGTTCTAGGGAACAGCATATGAATATGATGGCGTGTAATGCCATGGTCGCTTGATCAAAATGAGCAGGTGCGTTTGGATGTAGTGGTCGTGATAATGCTAATCGCATTAAACAGTCATCTTTTCAAGCGATAGGCATCTTTAGAGTGCTGCACGATCTTTCCGAGGTCCATCCGTCCGCCCATCTATCTATCTTCCCACCAACTTGATCACTGCGTAGGTAGTCGACGGTCCACTCCTTAATAGCGTATCGGGCTCTACTGGGAAAGACTTGGACAACCCGATATTTGGCACTGGGCATGTGGCAATCCTGAGTGAACCTTTTTGACGCCAACTTGAGTAATTGGGTAGGCACCACCGCTTACGCGTTGCTCTTCAGTGACGAAAACGATCCTTTAATATTTCTCCGGTGCTCGGCGAAATCAACCCTTGCCAGGCGCGGACTTCGTGGCGGCGGCACTAGATTGTCCAGCGTGTGCAGTGGGAAGTACGACAGGGGCTCCAGCTGCATATACGTTTCGGCGTTGGCAATACAGTACGTCGCTACATTGTTTCAACGCTAATCGCATAACTGTCGACATTCATCGTGAGGTGGGTTCTGCCAGATTTTTTTAAAACTCTTCGAGCTCCCAGCGTTGCTTGCGGACGCAAGTATCAGTTGTCGCAAGTTGGCATTAAATAGGTTCAATATCCAGTGTTAGATATTCAGCAACACAAGTTAGTCCGATTGTTGGTTTCCAAACCGGTTTGCTCAACACAGCATCCCGATGCTCTATCCATTAGGCGATGGACTACATAGCGACAAATGTTGGCGGGAAGGCGCTTAGGCGCTTAGGCGCAAACAAACAAACAAACAAACAAACAAACAAACAAACAAACAAACAAACAAACAAACAAAAAAAAGAGACAGACGAACGAACGAACGAACGAACGAACGAACGAATAAACGAACATGAGGACAGACATACCGTAAACTGGGATACGTTCCCAAAGGATGCTAATCGCTTTAACATATTTCGTTTTCCACCACGGATTACACGAGCTGCTGAAGAAACACTTCTTTGCTTGCTACCTGTGGCTCGGCGCCGCATAGACGGATGCCCATTCATTCCACATTGGAATATGGCTGGCTGCTCCGCTTGCGAAAACTGCGGCTACGAGGAGACGGTCGGGCATCTTTTCTGGGATTGCCCAATATTACACAGCATGGCTAGAAAAGCGATCTCGACGGTGCTTGATAAACTGGATGATCGAAACTTGACAAAGGAGAGGATTTGGGGACACCGGTCCAGACCGCGTTCAATGCAGAAAGTTTTAAACGCGTTGCTTCGCTACTTGAGCCCAAGCGTACTCTGTGGCAGACTCTATATATGTTGAAGCTGTTGTAGCGCGCTGCATCCCGTTTATCCACAGACGAAGCCTATCGGGAGAAAGGATGCCGTACTGCACTAATTGGTGTGTTCTTAAAGGCCGTCTCTATTAGCAACATGATTTGCGCAACGTCATTATTCGCTTTGTCTACGGTGATCCGAACGCAAGTATTACAACAGTCGCATAGAGGCTTCTAAGCTAAAACGTGAGTGATCTTCCCTGCAGTGTCATACTCAAGTGTAATGTGTGAGCACTGCGCTATCACATTTAATTGGGCTTCAGGTCTTGAAGAGTGCCGATTAAGTTTCCTGCGGAGCTTCAGGATACCACTAGACAAAAAGAAGGCCTACGGACGATGACCTCTTATTGAACAGCGTATGTCGTTATCAGACGGGTGGAATCTTCCCATGCAAAGCAGATATAGTTCACTCTCGAATGTAGGCGCTCGTAATTAGATGGTCGGCAATTAAAGGCTCAGAAGAGATGTACGGGCCACGACGTAATTGCTCACACTTATGCGCATTCCTACGCATGACACGAAATTTAGAGCAGGCACCCATTTATAGCCTTGGAGGATCTTGAGAGAATGTTGAAAACTGGGAGAGGGGCTCCGTGTGTCGGCATCAATATTCTATGTGGCGTCCGGAAAACTGAAATAAATAAATAAATAAATAAATAAATAAATAAATAAATAAATAAATAAATAAATAAATAAATAAATAAATAAATAAATAAGGAAAGCGAGATAGAAAGAAAGCATGTTTTTTTCATTTGGTTTAGTTAAGAAAATATTCTTTCCCAAATTCATTTTAACTTCCTGACTACATATGTTGCAAGTGTTAGCTACCCTTACCCGCCGCTGTACCTCAATGGCTCAGGCATTGCGCTGCTCAGCTCGAGGTCGTGGGTTGAATCCCTTGTGCACAAAACACCAGCATTTATTCACCAACATTCAAACACGGACAATATGGTGGACGTTAAAAATACCAGGTGGTCAAAATTAGTCCGAAGTCGCCCACTACAGCGTGCCCCATAATCACATCATGGTTTTGGCACGTAAAAAGACAGAATCTTGATATTTTAGCACTAGCTTCCGCAGACCGTTGTAAAGTACTCTCGTGACCATTAAACGTGTAGGCACTTTCTCGGAGCAGGGCTGCTTTCTGGTATACTTGATGACAAGAAAACACCGCCGGAAAGAATGCAGGATTGCATCTCGTCAGTTATTTTTGTGGAATGGAACCTTGAATAAAATCAAGCTCTTTTTAGTTTTCAGTTTCTTTTCGTCTTTGGAGGGTTTTCATTCTACGAAGTAGAATTGGTACAAACTGATTAAGAATTAGAAATGATTCAAAGAGGACGTGTAGTAGTAGTGTAAAGGTTATTTATGTTACTGGTTTTGGGCGGTGAGTGGATGCCTCAGCCCAGGGCTCCACTAGTCTCTGCGGCTGATTCGGCTTGATTGGGAATAAGACGTGTAACTTAGCGCATCTTTTTTTCCGTGTGGCGTGAGGCTCTGGTTTCCTGACCCATCGATTCTAACAGGATCATAAAAAGCATGCTGCCGACATTGGCGGATGAGCGAAAATAAATATTGATTTAAGATCGCTCATAACAGTACCATGATTTCGTAAATTTAGGCACTCGCTGAAGTTCCATAATCTGTCACTTGATTAGCCAGCGGGGTTTTCTCATTCTTAGAAGTCGGACAGCTTTATGCTTTGATGTTTCTACCGCTGCGAACATTTCGCGCTCATAGAAAGGAGCGATATAGTAGCCAAACGCTTGTGACGACAAACTCTTCAAAATAATGTTTGGGCACACCCGAGAACAGAGAGGCATCAAGATAAATAATGTAAAAATAAAAGCAAGGTCTTTAGAAAGCCTTATAGAAAAACAGAGCCCGCGTATACATAGATGTAGAACTGGCCAAGGGAAAACACCATCCGGCCCCGAGGCTTCCGACACTTGTCGATAATCCGAATTCTCAAGCTGCCACTACAAATCGATGCCTGCCCAAGAATGGCAGTGTGGGAGAGGTGGCCGTTTCACGCTTTCTATTCCCCACACCGAACGTTATTACCGGGAGCGGAATCTGCGCGCACCCCTCTCTCAAGGTGTCGCCCTCCCCACTGCACCCGAAAACCTTTCCCACCTCCAGGCCTCATCTCCCTCCTTCCAGTAGCCTGTTCTTTATCTGAAAGTCTCTGTCCGCACTTGTCCTCCTGTCCCCAGTACCCTTCCCCAAAAGCCCACTCCGATCTTTTCTTCCTTTTTTCTTCTCGCTCGCGTCTTTTTTTGTCCGTTTATTACTTTAGTCGGACTTTTTTTGTCTGGAGGCTCTGCCTCTTCTCTTTACGTCTATGATACCGCGCCACCGCAGTTAGATAATCTCCTACCTTCCCTTCCCATTTTATCTCTCTCTCTCGCACAGGCGGCTGGTTTTCGTGTTGCGTCGGTCCGCGCACGCGTGTGTATATGTCTCTGGATTGGATTTGCTTGCTGGGGCCGTTTATTTGCTCTCGGAGAGGTTATCGACTGATTCATGTCGCCGCCGCCACCGACGTCGACAGTCTGTTTGTGCGCCGCCGGGTTGAAGGCGCCTGCCGCGAGCGCCTCGCCCCCAACCTCCGGACCCGTCTTCTCCCTTCGAGCACACTTCCTCCGCGAGCGTGGCTGCCGCGTCTTTCACCGGGCTTCCGTCGCGCAGACAGAGCCCGGACCGTGTCTGGCGCCGTCTTAATTGCGATCGACACGGCGTCCAGATGACCGGCGGCAATGAAGCGACGACACCGCCTTTCCCGATCTTCCTTTCCCCGCGTTTCTTCGAGGAAGCACAAGAAGCGCGCGGGAGCCGTGCTGCTTCCTGCTGCTTTTTCTCTCACCATTGCGCACCATTGGCGGTCCTCTATGGCGCTAAATATCATGCAGCACGGAGAAGGCAGCGCCCGGTGTAAGTGAATTCATTTCACAGATATTGTAGTTGTTTAAGAAGAGTTGCTCGTGATTTACCGATAGCTTATTTCTTGCGCCACTGGCCGGAGATATTGCTGCGCGTGGACACGTTTGCAAATTCAGCCTTTCGAAAATAAAAGAAAGATTGGTCTCCAATCCAAGCTGTGAAGGTGGTTGGACAACGAATCTGCAAACGACAATTAGAACGATAACCCATGGCGACGTCGTAGCTAGGAATTATTCGCATGGGAAGATTCACACGCACTTGACCTAATTATTAGCCCAATAAGCTTCAACGGACTCCTACTTGGCTTGCGCCGCTCCTGCGTGCACCTGCAAAGATTGGACCAGAGAGAAGAGAAATGCACTTACCCACATTTTCGCCGCGCCTCGTATACGCACGTTGCTCTTCAGGATTCCTCACTATACGTGGCCTTCCCAAGCACTGTCATAACACAAATCAGTTGCTAAGCCGGTTTTGTTCTTACATACGAAAGTGAAGTTACATTGTTCCCTGGTTCGTATGCTATCATTGCCGCTTCCCGGCAACTACAGCTGAGGCAACCGTAATCTCTACCGAGAAACACTTGCAGCGAACGCTATGCACGAAGGCGAGCTTTCTGGTTCTTTATTTTACTTCCCCTGCACGGTCGGCGCCGCAGCTGGCGCGGATGATGATGATGATGACTTATTGGCACCCCATTTGAAACGGGGCAGTGAAAAGTGGTCACCTAGTCTCCTTGAGTTACTCAAGTATGCTGTACGTACAAGCTTTTCATTCTAGCATGTTTGTATACGTCTCTTTAATATTTTGTTCGCTTCCTGAAAACTTCTCTGTCTACCTTGTACCCCTACCTGTGCCAGTAACGGATCCGGTCGTCTCAATCTTGCAGGGATGCGCGGAGGCGCGCGCCATCTGCAGGTGCTGCAAGAAACCCAGCGGCGCGCGCGGCCCGCGCCTACCGAGTGTTTGCCTACGGACACGACATGCCCATTGGGAGGTAGAGCTATCCAGCTTCGCTGCAAAAGATGTCGATGCGTGACCCAATTCCCGCATCCAAGAACACATATGAGATAATATGGGTTTTGTGCAATGTGTTTATTTTTCGTTATTCACAGCGGCGTAGCGTTATAACAGTCGCATATTGTAATGCTACACCTTGTAGTTCCGCCATCAACTTAATAAATATTGTGATTCTGAGTCATACAGAAAGAAAGAAAGGAAAACTTAGCTGACAATATGTGCCTGCGCTTGCAAAACAGGAGATATACTAAGAAAACGCAAAACGGTACAGCGTAGTGAAGTTCTGTACGCGCTGGCTCATTGATTCGAACAAACTGATAGCGACGTATAGAAACCCCGCATGAACCCACACTTTGCTATTTCACCAGAGGCGTGGCCGGATGACCCAGCGCTGCACGCTGTTAGCGAGACACGCAGAACACATGGCCAGTTTATGCATGGCGCCATTAGAAATCATCTCCGTCGACGCCGTTGTCGCCGGTGTCGTTGCATTCTGGCCCTCTGGCCATTGATGGCACTCAAATTCCATTGACTCCTCGAGATTTCCATCGTTCGGGTGCACAACGTCTCTCTCACTCGAGCGCACGCGCTGTGTTCGCAAGCTGTGGACGATATTTATAGCGGCCACGGTATATTACCAGCTGCGCTGAAGTACTGCGGGAGGTGTTGCGGCTGGCGAAGTGGTGAGAGTTCAGATTGAGAAGCAAAGGCGTTGTGCACGATGTAGATATCAGCACAAATGACGTCGAAACATGACCGGACATAAAATCTAACTTATAACACGGCCATCTAGTGCGGCGTTTGTTGGGGAATAAATACTGTCGGGGGCAAACTATCGCTTGAATTTCGACTTTTTCATTAGTACGACGTTGAAAATTGAAGGAATAAGAAAAAAAATTCGGCACTCGACACGCTCACACGTTAACCTGACTCGAGGCTCTGACGACAGGTTAAAGCTGAACCAAAATAAGGATCTAATAGCACGGATGCCCAGCTTTCTTCGCAACAGACAGTAAAGCCTCACGATTCAAATGAAGGGATGGGTAACTGCATAATGGCAGCATGTAGGCAAGTACACGTGAAGACATGGATTTAATGCGGTACAAGCAACTTTGCTACAAAATCGAAAACTCGTGTAAGATGGGAGCAGTGAAGCCCGTCTTGAATGTAACAGGACTTTGTATTGCGTGGCTTAGTCGTTTGAAACTCAGACGCGAGGCCCATTTGCGACATTCTTCTTCGGTCCAAAAGCAGTTTATTCAGGTTCAGTGAGTTTTGAACTTTGCATATCTTCAATAGCGCGAACAAAACAAATTTTTAGATAAGCGCAGACGATCTCTCTTACTTATGTGAAGAATACAATTTGTAGTGACTAGAAAAAGGCACTGAAAAGCGTTGGCTTTCTTTTATCTCATGCATGAGTCCGACTATGGTCGCAACCGTAGCTGTTTTGGAATGACTGACATCGAAGAACATATCAATCAGCAACACCTTACGACGCCATGATTCTTGCAGGAGAGGCTCCTAGGTTGTGGACTAGGTTGCTACAGTCTGCGCTCATATTGTTAGCTCAATATTGAAGACTACATGCGGAAAAGAAATGAAAAGACGCAATCATTCACTCTTCTTAGTTTCTTTTATTGTCTGTATGTTATTCTTTTCAAGCTTGCGCTGCCTGAATAAACCCAAGGCATTAGTACAGCTCTTGTGTTATGTATATATATATATATATAGTCGCATGCAAATAAGTTATGAAACGGGCCACAATTCAGAATTCTCACAATGGCCTTGCCGTGTATTTTATGCACTTGTCTCACCTTTACAATATCAGATGATAAGGTTCTCTCACATTTAGGCGTACCACGCACCGAAATGTACCACACGCAAAAGTTTCTTTTACCAAACGAGCGCCACACGGCTGTGAGCCGTAAGCTGGCGTGTGCACAAAACAAAGGACAGCTGAGGAAATACAACGATCGTAACTGAGCAGAATCTCAATAAAGTTGTTACCACCACCACCAGCCAACGCATGCGTTGCAGCATTTGCGCGTGCCCTCCTATCAGGCTTATGTTTGCACCAACTCCGCGAAATGCCAACACCGATACAGAGCAAACGCAAGAAAGTGCAACTGACCCAGCAAGTGCCTCAAGAACGAATGAAAGGGGTGCAAGAAGTAACGCCCCGCCTTTTGTCACCTTCCGCGCCTACGCGGCTCCTTTCTGCCACGTTTGCGCGCCAAAGATTTATTCTCCTCTTCGCGTCACAGTCGTCGTCCGCTCCGGTTTCCCAGAAAGAAAAGAAAGAGGCCCGTCAACGCTGTTGCGTCGGCTAGAACGGCCAGTCGGGAGGGAGCGCCGACAACAGCACGGAGCGTCGGAGAGACGCGCCTGCTGCTGGCGTCAGCGGCATCGAAGCTGGCCTGACCACGCGTGTCCCTTGTACCGTCGAGGGAGAGTGGCGCCGGGACGGCGCATTCGTGCTCGCCTAGTCGCTTCGTGCGGCACGTGGGCAAGCCGAACCGCAAAAGTATGTTGTGTCAGCCTGCTGGAATCGCTCTCGTGTTTAGTATTTTATGCCTTCCCGTAGCGCAGCGCGCGTGCTAATGTGTGTGTGAGATTGTGTGTGTGTGCGCGCGCAAGCGTTTATGTGTGTGCGTGTGCATGTGTGCGTGTGCGTGTGCGTGTGCGTGTGCGCGTGCGTGTGTGTGTGTGTGTGTGTGTGTGTGTGTGTGTGTGTGTGTGTCTGTGTGTGTCTGTGTGTGTCTGTGTGTGTGTTGGGTGAAGGGGGAGGTGCGTACGCTTTTCCAGCTCCGTGCGTGTTTTGTGGGCCTGCGCATTTATGCTTCTAAGTGCGTGCCTGTCTGCCCTTTAATTTGTACTTGAAAGTGCGTGCAATGAACCGCACCGTTTTCTCTTGGCGGCCCTTTTATCTTTGCTCTTTTAGTATAGGCCTAGTTATGGAGGATGCGTGCGTTGTTCGTACGTGTGTGTCGCGCATGTTTTGGATGTAATAAACCAAGCGTCATTTTTGTTCTTCATCGTCACCTTCCTTTTTTTCTCTCTCGTCATACTTGGTTGCAGAGGCATAGTCTGGCTTACAGACCTGGCTTCGACATAGATATCAAAAGAAACGGTACACTAGAAAATAAATACGGTTTCTCTTGCGAAAAAAGAAAAAGAATGCAAAACTCAACAAACCTTCTCCCTAGCTGTTCGGCGGAAATGCGAGGATGTGGTCAATAGGATTTATACTACTGCATTAGTGGAATTATTTCCGGTATTGAATGTGCGCACTAAAACGGCGCTGAATACTTCATTAACAAGAAAGAAAAATGAGTGGTAACCTGAGTTGGGTGGTGTACAAAAGAAGCATGAGGAATCCACTTGCGTAAGTGGCGGTTAGGCGTGGAAGAAGACGAGGTTATTACGCCGGAAACCGTTGCTCCACACGTGGTCGTTATTGGCGCCCTCACGGTAACTGGCACGTCAGTTATGCGTGAACGTGCTCTCACCGTAAGGTACGTCTTCATGAGAACGGTTAGAACGCCGCACAACAAATATAAGCCAAAAAACAACAACATCGAAGCAGAAATTCCACTGGAGTTGTCTAAGTATGCATAAGCATTGCACTACTTGCTCATCTCCCCGTAGCCCGGTGTCATTATCAATCCTATCAAACATGATCCGACCATTATAACCTGCAATCAATCCTTACCTGTCCTTATCAACCTTACTGGACTACATACGGCGCTTATCAACCCTTATCGGTTGTTATCAACCATATCGGACTTGATCCGATCGTTATCAACCCTTATCGGTCCTTATCAAATTTATCTCCATCGATCCGATTCTTATCAACCCTAATCTGTCCTTATAGACCATCTGACTTGATCCAACCCTTATCAACCCTTATCGGTCCTTATCAACGTCATAATAATGGCTCCGACAATTGTAAGCCCTTATCGCTCTTATGCACCTTATTCATCCTCGTCGAGCCATTATCAGCCGTGATTAGACCCGTATAACCTATCATCACGCCTTATCATCCTTATGAACTCATTGAATGGTTATCTGTTTGTGTTGCGCAAGCACATGAGCCTTCAGAGATTGGTGGCATATGGGTCGGTGAAGAAGCACCCAACGGAAGGCGCATACCGCAACCACCTAACGCATCGGGAATCTGGCGTTCTTGGCATTAAATTTTCCAAAATCGGAATTTTGCTAAAATCTGCAACGCTCCACGCCGGATCTACATGTGGTCCTAAATATGGCTTTTATTCCGCCATCACCACATCTTTCAAGAAAGCCTTCATAGAAATTGTTCTCCTTTGACATTTGTTTTGTACCGCCGGTACAACACATTCATATGCTTCAGATATATTCACCTTCCGCAATCTGTGGTTGTTTAGCCCAGTGGGTAAGACACTTGACTTTTGAGCGTGGAGTCGTAGGTTTGGAACTTGCCACCACCAACATTCTTCTTTTAGAATTTATTGTGCTTTTTTATGCATTAATTTCTCTATAGAGATTCGTCTTAAGTGACTGATGGGCAGGTTTCCTTGTTGAGTAGGCATAGAAATGCTTATGCATTTAAAACTGGGCATTACTTGGACCCTGTCGCGATAACATTGGGTTGTGCAAAAGCAAAGATGCGCATTTGGCTACCGAAAAAGCTGTCCTCATAGGTGAGCATCACTGCTGCAGGTGGTGCTGCCCCATGTACAAGCGTTCGCTTTTGCATCAGAAGAGCGGGAAGCACTTAATACAGTGTCGCGGCTGTCAGAAAAATATTTCGTCACTGATGTCATCACATATACAGTGATATATATATAGAAAGAAGAACCTGTACGCGCATGAGAGAGAGGGAAAAATGCTTTCAGTGTTCAGCACTACTGATCAAGGCGGCAGTATCTTAGGTAGACGTGTTTGCCTTTGTGTGAAAAAAGTCGCAGTTCCGCCAAAAATGCGAAGCACCGATTGCGATAGAAAATTAGTAGATAGCTGTACGAACTGAGGATAGTAGTTTTATCGGTCGTATAAACTTGTAAACGTTCCTAACCAAATTACTAACTTACTAACCTTACCCCTTACTAACTCCTTACTAAATTACTCCTTACTAACCAAATTAACAATGATCGAATGTGCAAGTTTGACTGAACGAGGACGTGGAAAGAAACAGACACACAGAGGCAGCGCTGTCTTTGTGTGCCTGCTTCTTTCTACGTTTTTGTTCTGTCCCACTTACAGATTCTATCACGGATTCAAACCAACTAGCCCGCCAACGTGTTTTAACTAAATTAACAAGCACGGTGTCACGCTCGCACAGGTAAACATGAACACACATCGCTCGATGACAGCGGAGACTGTCTGAGAAAACGCTGGAGTTAGGAGTCGCGGCAGTAGCTAGCGAAATAACCTTCGTGAATCACTCGCTTCAACGCGAACGAAACGTCGAAAGCAGAGCGCATACGAAGCTACCCGCACTACGCGCACTCTACAAACATCGCAGATCGCTTTGAAGACGAGGCGCGCGCGGGCGCGCATTTAGGGCACGTTGCAGATCGCTTTCAAGACATACGAGCGCCGGCAACGCGTCCCTACTAGGGTGCCTCGATGCCAGAAAGCGGCGCTGAGCATCGATGCACCCTAATCCCTACGGCGTACGTCAAAGGCGTCTACTACGGTGTCCGCCATTCGCGTGCCCAACGCCGTAGTAGACGCCGTGGTTGTCTCCATCTATACGGAGTGGCGGGCGAGACATCGAGGCACTCTGGCAGCCTAGCAGCCGCCGGAAAAAACGTCTCCCCCTCCCCCCTCCCCCCCCCCCCGCCCTCACCTGACCCCTGTGCCTCGCGCTTGACAGGAGAGGACAGGCTTCCGGCCCGCGTTCCTCGCTCACACACGAGAGATTAAATCGCGTTCGCCGGCTCACGCTCGCACGCGTTCACTTACATACGGCAGCATACGGCGCGCGGCGACGGCTTTATTGCCCTTAGACTTTACAGAACCCCACGGCGCCGGCGACGGCAGAAATGCGCCTGGAGTGTCCATGTAATTGCTATCGCAATAAAACGAGTACCTTTCAATAAATGGTGGAGAGGGAAGAATGAAGCTTGTTTCAACAGAGGAAACTTATCTGACGATAAGACAACATGCCTTGTGGTTCCCTCAGGCGACCAGCGTTACAAAAATAATTTCGCGAGTGAAACTGTCAAGAACTATTTCCCGTCTCATAGCGGAACATTGTAACTGGAACCAAAATTGTGCACTCATGGAGAAAAAGTCTACATTGGCGATTCATTTCTTCTTCACATTCATTCAATACCACATAGTACATGAAGAAATATTGGTGTTCTATATTTTTTGTTTTTGTTTCGCTCGCACATAAAGGAATCTTAGCTAAGACCGTCGCCCAACACCGTAATAGATAGCATAACAAATACATAAAAGCGCCCATATGTGCTTCTCTAAATGATTTTTTGTCTGCCCGCAGAAAGCATGTTATTATGTTATTGGTTGTAAGACATGAAATATGAGTGAGCCCGTTGAGAATATACATATGAAACTCTTGCCTCAGCACGGGATCATATTTTCTCCGCGTTCTGGTACCGCCACATTGCCAACGAACACGGCATCCAATTTTTCTGGGCAGTCACTGGAAGAGCTACGCGATGGGGAAAACACTTTCAAGCGTGCTGCGGGTTTTCACTACGCGGGTCTAAGTCGCAGCGAGCCTGTATGTTTTAGTGGTGTCATCCCACTTTTAGCAACGGACAGTATGAACTTCTCCCTGCTTCCTAAATCCAAGGGAAGGCTCTACCAGCAGCTAGTCCAAAGTTATAGTCCAAAGGCAAGTGTGGACTGATAGCACAACGCGCACGTTTACCCGGATTGCACCTGGAGCAGCATTTTAGTAATGATCTTCTGGCATTCGTTCGTAATATTTCCGTGCGTTTGTAAATATTTCCCAGTTTTGTATATACCAGTGCGTCTTGTATTCTGGTGCATTTTGTCGCCATTCCGCATTGTACATTCAGCAACCAAGGACGTAGAAGCAACTCGTCCAAAGTATAACTCCTCACTGTATATTGCAGTGTGTTTTGTATTTCAGTGCATCTTGTATTCGAGATAGATCAAACTGAGCAACGCCGTTCAGTAGAAATATGATTTCATTAAGCTGCACTTTACGCGGAACGAAGGCGCTCACAGCCTTACTCAGAGATCATGGTCTCGGTAAGGCACTCCAGTTATGCTAGTGCATAGTCGACCGACTGTAACAGTACGTACGCGCGAGCGGCCACTGGCCGGCCGTTCAGCGCCTTCTGCCCAGGCGAAGCGGCGAGATCACCAAGAGTAGCTCAAGCGCACCAAGTTCACTGGAAGAGTAAGTTCCGTCTGCTAGCTAGGCTTTTTCCACCAGCACGACACAGCCCCTGGCACGATCAACTCGGCAAACTCGGTGCAAGCTCCCCGGCTTAACGGAGATAGCGGCTTCCAGTGAACTTGGTGCGCATGCGCTATCTTGCTGATCTTGTCGCTTCGCCTGGTCAGAAGGCGCTGAACGGCTGGCCAGTCGCCGCTCGCGCGTTACTGTTAAAGAATAGGTCGACTTATTTGAGTGCATAGGTCGAATAGGTCGAGGGCCCGGGATCGAATCCCGGCCGCGGTGGCCGCATTTACATGGAGGTTAAATAAAAAAATATTGTCCTTGCGCTCTGTATCGGGTGCACGTTAAATATCTCAGGTGGTAAAAGTTAATCCGGAGTTCCCCCGCTACGGCGTGCCCCATAATCATATCGTGTTTTTGGCAACTAAGAAGAAGTATTTTAATGATTGAAAATGTAGAGAGGTCGGCCGGATAATGGAGCATCTGGCCTGCTACTCTACGTAAGGGAAGGGGAAGAGGGGGAGAAAAAGTGTCACAATGGGGGATGATAATGGGAGGAACGTGGTGAATGACACATTACACAACTGGTATCACAGGCGTGAGTCCAGGCCCGTGTCACCTAGGAAACGTGAAAGTGCACGCATTGTCTCTGTCGTCTGCCAACTCTGTGGCCACGCGCCTAGCAAGAGGTCCTCCGACAGTGGTCCATTGTGTAAGTGTCTCAATGTATCTGCCAATGTCAGTCTTTCGCGCGCATACTCAGGGCACACCACGAGCACATGTTCTATATTCTCTACAGCGCCACACACTGAACAGTCCGGGGAGTCTGTCCGTCCAATAATGTGCAAATATTTGCGCGTGAAGGCGACGCCTAATCGCAGTCTGTGTATCAGGCATGTATGAGGGCGTGGAATTCCACGCAGAATCGGAAATTTCATATCGGGATCCAGCCATTTAAGGCGGACGTGACGAGCGTCTGGCTGGGCCCAGTATCTTCTCGTCGCACTCCTCATTAATTCCGACAGGAGGCATGTGATGTCCGGCCTGGAGAATGGTACTGCAGTTCGCAGGCCATTGCTGAGGGCGCGCCTTGCTGCAGCATCGGCCATCTCATTACCGTTGAGCCCACAGTGTCCCGGGATCCATTGGAACACGATGCGGTGGTGTTTTTCTTGAGCGTATGAAAGTAGCTCGGTGATCTGCAGGACCAGAACCTGATATGCGGTGTGGCGCAGGAAGCATCCCAAAATTTGCAGCGCGGGTTTTGAGTCCGTGAAAATGCACCACTCTTGAGGTCTTTCCCCGCAGATGTGGCGAATCGCTTCCCGAATAGCCACAAGCTCTGCAGCGGTTGATGTTGAATTATGGTCTAGTATGAAACCTCGAGTCATCTGTTGGGCTGGTATCACCACAGCTGCTGTCGATGCCCTAGGTGACGCGGAGCCGTCTGTGTACACATGAACATATGTCTGGTATTCTGACCAGATGTATGCGAGAGCAAGTTGTTGTAATCCACTGACGGGAACCAAAGATTTCTTTAGTATGCCGGGGACATGTACGCATACGGAAGGTTGAACCATCACCCACGGTGGTATGACGGGGTGATATGGAAGGGCATAGCCTGATGTTATGTGGGGTAGATGGCAGCGGAGTGCACTTGAGAAACTGCTGTCCGGCCGCTCATGTAGAACCGACGTCAATGGATGGCAATGGTGTCGTGTCAGTAAGCGTAGATACACACGAAGTGGTTCGTGGGACAGGTATATTGGTAATGGACATACGTGGGCTTCCTCAATTGTGCCTTTGTTGGAGGCACGCCGTGGCAACCCGAGGCATATTTTGAGTGCCTGCGCTTGGACGCTCTCTAATGTCCGTAAGCAGGAAATGCTCAAGTTTGAGAGTATCGGAAGGCTGTATCGAATGTAGCCTACGAAAAGAGATTGATAAAGTCTTAGTAATGAGCCTTCCGTGGGGCCCCATTTCATGCCTGTTACGAAGCGAAGAACATGGCAAAACAGATTAAGTTTTTGCTTCAACATATTAACATGCCTCGTCCATGACAAACCGCGGTCGATGATAATGCCCAAGAATCTGTGGTGGGAGACATAAGGTATTATGACACCGTTAATGGAGATCGGGTAGCGGCAGACGGATTTGCGCGTGAATGCAACCACAGCACATTTTTCGGCAGCTAAGCGCAAACCCTGACGCCGTATGTATCGTGAAGTAGATGACACAGCCCGTTGTAATTTCGCACGTAGTTGTGGGCGTGTTGTACCAGAAGCCCAGATGCAGATGTCATCTGCATATGCACTGATGTAGATGTGAGGTGGAAGCTCGCTCATCAGGCCAATTAGTGCCACATTAAATAATGTTGGGCTGAGAACTCCTCCCTGCGGAACTCCACGGCATACCTGATGACGGTTAGTGTCTCCGTCAGGCGTGGACATGTAAACGAAACGGCCGCTGAGGTAGCTCACAATCCACAGGTAGAGCCGGCCGCCAATACCGAAGTCATCTAGGGCATCGAGAATGGCTTCATGAAGGATGTTGTCGTAGGCCCCTTTGATATCTAAGAAAACAGCAGCGACGAGTCGGCGTTGACGTTTTTCATGTTCCACTGTCGTAACGAGGTCAATGACGCTGTCAATTGAAGAACGACCCCGCCGAAAACCGGTCATCATGTTCGGATAAAGATCATTTCTTTCCAGAAACCATTCGAGCCTCGCCAGGACCATTCGTTCCATAACTTTTCCAACACAGCTGGATAATGCAACTGGGCGGTATGAGGTAAGCTCATAAGGAGTCTTTCCAGGCTTCAAGAGAGCAACCAGGCGGCTGATCTTCCACTGCTGCGGAACAATACCGGAGACCCATGTGTCGTTGTAATAATTGAGCAGTGCAGTGCGACCAGCCCTGCCAAGGTGAGACAGAGACGAGTACGAGATCCCGTCAGGGCCAGGAGCAGATGAATGCCGACACGACGCAAGAGCAGCCTCTAATTCGGGCATCGTAAAGAGCAAGTCGTAGTGGTCACTTGAGGAAGGTGGCGCAAAAACTTCGACTTGGATTGAGGCTGGTTGAGTTGTGCCCACAACCATTTTGCAGAAGGCGTCCGCTACCTCTACATCATTGCGGCGTTGGTAAAGGGCCAGAGCACTGAAAGGGTACCTTTCTTGTGGGGGAAAACGTAGGCTTCTGACTACATGCCAAATACGTGACAGCGGCTTGTGAGGATCCAGTGATGAGCAGAACTTTCTCCACCGCTTCCTTCCTAATTTCTCGAGATGGCGCTTTATTTGTCGTTGAGCTCGGCGACAAAGGGCGAGATCGTACGTGGATTTCGTCCTTCTATATTTCCTTTCAGCGCGCCGTCGGACTGCGCGCAACCTCTCGAATTCCACGTCGATAGGAGACCCCGGTGTAGGTGCACATATGTTCCGCGTGGCCTCACCGAGGGCGGACGTGATCAAGTCTTCTATTTGTATTGGTGACTCGAGATTCGCACAGGAATTCTCCACGAATGTCTTAAAAGTGGGCCAGTCAGTGCACCGCACATGAGACGAAGTGGTAGGTGCGAACCACTTTACGCAGATATACGTTGGTATGTGGTCACTGCCATGTGTTTCCACATCACTGAACCAGCTAATAGAAGACTGTAGTCGTGAGGAAACAAACGTCAGGTCCAAGCAGCTACTATAGGACGTGCCACGCAGAAACGTAGGAGAGCCATCGTTAATATTGACGAAATCCTGTGAGTGCATAAAGTCGGACAATGCTTTGCCTCGGTTATTCATTAATGTACTTTCCCATTGGGGGTGATGAGCATTGAAGTCGCCCACAATAATATGGGGAGCTGTGCAACTCTGGATTGCTGAGGACAGGTACGAGAAATCAATGTGATCTCTGGGTGCAATGTAGCCGCCGAGTATCGAGAAGACCCGCCCTTTAAGCGTTAACGTCAAGCAAATGTAGTGGTTCGTGTTGTGGGGCTGGAGGACAAGGCGGTAGTGTGGAATATCTCGGCGTATGCACACTAATACCTTGCTGGTTTCATCAGCTTCTCGAGACCACAGCAATACATATCCAGAAAGGCGGAAAGCAGAAGGCATGTTGGGCTCACATATAACAATCACGGGGAAGTGGTATTTCTGGACGCGCTGTCGGAAGTCACTTAGGCGACCACGCAGGCCTCGGGCATTCCACTGCATCACTACACTACGACGTATGTGCATCGACACAGAGGAGGGGTTGTGTGGTAGCGCCATAATGAATTACTGCAGTGCCGCCAAGAGCGGCTCAATTGCATCCAAAAACTGAACAACAACCCTTGCTGTTGGCGTATTGAGGCCTGAAAGCAGCGTGCGCATGGAATGTAAAAGTTGGTTCAGAAGAGCGTTCACCTGCTGGCCTTCCGGCTTGTCCTTATTGTCCGCTGGAACGGCACGGAATGATGCACGCGTTGGTTCGACGACTTTGGATGACAGAGCAGGCCATTCCACATCAGAGGAGGTGGATAATGTACCCGCATCTTTCTGAACCACCGTGGTTATATGGGGCGCTACAGCAGGCGGCGTCTTATCATTCTGCGGCTCAAGACGTTGAGGCAACGGAGCTGAGAGTTGCTGTGACGGCGGCTGAGACAGACTAGTGACGTGTGACTCTGGGCGTCTGTGTCGGGAACGACGTTTGCGGCGACGAATAGACGCGGCCGCTTCTTGGTGACTTGAGTTCTCTTTTACCATCTTCTTCAGGATAAGCCTCTCGTTCTTCATCCTAGGACAGTCTTTAGCCGTCGCCTCATGAGCGCCGAAGCAGTTGGTGCACTTGACTGTCTCCGTCTTGCAAGTGTCATGCTGGTGTGATCCGCCGCATCGACGGCAGGATATTTCGTTTCTGCAAACAGCACTCACATGGCCAATCCTGTTGCATTTGTGGCATTGAACAGGCTTGGGAACATACAGACGGACAGGATGCCGCACATAGCCCACCTTGACGTGGGATGGGATAGAGTCGGCTTCAAAAACTACTTTAACACACCGTGATCGGCCGAAACGATGAATGTCGACTATCTTGGCCGTAGATTTGATGAGGGTCCGCAGGTCGCTGTCCGTTATTTCAGGGTCTACGTCTGTAATAACTCCAGCGGAAGTCCGTTTTCCGTGAGAGAGATAGGGTCGGACCGGCATACCGCCTAACACTCCAATTTCTTTCAGTTTGTCCACGGACGCCCGAGATTTCACATCTACCATAAGGACATTCTTCCAAGCGTTGATTCTGACCTCTTGGACTTGTCCCGGAATCAGCTGGTCGAAAAATTGGGACAGCCGCTGTCTGTTGATGGTATTTAAATTAGCCGTCTCCGTTGTGGCTACGAAAGCCACAGAGAACCCGTCAGGTGCGTCAACATTATCTGTAGGCAACTCCCTCGCTGCTGATGTCCGGCGTAACGCGCTAAGTTTGTCAACAGTCTTTGTAGTCGACTCACCAGCTGTTGATGACCGGCGCAACTTCCTTTTCAGGCGGCGCGATTCAACAGGCGTGAAGCTGCTACTGTCGGAATCCATCTCAGTCACCGTGGAGTCATCTGCCGAATCTGGAAGCTCCACGTCGGTGACGGCCGTAGCACAGACGGCACCAACCGTCCGAGCAGCAGCTGGGTCAACTGCGTCTACAGGAAGCTGCACGGGACGTGTGCCCGCCATCCCGAAGGACGACGCGATCACTGTGCACACACAAAATTAAAAAGCTACAGAAAAGTGGAGCAGCCGAAAACACAGACGTTCTCTACCGTCACTTCTTTTGGCAACTAAAATTTCAGAACAACTCTTTTGTTGCGTAACTGTGCGTGCTTCTTTATGCTGTCTGCGTGTACATTATGTGTGAGTGCCACATTTCCCATGTAACACTCGTCATTTGGAGTAACATGCTAGGTGTATGGCCAGGCAAACATCTCCAGCATCCATTGAAGAATGTTTATCTCTCTCTCTCTCTCTCTCTCTCTCTCTCTCACACACACACACACACACGCACACACACACACACACACACACACACACACACACACACACACACACACACAGTAAACTGTAGAAACCAGCATTCGATGAGCGCTTGGCACTAGAGTTTCACGGGCAGCCGTTACTTTATTTCCAAAGCAGAAGCTCACTTCAACGGTTTAGTTTCCCTGGCATTAGTGCAGCTGTACTGCGTAGCAGGATTACAGCCTCATTAGTCGGACGCAATAAGGCTGACAAATAAAGTGCGCGGACACTGTGTAAGCATAGGTCAATGTGCTCGCGCATATGAGTGTCCTGCGTGTTTTTCAGCCATTAATAGCTGCCACTGTGTCGCAGTGCGCATCTAAGCACTCAATGACGAAGGAGCAAAGAAACGTGCACTTGCAATGAATGCTTATATCTCTGGTTAGCGAAAATATTTGGACCATTGGATGTGTCGCAAGCTATCAGCAAATGTCAGAAGAGAACACGCTCGACGTATGCACTGGTATATTTTCACATTTTGCTAAATTAGCTTGAGTGGTATTGTGGTGACCGAAACAAAGTCGGGACCACTAAGCAAATGGGGAAAGCACAGTTGGCTGAAGCCTTCCCTTTGAACAATAAATTTATGGATTGACACTGGACGCAAAGAAATTTGTCAAACTTTCGTCATTAGTAGGGCCCACAGCGCTGCAATCAACGCGTTTCATGCAAGAAGATAAAGAATGATAACCCTAGATGCGCGTTTGTACTTAGGTCTCTCCGCAACTTTCTGCCAGAATCTGTAGAGAAAATTGCGCAAGAACTTCGTGACACCTCTAAGCACACTATTTTGGCCCTGAAATCAAATACCCATGTGCCCTTATACCGGGTGTCCCAGTTGGAATAAGATTTTTTAAAAACCCAAGAGCTCTAGAGAAATCATACCGACTGCATAGTAGCCGTAGTCATGTGCGCTTACAGCCAGTATTTTCTTCATCACGAAGTATTAATTCATTGCGTTTAATTAGTGACTTTTCCATTATTGCTTGAATCGCAAACATGTCAATTGCAAAGTTGTAAGGCACCAGAAATAACCTCCGAAACAAGCGTTTGTATAATCTTAGCTTTGCCTGGTTGGTTTTTCCGATAAAAAGCAAAAGCGTGCGAAATATCCGAAATAGGAAATACATACGCGCTCGCGCGCCGCTACTCAAACGCTTCCAAGCGAATAGCCACGTATACATCGCTTTACTAGCGGCGGCAGGTCGATGCAGGGCTTCACGCTATGTGATGATGCATTGATAAGCGTAGCGGAGCCGTACGGGGGGGGGGGGGGGGGGGGGGGAGGGGGGATTTGAAGCCAGGAAACCGTGACGGCGCATGTGGGACTGTAATTTTGCGCACTCATCTTGTTCTGTAGATAGGCGCTCCCGGAACGTACCTTTTGTTCCCTTTAGCAACAGAAACAAACCTTGTGCAGGTTATGCCCATCTAATGCGTTTTGGCGGATGTGTACGGCCAGCATATGCTGTTGTCGATTGTGTAAATAATTTTTGCTTGACGTGTCAGTGCGTAGGTAATAACGGGAGATCTCAACGGTACCGCGCCAGTGACCTGCTCTTCAAGAAGACAGTCATGCCTTTCACGAATGATCAGAAGGCTAAAATGATCCTGGTTCCGAGGGCGGCTCACGGCGACAAGAGGAAGGCAGCCACGCTATTCCGGATGTTGCATTGTGGAGGTCGCCCTAGTCCGTCAATAATAATTATAACGTACGAAGTCCTTTGCGAGAAGGGTAGCTTCACAAGAAAGCGACACAGGACTGGGACGGCAGTTCAAGAAGCGGAAACGGATGTTTTTGGCATTCTTTGCTGCTAACCCTCACGGTAGTGTGCGCGACGCCGGTGCGGAGGCCGGAACCTCAAGGTCGTCAGTGTGGAGGATTTAAAGAAAAGGTCATATGCACTCGTGCCATGCACATCCTTATCAAAAACTTGAAGACCGAGATATTGAAAGCAGGCTTGACGTTGCCAATTGGGTTTTCACGAAATGCGAAGAAGAACCGGACTTTCTCACTCGCGTGCTTTGGACGGATGAAGCTCATTTATCCAGAAACGCGCAAGTTAATCTTCCCAACGTTCACTAGTGGAGTGATGGGGATCCCCACTAGCTGGCAGAAACACGACACCAATACCAGTGGTCGTCTAATGTGTGGTGCGGTATTTTTTATGGCAACATCATTGGACCCATCTTTTTTGACAACACAGTAACGACGAAACGCTACATCAACGACATCCTCGAGGGCCGCGTGAACGACGTCAGTTACAACGTTCCACTTGCGCACCTTCGGAACATCTGGTCTCAACACGATGGTGCTCCTGCGCATAGCAGTAGTCAGTCTTGAGCGTGGCTCGACAAGCTTTTTCCTGGACCATGGATTGGCCGGCACGGACTTGCACCCTGGCCTGCAAGGTCACCGGACCTGACACCGCTGGACTTCTTGTGGGGCTAGGTGAAAGATCGCGCGTATAGCAGCGAAACTACCACACCGGTTGCCCTAAAGGCAAAAATAAGCAGAGCCTGCTGCGAGATTCCAACGTCGTTGGTGAAAGCTGCAACAGAACAAGTGTTGGAAAGAAGAAAGTATCACATTGCTTCAGACAGTGACCTGTTTGAGCAGTTGCTATAAATGGCAGTGCAAAATACCCGTTCAAAACTGGTGCAGAACGTGACTGTCTGACGCAGCTTCATGATGTCACCCTATCCTTACATAAAAAAAAGCTTGTGACAAAGATAGAAATAAAGAAAACTGATTTGTTTAGCCTCTTTTCTGGAGTTCAAGAGAAAGAAAGGGTAAATGGCTAAACCACGTGTACCTTTGGATGCTTCTTTGCGGGCGGCTGAGACGCCTTACGTGCCTTTGGTTTATATTTTTATTGAAATAAACTTCTGAGTAGCTCTTTTCTGTTCTTCCGAGAGCTGCTTTTGCGCACTGTTCTTTTTTTAAACATTGGTTTAATTTCTTTTGCAGCTTTGTTTCATGATACGCGAAGGTTGAAGCTATACCGAGTGCCTCATGATCGAGCACACCATTCCTGCGTCCGTACATGCTGACGCGTATCGCTACCCGCTAGGTATGCCGCGAAACCTCTCGAGCCATCCTACATGACGGAGCTTTGTACGATGCGGCGATAAACGAATGCAGCCGCATAGCTTTCAAAGGTTGCTTGGAGGAGCTTGAGTATCGGTGCTCGAGCGTGCACCTATTTCACATATTGCGTATTTTGCGGGCTTTTGTTTATTCTTCGAAAGAACAACCAGGCACGCTTCAGAACGAAATAAATGCTTGATTCAGAGCTTATTTAAGATGCTCTACAACTTTGTAACTGACATCTTTGCGATTCAAGCAATAATTTAAAAAGTTCGCTAATTAAAACAATTAATTAATACTTTATGATGAAAAAAACATACTGGCTGTAAGTACACATTACT
This sequence comes from Dermacentor andersoni, assembly GCF_023375885.2. Lineage (NCBI taxonomy): Eukaryota > Metazoa > Arthropoda > Arachnida > Ixodida > Ixodidae > Dermacentor > Dermacentor andersoni. The sequence goes on along the minus strand of NC_092815.1, from coordinate 74,841,930 downwards.
GCCTCTACTTTGGAGTCAGAACGATTTCTCTAGAGCTCTTGGGTCTTTAAAATTATGGTATTTTACGTGCCAAAACCACTTTCTGATTATGAGGCACACCGTAGTGGGTGACTCCGGAAATTTCGACCACCTGGGGTTATTTAACGTGCACCTAAATGTAAGTACACGGGTGTTGTCGCATTTCGCCCCCATCGAAATACCGCCGCCGTGGCAGGGATTCAATCCCGCGACCGCGTGCTTAGCAGCCCAACACCATAGCCACTAAGCAACCCCGGGGTGTTCTTGGTTCTTTTTTAAACCTTGGTCTAAGTTAACTGGGACACCACGTATATAAGGTCCTCATTTTTATCCCCGACGCTATATACATGTACACGCCACTAAATTCCTATTAAAGACCACTGGTGTGTATGAAGTGCATGAAGATAACACAAATGCGAAACGTTTGCGGCACACGAAACAAAAAATTTGCTATCGTCAATGGTGGGCCACCAACCGCCCTAAATTGCAATAGCACCCGTTTTTTTTTCTTTTAAGCTTTATATGAATACACTTACAATTTCTTCACAAAATGACGAGTTACAAGAAGATGCAGGTTAGCTTCATTTATTGCGTTTACATTTGAAAGTGTATATCTGAAATACAAACGCTCAGCTTCATCTACAATTACCTGTACTTAAGTTTTCATTGCTTTCTTACTTTGGCCATGTTTGCGCTGTAAATCTCATTTGTTCGCGACACCTTTGTGCGTTATGCTATTCTTTTTCTTCACATTTCTGATAAAACCTGTGTTGCTGGTGGCCCGACGATAAATTGTCATCATCGCTCATGTGCCCTTGTGCCATAAAGAAGAAGCTTCGTCGCATCTCTTGTTGCCGCCAACAGAGACAGGAATTTCATGCTGAACCGGCGACGAGGAAAAAAAGAAAGAAACACCAAGAAGAGCAGCGCAATCCTGGTCTTTCCTACAACGCACAGCGTCGCCCGCAGTTCTATATACGCAAGGCCTTGCGCAGACGGTCATTTGTCTCGAATTTCCGCTACATAAAGAAGGTCTGGCACCGACGACCACCGTAAGTGGTCGTGCTTCCCAACAACACCAACCAAAAGGTGCCGCTGTTTTCTTAAGCAAACCAAAAGCTCGCGTTTTCTTCAAGCTTTGCAGATGCCTCTGGGCTTCAGCCGAGAGCACGAACACAAGGAACTTGAACTGCCGCGAAAGAATAATAGTACAGCGCCAGCGAGTGTCCGTGCTTTATAAAAGTGGCCGCTCTCAGAACAGCACGCACGAACAAACTGCCAAAAAAGAAGGAAGGTGGTCGGGAGGGGACGCCTTGTTTGAGTGGTCGAGTTTAGAGAATCGCTAAAATATAGGGTGTGCCGGCGGAAGAAGCCGCGCTCGGTTGTTCTCGTGTGAGCCCGGAGCGGCCGCGTCCCTGATATAGCGTTTCGGGAATTGCATTTACCCAAAGGGTTTCAGCTCCTGTTGATTTGAACAGCAGCTGTAGCCTGTAACGCCGGTATTTTATTTATATCACGGACATTCCGCCCCGGCTTTCTTTGAGGTTATCACAGCCTTGGCCACTAAACTATTCCAGCTGAGTGCAGACAAGAGCACGGACGTAGGGAGTGCGCAATGCGGGCTTCCGTATCTTCTTTTCCCACGCGCAGCAATGCCTTTATGTTTGCTTTCGCTATATCGGTTCTGAACTGTAGCTCATTTGTCGCTTTTTACTAAGTCTCCGTGTGTGTTCTTCAGTGACTAGAATTTTAAGCGCTGCTAAAGACTGCCAACTACAAAATCCAATTGTACTCTAGTAAAAGAAGTAAACGCGTAACTTGTTGCGAACTCAGTAAGGAAAAGGCGAGAGGTAAAGCATTTCCGAAAGAGATAAAGTAAAGAAATAAATTTGACTGGGAAACGTGAACTGTTGTACCAAAGATTTAAATAGTGAGAGAGAAATAGAAGAGGGGAAACGCAGGGAGGTTAACCAGACGTGCGTCCGGTTTGCTACCCTGCACTGGGGAAATGGGTATGGGGACGAAGAGAGAGAGATAGGAGATGGAGAGGGCACAGTTTCGCGCACACTCGAAGGTTCGTACAGAGTCTACACACGCTTGCCAAGACCTATCGACTTGAGGTACGTCAACAACGCTTTTGTGGCTACCTGTGCCATCGATGCGTACGGCCATGGTTCAAGGATCTTCATTTCCGAAAAAGGTCTAGTGTCCGGTTGGTTCAATGCTGTCCGGACAGCTTCACGCTCGACGTCGTTCTGGAGACAGAGGCATGGAATGTGTTCCATCGTTTCTATGGTTACACGAGAGTCGCGCATGGGCGCATCCCCCTTATACAATGCGGAAAAGTAGGCCTTCGTAAACGCCACCCCGAGCCAGAGGCGGCACCATACTGTCGCCTCAGAGCGGGAAACATTTGATGGCACTTGTAACTTTAAGATGGATCAAGCCTATGAAGATGACACTTCGGGAGGTTGAGAGAAGACCAGTATTTGTGTGTCATAGCTATAGCCACGATATGAAGCTTTCTTGCAGCGACGGTTATGAATAAGGGGTCTGGAACTGGTCGGGCTTCCAGATGGGCAGACCGGGCGGCTTTGTCGGCGAGGTCATTACCAGCAATGCCGGCATGTCCAGGTACCCATTGGAATATAATTTCATGTCCTTTAGTGATAGCTTGATGGTGGCCTTCTCTTATTTCATATGTGAGCTGCTCATCAGTCCTATGATATAGAGAAAACGCAGACTGAAGTACTGCCCTAGATTTGCAAAAGATGACCCATTTCTGAGGTGTCTCTTGCAGGAGGTATTTGACAGCAGCACGCATGGCAGCAATTTCTGCCACTGTTCATGTTGTTATGTGTGACAGTTTGAATTTCACTGTGGTTTTCGTAGCCGGAATGACAACGGCACCTGAAGAGCTGGTAGGTGAGACCGAACAATCGGTATATATGTGTACTCGGTCCCCGTATGTCTGATTGATTAATAGCAGCTTCATCTGTTTCAGAGCTACTTTTGGGTGACTGGCCTTCTTCTTTACACCCGGAATACTTAGGCGCGCATGAGACTGTTGGAGACACGACAATGGCAATGAAGGCCTTGCTGCTGGTACGTATCCTAATGGTAGACAATCTGTATGGGTAATTTAACTTCAAAAGACGTTGCACGAGGTCTCTGAGATGGCAAGAACGCCACGTGATGATCCAGGACGCGGTAAGATGACAGAAATGAGTCCTGAGACAATCCACAGTAGCGTATGTTTGGATGCAAATTTACGGAAAACTTACCTTGTGGATTAGGTATTCTAGTTGGACATTTCGTTCAGTCTACGAAGGCTGACCCCGATGGAATGTAGGCCCCACGAGAGGTCTGACTGCAAAAAAAAAAAAAGAAAAAAAAACCCCTTAATGTTTTCTGCCATCGCTTCATGCAGTGACAGTCCACGCAAAGTTAGGAGGGAAGGGGCAGAGGCGCCACCCCCCTACCACTTTCCTTTGGGTTTGGGTGCTTCTTTATTAATTTTCAAATATATGGTACATAGGAGATGTCACCTTTAATTGGCGCCGGCTACTTCCTTTCATATAAAAATATGAAAAAAAAAGAAGTAATTAAACACATTAAAACTAAAAGTCAGCTCCAAATAACAATAACACAAAGTCGAGTCACATAGGTGCACTAAAATCAGGGCACATAAGAAAGCACGGATTATATTCAAATGAAGGTACATTAATTCAAGGACTTAATTGGCCAAATTCGGGTAAAAAAAATTCTATAGAATGAGCGTATCAGCAACTATTGGGTAGAGTGTTTATCTGAGTTGGGGCGTTTACTTCCCGTAAAAAAAAATGGTTGGCAAGGTGCCGTCTATGTCCTGCCAGTTTCTTCTTTACATGTTGTTTTTCTATAACGCTGCGAGGTGTCATAACGCTGCGGACTTTAGAAATAAAATCACAACTCTAATCACTTTACAAATGTGTTATCATTAGTAACGTCCATTTTGTTGAGGTATCACCTTCCGCGAGGTTCTATAGAACCAGATCTCTCAACCTGTAGTATTGGACACGCTTCTGGCTACAGTGTATGCAGAATATTTGAAGTCGTCTATTTTAAGTCTTCTTACTTTATTCTTTCTTGACCAGTCTTCTGTGCTTCTGAAAACAAGCATATTATTCCCAAGCGCGTGCATGAACACGTGTAGTGAAAAAAGGGAGAGTCAAAAAGGTTAGCCAGTGTAAGTACCGGCTGGCTACCTTGTGCTGGGGAAAGGGGTAAAGGGAATAAAAGAAGGAAGAAGAAAAGGAAAAAAGGAAACCGGGAAATTCCCACAGTAACGCGATACTACGCGCTACAACACTCAAAGACGGTCGCACAATTCGCATGTCCTCAAAAACTTCAGCAAAGCCCTTAAGGCCTTGAGTGCCGAAGCCCGTCTGTACCAGTGTCCATCTTATGTGACTCGAATCCAGCTCTCCAGTGTCTGATGTCCCCTTTCAACCACGGACCAAATGTAGTGAAAAAGGTAGTTGCTTTCTTCAATGCTTTCTTACAAGCATGGATTCCCCATATATTACCTTGGGAGCCTGTCTCTCTAAATTCCAGACGATGAACTTGCTTATAGCATATTGAATGATGGTATGTGTAGCCAGAAATTAAAACATCCGAGTCAAGGTTGGCGGCACAACGGTTCACGTTTTCAGTACAACAGTTACAGCAAAATTAAGCACTTCAAAAATCGCTCTGGCAACTTCGTTTTGTGGGACATAATATCGACAAGTAAGCTTTGATTTGAAGACTGATGATAAATTATAATATTACCACGAGCATCACTTCGCAGCAAAACCTTGTGTTTCCAACGTTCTATTTCGCTGGGCGGTAGTACAAAATACAGTGGGACAGACGCTGACATTTGATCGAGCTAGGACCATCATTTCACAGTTTACGCTGCAAAAATATCGATCTACTTCCGGCGTGTTTGATCGAGCCAAGAACCTTGAGTAATCGTCTCTTGCGATCATAGAATGGTGATAAAAGTCGCGAACTGATTCTTTTTTGCAGGCTTTTTGTTATTTCTTATTCTTCTCGGCTTTTCAAATGCGTGCGCAAATAGCACAGCTGAAGCGTATTTCGGCACGACGAAATTGCCACACGAGACTTGCAGCCTATTATATTTGACCAGTGGCAAACTCCAATTCGGCTAGCGTGCGCAAAGACGCTGCTGTAGTTCTATTGCGCGCGAATTATCTCGCTTTGATCGTGTGCGCGGTACATGCGGAAATGGATTTGTGCTCTCTTCCTAAAGTTGAAAAATAAATAACCCAATTTTTGAAGCTCGCATGTTACAGCTGCACTACCACTGCTTTTTGCGAACCTCAAGTATCTTCTTAGATGGAAACTTGAGAACGCTGCGCCTAAGCGTAGGTCGTTATCTTACGATCCCGTTTCAAGTTACGAAGCTAAGTTCCCACTTATTTTCGCCAAATATCTGTCTGATGAATGCTGACTGAATTCATGCGGGATTATTACTCTTGTGTCACGGTCACTCAAACAGCAGTGAATTGCATATATTCAGTCGAGAATAACGCTGGAAACATCAGCGTAATCCAGCATATGCGTGAAAGCTTATCATGCTGAGGCTTCGCGATTATCGCATTTGAATCACTTCAAGTCCTCCCGCGATTTCACTAAAAAGCTAAGCCTTTACTTTTAATCGCGATATGATATCGCTCATTATTGCTACACTGCTCCTCATTATTCTATTTTGTGGTCATACTATTATTCATGGAATAATTTCGACCACATGCGTATCTTTCTTTTCTTTTGTAGTTCACGTGCTCCTATATCTGAGGCATCCATACAGAAAGTGCTCGAGGGCGTTCCAAGCCAGAGGCGAGTGCTCTGAAAAGAAACAGCCGAACAAGAATCGAACGCTCTAAAACGAGTGTAAGAATTGCGACGCGCATACGCACACGCGCGCACAAAGCGTACCAGTGTGCAAGAAAAAGTTGAAGAATGCAGCTTGCTTTTTTGGAAAACACATACCTGCCCACTGTGAGACAGATGTTGAGTATAATCTTCGACACGTTGGTAACTGCATGAGACGATCCAGGAAAATTACCCATCCTAATTAGTATAGGCAGAAGAAATTAGCCAGCAATGAAAGAATAGACAGCAGTTAGACGGACGGACAGGGGGGGGGGGGGGGGGAGAGCAAGGCGACACAAGTCCGCACGCGTAGACAAGTGTCCTCCGTGCATTTGTCGGAGGTAATAAAGAGACGCGCGCTATCTTCGATGTGCTCGCTGACCAAGAGTAAAATGAAAGTTCCCGTCTAATGAACAGCTCGTCGCAGCCAGCACAACTTTTCCAGCTTACCACACGCCGCATTCCTGCATTTATAATGAACAAAGGAGGTGCATGTTGAACAAAGCTTGCATTACCATCGCCTGCAAAGCGTGGGAGCGGTGTACCCCACAGCGCGCTGGCTCGCCCTATAGTCGGTCTCCGAATGGTGCGACTGGCTTCTAAACGTGTACTGCTTGCATAATTTATTATTACGGATTTGGAAATATCGGCAACAAGAACAATATGTCGCCGCATTCTCCACAGCTAAATTGCTAAATTAATGAAGGGTGAGGACTGGTGAAGTGAAACATTTAAGCTATCTAGCAGTTCGCACTCAAACGAAAGGCCGTAAATTGCAACTAAAAATACTAAATAATAAATACGCGATGCGATAAGAGATCTATGTCCCTTTTTTCATAGCCTAACATATGAACATTGAACTTGGAACGACTGGGCCTACACGCCACGGGAGCCGCAGTAGTTGACAAGCGAAAGAACAACTGCGGTGCTTGTCAACGCCAACTAAAGTTGAATTACTTACCATGGCGGGGGCTTTTAACTGTCACGGGGCTGCTACGCCCAGAAGGCGGAGCTATATATTGTGCTCTGGAACGCACTGCGGTCGTCGAGTTATGCGTGTCAAACTCTATCGGCTTTGCCCTGTCAGTATAACGATATCTTCGCACTCCGAGCCTGGCAGTAATAAAGTAATAAAATGTGAACCCCCTATATTTAGTCGGCCAGGCACAATGGACTAGAGCAAACAACCGAGCCTGCAGCACTGGTTATACCGCTTGCGCCGCCGCATGCTTGACAAGCGCTCGTTGCCTCGTACACTGTCGAGGCTGGAATCACGGAGACATCGCGATGTTTATAGGCGGCACACACTAGGGGGCACGTGCGACGCCAGGTTCGCTCGCAGCAAAGGTGTCCCGATCGTGGAAGAGCTCAGGAACGGTTATTTTCCATTCATGGCAAATTACGGTCGAACGCATATGGCGTAAATTTTAGTGTTTCAAGCCCAAACCTTTTCAGATAAAAAATATCGCGCACACGCAAGCCAGATATCCAACGAGGCGACGCGAACATAGTGTGAACGAACACGTAATGTTTTTCTTTTATTGTTATTAACGCGAAAGTCTTAAGCGGCTCATACCCCCGATAGTCTGGAAAACGCGGCGTGCAGTACAGAAAGTCAATGTTAAAAAAAAAATTAAATTATGGGGTTTTACGTGCCAAAACCACTTTCTGATTATGAGGCACGCCGTAGTGGGGGACTCCGGAAATTTTGACCCCCTGGGGTTCTTTAACGTGCACCTAAATCTAAGCACACGGGTGTTTTCGCATTTCACCTCCATCGAAATGCGGCCGCCGTGGCCGGGATTCGATCCCGCGACCTCGTGCTCAGCAGCCTAGCACCATAGCAACTGAGCATGAAAGTCAATGTGAGCTCGCCTCGTGCAGACACGCACTCGTGCCACTGCTCTCGCGTTCGTCGTCTTCTTCCGCAGCTGGCTCCGATACCGCTCATCATGCAAAAAGAAAAGCAAAGTTAATTTAAGATAGACTTAGTTAAGGCACTCGCACCCACGACCTTTGGTGGGAGTCGAATCCACGACCTTTAGTGTTAATTAGGGGCAAGTTATCAAGGCCCAGTTAATCAAGGTAGCGTCAACTAACGACTCGAACTCACGACCTTTGGTGAAAGAAATAAAGGAAGAAGTAACAACACATTTGAATGAGAGTGACGAATAATTTAATGAGTGTTGAGCAAGCAGGCTTTCGCCTTCACTCTCTTTGGCGTATGCTAAAGGGATTGTCAATATTTAATTTGGTAAACAGCTAGGTCCTGCCTTCTTCATTCTCGTTTTTTTATGTGCACATCCCAGCTTACGCGTCTGTTCTCCTCAAAACATTAACTAGCGCTGCTGTAACTAGACAATAATGTAGCTGTCACGCTACGTTGCGTTTGTGTGAGCCAATCGATGCTGCATAAGCGTGCTCACAGCGTGAGAAGAGGAAGCAATAACTGTGCAGCCCAGATGGCACAAAGGACACACGTGCGTGAGTGGCAATTTGGCTCGATATGAAGACTCCCTTTGAATCACCGAGCCTTGAAACAAATGAGAAGCACATTAAAAGAAAGATCCAAATGTCAAGAGGTGCAAAACGGAATCGTTTCATAAAGGAAATTTTGCCTGCTACAAACTTCCAGGCGAAGCACTAACACTAGACATCACACAGGAGAGTTCTTGTCTCACAGCATACAAAAACAAAACAAAACAAAACAAAAAGTAAGCAATCAGCAAAGAACAAAGAGGGGAAAAAATAAGAAAGACAAAGAGACGCGCAATTTTTCACGCTGCATAACTCGGAGCTTACCGGTTAGTTTCTCAGAAGCATCACGCTGGAAACAATATTCTAGTTTCTGAGAAGCATCACGCTGGAAACAATATTCCCCTGAATCAGCCTGTTGACAAAAGCCTCGTCTCTATAAACAGCGCCAAAATGAATATTTGAAAACAAGGATAGTGACATAATGAAACACGTTAGGGAATAAATTTATTTACTATCCCAGGGCGGATCTCAAAAAAGAGGCGCTATTAATGCGCGCTGAAGCGCGTTACAGTTATATAATGGGTGCTGCTCATATCTGACGACTCAGCTCCTCTGAACACCAACAACTGCATAGCAGTAATTGGAAATACCGTAGATTCATCGTCATTCTTTCGCTTGCGTGTTCAACTATTCCCGTTTACTCAACTGGATTGCCGACAGCTTGAGATGCCGACGCAAAAGAAAGAAGAAAATAAGAAAGATTAATAATAATAATAATAATAAACAGAACTTAAAAATAAATGATGCAAAGTGATATCAGTGCGTCTTGCGTGCTTCCACTTCGTTTGCAACAACGGCGCACAAACAGAAGAATCGAGATAAATGCTTAGTCAGGTGCTACGAGAAAACAAAGAGCCCCTCACATCACACCGTTGTGGGGAGCTCAATGAGATCAATCGGGTATGAGAGATCCAAAGACTGCACGCCCAGCATGCGCATTTCTTTCTTTTTTCCTTTTCCTTGTAAGCGCAGCGTAACTTTATGCCCTTTTCAATCTTTTACCTTGCCTCCGTTTCAGCGCTTCTGCAGGCGACGTTCTCGTTGCTGGCAGGATCGAGCTTATCGCGTATATAATTTGCATGTCGAAATTCCTATCTGCATATTCCCGGATTAAATTACTCGTGCTATTAATATGCACGCGCGCAGGCGCGCGCTTGTTCCTGTTTTGAGGACGCATACATTTACCTCCGCCGAACAATTTCGGGCGCTTGATGCAGATTGCTCACTGTTCGAGTGCAGCGAGATAACCGGGAAAGAGAAAGAAATATACGAAGTACACGACAAGGAAGAAGACAAAAGATAAGAAATGAAATGGGCCGGGAAAACAACGCGAAGAAGCGAGAAGGGCAGAAGGCTGCGGGGTGGCGCGTCAAGGAGCACGGAATGCAAGCAGGCACAGTTACGCAAATAAAGTGCAATAATTATTTCATTCTTTTTTCCTTCAGACGACGTCATACCGATATTTGCCGAGCTAATGAAAACCGTTTCTGGCTTCCCGCAACACACGCGACGCTCCGACAGCTGAGCGTAAGATGCCGCCCTGGGAACTGGAAGCGACTTGAGCAAATAAACGGTGAGCGAGAGCCGTTTGTTCGAGTATCTTCTTTTAAGTACTCGAGTATCTTTTCCGTTCGACCGGAACGATGAGAAAAATAAAAAAAATTAATTCGAAGACATTCGAGAGAAAGAACCGTAAGAGAGCGAGCAGAAGGGAGGCGGAATGAGTAAGTAACGAGATCGTATACTGTGAAAAGAATAAGAAAAAAATAATGTCGTGAAGAAGCAGGGTTTGTTGAAATGTACGCACTTCGATAATTTTTGCCGCTGCCACCGCGGAGGTAGGGGGCAGTCAGGGGAAGAGATTGCCCCGTTGCGTCATTATTTCCTTTTGCGCGGATTGATTTCTGCTCGTGCGCAGAAGGTCGGAAGGAAGGACGACGAAGACGACGGCGTGCCTTTTAATTAAGAGGCTCGCTTAATTCTCCCTGCGTGTCATTTTTCTTCCGTGGTGATTAAAGTCGTCCGGAGCCCTGTGCGCGTGTCTCTGCGTTTCCGTTCAGCCCTGCTTCTGTCCATTCCTTTTCTGTACAACTGCGTTTTTCTTAATTTTCTTTTTCCGCCGTGCACTTGAACAGTTCGCTGCCCCCTCGCAGTGTAACCGCCCACCCACTACTGCTTCTCGTTCCGAAGAAGAAAAAGAAAGAAAGAAAGAAAGAAAGAAAGAAAGAAAGAAAGAAAGAAAGAAAGAAAGAAATGGTGGGTGGTGGGACCCCCTCTCATACACCACCTTCCTTTCCTTTTTTTTTTTCCTAGAAAGAGCGAGCTCTCTTTTGCTTTGTCATGGCCGCTTCTGGTCATGCCACACCGCTCTTGGAGCACGCATAGCGGACGCTCACAATCGGGCTCCAAGCCGTGTCCAGCTTTACCTGGCATTGAAAGAGCGTCTCGAAATGAGATTGGGCTCCTCGGTTTCGTTGCGTCACATGTTTGAGACTTCTCGCTAAGTGACGTAGTTTACGAAGGCAAACACTCGCTTTTGTGCTGAACTCGAACTCTGCTGTTATGCTGTGACTCTGACTGTTGGCAGAAAAATATTGGAAAGAAAAATTAGGAACTATTCCACTCTGTGAAGGTGGATGACCAACGAAGCTGTAGCACATCACACAGGGTTAGACAAGGGTAACTGTATTTATTTTAATAATTTGGTAATGACATTGACGATGGCTTTGTAATTACTGCGATATACACTGATTGGTTGGGTTACAATCTTAGACATATCTTGGTCAAAGTTAAATCTATGCACGACCGTTGTTGAGTGATTGAGTGACTTGGATTGGTGCGGCACTTCAAACCAGACTTTTCTAGCACAAATTGAGTGAACCATTTCTTGTTTGGTTTTGAAATGTCCACATTGAACTATCAAACGATGATCACAGGGGAAGTGTGTCATCAGGCTAACTCATGCAATGTGCGTTGTCATGAACTTGTCAATATCATAGTTGGGTGTGCCTGGAGATATATTCAAACACATTCTGTGCTAATGTCAAATCGATTCACGTACGCTGCTGGGTGGTCGGCTGGGCTGGATCGGTGTGGCATCGCAAGCGATGTGTCAGCAACAAGAAACGTGTAAACCACTCCCTTTTCGGTCCCGACACATCGACACTGAAATCACATACAATGACCACAAGGGTGGTGTCATCGCAACTAACTCACGCAAAGTCAGTAGCCATGAACCTTACGGGGATGTAAGCCATTGCACTTTTTGCTTGCTTCCGGCGGTATGAGCCATTGATGACGAAAGTTTTCGACATACTATTCTCCATGTTGTATGCGTGATAAGAAAGAAAGCAAGCTCTGTTCGCTTCGCATTGCTGAGTGCTTGTAGCCTCTGCCTTACGGGGCTACGAGCCATTGCATTGTTTGCTTGCCTAAGGGGGCATGAGTGCTTACGGGGGTATGATGGCAGTTTTTATTGACGCACACGAAAAATACATGGAACCCTAGCCATATACAGCTTTGCTGTAGAAAATGAAAAAGAAATACCACGATGTAGGCTAGCTCTCTTATTTGCGTCGAGGAGACTCGTTCTTCCAGCGTTAGTGCTTTGCTCACGCAATGACACCCTGTGAATGTCACTGCGTGACAGAGTACAATGTATTATTGCAGATACTCTTTTATTATTATTGTGTGCTCTCTTAATTCATTTCAATGTATGTGCTCTTCAATATGAGCTTTTTTACGCGTAATCTTTCTTGTTATTGTGAACGCCGTATATGTAACATGCCCTCCTGTTGCTTGTACACTCATGCTATTCGATCTTTCGTATGTATACTAATGAATGCTGCGTCATTTCTGATTTATATCCTATGCAACTCAATGCGCATTACTTATCCTGTAAAGCTGTTATGGAAATGTGTGATGGAACTAACTTCATAGGACAAATTATAGGAAGGTAATGGGCAACATTGCAACTTCAACGATAAAATTTTGTGTAATAACAACGATAAGATTTCGCTCTTTTCGACACGACGGCTTCAGAAAAAGAAAACGCGCATGGAAATCTCAGCCGATAGCCGGCATATTGTGCGAATTACCTTTTGTACTCTGTTCTATTTTATTCCTTTCTTACCATCCACGGTTCACGACGGGCCGATGGCGGTGTTGACGTGGGCGAAGCGCCCCTCGGACGCCCGACGAAGCGCGAGCGAAAAGAAAGGGAATGGAGCCATTACGTTTACCAAGGGCCCTGCAGGAGCACATTAAATGCGCCAGATTGGCAATGAAGACGCTTTTCTGCCCTGCCTTGCTGAAACAATCATACCGAGACTGGAAGCAACAAAAATAAGCGATAAGCAAAGTGGGGCGGAGGAACAAGCATGACGTTAACGTTTAATACGAACGAGAGCAACACGCCAAAGCCGCCGAGATAGTCGCACGTGGAGGCTTAAAGCGGTGCCACGTGCCTGGATCTCAGTGCCGCGCATGTAGTCAGTGCTTACGAGCGCGACGTGCCACTATATACTCCTCTCTAGTTAACACGAGCTGTATGGTGATGTGGAACGAGACAGGCAAACCGCAGTCATGCCGTGACCCGTCAGCGGCACTTGCAAGCATTCCCTCGTGGCCGCTAGATTATTCTGCCAAGACTGCTGCCGTTGCTGCCGCCTAACGTGGAGCGAAGCTCGCTGTCCTTTGGCGAAAAGGTCAATTCACTTGTGCACGTCTCAAGTGACGAGGCGTTATGCTTCCATTGATACCATCTCCTCTCACTTCTAATTTCGATTATCAGTAAATCCAACACAGCATGTGAGTTTGAGAAGCGTGTTTCCGGTTTTTTCTTCATAACTATACGCAACTGTAGGCAAATGGGAAGGTACGCCTCCTTATTGCCGCCCATCCCAAGACACAGTTTAGAAATGGACACTACCCCTTTTCCGATAGCGCGCGCACGCACGCATACACAGACACACGCGCACACACACATCCTAGATTCAGATACATATAGATACTTTTGGCCGGTGACCACCATTCTCTTTTTTTTTTTCACCGGGTGTTGCTGTTAGCAAGTTATCACTTGGCGGAACACCCGCCTACTGTACGCGACATCCATTGCATGCTGCCGTTGTATAGTCGTGAGAAATAAAAGCGGGGACACCAAACGTGTTTGTAAAAAGGCAATTACTCGTGATGTGTGAATTCCAATATATTCAGCAGGTAGCTCGCCCTCTAACGTTTAGCGGTATTGAGCACTTATGTGCTTGGAATGGGTGTTTAGTCACTACAACGTTATGAACATTTTCTTTCTTCTCTCCTTTCATATTGCTCGAGGGATTACATTCTCGAAAGCACGCGAGCACCAGTGTTTATTCTATAATGCATGGCGCCGCATGTATTTGCATAGCAGATTGACTTAACCCGTGAGATCAAATACGACGTCCGTCGACGGCGCTTGCCGGAATCGTTGAGTGTTGTATGTCCTTTTGGGGCACAAGTACACCTAAGAAAAAGGTAAATTCCTAACTCACACGGCAGAGTTAAATCATTTTTCAAGGTCATGACAACGTCACAATACTAACCCTACAAAAGACTAAATGCAAATAAAACAGCATAAAACGCTAACCAGAGTGGTGTTCCATATGCGCACGTGTTAATAGAAGCTTGTGACCCACCTGCGCTATAAAAAATATTTCTGCACGCACCCACGGATGTCATGTACCTGTATTGTTCAAGTAATCTAGGAAGCAGCAGGACTTAAAGAATGACCCATGTACACTTTCAAAACTTAATTAAATTGTGGGCTTCTATGTGCCAAAACCATCATCTGATTATGAGGCACGCCGTACTGGAGGGACTGCGGATTAATTTCGCCCACCTGGGGTTCTTTAATGCGCACCCAATACACGGTATACGTGTGTTCTTGTATTTCACCCCGCCATCGACATCCGCGATTAGATGCCGCGGCCCCCTGCTTAGCAGCGTAATGCGGAACCCACTAAGCAACCACGGCGGGTAGCTCGTATTCGCGACTACACGAGAACAGAGGAAGAAGACGACCCGCACACGGCGATAGTCGTCTTTCGCTTCGCTTGTGCATGTGTACTCGCGCTGCAAGATTTATTAAATCTCTCGTCAGCTTCTTCCAGGCAGACATCGCGAAAATAACATAACGTATATGTAATAATATCACATAAAGAAATAGGAAATTCGATTTTTATTCTGACGAGATTCAAAACAAATGTGTTCAGTGCTACAAGAAAAACAAAAAGCAAAAAAATTTCGTACTATTTGCTCTTGTTTTCTGATGACCGTGCCACAAGGACAACCCGCTTATTGTTCCTGCAGTGTCAGTACTATGAAATTAACATATTTAGGATATCTACAGCAAGTTTTCACTTTTCTTTTTTTGACTTCGAGCCTGCATGATGCGTATGAAGCGAAGTTTGTCTGCCGCACGTACCGTTTGTTCATCGTTTAGAGATTAACGAAAGCGAGCGCGAATATCAAAATGCAGTGTCCACACCACTGCGGCCTGATACGCAGGCAGGCGCGTCTTTGCATGATAAAACGGTGTCTGGGAAACTTTCAAAATTTCGAAGTTTGCTTAAACATACTAAAAATTACGCGTGCACGTTTCGGTCTTTCTCACTTTGCATATCGGTCGGGAACTCAAACTGACTATAGCCAGCGCACGAGGCATTTCATTAACCTATAAGTTCACTTATTCGTGACTGGGTTATCTCCAGCGTGATGGCCGCGCCCTGTCACTATGGCGCCTGCGTGTGTCGGCTACCACGAAAACAAAAACAAAACAATAAACGAAGATTGATTTCAGCATTACTAGCACTACTACTTTCATAACTTCTAGCGAGAAAAACACGATTACTTTCCGAAACTGAGAAGTAAAGGCACCCGACGCGTAGGACAGGTGGCTGAATGCTGGGAAACTTTCTATGCTCGTCATGATACAAGACAGATCGCTAGAGAAATACTGCAACACGCCAGGAAACATTCCCGCATAATTAATCACGTCCTTAAGATCAGTCTCGGCAAGCTATCTTCTCCTGACTAAGCCAGCGCAGGGCGGAAAAAGAAAGTGGCGCAAGTTTTTTTTTTTTTTTGCGCTTCTTATCGGGCCTTTGCGTTCATAAGAATCTGCGTGGTACCGAATTTGAATAATAATAAGAAACTTCTTCCTGCTCCCGATTCTTCGTTCTTGCGCTTGAATATATTTTTTTTTCGTTTGGCCGGACAGCGTCTGACGTTCATAGCAGCCTCCTTGTTCATGCTGATGATATGCGCTCGGTTCAAAGTCACATGAACCTGACGTCATATCTGTCAAGAAGATTAAGAAGCGAAGTATAGGAGGTGAAAGAAAAAACGTTGCACCGATCCTCCCGGGCTGACCGCCCCTAATTTCCCGCTTAAACGCATCAATTAGGGTAACGATCCAATTTGCAACTTGTTATATTTTTTCTTATCTTTTCCCCGCATTTGTGACAGCCAGCTACGCTCCAAGTGACGCCTCAGCGCCCGCTGAAAATCTTACGCAGCGCCAAACACACCCCTGCTTTCATTTTTCTTTCTGCTTGCTGTCGTGATTGCTTTTTTAAGCGTGCTTCACGCTATATTTTGCCCATCTGCAACTTTATTCTTAAACAGTGCCGAGATTTGTGAAATCTCGCGGTGCACTTGGCCCCGAGTGCTTATATGTGGGCTTGCCCTAGAAGGGCTTCTTATTGTTAGCGCTAGCATATCGAAGCTCATTTCCTGCCCTTCCTTCTAGGCATGCGCCATTCATCTTGATACGGCACTGCTAGCTTAGCTGCAAGGAAGCCGGTAAGAAACATACTGTCACATGCCAGGAAACAAAGCAAAAATGTGAAGTAATATGGTTTTTCGGTGTATAATGCATAACTATGTGACGTGTCCGGATGGTGATAACGGTGGAAACGAATGGAAAAGATGATGATATCAGCGGTAGACAGCAATAATTGCCTATAGCGGCTACGTATGAACAGATTTGCGTGTACAGATGTCCCAAGGTCAGCTTCCGTCAACGATGTCAACGCTCATTTCTCTCCTATCGGAGGAATCGCGTTTGCTCTGCCTTGATTTCAGAAATGTACAATCCCCTCTATTTTCAACTAAATATAGAGCATACTCTAAGTACTTCGATAACTTAAATGTTTAGACTTCAATAGGGGTGCTAGATGTGAGGGTTGGAAGCAATACACTCACAGTTCTTTATTTTACTCTAATAAGTAAAATAAATAAATAAATAAATAAATAAATAAATAAAACACCACAGCTAACATTTCTAAGACCAAGAGAAAGGTTAACAAAAAAAACAAACAAGCAGGCAAACAAACAAACAGGCAAGCAAGCAAGCAAGCAAACACGGAATATGCAGTGATACATTGAACAGGTGCCCGAGCTAACCAACAAGTTTTAAACACCATTAAAGATCGCCTTTTTTAAAAACCTGAATCTGCCCACGAGACGAGCACAGTCCAAAGAAACGAATGTGAGGTTACCGGACGCTTTCAACATATCCCGCACTTTTGCTAGGGATAAAGCGGACAGGGCAACAACATATACATTGTGTTGCCACACGCGCAAGGGGTACCTACAAAGGCGGAAACACCCAGCCTCTTTACTGTGGACTTTGTCCTCGAACTCACTACGAATGCGAACTTACGGCAAAATATGGAAACTTCCCCCTATTGAGTTCTCCTTGGTGTTGGTCACAAAAGCAGTTTTCTTAAGTTCACTTTGCTAACTCAATACCAGGTCACCATCAACTTTCGGTTATCAAGCTCCCTTTCGGTAGTCCCATTTATATTAGCTCACCAGGGGAAAATCAAGGATATAAAAGGGAGTAGAAATCTCGAATGGCACACGACTTCACATAATTCGCAAGATACGTGCATAGCCGTGCGTTACGTTCACGTGTCATTTGTGCGGCCCATTAAAGACAAACAGCGCATAAAGAAAATTGCCGATAGCGCCCCACAATTCTCGTTGCATTTGTACGTGCTTAATCGCTCGCCAATGGAATACGCCTTAACGAGTCCGAGACGAGACAAGAGATTATTATTACCGTCTTTCTCGTGTGTTTCCCATTAGCAACGTGGGTTCCGTGCCACACGCTTTTATTTTACTTCCACGCGCTCCTCGAATGCCGTGCTGGAAACAAACGATACAAGATAGTTCAGATAAATCGTCCACAATGGCAGCCTGATATAAGAACATGGCACAAGTGCGCCGAACTAGACCCATACGTATGAAAAAGCAAACCAAAGCGGGCGCTAGCTTTCTTTGTTACATTTTTCTCATTCTCCACTTGATTTTTTTTCCTTTTTGAAAGATAGACGCGCTGAAGACTTTGGTAGGGACGATTAATCTGCAGCATAGGGTATAAAACGTTCTGACTTCACTTCATTGTTTATTTTTTTTCCCGTCACTCTGGTTTTCGCGGGAACATCGCGAATCTCTCTATCTCCATTGGCTGAGAGGAGCAATCTATGTGGGTATATGCTTCTGCGTGGGATGCATTCGCGGTCTTGGCAGCGGCGTGCCAGCCGTCATAATGACCGTGATGGAGATTACGGGCGCGTCGCGACTGCTTTGATCGATGGCGGAAAAGACGGCATTTACCGCGGGCTCCCCGATGGCTACGCCAACAACACGAAGGGAATCGTTTGAGCATGAGAAGAGTAAGGAAAATTCAGGAGGTAAAACAAAGACAAGACCAGACGAACTATGAGGTGTCTATTATTTGTATAATGCACTAGCATGTCACATATTTTGCTCACTTTTAATTTTGACGCCACACTAATCCGGTATTTATTTAGAATAATGACTGATACTAAACAATCAACCGATTATTTTTGCATCAAAATTTAATGCCAGAAATATGTTGAGGCGATTCATACTGAGGACGAGCATTAGGGCAGGAAGTGAATGAAACATTTTTGTCCGACCAGAAGGACAGAATGACGTAGAATCCTACATTTTACCTTGAAGCTGCGCGTCCAAATAGTCGGGAACGGGAAGGTCTGCTCAAACACTCTTTTCTCGCCTCGACGTAGGATGCAGCTGACATCTTGGATTTCCCTGCAGAAATTGAATGAACGCAACTGAGACCTGGTTGTTTAAGCTCGATCTCTGACTAGGCCCGCTCACATCTCTTTCGTATCAGACACATTACGTTACGTGGCACATAAGACATGAAATTGCCCTTTGTTTCCACGAAGTCAGAGTCACTTTATTTAGACATCGAGTACACATCCAATGTACAGCTTTGGGAGACCCGCACTCTGCTACAGTTCAAGGCAGCAGGATACAGAAAGAGCAAGTACCTATAGAAGTCTATAGTGCCTAGATGTACCTTCATTAACAAGCGCTTTTGAAAGTGTAATGTCTGGATATAACTTCGTTAGTAAATGACTTTGTTAGCATATATCCCTGTTACAGTCAGTAGCAAGAAACAAGTTCAATACAAAAGAGCAATCATGTTGAAATCAGTGTGGCGTTGTTATCAGTACTTGTTTTATCCTTTGTCGACCATACATATTTGACGACTAAAGACTTTTCGTTGTATTTGTTGGCGCAGGTTATGTACCCAAAAGTGGTTTCCGTATTCGAGACAACAGCAATGCCGAGGAACAATGCTGAAGTCATCTTTGTGCTCCACAGTCTGGCTCGCGTGGCAACATAGTCACTTTTGAAAAGATGGAAAAAAAAACAATATTTAAAAATTAAATTCTTATTTGAATTCTAGGGTGTTACGGGCCAAAACCATAATCGGATTATTAGTCACGCCGTAGCGGCAGGCTCGAAATTATTTTGACCCCCTGAGGTTGGCCAACATGCACCTAAATCCAAATAAAGCGGGGATCGATCTCGCAACCTCGAGCTCAGCAGCGAGAGAAAAGAGAGCAATATAACTGCACCCACAAAGTTGACGCCAAGTAGCCCTCGAAAAGATGAAAGCTGCTGTAGAGCATATTCTATCATTATGGCATATTCTTCGCTAGTATCTGTTGAAAACAAGGGACACTTGGCAGATGTCGCATGATTGTTAAAAGACGCATACGGATGTGTCTGCCTACCCATCTGTATTTTCAGTGTCAATGCACACGATTACGATGCTTATCTTCCTCACCTGCATGCTCTGACGGGTCAGGTTATAGTTGACATTATAGTGGCGGGTACAGCTGTGCTCAGACACCATCGTGCAGTGTACATTCTCGTTTTCTTTCTCTTTTTTTATACTTAAGCTACGCCGTGAACTTACGCAAGTGACCTTTCCTTCTTAAACGAGTAATGCAAAGGATCTTGCCGCTATCCCATGGTTCCACAATTATTCTGCTCTTGCTTATGCAATGGCGTTGCGATTTGAAACTATTTAGGGGACAAATCCAATGTCGCAGGTATCAGAAAGCTCAAATATCGTGCCGCTGTCGCTCGGAACGTTTTAAGAATATCAGCCACGTGTGACATTGCAGGCTCAATCTCGTATGCCTGCCCATTTCAGGTCAAAGCGGGCTTTCATGGTTAGGTAACGTATTTATCGGCACACGGCCAAGTCGCAGGGAGCTCTAAAACCAATTGTTTTTCTTTTATTCCAGAGTTACGCCAGAAACAAGACCACGGCGTGCGACTCTGCCACATACATGTATCCGTTAGGAGGTACAGGCGCGGTACGAAAATGCAACAACACAAATATTGACACTAACAGTCCGCAGGCAAACGACGATAAACAAAGAATGTGCCAGCGCGGTGCAAGAAGCCTGCGTCTTGAGCTTCTGAATTCAGAGCCGCGTGCATGGCGTTACGAAACTTTTTCCATAATCAACGAGCGCACACAGGGTATTGCGAACAGCGAATCATCTTTCTTGAATTTAACCAACGTAACATTACCCTATTGCATAAAGGCGACGTTATATATAAAAGCATTTATTATTCTTTAGAATAGCGCTGATGCCGTCCTTACAGCAGCTCCCAGGATAATGTTGCAGTGTTCGATGAGCTTCTAGCTGCGCGACAGGGAGGTGGAGTGGCGGTCTCGTTAAAAATAAAAACACTAAAGCATGCTTTCTTAAATATTTGATGAAAGGGAATCAAAACTGAGTAGTCTTTAATGTCACTGCCGGAAAGGCGAGGCATGTGTGCATATTTGAGAACATTCAACGATGGTCACAGTAGCTTAGCTGTTACCGCTCGCCTGGCTGAACGTTATAGAATGACAATATACGGTTTCTGCCAGTACACAATGTAGTCCATGCTGAAGTTATTTGAGTAAAACTACTCATACACATTTCTAACGAAGAAGAGGAAGTTAACTGCGGACGTATTAAGGCTTACGACACTTGCCGACAGATGCTATTACAAGGCGCTACGTTTGATGAGAGTTAGGCAAAGTTAAACCTTCAGAGAAGCTCCCGTTTCAGGGCAACATCACCCTAGCGCCACGGTCGCAGACAAGTAGAAAAACAACAACAACGCGAGTATCAAGGCAGAACGGAACGCATGTTGGCATCCTGCAAACAATACTGCTAGTAATGCACATTAGCTTGCCGATTCATCTTACAATACGTCCTCCAATAAACATTTATTCATTGAAAAAGTCCGCACGGACTTGAAATTTGAGGCCATCTTATCAGCCTCGGAAGGACTTGTAGATGATCATCGCTATGTTTTATAATCCTGTGCGCTTCCAGTATACCACCAACACCAGTATACCATCAACAATTATGTTGATGATCATGACGATAGCGGTGGTGATGATGTGCCCTTTTGTATATGTCCCCAACTCATAAAAGCTTGACGCTGTAGGCATGAAAAAGTGAGGGAGAACAAGCTGTGCTGCAGAGAAGCTTCTGGAGAATGTGCTTCCATCGACCCGCGTGACAAATAATCGAGCGACGCCCCTGCAAGCATCGTAGACTCGCAGAAATGTCTGCGGCCCGAGGACTACGCATTAGCCATGAGACAGTAGAGTGGGGCGGTGTGACGGAGGATGGCACCAGTGAACGAGCTAGGAACGCATACACGCTAGGCGATGCACCGCTCCACGCGTTTTCTCTATACCGCTCCGTCACGCAGGTTGTACGTATCTCGGGACAGCCACGAAGAAGGCCCGCCGCATTCGATCGAAAGAGTCTTTGAGAGGCTCTATAGCGTCGCAGATCTTTATACATTTTTTTAGCGTTTGTGTGCGTCGTCGTTGTTGTCTATAGCTTCCAGTTATGCGGCACATTTGGTTGCTCCAGTGTGACGGACGCGGCTTCAGTGCATTAAAATAAGAACGTCTTTTCGGCTAGGGCGTGTGTCAAGCTTCGCGCCTGTTTAACCGAACCGGCCGCTTGATCGAACGCTGCCATTTGCGGAACCACGCCGCGAGCGCTCCTTTATCCCTGAAGAGAGATAGACCGCCCTGCCTTGTTTCTTTCCGCGCCACCACGCGCACTTGTGCTTGATGCATAATTCTCGTTTTTACGGGTATTGGGGCCAAATCGAAAGGACCGCTTCACACGCTTCGTGCGTGTCTAGATGCCGCGACTCGGCAACACCAGCGAGGCATGAAGGTTTCTAAGTTGCTCAGTCAAGGGCTGTCACTTTAAATGGAAATGGCGCCCCTGTAATGCGACCGCGACAGAAATGACGTGACAAGTATTGTGACCGATTGGCACATTTCACTGCACGTGCCGATGTATACGTGCTGAGTGTCTGGTGTCCTGCAGAGAGCTGCATTTCTGTCTATATAGCCACGTACGGCGTGCTCTATTATGAATGTAAAAAGTTCTATTAAGACAGCAGATTATTCAGTAAACACTGAAGGAATGACAGTGTAGGCAAATCTGCTTTGCCATGCCTATAGTGATTGCACTGGAAAGAATGTTGGGCGACTGGCAATATTATTAGCGCTGCAAGCAAACGAGTAGGAAGACAACCTGTCGCTTTGTGTCTACTTCTCGATTTTTCACCCTTTTCAAGTTTGCTGGCATTCCCCTAGCATAACCATCTACCAACTAGCCCAGCAAGCCACTCTCAGAAAGACAACCAAGGAGGCACACGGACAAACGCGCTTTGAAACGAGGGCTATCATGCAGGCACGCAAGACATATGCAAAATGTCAATGCCTGCGTGCATTGCTGTTTAATCAGGTGAGATTTCATATGACACGCTACATTTAAGATTGCTATATTTTACGCTACGCAGCCTCGCATGTTACAAACATTAAGATGATGCTGCACGTGTAGGATGGAGCACTGTCGTCCCAAAAAGAAACAAAACAGGCCGTTTGCTGGGCTATGAAACCTGGCTTCGCCTAGTGCTAGCACTCTTGTCTAAATTTGCGCGCATTGCTAAAAGCGGGAGAAACGGTTGCCTAGCACTGCGAACACTGCCCTTACAATTCGTAAACGCTAGCCAACAAGGCCTTCTAGCCTAGCGTTTGAATTATTCACGCTGCACTTACGAGTGGAACCAAATGAAGTTTTCCTGAATCAAGTTGCTAGAGAGGTGCAGGTGTTCTTCGAGCGATAGCTCTGTGACTACGAAACGATCCTTTCTCGTTATGTTTCTTACTACTGCAGATTAAACAACGTATATCTTCATAGAACACGCTACGCACAGCAATGCTTTTGATTCTTAAATCATATTTAAAGCAGCGACATTTCTGCAAGTGAAGCCGGTGAGCGAGCTGGGTCTGCGGCACGGGCGCCTTGTACAATGTTTCGCATAGCGCGCTCTCATTCGTAGGTCCATAAAATATGCACCGCCATTTCATCTTTGTTCTCTATACTTTTCAGTGCGTCGCGCAGGATAAGCGCGTGATAACATCTCACGTTTGCTAAGGGCCGTGTAAGAACAAAAGCCTACGACATTTGGGGGCTCACAGATAACAAATAAGAAAGATGCGGGGTAGGGAAAGGGAGGCGACGGGGGCAGAACCAGGATTTCCAGGCTTGAATATATAGGCATGTTTGGAGGATGCCTTAGGGAGGGCCCCGCCGCGCTTATCTTCCCTCGACATTTCGCGGCACGCTTTGTAAGGCATCTGTCCCGCGTTCTTCGGCGCCCGGAGTCAATTAGTTAATTGGTGTCCCCGTCCTCACAACCCCCCCCCGTTCATTTCCTTCATTCGCGGCATTTTCTCGAGGCAGAACAACGGGAAACAAAGGCGGGAAGCCAGGAATAGATACTACCGAGGGAAGAACACACGGACGCGCGTGTGTTTGTGCGTGTGTACAGCCATTTACGTATTAATAGAGCAAGTCTCTCGCAAAAGAGCTCGTCGCTGAAGTAAACGCATGCGGGCGTCACGTGCTTGCACGCAGCAATCATAATGGGTGGATATGAATGTTCCTGCATTCCTGCTTGTGGCAGCTGCATTTGTTTGGGGGGGGGATTTATAGGAACTAGAAATTGTTGCGCTAATTGCACTACCACCCCCTTCATCCCCTACCCCTACGACCCAAATCCCAGCCTTCATTTTATTCCGGGGGAAAAAATGCAACCATACTTTGTCGGTAAGTCAACCAAACTTTTGACTGTTTAGTACTTCTGCAGGCACGGTGGCTTTGGAAACATCAATTAGGGGGTGCACGCCTGTACAGGACAGAGTTATCCACGCAAGTGCTCCCTCATCTGCTATAAAATGTGGGCTCCGTGGTCGCCTTTAAGAAAAACCGTTCCCTCCGCAGAAGTCAAATACGCGGCGCGTTCGCGAACATGTAACTACGCTGAAGAAGCTATTGGGGAAATATAACGCCTGCTAAACAAGAAAAAGAACATCTCTAAGTAGCTGCGAGTGTGAAAGAAGCACGACTGGGACTGGTCAGATGAAATTCGGCAACCAACACAGGTCAGATCGCAGTGACTCGTCTCAAGCTTCGTTGTCCTACATTCACCGTCACACTGGTGCACTTTCTTCTGGAACAGTCGATACATCAACGAAGTGCGGCAAGCTATTTTTCGCAACCGTAAACTATTGCTCGCTTGCTCATCTTGGGCGCGTGACTTGCGTAAGAAAGTTGGATCTCTCGCAGACGAAAAGGGAAATTTGTTGAGAGTAAGGTAAGCTGTACTTGAAATTTAACTTTCGCTCAGAGCAATAATATATCTGCAGTGAGGCATTCCCACAATGTGACAGGGCGAGTTACTTGGTGAGTGCCGCTGCATTCCTGCTATCGCTTGGCTGTGGTGCTTTCCGGGGAGAGCGAAGGATATACGGGAATGCCTAGCCAGGCGTCTTCGTGAGCACCTCCCCGTCACCCGCCCTTTCTTTCCTTTTTTTTAAATTTTTTTTGGGCAGTCTGGAGGAGAGGATGCAGTCATAAACTGAAAACGCGATATTCTCACTCGAAACAGACATCCTGGATGCATAAAAACAATATTAAATAAATATCGGTAAAAACTTATTATAATGAATGTCAAAGACGGCGTTAGCTGCACTGAAATCCGCTGGAATTCCGCTTAGCGGCATTTTACACAAACCACCGAAAAGACGAAACAAGGACAAGTGATACACACATCCGGGAATAACAGCGGCGTGATACGCGGGCATGCGGGTCATCACCACGTTATCCACACAACCGCTGATTACACTGTAACCGGAATAGACAAAATCTTTATTGCACCATCTCCAGAATCGACCTTTGTTGCTCGGCAAGAAACCGATAGAGCAAACGCGCCAGACCAAGGAATGAAAACAGCATGGAAAGCTTTACTTTAAAGAAACAATTATGCGCTTGTAGATGTATCTTTGTTGCTGTGAGGATAATTTAGGGACATTTAGTTGTATCTTTGCGAAATTACGCCGAGAGCAGAGTTGATCACCGGCATATTTGCAGTAGCAGTATGCAGATGACTATATAAGCCGTTTTCTTACATGTGCACCATATCCTGTCTTTTGGTGTAAGCGGTCACAGACCAACCAACCACCCATTGACTGAAAAACTGGACCATCGCATAGGTGCGGGCGTACGGTCATGCAGAGCGAGCGAGCGAGAGAGAGAGAGAGAGAGAGAGAGAGAGAGAGAGAAAGAGAAGGATGTAAAAGAGATGATAAAGGCAGGGAGGTTAACCGGAAGATACATATTCAGTTTGTTACCCTGCACTGGGGAAGGGGCAAGGGGAGACAGAAAGATATTAAAAAAAAAAAACTAAACAATAAAAGTGCACACACATGAAAAGGGTGGGAGAGGGGAAAGAAGATAAAAACCACCCACCCATGCTCCTATCAAGAACTGAAGCAGCAACAAATCTTTGCATACGAGCGCATGATGTCACACGATCCATGTGGTGCACGCCAGCTTTCCGACATACTCGACAGCACCGCCCGGACAGATCCCCCCGACTACGCGTTCCATCTGGACTATCCCGACTCTAGACAACTGTTCTCTGCCGACCATGGCTAGGAGGGTCCTTCCCGAATGCATTTGCTTGCCGCATCGGAATAGTTGACACTGCTGCCTGTGATAGCTGCGGCAGTAAGGAAACAATCGAACATGTGCTTTGTCACTGTCCTCGCTACAGCTCTCAGAGACAGTCGCTCGTGACGGTGTTGGCACGCCTCGGTGACTGGCCGCTTTCTGAGCAGACGATCTTGGAGTGCCGGTTGATGCGATCTTCACACCACAAGGCGGTGAAGGCGCTAGTGAGGTTTCTCCGCTCTAGCGACCTACTTGAAGGACTGTGACACTCCTGCGCTCTGACTATGAGTTAGCCATGACAATCAGTAGGACAGAATTTTTTAAAGTAGACATATCTCAGAACGACGTACTGAGATATGGACTCAGTACGTCTCGTACTGAGTCCATAGCCTCAGTACGAGACGTAAAACGGCCCCTGGGGAAGAACCACCAAGGAGAGAGAAAGAAAAAAAAAATAAAACTTAATACCTGGCCGGACCAGCGAAACATCATGGGGCCACTCTAGCTTAATCAAGTTTGTCGAATGAATGTTCTTCCTTATGCAGGAGATAGTCAAGAGAAAACTCCGCTCCCCTAAATTTTGCGCTAGGAACCTCAACACCCATTGGTCAGCATGGTATCACTTACTTCAAAGCACTAGCTTGCACGTATTCGGGCAATTTTGGCGTAGAAAAAGTGCTCACGACTTGCGAGGCTGAAACATTGATTTCTTTAGAATGCGTTCTATTCATTGTTTACCGATCAACAGTTAACTATTACCGAGTGAACGCTGACAAACGCCATGACGTCCCGGTGATTTGGCGCAGGAACTCCAGGTGGTGTCGCCACCCATCTCTCGCTTTCTTTTCCTTTTTTGCCCTCTTCTTGGTTACCAATTTTCCTAGCACAACGGTAACAGTGGCCGTTTTGCTATTGCAAAAGGTAATGCACTTATGCCGCTTATCAGAGTTCTCCCATTAGACCACACGTCCTTGTTTCAAGTTATGTCGGAATTAAGTATACAATTGAGACCGAACGCACTTCCATGTACTCAATGCTAATTCCGCTTTGTCCCCGTTGTTCTCAAATGTTGCAGTATAAATAAAAGGTGCATACGCAGTAAATTTTACGGCCAACAAGGGCCATCTTTCTGTCAGTATTTCAAAATATATAATCTATTATACTGAGAGAAATATGGCCCTTGTTATTAATGATGTTGTAGAGCAAGGGCCACAGTATCTGTTACGGTAGGATGGAGTGATTTATTCCTCTCGCATTTTATATGCGAGCTTCCTCTTAGTTAAACCAAGTGCCACATAGAATAACACGAGAATGCACATTGCATTAAAGAAACAAGGGAGAACTTGGAGGTTTTGAGTGATACGGTTAGTAAATTTAACAAGAAGAGACATATAAAGAGAGAGAGAGAGAGAGAGAGAGAGAGAGAGAGAGAGAGAGCTAGATAGATGAGCCTATGCTTGAAACTCCGCGAAGCATTCGCCCCTCTGACGAAGAATGAACGTTTCAAATTAAAACCGCTGCGGGGGATTCACTGTTTACTCGAGCAAACAACAAAAGAGGGAAGTGTGCTCGAAAACTGGATTTGCATACAATCCCACCGACGCGTGTCTGCGCGAACGTTCGCGTCACCGTAGGAAATAAAGCCCGACCAGCAAAACAACTAACTAAAAGCAAGAAATAATCATAAAAGGAGTGATAGAGGCAAGAAGATGGAGAAAGAAAATAATAAAAGCTGTTTCATATGAGCATTAGCCACGGCTTGCGGGGAGTTTGAGCCTCCAGAGCGCGCACGATTCATTTCCATGATGCCGCAGAGAAGGGCCCTGGGCGGGCACGTAATGAAGCGCGCAACTAGGAAGAGGAAGAAAATTAAAGAAACGAGAAAAGTTCAAAAAAAAAAAAAAGACCAGGCAATAAAAGCACCGAAAAGAAGGTAGAGGTAGATCGGGTTCTCGACGAGTCAGGTTAAGCCACGGCGAAGGGTGATTCTGCTGACGAGCTCTCGAAAATGCTCGTTTAATACAGAGTGTTGGCGCACATGGTCCAAGCGCTCCGTAATCATAACCAATAAAAAGGCCAAATTTTATTCGGGGATTTGCACCTGAAATGAGAGGGCGATTGAGTTACGGTCTCTATGGGGAGCAGGAGTATTGTTTTCCTTCTTTTCACGTGACTCTCGGCGCTCTTTCCCGGGTATGACATTCGAGTCCACGTATGGAAAACGGTCTCTGTGACAGGAATGTGCTAAGTGTCTTCAACGTATGCAGCTTTGTTCATCTTGCAAGGGCGGGACACCAGACGACGTTGTGCTTGATACTACCATCCTTTGAATAAGTGAAATCGGGTTTACATTCTAAAGGTGTAAAACAGTTCATTCTTATGTTTAGTTCTTCGGATGCTGTATCATTTTACCTGCATCAATAAGGAGGAATGCTTCGCAGTTGCTAAATGAGAAAAAATAATTTGAAAAGGGGATTTATTAAAACTCTTTAGGAACAATCCTAGCTATTGGCATCAACAACGCGAGAGCTCGGCTCTCGCGCCGAAGCGATGGCAGCGCCTACAGCGCTCCATGGATATTCTTCACTACAATTGCCCTCTTCCCTCCCTTGCCAACTTTCCTTTACCCCCTACGCAACAAAGAGCTGTGGGACGATGCACTCCGCGACGGACCTCCCGAGGTCCTCCGAGCTGTGATACAACGGGCTCGAAACATCGCCGGAATCATCTTAGGGACCCTGGACTGAGGGTTCCTCCCACACTGCTCTCGTCATTCAAATATTAGTAATAAAGATGTTTTACTCTCTCTCCCGGCTGCGAAGATGAGCCATCCTGGCGACTTAAGGTGGTGTGGTACGGCTTTAGGCGGCTGAAGTGAACCATCTCGCGGACACAGCGCCGCTTGTACGAAGATGGCGTCACCGGTTCGACCACGTAGTTCACGGGCGATGTACCCTCGACGAGCCGGTATGGACCCTGATATCCTGGAACAAGCCTTGGGCTAAGGCCTCGAGAGTTGAATAGCAGCCGAAACCAGACGTGAGAGTGAACGGCGAAGGACGGTGCAGGCTGCTCGTGGTCGCGGTATCTTTACGAATGCCTTCATGAATATGAGCGAGCCAGCTGACGGCATTTTTCAGCATGCCGAGCAACTTCTTAAAGAGCGGTGAATTCGGAGGAGTCCGGGTGATACGGAAGTACGGTGTCGAGGATAGAGGATGGTTCACCTCCATAGAGAAAACAAAAATGATGAGAAGCCTGTGGTAGCCTGAGTGGCGCGGTATTATACGCGTACGTGACCAAAGCGAGGACTTCGTCCCTGTTGGAATGGTCAGACGCAACGTACATTGTTGGCAAGTGAAGAAGTGTGCGGTTGAACCGTTCCTTGGCCGTCGAACTGTAGCTTTTGGCATCAACAACGAGAGAGCTCGGGTGTCGCGCCGAAGCGATGACAGTGCCAACAGCGCTGCATGAGGGGCATATTTTCCACTACACTGAAACATTCTCTTGTTAAATTTTATGGATAAGCTGATCAATACGGCTGTTCCTCATGGTTAGCCCATATTTGATCGAATGAGCTTTCAGGCATACTGACGATATGAGTGACACTGTCGGTGGACTTTTTTGCACGCTTGGGACCACGGCTGATAGGGTCAATATTAAGAAGAAGAAGAAAAATTGACCACTCACATCTATTTCTAAATGACTTAGAGCATCGGGATTTGAAAGAGACATTTCTTAACATAAGCATCGTTAGATTTATTATTACTATTTTTTACTATCACGGATGACTAGCGATGATGACGTGATTACGCGCCGCTAGTGGGCAGAACGACAACGAAAGGTGAGAGTGGGTGCGGGCCCCCATAGGGACACCACACCAGACCTAACGCTATGCAGGAGAGCCGGGAGAATCACCTGGGAGAACACCTTCGAGGACCTGGGGAGCGATCACAGGATACTCAGCATAGCCCTAGGAGAGGCCCGCGTCACGAAGGGAATAAAACATAAGTTCCGGCTAGTAGACTGGGACAAATTCCGCAAAATCAGAGACGAAAAAGAACAGGGACCCATAAGAAACATAGAGGAATGGAACGGAGAGCTGCTACGAGACGTAGAAAAGGCCACGACCGAGATGGAGTGGGACGACTGGGAGGCTCGACGCGAACATGAAGACGACGACAGCGGTGGTGGTCACTCTCCGCGGATGGACAGCAGGCTCGCGCACCTCGTACAAGCCAAAAAATCCATCCAGAAACGGCTGCAAGGGCAAAAACACAATAGAAATCTAAGGCGCAAAATCGCGGAACTAAACAAGACCATCGAAGCACACTGTGCCCAGTTATGCAATCAGGATTGGGACGAGGTATGCGACGCCATGGACGGCAACATCAACACGGGCAAGACGTGGAAGATCCTCAAGCACCTGCTCGACCCGTCGGGAACGAAGACAGCGGCGAAAGCGGGAATGACCAAGCTCAGACACAAGTACAAAGGAGACATCCGTGAAATGGGTGATGAAATCGTCAAGCTCTACCTTGAGAGACCTCCAGCCGTTGAACACCGGAACTACTCGGGCTCTCCCAACGAAGACCTCGACAGAGATTTCTCCCAGCAAGAAATCAAGGCGGTCCTGCAGACCATCAAGACCAAGTCGGCTCCGGGCCCCGACAAAGTGACCAACAAGATGCTCCGGAATCTGGACGACCAGGCAACGAGCCGCTTGACAGACTACATCAACGAGTGCTGGCGGAACGGCAGGATACCCGACGAATGGAAGAGGTCCGACGTGATCCTCATCCCGAAGCCGGGTAAACCCTTAGAAATACAGAACATGCGGCCGATCTCTCTCACTTCCTGCGTTGGTAAAGTGATGGAGCACGCTTGCCTGAGTAGAGTTAACGGCTACCTGGAGTCAAACGACCTGTACCACAGCAACACGATTGGCTTCAGAAGAGGGCTCTCTACACAAGACGCCATGATACAACTAAAGGAGCAAGTCATAGATACCACGGGGCGGGGCTTGAGGGCAATACTTGGA
Organism: Dermacentor andersoni; assembly: GCF_023375885.2. Taxonomy (NCBI): domain Eukaryota; kingdom Metazoa; phylum Arthropoda; class Arachnida; order Ixodida; family Ixodidae; genus Dermacentor; species Dermacentor andersoni. The sequence continues at coordinate 74,810,967 of NC_092815.1, read as the reverse complement.
CTTGATCTAAAGAAGGCCTTCGACAGGGTCAAGCACACGGCCATACTCGACAGAATCGTGCAACTCGGCCTGGGCGAACGAACGTATAATTTTATCCGAAATTTCCTTACGGGAAGAACAGCCAGAATCAGACTGGACGAGGAGGAGAGTATCCAGGTGGACATGGGCAGCGCTGGCACGCCGCAAGGGTCCGTCGTGTCACCGATGCTCTTCAACCTCGTCATGATCGGACTATCGGAAAAACTGGACCGAATAGAAGGCATTAATCACACCGTTTATGCAGACGACATTACGATTTGGACCACGAAAGACGCAAGCGAGGGCGATATGGAGAACAGGCTTCAAGGGGCGGTGGAGGCAATCGAAAATCATCTAGAGGGCACCGGACTTGAATGCTCGCCGGAAAAATCGGAATTGCTGCTCTACCGCCCCAGGAGGTTCGGCAAACCGCCCAGAGACGTAGCGGAACTACACAAAAGGGGAATCAGATTAACCACGAGGAAAGGCACGGAGATACCCATGGTCCAAAAGATTAGAGTCCTGGGTCTCTGGATCGAAGCCAGGGGAACAAACACGGAAACTATAACACGCCTGGAAAAGAAAGTCACGGCGGCCATTCGGCTAATACAGAGAGTCTCCAACAACAGGAGGGGCATTAAAGAAAGAAACGTCGTACGGCTCGTTCAGGCCTTCGCGATCAGCCACGTCGCGTACGTGGCGGCATTCGTCCACTGGAACAAGGCCGAGAAAGACAGGATCGACGCGCTCATTAGAAAAGCGTACAGAACAGCTCTGGGTCTCCCCCAATACACAAGAAACGAAAGGTTACTACAACTCGGCGTGCATAACACGCTGGAGGAGATCGCAGAAGCACAGAGAATAGCGCAACTCGAAAGACTCTCCGGAACCAAGGCGGGCAGAGAAATCATGGAAAAGATCGGCATAAACTACCACGGAATGAACGGCCCCAAGATGCAGATTCACCCAGACGTCCGAGCCGCAATTAACACGGAAAATATCCCGAAGAACATGCACCCCGTGCACAATGTCGAGAGAAGGAAATGCCGCACGAAAACGATTCTCAAGAACCACGGCGCGCGGGAGGGGGTGCTCTTCGTAGACGCCGCGCGGTACCCCCGAAACAGGGACGACAATGGTGGTGTCGGCGCTGACAAAGGTAACTCCCTCTTCGCAATGGCGGTCGTATGCACGAAAGGGAAGACCGTGACTGCGGGCTCCGTAAGGACTAGATCGTCGGAGGCAGCGGAAGAAATGGCAATCGCATTGGCTATAATCAGCGGTCGGCAACAATACAGAACAATAATCAGCGACTCCAAGACGGCTATTAGGAATTTCACAAAGGGCTGGGTCTCCACCGAGGCGGCCAAAATCCTGAACCACAGAGCAGAAGACTTTAGGAACGGCACAATTACACCCAAATACCTCAAATGGATCCCGGTACATATGGGAGAAGTTACCATGAGTGCCCCTCCCAACCTCAACGAGAAGGCCCGCCGAGTCGCGCGAAAACTAACCCACCGCGGCACGGCCAGTGACGGCCCAACACCCCGCAACCCCCGGGGAAGGACTGCGGCGGAGGCGATGGAGAAGACGGAGGAGGCGACGACGACGAAGAAGCGATAAAAGACGACAGGGACAGACTGGTCACGTACCACGACATACTGACACACTACACGAAACAAAGAGAAGCATACCCACAACCCCACAAACAACTCGACAGGTCTCAAGAAACAGATTGGAGAAGATTGCAAACCAGAACGTTCCGAAACCCAGTACACTTAAACAGAATAAATTCAACACAATATCCAGACGCTAGCTGCAAGCTCTGCAAACACGAACACGCAGACATGGCACACATCTTGTGGAAGTGCACACAGATCAGTTCAGTATACGTAGAGGACAACATAGAACCGGACCTTCTCGAGGAGCGATGGCTAAGCGCTCTGACTAGCTCAGAACTAAACGACCAATTATGGGCTATCCAGCGGGCCCGGGCAGCGGTGGAAAGGCTATGCCTCACCGCACACAATGCCCGGGTGGCCTGAGCCCGGGCTGGCAACCTCGCAGGTCCTTTTTCCATTAAAGTTTTTTCCGTCCGTCCGTCCAGCTGAAAGGCGCTTTTTCCGTTCAAAACGCCTGAATGGTGTTGGACTGATTGGCGAAGTCAGTAACTTCCACCAGGATCTTTCCTCCAAAATACAGAAGCATGTTGTATCCTGTCCGCTGCGACGGGAAGAATGCAGCTCGAATGTGTTAAACAATTGGGTGGGCGAAAAAAAGAAAAGGTCGAAGACGCAAGTGTAGGTGAAAACAGCTCGATGACTGCGTCAAACCTGTAGCATATAGGATGCACCTGAGACATTACTTCGTGGATCGCGTGCAACATCTTCGCCAAAAGAAAGGAAATGACAGACGCTCGTTATACGAGCTTCGGATATAGCGGAGTGTTCTCCAAGACCAAGACGAGCTGCTAAACGAGATTACAGGAACTGAAAATTCACTGCCTCGCTCCCCTTTGCACACACACGCACGCATGCACGCACACAAAAGTTATGCCGACACCAGGAGGAACGTCTCTCGGGCCTGGGACCTTCCGAGGCCTCGTGGTACATCGGAGATACCTATTACACAAGCATCCGCTGCTCCTGTGCTAAAGAAGTCAAACTTTTGTGATCCTCTTTCAAAACCTCCTGCTGCGCACAAAGTCGTTCCCACTTTGAGCGCCATTCTGTAATACGACGATGTTCCCCCCCTCCTTTCGCTATTGGTTGGAAACAGGTGTAACCAAGGTAAGTTTAGCTTCCCTCGACTTCGAAGCTCTCTTTTCCAAACGCAGAAAGAGCTAAGAGGACAAAATGGAAATACGGACATACAAAACAAGTATTTCCTCGCACCACCGCAGCGAGATGCCATTGACGAAAAAGTCGTTTCGACAAGCACACAGCGAGTGGCGTGATCTTCGACAAAAACGACGAGCGTTCTCCCGCTAAAGGCAGCTCTCAAAAGCACGTTTACGGCGCGCACTGGATGCTCTTCCCGGCTGCCGACGCTTTAGAAGCTGAGACCACGATAGCGTAGGAAACTTGCGAACATCCATGCAAGCGCAGAGCAGGCGCCCGCACGCGCGCTCTCTCGCTCGCGCGCGCGCGCACACACACACATACACACACGGAACGCCTGCTATACCAATACTGTGCTGGAAAGTTCTTGCGTCGTCGCCCGTTCTTTCTTTGTTGGTCGCTGCCGGGAACAACTTTTACGTCGCACCTTCTTTTGGGAAGACTTCCGGTAACGGAAGAGTCAAAGGCGGCAATACCCGTTTGGCTCCGGAGAAGAGCTTCGCCGATCGTGCCTGGCAACGCAAGTGGTTTCGCGGCAGCCACCGCGATGAACGAAATTATGGGAGTCATCAGCAAGGGCAAAAACAAAACTGAAGACTTGGCAGGCAAAAAGAAAAAAAATGACGAAGAAGTGAAAGCAACGTGCGGCGCTTGTCGCACTTTGAATGCTGATGGGCGTAAAGGATGTTCTGCGTTAGGAAACTTGATCTTGTATATAGCAGTTCGCTCGCCTTTTCTTGCTAGTGGGTATAGGAGACAACAGATCAGGACAGCTAGGAAAAGGTTATTTCCGTGCCCGGTTGACCGCTTGGTAAAGCGAGGCTAAACAAAAGCTGTTACCTTGTTATGCTTGGTTTCGAAGGAGAACGGCAGTTTTCGTGCTTTCGTGATTCAGCAGTTAGTGTTCCCCGAATGGATATGACACACGGATTATTGGCTTCCGCATGGTTTAATAGCAATGCTTTTCATGTGTCAGACAGCTGTAACAACGCTATGGAGCGTACGCTTAGGAATGTCGACAAGCTATGTAGCGTATCGACGGCTCATTGCAAAGACAGATGTATTTATCTGAAGAGTGGCCATTCGCAACCGATAATCTGCAGTTCATGTTAAGACAGTGTATTTGTTCATTCATTCATTATGTTTGGTGATGACGAGGTTTGATGAACTGAAGCAAGATAGAGGCAATGGCAGACGCCCCTGTAGACTACTATGGATTGCTTTTGATCACCTGAGGTTCTCTACGTGCCAAAGAAAAAAGAAAAACAATAGAAAAGGAAAGAAAAGGAAAGAAAGTAAGAAAAACAAGCAGGACAACGCAGTAACTTGAAAGTCATGGACTTTTCTTGTGCTTTCCCAGAATGAAATAAAGACATGTTACAGATGGTCCATGTTGAAAAGGAATCCACATCAAGAATATTTTATTCATGCAGTCCTCACGCGTCAATTTACAAATTGTATTTTCTGACATCCCTCCAGAGTTGTCGCATTATTTGAAGTCTATAGAAACGGCCTACATGCCTCAGGTATCAGAGTCCGATACACACCATAGAGGATAGATGTCTAGACCCCATAAAGCTTTGCTGTACTTTTTTATTTGTTGATGGGAAATCACAGCAGTGCTAAGTGGTCTGTGCATAATACCCAAACACGCACATTTTGTAGACTGTTGACTTTAATGGAACAGTGTGGTAGGGAGGATTGCTCTTGAGCTGCATGGAACGTGAGATGTCTTTAGACGGCGGATGAATTGTTGCTCGCCAAAGATTAATGTAGCAGAAAAACAGGAACCTTCAGGGCGGTGCATTTTTTGTTGGGCTCTAGAAAACTTCAGTGCTAGAAGCATAACTCTATATAGGAATGACAGGAAATGAGTGTGAAGCGAACAATACGTGTTTCGTGCCACGAGAGTACATCGAGACTGCCATTAGAAAGCGAACATGTTTTTCTTTTCACACGTAAACGGCGCCGCCTGTGATCACCTTTATTTCGCAGAGGTTGTGTAATCACTATGGAAGCTCTCAGCCGTGGAGTGATTTTACTCAACTGAATGAGTTTGTCTTTTTTCCTCCTTCTTAGAAGAGTTGCTTGCCGTTTAAAATTGGTAACGAGCGTGTTGCGTAGTGGATGACCTTATCATCATAATCGTGCACAATAATCCTCGTTGTTATCAGCCAATGTTATGCCGTTCTCTTATCCCGATACGGTCTCTCTTTCCGCATGCCACGAGCCATCATTTTCGAAATAGAAATTGTTTATTTATTTATTCATGCCCGCTACATGAACAATCTCTCTCCCTGAGTTTCGCGCTAGCTTTTCCCTTTCGTCAGCTGATTCAAACCAATGACTACGAATTTCGTAATCTACCCACCACCATTTGAGCCTCTTTCTTTCTTCACTTCTCCTCCCGTCCCTTGGTACGCATATCGTTATTATATTAGACAACTGGTTATCAACTTTACGCATCACGTTAGCTGTCCAACTTCATTTGTACCTCTTAATCTCGATTCGTTTGCTCTTTACGCCATACGACCACCTTCCGGTCTTTTAAGGTTACACCTTTAATTTTTCGTTCCATTTCTTGTCGCTCCGTCCTTACCTCCCTCATGCGCCTTATTTTTTTTTCCTCAATATTTCAGCCTTGTAAACAGTTTTTGGTTGAATATGCTGACCTTATCCTTATTTTTGTTTTTTACATAATGTTGGTAAACTCTCCGTCATGCCTAGGGATTGAGCTGCCACACACGCTGCAAGCCATGTTTATTTTGAAAATTTCGTTCTTACGATAAAGGACACCCTGTGACTACTTCGCCTAAATAAATATACTCTTGCCTCGATAGAGTGTCATGACCCAGGCTCAGTGGTCAAGACACGGGTTCACTGTCTCCAAAACAGATGGGTCCCACTATCTGTCTGTCTTTTCTGTCTATCGTCCACTCCAGGACAAGTCGGGATTGTGCCACGTGTGATAGCTACAACCCGCTCGTCTAATATCGCTTAAGCGCTGTAAACGGAAGATGCGCACGCCTCCGCGTAAGAGGCAACGACACTGACAGACGCGTTATAACAGCGTCGGCACCGGCTCAGATCTCGGCCTCTCAAATTTGCCGCGCAGAGCCCACCGCTCTTTCAACGAACACGTTACGAGACAGAGCGAGAGTGAAAGAGAGAAGCGAGCAAAATCGTCTGAGCCCCCAAAGCAGACGGCTGCAACGCCGTCCCGCTGGCGCTCGCACCGCTGGTCCAGCGTCTCCGTGGCAAGGTGGCCAGCCGAGGGCGCCCCCGGCACAAGCGGCTCGCAGAGCAAGGGCCGCCCGCGCGATTCTCCGCCAGGGAAACACCGAGTGCCCGAAGAGCATGCGCAGCCGCGGGTGCATCCCCGCGAGCACGCTGCGCGAGAGCTCATCTCGCGCCGCGCAGCCGGTGGTGTAAACAGAAGCCCGGTCGCAGCCGCCGAGTGTGTGTGTGTGCGCGCGTGTGCGGTCTCTCGGCTGCTGCGAAGGCGCGCCAAGCTCGTCAGCCCACTCCTGACAGCCGCCGCTCGCTACCGTTCCGCGCACCGGACGTTCGCCCCTCGCCCACTGTTTTTTTTCTCTCTTCCTTCTCTCTCCGAAGTACCACGGACAAGTGCTTCCCGCGCGCAGAGTTACCCGAGCAACCATTCGCCAAGTACTGTCGTCGCTGCGTCCCACGTGACATTCGGAGAAAGGGACACCGGCACGGACGTCTGCGCCACAACAACTGTCGGGAGATGCAGTACCGGCAGGTCGTCTCAGTGGCAAGGTTTTTCGTGAGTTAGGCTTACGCCGTCACTGTCAGTCCAAAGTACGAGGAAAAAACACTTTTTCCCTCTTGTTCTTGCTTCTGGAGAAACTGAAGTAAACTTTCGACCGGGATGGATGGGACAGCAGTGGTCAACTCTGTGTGGTGGACACTGCTGTGGGCTGCGGTCTCCACGCTCTGCGTCGTTTCAGCCAGCGGTGAGTGAAAAGAAGAAAAAAAATGGGGAGAGACCCTTGGGTCTATTGCGCGCAGTGCGGCGCTACATCACCGGAGTAGACTAGGCTCCTATATATATATACGTATTACTCGATTTCAGTAGAGACACGGCCTGGTGTTGATGAGGTGGCTTTAAACAGCGAGCTGAAGAGTTTGTGACGATAATGTTTTTTATGCAATTGCATTTGAACACGCAGTCACGAACAGGTAAGGTAAACAGGCAGTAAACAATTAAGCGAGAAACAGAAACAAGAAAGTTCCGTGGCCTAGAGACAGATGATGCTAGGTTGGGAAATGTGCACGCCTTTAAAGTGGGTTCAATTAACGCAAGTAAGGGTAATCAGAGATCGCTGGGAGATGTTCTTGGCATGCACTGTCGCAATACATAACAACTTAACGCGCTACTTGTGCACCGCAGTACACAAGTGATGATGATGTGTGTTGTTTTATGACGCAAAGCAGTACACAAGTACTGCTGTGTACGTCATGAAGATAACTGGAAAAGTAACGCCGAAAACGCAATAGTAGTCTTTGTTTATATATGTAACCATCCTGGTAAATGAAACAATTATTTGAGCGATCGAAGCAGGAAACTTGACTGCATATTGAAAGCCGCTTAATCAGAGAAGAGTGCGCGCTGACGAACTATTTTCGCTTTGTCCAACTTCGACACGAGAATCGAGTGTTGTTATTTGTGGAACATGCAGGGGGACAGGGCCCCCAAGAGCTAAATGTGGCACGCGTTATCAACGTGCCTTTACAGGATGCCACCTGCAACAAGACGCCCATTTCCCTGAATTGTCCCTGCCCCCAGTGACGCCAAGGGCTTAAAAAAAAGAAAAAAAAAAAAAAGAACCCGGCGACGTATACCGAAACGACGTTGTTCTCGCGATCTTCATTACCTCCCCTTCTCTCTCTTTCTTTAAAATTTATTATTACTATTCTTATTTTTGTTCTGAGATGTCCTCATCGTGCTGTTTGTTCTCAAACACACTGCGATACAATTGGCTGCGTGTCGCCACTCTGCCAGTCAATTTCCATCCGTGTGTTGTGCTCGTAGCGAACAAGCGTGAAACCGAAATTGTCGTGCTTGTGCTTCGGGTCGAGCGTCCATGGCCACAGGCTAAGCTCGGCGGACATCACCTATTTATTGGGCATGACATAGTAGTAAAAGCTGCGCAATTGATCTCATTTTAATTTTCTTTTATGTTGATCGATTTCCGCAGGTGCACGGCGTATCGTTTCGGCGAATAAATGAAGGCTATTCTGTTCCCCTTTTATTTTTCTGGCCCCTTTGTAGAATTCATTATTCAGATCCTTAATACTGACGCATTGTGCCATGTGACAGTATGGACACGGATAGATTGTTCCCTGCAATATATTACTATTTCTTCTTTTTCTTCTTCTTCTTCTTCTTCTTCTTCTTCGTAGTAGTAGTAGTAGTAGTAGTAGTAGTAGTAGTAGTAGTAGTAGCGCAGCAATCAGATGCGAACATCTCTTCGTTATTACCCGAGAGGTAGCACGTGCCTTTGCAATGCAGAAATGTGCTCATATTTCTTACTGTAACTCGTCACTGTCTGTAAATTCAGCTGGCAATGAATAACGCTCTTTTTAGGTCTCTCAAGTGGCTATAAGTATATGTACTTTTGCAGGTACGCGTGGAGGTAACTCATTTTGAGAGAAACAAGTAATAAAAAAAATATTGCGAGCAATTCAAGCCCAATAAACGCAATTGTGCCTACAAGTTTAGCCGAAGTACTGCTTTCATTAAATACGCGCTCAACGACTGAGAGCGGGAGCCTCGAATCGCGCACACGTGCCTCGTTGTGTAAGGTTCTGGCAGCCGCCACTTTTCCAGCAAGAATGTGTATAAATCATATTACCTTAACATAAATTATGCAACAAAATAATAGCGTAATAAGGTATCCTTATTTCCGGCTTTTCCATATAGAAGCAACCTTATCGTCCTTAAAGTCATTCATTCATGTGCGACTGGTTTTCTCGCTAGTCGAATAATAAATTACGGCGGCGTATTAGCCACGCAGACGATAACCTGCAATATAAATTGTAAGTCTGTGCAGTTTGAGGCTCGAACAAGCCAAATTGCCTTTGATAGGTATAAAGCGTGAAACAAATTTAGTTGGCTATTCAAGCAGACGAAGCTTTGGACTTTGCTCCAGAAAGAGCCGAAGACGTATGAGGAAAACAAAAGGAATAGGGGACATAAAAAAATGAAGAATAAGTTACTTGTTTTCGGCAATTAGACTTGGCGAAATTAATTAAGAACGGGAGGTAACTTAACAGTCTCTGAATTCTTAGCTGGCGGGTTGTAGCTCATTTGTCAAACGGAAACTATATACGTCTTTCTATTATGCGTCGGGACTATAGCGGGACAAAGAACTCAACCATAAGGTCGATCTTTGAACTGGAAGCCATCGACATTGTTTAAGAAAGCCTGAATAACTTCTTTCGAAACCTTCACGATATCGATTTTTTTAGACACGCAGGCGTAGCATCTTCTCGCAATATTAAATTGCATTAAGTAGTTCTTGCCCAAGACTAGAAAACTATCGTAAACAATTAGGATGATTGACTATTCGGTAATATACTGCCCTTAAGACCTTGCTTCATCTGCATGTACAGGTAAATTAAGCTTGTGAGGGGACTATTAGATTGAGGCGTTTAACGTCTTGAATGGCGCAATGGCTAACGAGGGATGTCACAGTGGACAATTCTCGATTGTAACGTGCACCCAAAGAACGGATCACGAGCGTTTTTTTTTTTTATTCCGCTCCCATCGCAATGCGACAGCCGCGACCGGGATCGAACTCACAAGCTCATGCTCGGTGGCGCAACGCTATAACCCCCAAGTAATCGCGGTAGTTATAGACAGACTGTGATGAAACTTTATGAGCAATAGTGTTAATGATGGTGCGTTATGCTTTCGTGGGTGTGTGCATGTGGGCGTGCTTGTGCCTATTCCGGCCCGCGGGTTTGTGTGCGCTTGAGCTTGTGTATGCGTACGTGGGTGTGAATTTTTGTTCGTGTGCCTGTGCCTGAACACACCAGCCTGCGTGCCATGTTGGCGCCAGCAAGTGGCACACAATGTGACCTTATTCTCTGGAGCAAGCACTAAAGTTGTTCTCTAACCATTTTTTATTACCATACCGAAGACTTCTCCTGTTCCCTTATTAACTATATTGCCTCATTTACTGAGCAGTGCCCGTGACCTAATGATGATGGCTCGCTAAGCCGCGTGATCTGTGTAGGTTCTTGTTCTTTTCGTATTCGTTTCACTAAATCTACGATTTGCCATTTAGAGCAGGTTAGTGAAATGAGTGAAGTGTTGGTTAAAATATCCGGGTCATCATTGTCCTTCATAACAATTACGAGACAGGGAACTTGAACTGGTCCTAATGAGACCGTCCTCTAGAAAGCAGAAACTGATTGTTATTGCCCCGTAGACTATACTTTGTCATGAATACAGCTGCAACGATCCTTGTTACGAATAACTAGTGCGTTTAAAATGCGCTTTCGGTATCGCGTTCTTCCCTTAAACGTGCTTCTGCCATAAAAGTCAGTACAATACATGTGAAATAACCACTGCTATGCATTCGTCGGTATTTTCGCTCTGTTGCAAGAACGATGTTGTAGTAAGTACTTGTTTTCAGAAAATGTATTGCGGAAGTCGGGAGCGACCTACACTTCTCCCAACGAGAAGCCTTCTTCATCATCATCATCATCAGCCTAGTTACGCCCACTGCAGGGCAAAGGCCTCTCCCATACTTCTCCAACTGCCCCGGTCATGTACTAATTGTGGCCATGTTGTCCCTGCAAACGTCTTAATGTCATCTGCCCACCTAACTTTCTGCCGCCCCCTGCTACGCTTCCCTTCTCTTGGAATCCAGTCCGTAGCTCTTAGTGACCATCGGTTATCTTCCCTCCTCATTACATGTCCGGCCCATGCCCATTTCTTTTTCTTGATTTCAACTAAGATATCGTTTACCCGCGTTTGTTGCCTCACCCAATCTGCTCTTTTCTTATCCCTTAACGTTACACCCATCATTCTTCTTTCCATAGCTCGTTGCGTCGTTCTCAATTTCAGCAGAACCCTTTTCGTAAGCCTCCAGGTTTCTGCCCCATATGTGAGTACTGGTAACACACAGCTGTTGTACACTTTCCTTTTGAGGGATAGTGGCAACCTACTGTTCATGATTTGAGAATGCCTGCCAAACGCACCCCAACCCATTCTTATTCTTCTGGTTATTTCAGTCTCATGATCCGGATCCGTGGTCACTACCTGCCCTAAGTAGATGTATTCCCTTACCACTTCCAGTGTTTCGCTACCTATCGTAAACTGCTGTTCTCTTCCGAGACTGTTAAACAGTACTTTAGTTTTCTGCAGATTAATTTTCAGACCCACCCTTCTGCTTTGTCTCTCCAGGTCAGTGAGCATGCATTGCAATTGGTCTCTTGAGTTACTAAGCAAGGCAATATCATCAGCGAATCGCAAGTTGCTAAGGTATTCTCCATCAACTTTTATCCCCAATTCTTCCCACTCCAGGCCTCTGAATACCTCCTGTAAACATGCTGTGAATAGCATTGGAGATATCGTATCTCCCTGTCTGACGCCTTTCTTTATAGGGATTTTGTTGCTTTCTTTGTGGAGGACTACGGTGGCTGTGGAGCCGCTATAGATATCTTCCAGTATTTTTACATATGGCTCATCTACACCCTGATTCCGTAATGCCTCCATGACTGCTGAGGTTTCGACTGAATCAAACGCTTTCTCGTAATCAATGAAAGCTATATATAAGGGTTGGTTATATTCTGCACATTTCTCTATCACTTGATTGATAGTGTGAATATGGTCTATTGTTGAGTAGCCTTTACGGAATCCTGCCTGGTCCTTTGGTTGACAGAAGTCTAAGGTGTTCCTGATTCTATTTGCGATTACCTTAGTAAATACTTTGTAGGCAACGGACAGTAAGCTGATCGGTCTATAATTTTTCAAGTCTTTGGCGTCCCCTTTCTTATGGATTAGGATTATGTTAGCGTTCTTCCAAGATTCCGGTACGCTCGAGGTTATGAGGCATTGCGTATACAGGGTGGCCAGTTTCTCTAGAACAATCTGACCACCATCCTTCAACAAATCTGCTGTTACCTGATCCTCCCCAGCTGCCTTCCCCCTTTGCATAGCTCCTAAGGCTTTCTTTACTTCTTCTGGCGTTACCTGTGGGATTTCGAATTCCTCTAGGCTATTCTCTCTTCCACTATCGTCGTGGGTGCCACTGGTACTGTATAAATCTCTATAGAACTCCTCAGCCACTTGAACTATCTCGTCCATATTAGTAACGATATTGCCGGCTTTGTCTCTTAACGCACACATCTGATTCTTGCCTATTCCTAGTTTCTTCTTCACTGTTTTTAGGCTTCCTCCTTTCCTGAGAGCCTGTTCAATTCTATCCATATTATAGTTCCTGATGTCCGCTGTCTTACGCTTGTTGATTAACTTAGAAAGTTCTGCCAGTTCTATTCTAGCTGTAGGATTAGAGGCTTTCATACATTGGCGTTTCTTGATCAGATCTTTCGTCTCCTGCGATAGCTTACTGGTTTCCTGTCTAACGGCGTTACCACCGACTTCTATTGCGCACTCCTTGATGATGCCCATGAGATTGTCGTTCATTGCTTCAACACTAAGGTTCTCTTCCTGAGTTAAAGCCGAATACCTGTTCTGTAGTTTGATCCGGAATTCCTCTAGTTTCCCTCTTACCGCTAACTCATTGATTGGCTTCTTGTGTACCAGTTTCTTTCGTTCCCTCCTCAAGTCTAGGCTAATTCGAGTTCTTACCATCCTGTGGTCACTGCAGCGTACCTTGCCGAGCACGTCTACATCTTGAATGATGCCAGGGTTCGCGCAGAGTATGAAGTCGATTTCATTTCTAGTCTCACCATTCGGGCTCCTCCACGTCCACTTTCGGCTAACCCGCTTGCGGAAAAAGGTATTCATTATACGCATATTATTCTGTTCTGCAAACTCTACTAATAATTCTCCTCTGCTATTCCTAGAGCCTATGCCATATTCCCCCACTGACTTGTCTCCAGCCTGCTTCTTGCCTACCCTGGCATTGAAGTCGCCCATCAGTATAGTGTATTTTGTTTTGACTTTACCCATCGCCGATTCTACGTCTTCATAAAAGCTTTCGACTTCCTGGTCATCATGACTAGATGTAGGAGCGTAGACCTGTACAACCTTCATTTTGCACCTCTTATTAAGTTTCACAACAAGACATGCCACCCTCTCGTTAATGCTATAGAATTCCTGTATGTTACCAGCTATTTCCTTATTAATCAGGAATCCGACTCCTAGTTCTCGTCTCTCCGCTAAGCCCCGGTAACACAGTACATGCCCGCTTTTTAGCACTGTATATGCTTCTTTTGTCCTCCTAACCTCACTGAGTCCTATTATATCCCATTTACTACCCTCTAATTCCTCCAATAACACTGCTAGACTCGCCTCACTAGATAGCGTTCTAACGTTAAACGTTGCCAGGTTCAGATTCCAATGGCGGCCTGTCCGGAGCCAGGTATTCTTAGCACCCTCTGCAGCGTCACAGATCTGACCGCCGCCGTGGTCAGTTGCTTCGCGGCTGCTGGGGACTGAGGGCCGGGGTTCGATTGTTGTATTCATATAGGAGGTTGTGGCCAAGTACTGCACCAGGGTGGCCAATCCTGCTCTGGTGAGAGAGTGCGTTACCGGTTCTGGTCACCGGGATCAGGCCGCACTCCAGGCCTGTTTGTGCAATTTTCTCAACACACGGTTTTTTTTTTTTTGTATTTTCCGGTGGAGAATAGCGCGGCACCGGGATTTGAATCACGGTCCTCTTGCACTGGAGACGGATACTCTACCGTCCCCGTAGGAGTTAAATTAAAAATTAATTTATGGGGTTTTACGTGACAAAACCACTTTCTGATTATGCACGCCGTAGTGGAGGACTCCAAAAATTTCGACCACCTGGGGTTCTTTAACGTGCACTTAATTCTAAGTACACGGGTGTTTTCGCATTTCGCCCCCATCGAAATGCGGCCGCCGTGGTCGGGGTCCGATCCCGCGACCTCGTGCTCAGCAGTCTAACACCATAACCACTGAGCAACCACGGCGGGTCCCGCAGGAGTTGTACGAAGCCTTCTTAGAGGAACAATAAAATTTATCATCTCTCTTACTTAGACATCTCGAGTAAACCACAGTAATGCGCATATACAGCTTATATGCAATGTTTAGGGTTTCAAGAAAATCAAGACAGAAACCATTCTTGATCGTTATCTGTGTCGTGCGAAATAATTAAGAAAGGTACAGGCGAGACAAATGCGTGCAAAACGTGCGGACGATGGTACGACTATGGTGTCACAACGAATGCGCAACGACCATGGGATGATGATTCTGGAGTGACGAGGTTGTTATGACGACGATTGTGTGAAGATGGCTGCATGAAGACCATACGGTGACACGTGAGTGATGACGACGGTATGACGGAGATGGTGTGACGACGACGGAGTGACACCGTGATGCAGGCGCTGTGGTGACACTGATGGTATGACGAGGTGGAAATGATTGCAGCGGTGTGGCGACGGTGGCATGGCGCCAATGGCATGACGACGTCTGTATGACTACGACGGCGCGTTGACGTCGTAGTCGTTGCACTATGTACGGCGGCTTTTCGAACTTCACTGTCTCTGAGATTGGCCAAGATAAGTCTGAGACAAAATTTGTGCGTCCGCAGATCTTGCGCAATGTGGGAGTCTATGCTATTACGAAGCCAACGCATATTATTAGGTGGAGGAAAGGAGGATATATAAACGGCTTACTACGCAGATCTAACGCAATGGTGGCGGCACGCTTAGAAAGGTAAGCGGCCTTTGACGACTGAAATGGGAGATATAGCCGTAGATCTTCAATTGTGAAGCCGCCTCCGCGTGCTGTTGGACTGTGTCCGAATTTTTCAGATAATCTACTCCTCTCAAATTCTTAAATATCAAATACGAAGACTTTCCGGTATCACGACATTACTTATTCGCCAATTATCGTACAAAACATACGCTCACACAAACACAACACTCACACACACACACATACACACGCAAGCACGCACATACATAACGCGCGCACGCACACACACACACACGCGTGAGCGAGATCTCGCGGACAATGTGTACAGTCGGCGTCACTCTTGTGTAGAGCGCGGGAACGGCGACCTGCGGGGGTCTCAGGAGCCAGCCAGCGACATCTAACGGTTGTTGCTGGGCCCAAACGCGCTCAGCAGCTAGCGTTAGAAGTCGCTGGCTGCCTCCGGAGCGCCCCGGAGGCCGCCGTTCCCGCGCTCTACACAAGAGTGACACCGACTGTACACGCAGACAACACGCTTTAGAAAACTACGTCCTTATCATTATTTTTTCTTTGTGTTCGCTAGTCGGCTAAATGTAATACAATCAAGACCAAACCTACACTCTTTCAATATGGGGTTGCTCTTTTTGCAAACACTCGCACGGAGCGGTAACACCTTCCTGTAGATTAAGGCAGAGTGTCCGCTCAAGGTTGTTGCAGAAAAGCCCCCGCCGTTAAATGGTTTTCCCAGCGTTGGGTTACCCACTCCGGTCAGGACACTGCATGCAGACACTTTAAAGAATAGAAAGATAATAGGAAGTCATTGCAGCCAACTGGCAGTCCACTCAGCACGGGACTGATATTGATGCGAGTAAAGTGCTGCAAGTCCTTTCCTCACATCAAGCCGTCGGAGAGGAACGCATATGTCCGGGAGAAGAAGGGAGGAGAGAGGGCGGCAGCAAGAGGGCTGGAGCGGTGAGGTGGTGTAGACGGCGGCGTATAGCAGCGGTGACTAAATATCCGCGCTCTCATTCCGCATCGATCGAGGCGGGGAATTAACGGATGTCCCCGAGATTCCATTTGCTCTGGCCCCGTCGTCGGAAGTTTACGTTTATGCCAGTGTGACGGCCCGCTCAAAATGAGAAGATCTCTGGAAGGGAGAAGAGGCCGGGAACGAGCTGACTTTGCCGCTTTGCGCCCACGCAGTGAGGGGAAGGCGGGCTGAGTTTCGTGTTGACAAAGCAGATTACTCGCATTATCCTAATTTCACGACGCTTAGTTTTTGTTCGGTTAATGGCGTCGCAATAAGATTCGGAACGTTCTTCTTGTATTTTATTTTTCAGCGCATGAGCGGCAAGCGTCATTCTGGTCGTTACGATACGCGTGCCAAGACGCGCAAATATGCGCAATCCATAGCTTCATTACACAGACTTATAATACGCAATTACTTCCTAGAAAATGTCTCGTGAACGGACGCGTTAGGCGCGTGGTTCGTTTTATCGTCCTTTAACGTAAATTTCAAGACTGAAATCAGCCGCTTCATAGTTACATTTTCTTATAGAGAACTCTTCTTCAGATGTGGCCAGTATTTCTGACGTCTTACCACTTATAAGCTTTCAAAACGAATGATCGGAAACAGAAATAAGTGCTGCTAGAAAGAAAACGTTGTAATTGATAACATCACATTTATAGCTGTAGAACGTAGTCAGAGGCAATTAATTGAAGCATTGCGGATATTTCGACATATTAAAGTAAACGAGGATAGTTCATCGCGGCTTGGAAAATTCAAGAAATTCTAAAGGTTGGCCTGCGCATTAATATGTCGTGAATATAAAGAGGGTAACATTAAGTTCGCATCCTCTTTGGCTACTGATCGATGTGCCAAACGTACATCATGGCCTTCACGGCATGCTGCATGGAGATCGTCGTAGTGGCGCATAAAATCTTGAAGAGTATCCCAGGACCTTAGAACTTAGTAGTATTGCATAAGAAGCACCCGTTTCGCCGGTGTGGCTAAAGAAGAATCAGCTAAAAGAAAATTTCCATCTTTCCTAATGCGTGCACATCTAGCAGTTTGTTGACACCGGCCGTCTAAACCCACCGAATGACACCTTGCACAGCCTTGCTTCCCACTGGACCCAAAACCAATGTCTCCACATTGTCTCATAATCACCTTCTTCCAGAAACATGACAAACTGAATGTTCGATATTATTTACTCGATTATTCTAGTTTAACTAGAATAACTAGAACCTTAACTATAACGCCGCTAAAGCCTAAATGTATTGAGCAAGTTAAGCTCGTCTAGCCTTCAAACTTGCAGAAACATTGGGCTGAATTGACACAGCTTTTGGTTCATAAGTGCTTTTCTCTCTCCCATAAGTGGTTTTTGCCATTAGCTGGCCGCCTTCGATAATATTATGTTCAGAATCAGGATTGGCAAACATTTTCTCTAACGAACAATTCTAGCGTAATGGATGGATGGATGGATGGATGCAAACCTTTAATGAAGGTCCTGAGGTACGTGACTCAGCGCGCTGCGGGCCGCTCCCACGTTGGGACAGTCAGGCCATGCCCGACCGCCGCATCGTGGGCCCTCTGGACAGCCCATAGTTGCGCCCCGGCATCGGGGCTCTTGATAGCGGAGAGCCACTTGTCTTCATTGATTTGTTCGGTGCCTTGTAACGAGCGGCAACGCCAGAGCATATTCTAGCGTAAGAGTTTTTTTATTTTTGAATACGGGCTCTTCTCCACACCCAATGTATAGTTATTTCCAAAAGGCAAAAAAGAACGCCACTCGAACACCAGGCAATCTCGCAGTACGATCGTAGCGGTAGCTGCAGCTTTAAAGGGCCGATAGTTTGTGAATTTGCGTCGACGGCGTCGACTTTGCTTACTTTCCATGCGAGGCGAAATAGATCACTGGGCGGGGCCAGAGGCACGAGGCTGGCTAAGAACAGCGGCGCGTAGTATTTACCTAGACATCTCGTCGTGTCGAGACTAAAGAGCGTTTTGAGAAGCCAAGATTCTTATACCGTGGCCTTGCGCGTCGCAAGCGCAGAAAGCCACGAATGCGTGGTGTCAGTGCTTGTAGACCTGGTGCGCTCCTTATAGTGTGCAAGCAATTAGCGCTCCTTCTCTTTCCATCTTTTTGCCATTTTCACACCTTTATCCTCTTCCTCCAGCGCAGGGTAGCAAACTGGACGGGCGTATGGTTAACTTTCCTGCCTTTCATTGCTTCTCTTTCTCTCTCGTCGAGAACGTCCTCTTTTTCAAAGTTTGTGTCTTCGATTCGATGGTCTAGGCAGTGCGCATGAACATACACGTGATTACCAGAACATAACGTCTGCGTTCGAAGTAGTTTTGTTGCCGTTGTTGTTGACCTGTTCGAACACTACAACGATAAAGGAAATATCATCTCGTCGACGTCCTCCTCTGGTTAAACCACCACCGCTAACGATAAGGACCACGACTTGCGTTTGAAGCCGGTCGTATTTATCCGCGCGAGCATGCTCAGTGAAAGACCTTTCTTTGCATTCTTATGCTAATATTGGTTACGTTCAAATCATTACAGTATTCGTTCAGTTAGGTTAGGGGACCTAACGCTTAAAACTAACACCTAGTCAACATTCGACCATGGAGTACAACTGAGATATGCATGAAATCCAGCAGAGTATTTCCTACGGATCGTGTTACGTCTCAAAACGGCAAAGGACATTCCTTTGGTGCTTGCCACGAGGCAGCCCCCTTCACCAGCGCTCGCCATGACGTCGACGCAGGCCTGGCGCCGACTGCTGACGGGTAAACAAAGAAGCTCCCCTCAAGGCCACCGTGACTACAGGATTCTGTAGACGCGGAAAGCAACCGGGAAGGCCAATCTTACAGGGTCGCTGCAAGCTGACCGTCCCAGAGAGCGCACTAATTGATGCAAGGGGCCAAGCCGAGGATTCCGCGGGATCTGCGTCGACTTGAGGTTCCCAAATTGTCCCATGATTGCATCATATGCGGGGGTGATCGCCCAATATTGGAGGCGGAGTCTGGCGGGACGGTGCGACGTCATGAGAGGCATTTTGCGAACATTTGGACGATTATTACTGGCCGAGACACAGCCATAAGATTCCCTAGTCGAGACACCTAGGGATGACGAATATTCTAAAAGCGGGCACCTCCTGTGCAGTGTGTGTCCGGACGTGGGCTGACATGTATGAGCTCAGACATGTAATGAGCTCAGACATTTAAAGTGCTCCTACATAGAGTGAGATCCCATATCTGGAGCCAGTGTAAATAATATAAAATAAACCTTATTTCTTTCGTTCCTGATTCCGGACGTACTCACCCCTGTCCCTGGAGGATTCCTGGCCTGAATGCCCCGAGACTCAACAATAGGTACTTGGGCCTAACGCAACTTGCGAGCCACTTCATTCCAAAATAAAAAAATAAAAATATGAAAATAAAGAATGCGAAAGTTATTACAGGCTTCATGCTGTAGCTACATTTGTGCCAAAAAAAATAACCTTTATGAGAGTATATACAGCAAAATGTGCCCTTGTCTTGCCAAAGGGTTGTACGTAACGTGGTAGGTAAGCAAGGGCAGATCAATGTAGTGGGCATCGGTGCTGTTGCCGCTGTTAAGCCTAAACAGCTGAAACAACACGTTCACGCTCCTTGGGTATTGACACGTCGCATTCTCGAGCGCATATATCTCGTCTCGCCTTGCGACCCACCGATGGCACGTGCCATATTTATCTACCACGTCATAGGAGCCTTACTCAGTGGAGGAGGCCAATTAGTGTTTGCGTCGAGCTGTACGGCACCACCGGCGGTAGAGCTGAGAAAAAAGAAAGTATATATAAAATAAAAATGTACCCTAAGCCAGCAAGTTTCACCTCGACTTCCTGTTTAGCGAGACACGGGGAATTAGCTGCGATACAACTTAGTTCATTCCAAAAACGCGGATTTACGTTCCACTCACTTTTCAAAAATATACTCAGACGAAGTTGCGGATGACATTGTTTGGCTGTGGCATCGGCGGCGAGCACTGGATTAGGCTATATAGACATGAGGCTGTCACATTTTATTTAAGAATTATTTTTTGAAAAAGTCAGTGTCCCTCTCAGATCGATATGAATACGTTCAACGAAAGCACGGTGGGCAGAGGGGATATCACTCTTTTTATGCTCGTCTGCAATTTTATGTAGTTGAATCGACCTACTTCCCTTTAAATCCGGCGCTTCATTAAGTTGGGGCACGTGCGTCTGTTCTTGGCAGTGATAGCTGAAGAGCAGTGTCAACGTTGACGGTAATAAACAAAGATGCCCAGTCAAGCAGGGTAAAAAGAAATGACTGGAACGAGCGAGTTTGCCGCTAATGATTGAATGAAGTGAGTGCATATTTCTCTAATTAGTGGAATATTGATGTTAACCAGCCGGGTGAGAGAAAGTGTACATATATTAAACAGAAAATTAACGGTAATGGACGCCAGCTTTATCGCTGAAACATCGGTGACTCAGGTTCGCATGCGTCAACTATGTCAAGCATTTGGTATAGGACACAATTGTCCGCTAAACGTCCTTCAGAATGTCGAGTTCTCTTTTGCATATATATATTTTAAAGTTTTTTGCTTGACATTGTCCCATAACGGAGCTGCACTGAGCAGAGAAAACAAGCAAATCATTTTAAAACGTTTTTTTTTTTCGACCTCCTCATCAGGCCAGCTTCGGGGCGTCTATTTCATGCCAGGCTATAACCGCGTTCTTTTCATGGTCGAAATGCACACAATTACGTGTCTGTTTCAATGAGCATCTACACAGAAAAAGTCTCGGCCGCCGTTACCACTCGCTCATCGCGCAAGGTGATATGTGCGTCCCAGCGTACGCATGCACAGCCGAAAATGCGCTGGATAAACTGTTCCCATCTAGTTACCTCCAAACAATTTCAGGAGAGCCTTCTAATCAGCGGCGGTGACGCAAATGGACCTTTTCATTTCAACTTTGCCGATGCAATGACTACGTAAAACAAAGAGGCATAGCTAATAAGAGCCTTGCAAAATAAGGGTAGAATAACAGGAATGATAACTATTATAGATTAATTTATACTAATAGATACGAACGATGTGACGCCTGCGGCTGGAAGGGCGTTTCACTCCCGCCGCCAAGGCTTGTGAGAGGTGGCGCTGGCTAGCACTCCCAGGGTTATTTCTAGCAGATAAGCATTATTACCCCAGAAAGTGGATGGGAAAACAGCGCCGCGGTAGCTCAATTGATAAGGGCATCGCACGCGTAATGCGAAGATGTGGGTTCATATCCCACCTGCAGCAAGTTGTTCTTTCATCCACTTCAATTTCCATTAATTTATCCTTTTTTTTTAAATTCAACTAATAAGTACAAGTAATTTCCCTTATGGTATCCTTAATTGTTGGCTTCTTATGATTTGACTAATATATACAGAGTGTCCCAGCTAACTTGGACCAAGGTTTTAAAAATACCCAAGGGCTCTAGAGAAATTGTACCGACTGCATAGTAGACGTAGTCGTATGTACTTACGGCCAGCATATTTTTCATCACGAGTTATTACTTAATGAATTACTTTTAATTAGTGAACTTTTTAATTATTGCTTGAATCACAAACGTATCAATTACAGAGTTGTAGGGCACCTTAAGTAATCTCCGAATCAAGCATTTATTTCGTACTCAAGTGGTCCTGGTTGATTTTTCCAAGAAAAACAAAAGTTCGCGAAATACGCGAAATACGAAATAGATGCGTACTCGCACGCCGCTACTCAAGCGACTACAAGCAACCATTGAAAGATATACGGCTGCATTCTCTTATCGCCGCATCGTACAAGGCTCCGCAACGCTTATCAATGCGTCAGCGGCGTGTTCTCTTGATGCCGCGACCATCCCATAGCGTGAAGCCCTGTATCGAGCTGCCACCGCTAGCAAAGCCGTGGCTATCCGTGGCTATTCGCTTGGGAGCGCTTGAGTAGCGGCACGCGAGCGCCTATTTCGTCTTTTGGATGTTTCGCGCGCTTTTGTTTTTTCTCGGAAAAGCCAACGAGGCAAAGCTAAGCACTAAACAAATGCTTGATTCGGAGGTTATTTGAGGTGCCCAACAGCATTGCAATTGATATGTTTGCGATTCAAGCAATAATGAAAAAGTTAACAAATTAAAAGTAATTATATGATACTTCGTGATTGACGCGCATATATATATATATATATATATATATATATATATATATATATATATATATATATATATATATGTGTGTGTATGTGTGTGTGTGTGTGTGTGTGTGTGTGTGTGTGTGTCAGGTATGTATGTACCGCAGAGCAGAAACAGTGCTGCAGAGGTATTGTGGTGTACCTCAATGTCTCTGCTGTAGCCCATTTGTATCCCAACATAACATCCCAGGAAACTAGTAATATTCCGCACATGGCACCTGCCTGAAGGTTCCGAGGAATGCTTACAATTTGTGCATCCTCCTTGGTTTTGTTGATGCAGGGCACTCGAGGAATGCGGAACGCTATGGAGTCATATTCAAGACAAGCCTCCTAGAAAGGGACGGCCTTCTACCTCCCTCAAGCGGTACGTAAATGGCATTCATTGGTGTAAGCGTAACTTCCCTGTTTTTTGTTTTCCAGTCGGACGTTAGCACACCCACTGCGAACGGCTCAATAGCTGCGCCGTTGGGCTGCTGAGCTAGGGGCTGTGAGCTCGATTCCCTGTTCCAGCAGGTGCATTTAGATGGAGGCAGAAAGCAAGGAAGCTCGTGTACGTGCTTTGGGTGGACGCTAAAGAACCCTACGTAGTAAAAAATAATACACACTCCTCAACTACGTCTCTCATAGCGCACTGTACACTTTCGTACGTTAAATTCTACAATTCAACTTTTGATTTTTTTGCAAACTTACATCGCAGCGGGAACAAGATTTCAGGATCGCCACTCAGCCTCTGCAGTCTGTAAAGGAGTACGTTTATATAGGTCAATTACTCACAGAAGACCCTGATCATGAGGTGGAAGTTCATAGAAGAATATAATTGGGTTCGAGTGCATACGGCAGGCATTGCCAGATCCGATGGAGCTTACCACTATCATTGATAAGAAAGGTGTACAATAGGTACATTCTACCGGTGCTAACATATGGGGCAGGAACTTGGAGACTGACAAAGAAGCTCGAAAACCAGTTAAGTACCGCGCAAAGAGCGATGGAACGAAAAATGTTAGGTGTAACGTTAAGAGACAGGAAGATAGCGGTGTGGATCAGAGAGAAAATGGGGATAGCCGACATTCTAATTGACATTAAGAGAAAAAAATGGAGCTGGGCAGGTCGTGTAATACGTAGGGTTGATAACCGGTGACCATTAGAGTTACAAGATGGGTGCCAAAAGAAGGGAAGTGCAGTCAAGGACGGCAGAAAACTAGGTGGGGTGATGAAATGAGGAAACTTGCAGGCGCAAGTTGGAATCGGTTGGCGCAGCACAGGGGTACTTAGAGATCGGAGGGAGAGGCCTTCGTCCTGCAGTGGACATAAATAGGCCGATGATGATGATAATTATGACATTGCACGATACTTATTTATAGACAGCTCAGCTGGCAGGTTACTATTGACGATAAAATCTTACGCGAGCAGCAGCGGATAACTCAACATCCCTTCTTTCTGTAAAATTCCCTTTACTAAGGGCTTGATGATTGGGAAACCAGGGCAAAATTACGTAGTACTCGCTCGAGATAGCCAGAACGATTGGTGGGCTCTAGAAAACTTTTTTATGGCACTGACATTCCTCAGAATGTTCATAGTTTTCATGCGCGCCACAGAAGCAGTGCCCTTAGCGAAAAGTTAGGCTCTTTTCAGTTCAGAATCAAATTGAATGAGCAGAAAAGTCAGAAAGAGAAAAGAAAAGCCGCATAGTGGCACTAAGCCCCCCAAAACAGAGTGAGAACCAAACACTACTTCCCTATCATTTATCATTTCTCTCCCTGTACTTCATTATTTCTTATGGGTATTTTTCTATTTTCTTTTGCTATTTGATACAATATTGCTTAATGTTGTAGCCTTAAGATATTCCACGGTATTACATCACCTCCTTTTCTCAAGCCGAATTAATTTCTTTCGCGTCCGACTCTAACTCCAGTAGCCTTATTGCTGATTCAGTTCTCGTCTTCTCCTAGCGGTGCAGAGGCATCTCAGTGTTTCTTCTCCGAACTCAACCACGATGTCCACATCATTCATCTTTGCACCCATGTGGTCCCTCTAAACTCACAACACTACATTTCAGCACTACACGTGCACTGAAGCCTCGATATGGCCTGACCAAAATAAACTAATGTTACTTCCAACATACGGAGGCCCTCGTCTGCAGGGGCACATACAACAAATAGATTCAGTCTCCCATCCCTTTCTTCCTAAGCGTCAGCCTTCATCTTAGGGAATTGATGGGGCAGATCTTATCGGCTTCAATTTCTTCCTCGCACTGACGCACCGAGACAGTGTATATAGACACGAAGAAAGGGTCAATTTTCAAATGCGACAGATGTGCCAACAAGTCTTGCCGCGTTGGCTAATGGAGAGCGACGTCCTCAGAGAGAGAGAGAGAGAGAGAGAGAGAGAGAGAAAGAAATAAGATAGAGAGAGGGGACAGATGATCCCTCGCTACGCCAAAGGGATTCGCGAGTCTGCTCCTTCTCACCATCCGCCCATCACAGGCGGCCCTTCTATTCGAGCTTGTTCCAAAAGACGAGGACGACAATGCCCTCTCTTTTGTTCCATCTTCATCGTGCCGTGCCGCTTTGCAAAGCTCAACAAGTACCCTTGATGGGTAAAAGAGTATCAGGGAGAAATGAAGCGCAAGAGAATGAGAGAGAGAGAAAGGGAACCCAGCTGACGCACGAGCGGGTACCCAGAACAGCGGTTCACGCTTTCGGAGCAGGGACGTTTTCGTACTCAGCGGGAGCGCACAATGGGACGCTCTGCCCGCGCGTTGTAAGAAGGAACCTGAGAGGGTAAAGTTGTGAGAAATAAGGCACCAGAGGGGAGGGGGAGTGGGGAACGGGGAAGAGAGAATCTCGCCGCACGCATTCACGCGTGAAAATAATACTGCATTCTCGCGAGGTTAAAAGCAAAAGCGAAACTATTGACAACAATAAAAGCGCCCGGGCCAAGACAGAGCCGCCGCCGCCGCCACGGTTGCTGCCGCTAAAATATATTGCGTTCGAGATTTCAGTCTGCGCTCTACTTGTGGACACTTTTCTCGCCGTACGTCCTCTTTATATTAAGGTACTTTCTTCCATGAAACCTTTATTCGCCCCCACTGCGTGCTCCACGGCACGTCTAGCTTTTGCTTTACCTTTTTCTTCGCTTTCTTTCATTCTTCTTTCTTCTTGCGACGACCGAAACTCAATTCATTTTGCGTAGCTTGTTTCGGACCATCCGTGTTCGCGTCTCGAACAGCGGCGAAAGCACTGGCGGTAGGCAAGCCACGCTTCTCTCCGAGCAGATTTGGAGAGAGAACGAAGAGAACAGCAGAAAAATAAGAGGAAATGTTTTAGATTCGGCCGTGGTAGGCAGATACGAGGCTTAGCTACATTTGCTTTCTTTCTTTCTTTTTCCTTTTTTTTTCCTTTTTTCCCGTCAGGGTTCTTGTTCTTTGTGCCGGGAAGAAAAGTCCGAAACAACACAACATGTTCCCCATAAAATAACAACAACTTTCGAAAGGTGTCCTGGGTGTTCTACCAGTTCTCTATCACCGAACGTCCACTCTCTCTCTCACTCTCTCTCTTTCTCTCTCTCTCTCTCCCCCCCCATGGCCAAAAAGCGGAGTAACTGCGGCAAGTAAAAATTGCAAGCAAGTGAGTCGGACAAAGAAATATGAAGAGATGGAGAGCCAGTGGCGAACGAGGAAGGCGGAGTGGAACTGTGCCGCGGAATGCAATTTTTGCGTGCCCGGCACATGCATAGATGAAAGAGTGCGCCCAGATTTCGCCTGCACGTTTCCTTCCCCTTCCTACTCAACTATCGCTACGCTCCACTCAGCTTGACGGACAACGCACGAAACCGCTGCTGCCACGGCTCGCGCACGTAAACTCCGACAAGAGAAAGCGAGAGCTTCGGACGATCGAGTAGGTCTTCGCTTGCTGCCACCGGCGGTGTGCATTCTTTTTCTCTCACAGATGCGCGCATATGTGAGCTGCGCTCGGATTTCAGAGAAAACCACGACAAAGAATCGGGTACCAACAAGAGACTGAGTTCATTCCAGTAAGGAAGAGAAAAGAACAGGAAACTTGAATTGGAGCGGGAGTTCCTTTGTTGAAGTTGTTCTGATAATCCGGGCATAATTTTCTTGTGAGCTTATTTGCTATTGTTTCCCGGAATCAAATTGCGTTCGCCACTGAAAAATTATGAGTTTTACCAGATAGCGTTTTATGCTACTACCAGTAATTTTCGGCAACAATTTATCCCTCAAGAAGCACTACCGGTTGGGTTCAGGTAAAGTCAGTCAGATGGGGGTCACAACCATTTTTCTTTTTGTTTCAACAAAAAGTTTTGTATGACAAAGCGAAATCCCTCCACACATGGGAACCGGGCTCATTTTCTCAAGATGGCTTCGTTCATTAAGTTCTTTACATCATTTCTACAAAAACCTGCCATTCGGAAGCATTCCGTAATGGATCAGGAGATATAATCAAACATTTAAGTGCGAACTAGCGCTGCAATGAATGAAGTGCCGAGCTGGGCACACATGATGCTTCGCCGCATAAAGAGCATTATTGAGGCTGTGCACGCTCTACAGGAAAACATATGAAACAAGGTGGAGCAATGTTTTGCGAAATCATAATTCAGACTTCCCTACATGCAACTCGTTACTTTGAGGTATATACAATATTTCATGATACCATGTAGCCATTAGGTAGTAAAATTTGGAGAAATGGTTACACTAAGGCGGTGATCGGCAGCCGCTGCTGCCTCCGATTCCATGTTATGGAATAAACATGATAGAACGTCGTTTACTACGTAATAGTGTTGCATTCTCTCATAATACACTTATTACCTTCATCCACTTTATGTGATTGCACAGACTGGTAATTAATTCTGTGCTAAATGTTATTCACGGTTACTATGCTATTGACAGCTGACTCCAGCACTCCACGGCATGCCGCAATAGAAGTCTCGATCCAGACCTGGGGGGGGGGGGCATGTTTTCCGATATTCGGGGAAATAAATGCGTAAAAAAAGGTAACTGTTAATCCAGAAAGCATGATAAAGGGAAGCGCATTAAATATAGCAAAAACCATGTAACCCTGAAGAAAGCGTTCCTATAGACTCCTTATGAAGCACAATCAAAACGAAAGAACGAGAAAGAAAATAAAGATGGTTGTCTAAAACACCAACCGATTCTTATCCAATCTTCCGTTCTGGGTACACATATATTCATGGATCATCGTCATCATCATCATCCTTTGGTAGTTAGATTAGTTGTATTGTATTCGTCACAAAAGTTAAGCAACATAAATTGACATCAATATGAATATGTTGGATGCTGAAAAATTTCTCTAATGACATATCTCGCTCGCTTCATCTCCCTTCTCGTCTTATTGCTTTGTCAACTTGTTTCTTTTTTCCACTCAGGGTTGGAGCATGCTCCGGGCACAAAAAAAGACAATGCGATCATTCCCGAAACTACTAGTTGTGGCTGCTTGTACATATAGCCATCATCATTGATTTTCCTAGCTTGTATTAAGTAATCTTTTCGCTAGCGGCACTCCCCTCACGCTTGGAGATAGGTAAATTACGGTGCCACACAAGGAACATGAGAAATGTTGCAATATCTCATTTTCATGCACGATGCAAAGCACACGTAGCAGTCACTACGCTCTATTCAATTCCAAAAAGAGCATGCTCTCTTTCTGCTATATTCCCTAGCCATTAAAATTACACATAGCATATAAAAATAAAAAGTGCTACGAAGGGAAAAATTATCTTTCTTGCGGAAAACACACATAGTTTATGTGCTGCTGCCGCACGAGTTAACTTAATTCAGCGCTTTTGCTAAGTTTTGCATATTTGCTAATCGTATCACGTACGAATAAAAATATGGGGAAACAAACTCAACCAACAATTTCCTACATAAAATAGCACGTGATACGCAAAGAAAAGAAAATGTAGCCCTAGATGCGCAGTTTTTGATAACTTTATCATTTGAAAAAGCTGTTATTCGCTGTCTCGAATCTTGTCTGCCGCCGCTTCTTTCTGAGACACTATAGCTACATTATTGAAGCGCGCGTTTTGTCGCGTCCTTTGCCAGTGCCGCTTTTGTTGCGAAATGGATCTCTCTGAATGCGTTCTTGGATGACACAGCCGAACCTTGTTACGAGGTAAAGCTTGGTAGCGCGTACAACCGTGTGGCATTGTGCGACTTCCTTACCAGCAACACCCTAGGAGCAGTAACAGAGGCAGCAGCGCCTTGTTGTATTGATTGAGAAGAACGCGCGACCGGCGCGTCAATTGCGTTACAATGCCGCCATCGATTAAATGGCGGCGCTCGACAAAAGCGAAGTTGTGTCATCTTTTAACCTCATTTGGCGCCGAGGGCCTGGCGCAAGCCTCTGCACCAGCGCGTGCAGAACGAATGCTTCCGTTTTGTTAGCCGTATCGACTCGGTTCCCGAACGTGCCGTGGCTAGCGACGCTGACAATGCATCATGCGGAGTCCCCCTCTCGCGACCTCTGAGTGTTGGCGGTTGGAGATAAGCCGGTCCTTTTGTTTTGTGCGGCGCTGCCGCGGATCGATGCTGCTTTCCTGTGCTCCTCTGCTTGTGTACATGAAACAGGATGAACGAGGTAAGAACGCGAGGATAACGAAGGGGTTCTCTTGTTTTCTTTTTTTCTTTTTGTTTTCGATTCCACTGCGCAAGTAACGGTCGAATGCGATTCAATATGGCGCCTTCACTTTGGTGCATATGCGGAAAAATGAAATTTACTGAAATGGGCGTACCGTTTGCTGTGTAATTCGGCACCAAATTGAGAAAGTGTGCATGTGTGTGTGTGTGCATGTGTGTGTGTGTATGTGCATGTGCTTGTGTGTGTGGCACAGAGCAAGATAGTGAGAGTGACAGAGGTACTAATAGCACGTGGTCAGCGGTATAAGTTATAAGGGACTTTCGCGCAGGTGGAGGGCGTATCGACGCGTTGCCTGTACAACGCTGCTCTGTGAGTCTGGCCAGGGATGAACCACATTATATCGTTAGGTGATCTAAACACAGCAAGCACTATACATTACAGTGTTATTAACATATCATGTGATAAGCGATAAGAGACGCGGTGGTGTCACACAAGCATTGCGAGGCAATTTCACAGTGCACGTCTCAACGAATACGACAATTACAGTGAAGGAAGTTACGTTATCGATTTTGGAAAGAAGTCGGCAGTAGATCCTGCCATTTACTGGTTCATGACCCTTACGTTTCAAAAACAACACATACAAAGCAAGGAAGTGTAATAGCGGCAAGGTCCACTAGACGGGCGTCCTGTTTCCTGCCAGACACAGGGAGTAAGAGAAAGCGCGGCACAAGAAAAGAAATTACATTCCAAAGCATGGAGTGAGAGAAAGAAAATTACAAATAAAAGGCACGGTGGTTAACCATGACTGAGCTTAGCTGTCTACCCTACAATGGAGCAGAAGGAAAAGGAAGGAGAGCAAATTCAGAATTTATGACCCATAATGACGCAAATACAAATGAACTCGAGAGGGAACGCCGAATTTCCTTTTGCCACTTTCCCTAGAAATGTTATATTATTCGGATAACCAAAATAGGAGAAAGAGAATTATCAGCGAATCTGTGTATAGGGGCACCTTAATGGCGAACTGCACCTCCATTGCGGGTCGGCCCGGCATTGCACTATCTTAGGGATTTTTTTCTACACGCGGACACGATGGTGGGGAAAGCAGCCCTTAACAGCTTCGCTATAAGAAACCAGAGGCTGCCAAGTTGGCTGTTGCGGACGCCGTCGGAGAGGGGCACGAATTGATGCTGACCATCTAGGGTTCCCTAATGTACATCTAAGTAAAACGAGTGTTCTTTTCTCCCGCCTCCACTAGAACGCAGCCAGGTGCTTGGAACTTGAAGTCGTAGCTTGATATTTGTTAGCAGAACGCTATAGTTACCGGCCAACTGAGGCGGAAGCAGACTTGTATTTAACAGATTACATGTAGTTCATGACTTGCGATCGATTGCGTTTTCTGGCAATATTGGAATTTAACGATTATTGTGTTTACTCAGTAACCCCCACCGTATTTCAATTACTTTTTGGAGCGATAGCTCTACTACTCCAGGTAGAAACACAGAAAGCGCCTGGTGCAGTAAATCTGACCTTCAAGCTCAGCCCAGGTCAAACTGGAACGCGCAGAGCGCCGTGCGCGTTTGTGCCCAGAGCGCCGACGCCGCCGAGCAGCGTCTGTGTGTTTTCCGTTAATCCCATCTCGTGCGCCATCGAGAGGCAACATCTGCAATGCTACTCGTATTCCCATCACGCCAGCCTCCTGAGACGCCTTCAGTGCAATGCTAAAGTATTGTATCACATTGAATGCTTCGCCTTTGGGTAAAACTTGCAATTTTCAGTAACCAATTAGATTAAACTAGTCTATGGAAACAAGCTCTGATAGACGACGCAGCTTCGAACACTTAACTTTATCCCGAAGTGATGAAATCATGCACATGGGTAATCTCCTGTTCATGATCAGCGTCCTGCAGCTATACCTCGACTCCCTGAACATGTCAGGCTGGCAGGTTAGCACACGCCTCTTATAGGCCCGACCACTAAGCTCCTCTCTCATAACAAATTTCTCTCCCTCTCTCCTGTAAGCGCTTATAGGCGCCCTTCATAGGCGGTAAGATCAGCTGCTCCGTCCTTACCCTCTTAGTGCAGTCGACGACTTCTCTGACATAGACAGAATTGTCTTTGCCCGTTAAACACATCTTAAAGTGAAAGCATTACTGGCCGCGATCTTGCGATTTCGCCGTGGTGGTACTCCGTGGAGGCACATGACGTCACAACGCGCGCCTCGCCACGGATATTTCTCTCTCTCTCTCTCTCGCTCCCTAGTCACTACTGCGCATACGCCACTAGTAGCACCGAGCCACAGGTGTTCCGCCGCTGCGCAGCGCCGCGCCTTTCCGCCGCCGCCGTTTGGTATGAGGTCACATCGCGTTCCTCGTCGTTACGCTCGCCTCCGATCGCTTCGCCAGTTGCGTCGCATGCCTGATAACATGTCGGAGGATTGAAAAGGAGAGCTCGCGTGCGCCGCAACCTCAGTTGAGGCGGCAGTATGGATGGCGACAATTGTGTTAAGCAGGAGGAGGCCTGGAATCGACATCGGAACGAGATGACGAGGAAACGAATCGTCCAGGAAACAGACGAACAGCGCGCCGAACGACTGGCTAAACGCCGCAACATAGCTAGACAGCCAGACTAACCTGCACTTGCAATCAAGATTAACCAAGGCTAACCTTGCTATGTCTTAGCTTTCGCTACGTATATCCTGGCATAGACGAGCTAAACCACTTCCAATTTTGTCTAGATGTTCGATGTTAAGCGACCAATATACACCTATTTCTAGAGATAATTTGCAGCTTTACATTAAATCTGGCCACATTTTCAAGGAACGTTAACGTTTGTTGGCGTCCATTACAGTTAGTCGCTTAAGTATAAATGGCTAAGAAGGGAAGGACGCCAAGAGGGCCAGATGTTGGCCGACCAGTTGAAACGCGGCTTCTATTGTTCGATAGAGATGGCCACTTCTTTCCACGTTACCACCGAGCATGAAAATAAAGTTTTCTCTCTCTCTCTCGAACATTCATGCCAGGAAGTCACATAATACGAATTTTTATTTTTTAGCGCCTTTCCCTATATTTAGGAGCTGTGCTTCATCGAGAACTCAGACCCGAGCATCGTGGCATTATATAACCACAATCTTTTGAGCAATGATTTTGTCCGTTACTAGGCGGACCTGCTCTTGATGCGCGCGCATCGAGCTAGTGTTCAGTGCCACTGCAGGCGTTTTTTTTAATTGTGGTGTTTTACGTGCCAAAACCACTGTCTAATTATGAGGCACGCCGCAGTGGAGGACTCCGGAAATTTCGACCACCTGGGGTTCTTTAACGTGCACCTAAATATATGTACACGGGTGTTTTCGCATTTTGCCCCCATCGAAATGCGGCCGCCATGGCCGGGATTCGATCTCGTGACCTCGTGCTCAGCCCAACACTATAGCCACTGAGCAACCACGGCGGGTGCCGCTGCAGGCGTCTTGACACCGGACATGCTGAAGTCAGCATGTCGATCACTGCGGAGGCAACAATGGCTTAACGGAAGTGACGTGTGCCCAGGCATGTCCACAGAACGTCGCACACATTGGTGTCTTGCGCCAGTGTCGTCTAGTTGAGGCACGTGGCTGCTTGCCAGTATGTAATGGTATAGATTGAGGGCTACCCCAGCCCAGATACTCTTCAGAGTAACTCTCTCCAGTGTTGTTAATTTACGGATGGGAGCGGCATCATATTCAGGGAATGACGTAAATTCCGTTACGAGTTATTGGCCTGTTCCAGTGGCCGCAAATTAGAGCTCAGAACACCTGTAAAAAATATCGTGCAACGTTTCGCGCAATCGTTACTTGCGCTTCCCATCGCGACAGCAAATTGACAGCATCATGCCTAAGGAGAAAAACTAAAACTAAACGCCCCGGAAACCTCCAACGTCGACAGCAGGCTGCTTCACATGTGGCAGGCAAGATCGAGCATGCTCCGGCGTTGGCAACAGCAGGGGAAAGATAACCAAGCCCTAAAAGAAAGAATCACTAGACTCGACGCAGAGATCTCCGATCACGCGACCGAGGTCACCCGGCAGCAATGGTACCAAATATGTGATCGCATGAGGGGACGCCTCAGCGCAGCCCGGACGTGGCACCTCCTACGCCACCTCCTGGACCCGGACACCACCAGGGCCGAAGGCAGAAGAAACATGGCCAAGTTAATCCACAGGCATGCTCAGGACCCGGGGGCGTTCCTGGCCGAGATGCGAGACAAGTACATCGGCCCGCAACTCAAGACACCGTTACCTGCGGCCTACCAGGGCCGGCCGAACGCGCACATAGACGAAGACATTACGTTCGCTGAGGTGTCGGCAGCCGCCTACAAGCTGCGGACGAATTCGGCGCCGGGTTCGGACCGCGTTACCAACAAGATCCTACGCAACCTGGACGAGGCCGCAATGGAGCAGCTCACCGAGTTCATTGACGAATGCTGGAAGACGGGCGCCATCCCGGAAGAGTGGAAGACGTCAACGATCGTCTTTATACCAAAACCAGGCAAACCACTCAATGCGGACAACCTCAGGCCGATTTCACTCACATCATGCGTAGGCAAACTGATGGAGCACGTGGTCCTAGACCGTCTCAATGAACACGTAGAAGATGGGGACGAGTTCCCCCACTCTATGTTTGGTTTCAGGCCACACCTGTCCTCGCAAGATGTGCTCCTTCAGTTAAAAAGGCAGGTGATGCAACCCGAAAGTCCGGTCGACGCTCGCCGATTCCGGTGCCTCCTGGGCCTCGACCTGAAGAAGGCCTTCGACAATGTCGCCCACGCAGCGGTGCTCGAGGGCCTGACCCAACTGGGTGTCGGAAACCGAGCATACCAATACGTCCGAAACTTTCTCACCGACCGGAAGTGCCGGATCAAAGTCGGCGAACATGAAACTGAATTTATAGAGCTGGGGAGCCGAGGCACGCCGCAGGGATCAGTCATCTCCCCTTTTCTCTTTAACGCGGCGATGCGCGGGCTCCCGGAATTGCTGTGCTCTATCCCTGGGCTTCACCACAGCCTCTACGCTGACGACGTGACGTTATGGGCAGCGGCGGATGATCCACAAACTCTTCAAGAGATCATGCAACGCGGCATCGACGTCGTACAAGCTTATGCGGAGTCGAGAGGCCTGACGTGCTCACCGGAAAAATCCGAATACCTACTGATCAAGCCCGGCAGAAGCAGATGTCCCAGGGGATTACCACGGAGAAGGTGCTTCCTTGAACTTAAGGTCGGAGAACTTACCATCCCGGAGCGCCCCAGTATCAAAATATTGGGGCTAGACTTTCAGAACACGCTGCGCTGCGGGCTCATGTTAAAGAAACTCCAGAGGGCGACCAACTACACATTACAGCTCATTCGCCGGGTGGCTAATCGACACCACGGCATGGGCGAGGGCGATCTGCTTCGGCTTGTGCAGGCATACATAACCAGCAGAACCATGTACTCGACACCATATGTCAAACTCGCAGCCACGGACTTAGCCAAATTAAACACCATGATCCGACGAAGCACAAAGGCAGCCTTGGGCCTTCCGGACCACGCGGCCACCGCAAGGCTAGAGGCCTTAGGCATGCATAACACGATCGAGGAGCTCTTAGACGCTCACCACACAGCCCAAATCCGTCGTCTCTCGCTAACCCCGGCTGGCCGCACAGTCCTCCGGAAGCTCAGTCTCGAGGCTATCCCCGAGGGGACAGAGTACATTACGATTCCGCGAAAGGTCAGGGGGCATATTTATGCCCCACCTCTACCCCGCAACATGGACCCCGAGTTCCATCAGGGCCGTCGGCAGGCACGCAGTGAAGCCATTTGGCGACGCTACGGCTCGCAAGATGGAGTGCTTTACACAGACGCAGCCAGACACCCTCGGGGTGACCTCATGACCGCGGTGGTAGCGGATCACAACGGAGGACTGATAGAATATACAACAATCACGGCTGGCCGAGTGGTGGAAGCAGAGGAAACCGCGATTGCCATGGCCATGCATGCGGAAGCGAATACCGTCATCAGCGACAGCAAGCAGGCCATCGGCAATTTCGTCCGTGGTAGAATTTGCAAACAGGCGTACCATGTCCTCACACGACGCCCCCTAAGCGGCTTGAAAACCCTCGTGTGGACCCCCGCTCACGCGGCTGTGCCCGGCAACGCGTCGGCTCACAGTCTGGCTCGAGATCTCGCGCGCCGAGCCTCGTCCGCGGATGCGGACGGCGTGAATGAGGAGGAGAGACACGAGGAACCCTGCGAGACCTATTATGAAATAGCTCATCGGTATCGCTTGAGGCGTCGCGCGCTTCCACCACCGGCCAAGCAACTCGACAAAACGCAAGCGGTCGCGTTTCGGCGACTTCAGACAAATACATACCCACACCCAAAATACATTAACAAAATCACGGGGGGCAGGGAAAGCGACAAATGTAGGCTATGTTCAGAAACAGGAACACTAACACACATAATGTGGGAATGCACCTCGCTCCCGTTCTCTCATCCCCCCGTCAGCAGCGAGACTGACTGGACAGCCTGGCTCAGTTCCGGGGACGTCGACCGACAACTTGAGCTGGTGGACTGGGCGGAAAAGGCCAAGCAGGCCCAGGGCCTTACTTGAGCCCTAACCCTCAGCCACGTCCCTCTTTACCCTTCCCCCTTTCAATAAAGTTTATTACTACCACCACCACTAAAATGACAAATGGAAAGGTTAGCCACGCTACGAGCTTGACTTCTTACTCTTGGTACAAATGGCGGTGGGTGATCAAAAAGAAAAAAAATATATATACCGCCCAAGCATTCCATACAGATGGTTAACCAGAGGCTGAAACGTGCGGCCCCGGTGTTTATCACTGGGGCCGCACATAAGTGACGGTATGCCCGCAGTCCACCGTTGTTGTTTGTGTTCGATGCGTCGAGTTTGCTCGACGGCGTGGTTAGCAGGATCCGCCCGCCACTGATCCTTGCGATTCTTCAAAATTGCTTCAAAATTTAATCTGGCCGTCACGTAAGACAACGAATGGCTCATGCCCACTCAAGCGATGGCTCATACTCCCGTAAACGCGGCCTCCCCATTACGACAGAAGAGAAGTGAAATTCTACGCTGGAATGATGAGCCGCAACGGAGCCAGCCGTGGAACACGACGACGACGAACGCGGTATCAGTGGCATGAGCGCGTTCGCGAGGTTGCGCCGAGGCGCGCCAACGAGCTAGCTGTGGAAAAAATGAAAAAATAAAAGCAGCGCTATTCCCTGCAATGGCAAAGTTTCCATGACTGCAAAAATACGCGATATACATGATAAGCCTAAAGCGAAGCTGCACAAAGCTTATTTGCTGAACAAACGCAAATTCATGTACTACACTTAGCGAGAATACCTTTCTGCTTCTGTCCCTCACGCAAGCTAAAAAAAAAAAGGGGGGGGGGGGGGAGGGACGTGATGAGGTAGCTCTGCACTTTCCACAGACTGCATGTGTGTTTTGCTACCTCGCATTGCCGAAAAGAGCCCCTGGCAGCGCCTGAGGGCACCAGGGGATAGAAATCACTAGGCGCGTATATCATGTTCATGGGACTGGCACAGATGCCTGCGTGCGTCAGAGAATGCTCGGGAGCTCGCTCTTAGATCCCTCACGGCTGGCGGTCGAGAATAGTGCGTGCCAGAAATTAAACCGTGCATAGCCCCCCCCCCCCCCCTTCTCCCCAATCCCATTTCACGCCTTTCGCCCAGAGCTCTGCGGCGTCCCTCGTATTCGGAGCTCCGCATCTGGAACATTAACCCTTCGCCGCAATGACTCCCAAACCAAAACGTGCATTCGGGTAATGCGGTGTATGTGACGCTGTGATAAAGGTAATGAAACCACGCTGGAGCTCGTGTAAGGTGAGCGGCGCCTCTTGACTAAGACATCTGGGCGATTCGTAGCCCCAAAAGAAAGTGACTAGCTACCTCAAATAGCTGCATGTTTCGCATAAGCACAATAGAGCAAAGACAGCTTGGAACTATTTCTGCGCTGTTGACGCGGTCCTTTATGCAAAGTTCATGGAAAGTATCGAGGCAGAGTAATAAAAAGAATAATCACGGCAAGAAAGGCTTCAAAATCGGAAGAAGCAAGACTGGTTTGCTGGCCTCCCGCATGAGAAACAACGCACAGGCGAAAGTATTGCGCAAGGCAACAAAGGACCAAAAAAGAACGAAAAAAAAAAAGACAGCTCTGCTTTAGAAGCCTAACGACAGATTGATACGGAAATGTAGGGAGATATGGATAAGTTGAACTGTGTTTAAAAATGAGGAAACGATTGTGTATAAAGATAGCATTCGAGCATATAAGCGACACTTGTGCGAGACGTTGGTACGGTCAGCGCTACAACGCAAAAACCAAGCATTCTTCAATCAAAATTATATTATCGAAAACTCCAAGTGCATTAAAAGCCGTAGTTCGAATACACGTTCACAAGAAAAAAATACCGTGACGGCGCACTAGGGACTATAAGTTTGCGCACTGATCTTGTTCTGTAGATATGCGCGCCCAGAACGTACGTTCCTTGTGTTCCTTTAGCAATAGAAACAAACCTTGCGCGTCTCTGTGCGGCCAGCATATGCTGTTGTCGATTACGTAACTCATTTTCGCTTGACGTGTCAGTGCGTAGAGATCTCAACGGTACCACGCCAGTGACCTCCTCTTCAAGAAGACAGTCATGCCATTCACGAATGATCAGAAGGCTAAAATGATCGTGGTTCTGGGGTCATCGCACGGCGACAAGAGGAAGGCAGCCAAGCTATTCCGGATTTGGCATTGTGGAGGACGCCCTAGTGCGTCAACAATAATTAGAACGTACGAAGTCCTTTGCGAGAAGGGTAGCTTCCCAAGAAGGTGACACAGGACTGCGACGCCAGTTCAAGAAGCCGAAACGGATGTTTTGGCATTCTTTGCTGCTAGCCCTCACGGTAGTGTGCGCGACGCCAGTGCGCAGGCCGGAACCTCGAGTTCGTCAGTGTGGAGGATTTAAAGAAAAGGTCATATGCACCCGTACCATGTAGATATTCATGAAAAACTTGAACACCAAGATTTCGAAAACATACTTGACTTTGCCAATTGAATTTTCACGAAATGTGAAGAAGAACCGGACTTTCTCATTCGCGTACTTTGGACGGATGAGGCTACTTTCTCCGGAAACGCACACGTTGATCTTCACAACGCACACTACTAGAGTGATAAGAGTCCCCACTGGGTGGCACAAACACGACACCAATACCAGTGGTTGTCTAATGGGTGATGCGGTATTTTTGATGGCAACATCATTGGACGCATCTTTTTTGACAACACACTAACGAAGAAACGCTACATTAACGACATCCTCGAGGGCCGCGTGAACGACGTCTGTTACAACGTTCCACTTGCGCACCTTCAGAACATCTGGTCTCAACACGATGGTGCTCCTGCGGATAGTAGTAGTCGGTCTCGAGCGTGGCTCGACAAGCTTTTTCCTGGACAGTGGATTGGCCGACACGGATCTGTAGCCTGGCTTGCAAGGTCGCCGGATATGATACCTCTGGACTTCTTCTGGGGCTACGTGAAAGATCGCGTGTGTAGCAGCGAAGCTACCACTCCGGAGACCCTAAAGGCAAAAATAAGCGGAGTCTGCCGCTAGTTTCCAACGTCGTTGGTCAGAGCTGCAACAGTGCAAGTGTTGAAAAGAAGAAAGTACTGTATTGCTTCAGACGGTGACCTGTTTGAGCAGTTGCTATAAGTGGCAGTGGAACATAATCGCTCGAAACTGGTGTAAAACGCGACTGTTTGAGGTGCCTTCATGATGTCACCCTATCCTCACATAAAAAACGCTTGCGACAACGATAGAAATAGGTTAAAAACTGCTTTGGCCTCTTTTCCGGAGTTCAAGAGACGGAAAGCATAAATGGCTAAACCAGTTGCACCTTTGTATGTTTCTTTGTGGGTGGCTGAGACGCCTTTCGTGTTTTTGATTTATTTGTTATTGAAATAAACTCCCGAGTAGCTCTTTTCTGTTCTCCCCAAGAGCTGCATTACTTTCTTTTTTCGTGCTTTCTTCCGCACTGTTTTTTTAAACATCGGTTGAATTACTTTCGTAGCTTTCTTTCACGATACGCGAAGGTTAAAGCTATCCCGAGTGCCTCATGATCGAGCACATTCTTGCATCCGTAGATGCTGACGCTTATCACACCACGCTAGTTAAGTCGCGAAACCTCTCGAGCCGTCCTACATGACGAAGCTTTGTACGATGCAGTGAAACGAATGCGGCCGTATGTCTTTCAAAGGTTGCTTGCAGCCCTTGAGTAGCGGCGCGCGAGCTCGCATTTCATATTTCGCGTATTTCGCGGGCTCTTGTTTTTTCTTGGAAAAAACAACCAGGCACACTTCAGCCCGAAATAAATGCTTGATTCGGAGGTTATTTAAGGTGCCTTACAGCTTTGTAATTGACATGTTTGCGATTTAAGCAATAATTAATACCTCGTGATGAAAAAAAAAATACCTGTTACACGAGGATACACACGACTACCGCGACTATGCAGATTATACGATTTCTCTAGATGTCTCAGGCCTTCTTAAAACCGTGGTCCAAGTTAACTGGGACACCCTGTCTATGCTGCACGAGTGCAGATGGCAGAACGCGCTCGGGATCCCAGAGGCGATCATGAGAAAGCTAGTTTACAGAAAAGGTAAAAAAAAAAAAAAGAGGAAAAAGGTCACCGTGAGTTAGCGTCGACGTCAGTAATCTTATACAACGCAGGATAACAGAAGAAAAGGATAAGAAGATGGTAGTAGAGGTACGTGGTGATGAGCCCTCGCTGGCCTACGGAACGCCAATACAGCTGGGTGGACCGTAGAGATTATTTTTTTTTATTTATTTATCAATACTGTAAGCCTTGAGAGGCTCATACAGGAGTGGATATACAAACAGTACAGGCGCTTTGTTATACAGGGGGTTTGCAGCAAACTCAAACAAAAAAGCAATGGTTACAATCGACGCGCCATGTCAGCAATAAGTAAATACAAGGAAACAAAAACAACCTATACAGTGCGTACGGCATGTAAAGTGTAACAAGTAGTTAATACAGGAAAAAAATGCATTTGGGTGTGCCGTGTAATGTACAAACAGTATCAAGTGTAATGTATATTATCAGACGTGCGCAAGAACCAAGCACAGAGAAGTACGAAAGAACGTATGGACACCGGCGTGTGAAAGAAGTTGGGGCATGGCAATACGTCATTGATAACTTTTGAGGAACGCTCAGCCAAGACGACCACAATGCGGTCATCATTCCGATAATGACTCGAAGTGCAATTCGAGTGTCGACACGAATGAATGCACAGTTTGTGAGCAAACAATGTCACTTGGCAGGGAATTCCACAGATGTATTGTTGAAGAAAAAAATGAGTATTTTAGTGTGCCGCAACGCGAAAAGAATGGTCTGATACATTTATTATGGTTAGTTCGACTGGAGTGACGTCCGGGGGGCACCAAGTAGTCAGATTTTGTTAAGTTTATCAGGTCATGGTAAAGAAGGTAAAGGAACTTCAAACAGGCCAACCTCCTTCGACCAGCAAGTGTCGGTATGCCTGCTTGTGTGGGAAGCGCAGTTACGCTGTCGTACCTTGAATACTTCCTCGTACCTTGTTCGGAACTGGAGGAAGGCGGAACTGGAGTTGGGAATGTTTGGATACGTCAATTAGGCGTAGCGTGAAGCAGACAACGTGTAGTATTTAGGCGCGACAGAATGCATACTAAGAGAACAGCAATGTCAGAGCATATAGGCTGGAGTGACGATATCCGAAAACGAGCTATGACGGGTTCATTTGACGCAGTGCGCCTGTGTAATTGGGCCTTTCAGTTGCAATTGGTGGGAAATGGCGACAATGTGCCGAACTGTATTCGTTGTGTGGCTCTTGGAGGGCTACTCCAGGCGCAACATAATGTAACACTTTCTTCAACCTTATCTCAGAGTCCACAGGCATGAACGGGAAACATCGGGGGACAAGTACTATGTGCAATGTGCTTAAACACGAGTTCGCAATGGCTTGTTGTCCCGCCATAACCATGTGATTTGCAAGGCACATTATAGAGCGACTACCAGTGCAAACTTTACGACAAAAGAAAGAAGGGATAGAGCTGTTAGAGCAGCGTTCGAGCCGCGTATGTGGAAGAACAACTTTAAAGAAGGGTTAGCCGGTAACATGAAGCGTATGTTTTGTAAACTGAATTTACGGCTCTGCTTCTTTAAAAGCGTCAGCTCACTAGAAGGCAACAAGGCTCTCGATGTTATTGTTTCGTGAAAGACCAAAGAGAGAAAACGAAGAGGTGAAAGTTACAAGAAATCAAAGGAGGTAGCGATTGGGAAGCTGTCTGAGGAGCAAAAGGGAGTTGACTGTCGAGGTGTGTTTCCTCTTGTGGCTCGGGTGAAGAGATTTATGAAACCACTTTAACGAGACATCGCAGCCGGCCGCACATCTCTGCGTTTCGTCTTTTCTTTCCCACTAGTTCCCCACCCTCCCCCTTCGCTTCTTCTTTTATCTATAGTTGAGCTTTCCTACTTATCGGTCTTCATTTCTTCCTTCTGCCACAGTGCTATCGCTCCATCTTCTTTTTCCTTAGTTTTCGTTGCTCAGGAAACGGACGCGCAGGGACGATTGCTGGAAAACTGATAGTAGCCATTCCTGCGATTGTGCTCCTGACACATCTTTCCCTCTACGAAGATGTGCGTTAGCAAAGTAATAAAGTACGCATTTCTAGCTTCCGTTTATTTCGTTCGACTTCGTAAGGCTATGTTTCGTTTCAGGGTATTTGGAGACGGAGGTGGCAATAATGGCCTAAGTCAATCTACGCTTCTCTCTCCTTCTCCTTTTCAACTTTGAATTGCCTCTCATGATCCCATCCTTGGGAAGTTCTGCCTAAAAGTGTTCTGTTTCTCTTTGTGTGCCTCTGAGCACTCGAGTTCGGGCGTGCATGTGTGCATGCGTGCATATGTGTGTGCGCGTGTGTTCGTGTGATTGCTTGGGGGCATGCGTCGTGTAGCACCTTCATTCACCAAGACAGTTAGTCACGTTAGGACTGCGCTGCCAATCCGGTGGCCTTTCAATAGGTGCAAAGTATTCGCGAAATCTTCCACCTCTCGACCCACCCCACGCCTTTTAGAAGTCCTTCTTTCAAAAGTCTTCTGGGCCAGTACTCAGAAAAAAAATTGTGCAGATCCAATCCACGTATTGCAAGCAAAGAATGAAAGTTTTCGCGAACGGGTGCAATAAATGCCATGCAACTGAGTATATCCTGCACAGAATTTTGCGGCATAGTGGCTACCTGCCTGTTAGTGAACACGGCAAAAGCGGAGGCCTCTCCACGTAGCTCACGTGACCCACGTGACATCGCATTACACTGTCTCCGGGATTGCCCCCTTTGCAATGACACTGCATCCAGGGTCTGCGCGCAGACTTGAGCGGCCGATCCAGGTGACAGTGCAATACTCTACCGCACTTTACTCGACAAAAGAACGACCAAGCCCATGCGCCAAAGCCCGAGCCCTAGGAAAGTGGGCATAGAAAGGCTTGCTACGTTATAAATTGTGCTCCTGACGACTTATATTTGTTGTAGGGAGAATATTTAGATGCCATTTGTCTTATAACAGAGTAAGTTCATAGAAAACAAGGGTATCAGCCAGGGCTTCTCTACGGGCAGCAACTGTGGTAGTAGTGCTCTGCGTCTAAGCTATTCGGCAAGGCAGCCACACCAAGGCACGGTTAGAAAAGTTCGGGAGGGGTTCGCAAATAGAGGGTCGCTTTAAAAAGTTCTTACGCTATAGAAGTGTTTGTGAGAGCAGGTGCCAGCTAATCACTGATGCTGGAAATGCTATTAAAGATTTTGGCAGGCCGATGACAAACACCACTTAGGAACGTAAAGCTTGGAGAATTTGGCCACTGTTTTCGAATTGAGTTTGCCTTTGCACTTTTTGTTGGCTCCACAGCACTAGTTGCGCAATGATTGTATCGATGTAGCGAGAACACCAGACTGGTCCTGTCAGAATAAGCTTTCTTTTGCCAGATTTTTTCCCAATGTGTAGTGCCTGGCATTTATCGCTGCGCGATGACCCCGTGGCCACAGAGAGGAGTAGCGACAGAAGTGGACCGAGCGCAAAAGTCGATGGCCGCGCCGATAAACATTAGCCGCTCGAAACCGGAGTCATCGTGACGCAAGCGACTATGGTGGTCACTAGAAACGATTCGCCGCGGAGCGACGTTCCGCTGTAGATCAGCAAAACATGGCCGTCTATCGTTTCAGCCGTGCCTGAGCCAGTTCGATAAACTTGCGTGTCATTAAGCAGACCTCGCCACATAGTGCGTTTCGCCAAAGTGACAGCGTTCGCGCTCCCGCACTCCCAGTTTTTACGCCACGAGAGGTTCGACTTCGGGTCACAACATTTAGCACTATCAGAACGGTCCTCGTTATGACGTTCTCTCTATCGGCGCTCCGCAGAGCCCCTTTGGCGAACTCGGTCAGAACTGACCACTGACGGTGTAACCTAACCATCGAGTGGTTATCGCTGTTATCGATTGTCGGTCAAGCTGGTCGGCTACTGCGTGGTGCGTTTGAACCATAATATACATATTTTAAACCAAAATACATTGCACAGTGCTTATGCAATACCAAAGATAAAAGTGATTCTTCACCAAAACACGGTTTGTTTGAATTGACGTTTGATTGAGGGAAATTATTCTATTACTCCCGGCCTCTCTACTTGTGCCTTAGTTATTGTGCACATCTCCCATAACATGCGCTTGCGAAGGGAGAAGGCGCAAGTAAGGAAAGGCAGCAAGAGCAACGCAAACATGTCGCGTTTCAAAGGTGCGTAGAGTACACATGCACACATGAACGTTATAGGGAGTGTGCTAGCGATGCGATGTGTTGCTGAGTTCCAAAGCAGAGCGGCATAATTACACAAATTCAGTGCATACGTGTATCTGCAGCCGAGGAAACCAAGGCCGTGCGAATAACGTCTTAGAAGCATTTGTTCTCATGGCGGGTTGTTGTCGAGCTTATCGCAAGCAAGTTAGAGCACTCAGCAATGCCTGCGTGAAGGGCGACGGAAGTCGGAAAATAATACACGGTTATCTAATCGCAGCCACACATGTGGCACGGCAAGCGGGGGCTGTCGCTCCATTCCAGTGGTATAATTACATCCGTCTTTTAATAGAAGGTCAAAACGCAAACGGAAAAGTAATTGGGATTCGGGTCGAAGAAGGCCGGAGGGAACGCAACTATGCTCAAGAAACCGAAA
Organism: Dermacentor andersoni; assembly: GCF_023375885.2. Classification (NCBI taxonomy): domain Eukaryota; kingdom Metazoa; phylum Arthropoda; class Arachnida; order Ixodida; family Ixodidae; genus Dermacentor; species Dermacentor andersoni. The sequence continues at coordinate 74,767,088 of NC_092815.1, read as the reverse complement.
GAGTAGAGATAAGGGATCGAAATGCGTTTGAAACAAGAATCATGGTTCCAACAAGAATGGCGCATGAGTGTGCTTTAAAAGGTGGCTGAGTACTGCCGACGCATTTTTGCAATTTAAATAATTGATTTCACAGATGCAGAGTGCGAACGATGTCGCGTTCCTCCCGTTTCACACGTCTTAGATGTCCAGCACACAAGTAAAACGTTACAGCTGCGCTTCGCCACAGCATAGCAGCTGGTGAAGCACGACTTACTTTAAGAGCACGCGGTTCCTTTCGGAGTTGTCTATTTGTCCCGTAGACAGACGTTAAACATTCCAGTGAAATCAACAATACCCTAAACTCAACTTTGGTTGTGTCAGGCGCGCCTTAAAATAATGAAATAAAAAAGGATTAATAAGGTATGTAGTACCGGCCAGCCGGAATTCGTCAGTGCAGAGAGGACCTCGCAGAAACTCCGCTTCATGCGGCAGCCGTTTAGGTCTGCGCCGAGGAAGCACGGTTTCACGATCCGCGTCGTCGTCCCCCGCCGCTCGAAAAAGAAGCAACGAACTTCGGCCTTGCGATGTATCGCACTCGCGCCCGACCCTTTATTTCGCGAGGCGCGACGCCTCCGCGCACACCACAACAAATACGGTCGGAGCAACCACGCAGACAATGCGCGATGCCCTAACGTGGACATAAAATACCAGCCACCGCCAGCTTTCGTGGTCGCGGCAGCAACAGCAATAAAACTGTGCGCTAAACTTTACAAAAAAAGGACCCTGCAAGAAAATAAAAAAAACAGCGATACCGCCGACAAAGCGTCCAGCGCATGACATTTTCCTCACTGCGACCCGTCAGCCACGACTCGCCGCTGGCCAGCAGCAGCAGCAGCCTTACGCGCCAGATGAGAATTCCTGGCGGCGCAAGCGGATGAGTGCGAGGCGTGCCGAAAATAATGCCCCTCTCTCGCTGTAGATGGCGCCTCCGGGCGTCGAGTGCCCTCGCCGGCGGTGCAGTAAGCCGAATGGGCCCGCGAGAGCCTCCTCTCGCGGCATTCCTACCAAATGGAGCTTGACTAACGCCTCGCTGCCTCGGCCACTATAGCAACGGCGGGACAGAGAGGTTTTTCCTTCGGGGCAGCCGCTCCGCCAAGCCGGGCCAAATGCGGGCGCAGCGGCCTCCGCGCTACACCAAACGGCCGTCGGGCCGAGAGCGCGCGCGTGGGGTTATATGACCGCGGACCAGCACTTCTACCGGCCGGGCCTTTCCTTGCAGTTCGCTCCACAGCGCAAATCTCGGCCGCCGGTGGCAGCCACCACGATGAGTGGCTATACCGCGCGCGGAGGGGCTGCAAGAACGGTGAACCGCGCGCTCAAATTGGCCGCGCACAGACGGCTCAGCTGGTTCTCTCCAGAGAGAGGCCGGCCGGACTGCTTTGGATAGGAGCGAAGGATAAGTGGCTTTCGCTGGCGCTTTGCTTTCGAAGGTCGAGGAAGATGATACCGGCGGGGCGATCGTCTTTGGATGACTCCGCTAAGGACGAGATGCTGAAGCGTTTGACAGTGGAGGTTGACAACGATGGTTGCGGTGAACTTGAAAACTGCGGACGACGCACAAGCACAACATGAAGTTCCTTTTTGGATTGCGTCGCGTACATAATACATAGAGAGTGCGAAAATAGGTACGGATAAGACAAGGAACAGGCCGGGTGGTCACTCCCGCCTGAATGTTAATCAGGAACGTTGTGCTTCATTTATTAAGATAAATAACTCAATCGTTACACAGCACCCATGACAAGAAGGAAAGAGATGTTCAGGTAACAAATTTGCTACAAATAGCTAGACATATTGCGTGTACTCATTCGGGGACTACGAAGAATCGTACGGTAGAGTCGCACCTCGCATCTCACAGAAGTATTTACAAGCTTAGCATGCCATTAAACAACCAAATAAAGCAAGTTTTCATGATAAAAAGGAACTCTTCCTGTTATTAGCAATAATGGTGTCACATTAAAGAATGCGATCACCTTAGGGTGCCGTAGACTTAACACGCTAAGACGGCCGATATGAGTCTCTTCACTAGCATGCTGGCCGCGTTATGACCCGCAGCTTTGACGACCCTCTGTGAGGCACGAAGCCGCCACCGGACTCAGTGTCAGTAGTGAAGAGATAGAGAGAGAGAGAGAGAGAGAGAATGAATGTGGGAGGATCTGGAGCCATCAGGAGGGTCTGCTAAATCTCCCTTAATGGGGCTAGATTTAATGAGCCCAATTAATGGTGGTAAAGCAAGCTGGCGTCGACGTGAGCAGTGGCTCGCCGAACTCGGCTCCACGTTCGGCTCGCGCGTGGTTACGCGCCTTGGGCTCGGCTCGCCGCCTCGACGAGAGGCGCCGCAAGCAATGCTGATCGCGTTCCGGGTTATTTCCCGCGCCACCCTGGAGGAAGCTCTTCTCCGCATCGCCCAGGGCGCCGGCAGTCGCAGCCCCGTCCGCAATGGATCTCCGGTCAGGAGGCTAAGTCCCTCTAAGTACCGCATGTTAAAGGATCTGCTAACGCAAAGCGTGCATATGCACGATGGCTTGTTTGGGGTGCCAGCGTGCTTGAAAGCCTGCTTTTAACTACGCGTCATCCTCCCCGACATCCCGGTAGTGAGCCGTAGAGAACAGTTGTGCAATGGGACGACCGTTTTGAAACGTGCGACTACTTAACTGTCAGCTTCTCGTGTCACTAGCTGCTGCTACACAGTTCACGGGAAAGCTTCAACACTCGAAGTTTGTGGCGCAATCACACTTTGAGCCAGAACTTTCGTACACTGCGCAATGGCTTTCTCCTCGATGATGATGTTCTTTTCGTAGATGCGTTGGTCGTTACCTTTTAATATAGGAACTTTCTATGACATGATAACTGCAGTTGACGCTAAACAGCGAATTAATTCCAGATAGGCTAACAATTTTAATATCGTATTGGGCTCATAATTAAGCAAGACTTCAGTTAGATTGTCGGCAGAAATGACAGTTTAATGAAAGAACACGTGCGGGACGAGTGGCATTGCTTTCGCGCGACATCTAATAAACGCATACGCCAAATCAAGGTGACCATATTAGTCAAAACACAGTAGGGGAACACGAAAACAATAGCGCGTTAGGCGTTGGACGCTACGCCACTCGCTGATAAGCATGCAAAGTAGAAGTTATAATAGTCCGTACGCTTCCGTTCTGAAGAAAGAAATTGTTCAAAACTTCGAGAGAGAGAGAGAGAGAAAGGCAAAGGAAAGACAGGGAGGTAATTACACTTCAGAAATGCCACCTGAAAGAATGTCAGCATCTATCTTCTCGGTAGATGGCGAAGTCGTATATAGCCTTGCCGACGAGTAATTCTCACACTACTTCCACTTTTGAGGGTAATTTTTGTCAAACCTCAGATTACTATTTCGAGTCACCAATTTTGATCAATGAAAAGCCTGGCTATGCCAACTCGCTCTCAGTATTAGTAGTAGTATTACATTGTACCACGGCGTTAAGAGTTTGAAGATCGGGTGGAGAAAGCGGTCTTGCTTCTTATGTCACCATGTTCGTTTGTTTCATTATTTCCGCAAGAAAATGAGAGGGAGAGCGAGAGAAAAAAAATGCTTCGAAGAAAGTATGGAGCTTGATTAAAAAAAATATATAGCAAAATAAGAGCGCGCACATTACGTACTCCGTGTGCCGAGCATATTTCCAAGTCGCGAGAATTTTTGTACAATATACGTTGAAGGGAGGAAGGGGGGTATCCGGTGCTGACGTAATGTAACATTTTATATCGTTCGACTCTATTCCTTTCTTATCCCTCACCACTCGCGACCGGCGGCCGAACCTATGGGGATAACGAAGATAACGAGCTGAGCACCGCTCGTTAAAAAGCGGAGCGCTGCTCGGACCACTGACGCAGCGCGAAAACGATAAACAAGAAAAAGAAAGGAATAGAGTTGTTGCATTATCTTTACCCAGTACATTATCGTCCATTATTGTCTATGTCGACATACCCACAAAGTGTGCTCTTGGAAAGGGTACATTGAGGGATCACTGAAATGAACACATTACACGGAACCCGTAAAGGTAATACAGCAAAATCGTCCTCAAGCATGCGTCCAAGGTTGCTAACGACAAATTGGCACATTATACAAACGTGGCACAGCTATCGTCGTTTCTGATATTCTTTTTCTATCTCTACCGTTATTTAGATTGTATTGAAAACTCTACATTTCAGAACATCATCCTTGCTGATTTATTAAATAAACCCGCGGCTTTTGTTTCAACAGTTTGTACGAAGCTAAGCGTGATCCTCTGGCGACACAGCCCCCATACCCCCTCCCCTCCCCACCATCTTCCGAAAGGCTTAAGTAAACTAATGAACAATACCAAATCACACCCAAGCGCACGCCCCCAGAAATTCACCCTCGCACGCACGGACTTTTACAAGAGGCGGCACTACACTTCGCAGTGTCAGGTGTAAGTCGCGCACCCGTCGTAAGAGCACGCTCGATGGACTTCGGCCGAAACCCACGGAGAAGCCCACGGGCGCACTGAAGGCGTCGCTGTGATATTTGCGTCGCCGGAGAGTGCTAGCACGTAAAAAAGAAAAAGAAAAAGGGCACAAGTGTCGAAAGCGCATCAAACCCACAATAAAGATAAAACAAACACAGATTTAAAAGGAAAGTGTCGTGCGTCTCGTGTTTCAAACGGAGCGTCCCCTACGGTCGTCTCCTTTATGCATTTATTTATCTTCTTGATCTCTCGTCTTCGCCCTCCGTCTTTCGCACAAAGGAAGGGGCGCTGTAACGACGACCGGGGCGTGACCGCGCTCGGACGGAGGCCGTCGCCTCTCGTCGGCGCCGCCGTCGTGGTGGTGTGCGCGACTCCTCGGGAAAGCCGATTCCTCGCCGTGCCGCGTGAGCCTCGCGCGGGAGTGCGTGTACCTTGGTGGGCCGCGCCAGCAAATGCGAAGCAGAAGAAAAGTGCCGCAGCACCGGCCCCGCCCTGTCAATATTTGATCCAGCCTTCTCGCCGTCGTTCCTCCCTGACGGCGGCTATTTTCCTCATCTTTCGACATTCCCCACTTTCTCGGGTCACAAGTTTATACTGATTTTCGTACCTATTATTTCGTGTATTCTTGTCTTCTTTTCTTTTTAATTTCCTATTTTTCTTTCTTGCTTGCTTTCCTTTTTCCTGCTTTTGTCGGATCTGTGGCCTTTTCTTGCGCAAGTGCGCGGTCACTGTATATGAACGCAGGTGTCCGTGGCGCTGTGGATGTTTCCGCGCTACGTAGCCCCATATTGCGCAGTTGCTCCATTATTTTTACCTCGTTGTGTTAACGTTGCGACGGCTTTTGGAATAGTGAGTATGCATCCAAAAACGCGAGGACGCAAGAGCGACGGCTGTCTGTCCGCCATATGCTCGCGGACCGCTCGAAAAGCTAGCTAAAAAAAAAGCTGGCCGCCACTCATGTACTGATTTCAGGGCTCTACGTTCAATAAATAAATACTGTAGTACTTATCTGCGGGACTGCTTTAAGTTTGGAAACAAATATTAAAAGTAAAATGAAGTGCAAATTCCTACCGGTTTCCTTCGCGGCGTTGCTATCCGCGCGTAATGGCTTCCATCCATCCATCCATCCATCCGTCCGTCCGTCCGTCCGTCCGTCCGTCCGTCCGTTTATGTAAAAAATTCTTCAAGGTTACGAAAGTTCAGTTCAGCCCCAAACTTTGTCCAACGGACAGAAACAAATTTCCACCGCCGACACCAAGTCGTTTGCTGGGGCTTCAGTAGTTACGTAGGAAGTAACGCTTAGGGAAATACATACCCGAACTGTGCTTAAATAATTAAAAGTTTCATTCAGATGTACGCACCTCCAAGCATGACATATATTCATAACATTAATTTTCCGACTGCTGTTATGACTGACGCACTTTGTTACGGTTATCAGCCAAAACTGCAGTTTGTTTCTCTGCGGTTGCCTTAATAGCTTGCATTAGGCGCAGCAGCTCGACGGAAAACAGCGCTTCATCTGGATTAGGCGTTCTTCAAAGCGGATGTTTTTGCGCGCTTTATTCCTAGCCGTATGCTCACTTAATTGGTGACTTAACTCCTGAGTTCTTTTTTTTCTGTGTAGTGGTGGAGAGCTGTTTTGAAAACAGATTTTTTCTTCTCTTGTCATTTTATTTTAAAAAAAACCTAACCAGTGTCCTGTGCAAAACAAACAGTCATCACTTCCCATGAATAGTATGTATTATACCAGAAATTCACGCATTGATTCCTTGAAATAGCATCCCTAATGTGCGTTCAGTTCAGCTTGCACTAATTAGCACTTCTTGACCACGATTTTGGATAAAGCAATGAATTAACAATAAGCGTTTACTTTTAAGGTAAATGTTTTAGACGAAAAACACATCATAATGACATGTAAGCGAATATTAGCGCTGGTCACAGAAAAACTATTGCGGTTGCGCTGACCAGTTAACACGACTGCTAAATGAAGAACCTTCCCACTTTTTAACATATTTATAGCAGCGAACATTCTGCTAATCTGTCCGTGTATGTTCCGCCTGTACCCACACTATCAGAAGAGCTCTAAACGCTGCAGCGGCTAGGAAGAGGAAGGGCAAGTACTTCAGGGTTACCTTGGGTTACTCCGTGGCTGCTTTGATGCATCATTTCGTTTTCCTTCGTTATAGCGACAAATATCACAGCTTAAGGACGTGGAGGCTATGGGGTGGCGGTGCGGCTGGCTAACACACACTCCGGAAACGGTGCAGCTTAGTGAACGACAAGAAACGATCGAATAAACGTGGAAACCCAAGTAGAATTGTGGCAAAATAACGTCTAAAGCGCGAACACGTCGAAATACGTAGAGTCGTAGCGGGAAGAAAGAAGCGGGGGAAAATACTTTCTCTAAAGCTCGTTTTTCCCCTTTCCCCAGAACAAACCCCGGAAATGTGCAGGCGCGGAGAAGCAAAAAGCCGGAAGTGTACCATCGCGGGAAAGACGCGGGCGGGTGGGGGGGGAGAGAAGGCAGGGGGGTTGCCAGAAGCGGTTGAGGGGTAACGATGCAGGTTGGTTGGGGCGTAGAGCAGAGCGCCGTTACATGGCGTCCGCCATACTGCCGCTGTGGCGACGAAGCGCTAGTAACAAAGCAAAGAAAGAGCAGGACCGGTGGAGAGTGGCGGGCGCAAACCGGAAGTCACGTGACCATGCGCGACAAATGCCACGCAGAAAGGAGAAGAAGCGGATCACTACGAGAGAAGCAGAAAAAGTTTGAAGAAATCGGATAGGAAAACTGTGGGCGTATGAAACGCGCGAGAGGGGGCAAAGATCGGGCAGGGCTCGGGAAAGGAAAGACGCGCTTTATATCGGGGTAGAGGAGGAGAAGCGGCCAGCGAGCAGAGGGCGAGCCGAATGTCCACACTTTCAAAGATGGCGACGCTTCCTGCCCTCGTGGCACGCCTGCCTCGCGCAGCGATGATTTTCCTAATGGTTTCGCGAGAAATTGCTTCCATGCACGCCACGTCAAGGCTTGACGCCGACAGAGGTATAAGCTGCACGACCGGTGTTTCCCGGCACTCTGTAAAAGAAAGACTGCCACCTTTTTCAGACGTCTCCGCGAGGTAAAAAATTCCACCGCTCCCCCAGCAACGTCACCCCCTCTCCGTGCATCCCGCTTCCGCACGCGTTCTGTTTTTGTTTTTCTTTTTGCTCTCCGGTTGCTTCCTCGGGGTTCTCGCAGGGACATATTAATGCCGGCTGACGAAAATTCCAGCTCGCAACCTGCGCGAGCATGTATGGTCGAGACACAGAAAACAAGTGGCCTCCCGAACGCTTTGCGTATGCACGTTTTTCGAGGGAGGCGCGCGACATGTTTGTGTGTGTACACTGAACGATTAACAGCCGGGACGTCTCTCTCTCTCTCTCTCTCTCTCCTACGCACACTGCACGCACATTTTGTTGTCTCTTGACAAACGTAGCAGTCTCGAGGAGAAAAAAAGGAAAAAGAAAGGAAACAAAGCAGGGAGACACAGGAAAAGCGTAATGGCGGCCCTCATAGTGAGTCCCTTGTTTACGCTCGTGAAAATTGCGCATGATGTTTGTGAGATGGCTCGATGTGCAAGAGCGTGTCAGATTTAAACGGCCCGTTATGTACAAAACATTTACTACAGTAATTTAGCGTCAAATCAAGACAACATTTGACTTCAATCAAACCAGAGCACAGGTCGGTTTCAGAGAAAAAAATATTCAAACGTGGATTGCATCCATGTCCCCAATCAGGCAAATCGAGTCTGCTGTGTCTAGCCAATTTCTCTATGTGGCCTTCATAGATTACAAAACGTTCGATATCACAGAAGCATCGTTGCGCATTCGCGGAGAAGAATAAGCATACGTGAATATCAAAAAAATACTTAGCAATTCCAAAGCTACAATAATTGTTAACAAGAATAACCGGTGATTTATAGCAGTAAAGGATTAGATGCGAACGCAAAGGAACCGCAACCGAAGACTGCAGATATTGTCTGTGTGAAGAGATTAGGAAATTTGCAAGCATAGGAAAAAGGGGAATCACCTGCCACAATGCAAGTGTAATTGAAGATCGCTGAGAAAACTCTTCATTCCGAATAGGACTTAAGATAGGCCGAAGACGATGACTCACTCAATATTCCTACGTTCAATTCCTACTATCTTTCTCCATCGCTCCACCAACACGAATTCAAGTGATTCTACAAAACAAACATTTCGCGACGTGAGCTCAATACAGTTCACTTTATAGGGAGGCGAAATGAATCTGCGTCTAGCAGAGTAAGAAGAAAACGAAAAAAAAGGCCGCTTGGTTAAATAGCGTCCGTCTTTTTATTTTGCTCGAATCAGCCGGAACCGCAAGGCTTCCATTACGAGCGCCGAGAAAACCTCCAAAAGAGATTATTACTTGAGAAACTCGAACCGATAGTGGAGGCGGAGGCCGAAAACGAGAAGTACAGCGAATGCTCGCCGCTATTGCACCGATCTCACAAGACGCGAAGAAACGTCGACAACTACGACAACTATACAACAATCGTGAAAGGGAAGAAAGAGAATCAGAGCAACCGGCTAAAGAAATAAAACAGTAGGAGAAAGGGAATATATGGAGCCAACAGCTATTGACTGTCTCTCTCTCTCTCTGTATCTCTCTTCCATCCCTTCTCTTTCTTCTTCGTGCAGTGGGCGCGTCTTATCCCCGTGAGCCGGCAGTTATGCTTTTTCAATTTCGCGGACCATTCTCTCTGCGCCCTGGGCGAGCGTATCGGGCCCAAATAGTTGTTCTCATTTCCTCATGACCCGAAAACAAGGGAGGCTCAAGGCTCCCTCTAAGCTGCTTCGACGATTATCCTTCCACGCACCACCGCTGAAAAACGGCCGGTATACTGAAGCTCCAGCAAACTGAGCCGATCGCAAGCTGGCTGTTCGCGGAAGTCCTTTCTCGCTCTCGGAAGGGGCCGGGAGAAAGCAGTCTCGACTTGTCTACAGGAAGCACCTTTTGCCGGCCGGCGATATCCGAGTGGGATCAGAAGCAGAAGCAGCCTTCCTCTCTCTCTCTCTCTCTCGGTGTAGGGAAGTGGCGACCGACGGTTCCCGTGTTTGAGGTATGCCTGCCTTGCTGGACTCGACGAAGTTCTGTTTGTCCGGCCCGCTGGCTTCGTTGTGGCGTCGGCGAGGGATTATAGCCGCAGTGCCTTGCACCCGGTCTGTTGATGCGCCTTGCCGGTTGCTGAGCGGGCTCGTGTGTTCACTTCCGACAGGGCCAGCTATGCTTCGATAGAAGCAGCGGGAATAAAGAGAGAGAGAGAGAAAACAAAAATTAAAGCAGAGCTGTATGCACGCTGGTTGCGAAGCACGTTGTTGGTCTCGACTGATCCCGGCCTAAAGACAGGCGCCCTGTCTTGTACCCTTGTGCACGCGCATCCACGCGTAAACGGATCTGCGGAAGCCCGTTCGCATGCAGTCGAACGGTTACATTCCATGTTTTTTATGTGTCTCTGTGCTTCGTTAACGACGCCTCACCCCAGGCCAAATTCTTGTACAAGGAAAGAAAGAAATGTAAAAGAAAGATAATTTGATTCATGACGGTAACAAGATTCTTCAATATTCGAATGTAGTGTAGGTCGACCGCCTTCGAGGCAGTGTCGGTGTGAAAATATCTAATCCCTAATGAAACGTTTCTCTATCAAGTTCCATAATTTCACACATTTCCGATTTCATGCTTAGGAAATACTTGTGGATTGTGTGTCGATTTCGCATGGCTTCTGAAAAAGAAAAAGGTTGATGATAGAGGAAATTACCAGAGTTTGAGAGGAACATTTCAGCGGATGTACCGAATGCAGCATAACAAGGCGGGTTATCATGAATGAGAAAGCAACTTCTACCTTTTTTCTTTCTTTTTCGGAAATGGAAATTAGAGGGAGAAGCAGCTCAAGCAGCGGCCGGACTTCGAGCTCGTGGAAGTGGCTATATATGAGTAGGGTGATGGGCGAACAGTTACTTAACTGATCCCGGTAACCTTTTAAACAGCTTACTAGTGTTGCTGTTTGGGCTTGCCGGTGCACCAATTGAGCAAAAAAGGTAGCGCGAATCGAACGTACAGACAGACAATAGTGAAATGGGACACACGAGGAGCGAGCGCTGTTTGTCCGCAATCTTGTTCTTGTCCACAAAGCGCTACGTGTTCTAGTCCGATCGTTTATTTCATCTCCAAAGATTTTGCTCCTGGCTCGAAGACTGAAACCTTGTTATATTTGCCTCGAACTTAATCAACTTGTCCCAGTTTGATCTTCATGAGCATAAAAAATAAGGAGCTTCACAGAGAGGTGGAAAAGGCGGGGTGATTAATGAGTTGTAAGTTTCCGGTTGGCTACCCTGTACTAGGGTGAACAAGAATGGGTCAGACAGATGGGAGAAACAGCAAGAAACAAAAAAAAAAGGCGCGCGCGCGCGCGCGCGCGTGTGTGTGTGTGTGTGTGTGTGTGTGTGTGTGAGGGGGGAGGGTAGAAAGTGCTATTGCGCGCGCGCGCGCGCGTTTGTGTGTGTGTGTGTGTGTGTGTGAGAGAGAGAGAGAGAGAGAACTAAAGGCTTTCACTGAAGTCGGTGAACAGAAAGAAAACACGATGCTGCTTGCAATGCCTTCTGATGCGGTGATGAGCCACGTTTATGTTGCAGTTTTGGGTCTTCAGAAAAAGGCCGGGCATCTAACTTGATGAGGACAGTGGTGAGTGGTTCCTAGTGCACACAGTGCACTGACGAAGAATGTGACCAATAGTTTCCTCTTCACCGCAGTGGTCGCAGGCTGCGGTGCCGGCCCACGTGTACGAAAGGCGCAGGCAATGGGGAACGCCGCATCCAGTCATAGTCTGCATAGAATACTCGCGTCTCTTCGGGCAGTCCTGATGGTAATCGAAGGGCCCCGGAAGTTAAGTCGAACATATCTAAGTGGCTGCCAGTTCAGATTAGAAAATATGCGCCGGTGTTTAGTTTTCTAGCAGCGTCAGTCCTTGAAAGGGGATTGATACATCCTACTGTTCCCCATACGAATTTACCGCGCAGCTTTGTCAGCTACAATAACTTGATAGCCACTAATAAATGATCTAATGTATTTTGTCAGTCGGATGGCGCATTGGTTTCGCATTGTTAAACAATAATTGTTTATGCTGACTATGACCGAATCTCAGAAAATGCGATTGAGAGTGAGAGATTTTGAAACTGATAGTGAGGAATGTTCTTGGGATCAACAAAGCCCCAGATAGATCTGTTGGACAGGTTTGAGACGTCAACGCATAAATGCCGGTAGTCACTGTTCCTCTGATATCAAAGGATCAGTGTAAGCTGATTGAGAGAGCATATGCTTGGACATTCTGGCAACCCATAGTAACTTCTTTTTTTAGCGCTCAAAAGAACCAAAAGCAAATACAGGACTGCTTGAGAGCCCGTGACGACGGATCTGTTTTCAAGTGATAGCTTTCTTTAGCTATTTCGCCTACTTTTGATCGTTGTCGGCTAATCTCGCACAATTAAAGCTGGGAGGAGAGTCAATTTGGTTCACTAGGCATGTGCTGGCTGCTGCATGCCAAGAAGACAACATGGGTCACTGGGTTTGTCTCACTGGATAGATGCTCTAACTGGTAACTTCGCCACCGCGTATGTATGATTGGTATCCACCCATTCTTGGTCAGTCCCGCAGAATGGATGTGCCAAGAAAACACAAGAGGTATGAGCCTTAAATAGTTACTTCGTCCACTTTGGATGAACGTGGGCCGATCTCGCACAATAAAAACTGCGAGGAGAGAATGGAATGGAATGGAAAACTTTATTGAGTCTTTTAAGGTTTTAGCGGTTCGAGGCCGAAGTCTTCATTCTTGAAGCTTGGGTCCTCTTCAGCCATGGATGGGCCCCTAGTCCAGGGCTCCACTGAGCCGGCCCGCCTCGCACGCGTGCGCTATTAGAGCTCTTTGAGCCTCTAGCTCGCGGCTGGTGAGCCAGCTCTCCCATTGCTCCGCACTTGGTGTTTTGTGTTTGTGGAATGCCTGGTTTCTTGTACACTCCCATGTAATGTGGTATAATGTTGGTTTAGCTCCACACCACGGACAGGTTGCGCTATACTGCGTGGGGAACATCCTACTTAGTATGTGTAAGTTTGGGAAGGTGCCCGTTTGCAGTCTCCGCCATCCTGCGGCCTCCTCCTTTGTTAATGCTTTATGTGGTGGGGGATATTGATATCTTAGCCCCTTATAGAGGTTTAATAGCTCTGAATAGCTGTTCCCGCAGTTGATCCGTGGCCCCTCTGGGGCGGTTGACGTTCCTGCTCGGCTGGTCATCCCTCGAGCTAGGCTGTCCGCCCCTTCGTTGCCCCTGATCCCTGCGTGGCCTGGTATCCAGATAATGTTATGTGTGGGTTGTCCCTCAGCGATTGGAACTCTGCTGAGGATCTTGAGCGCCGTGCTACTAATTCTGCCTCTTATATAGCTCCGGCACGCCTCTTGTGAATCTGTTAGAATATTGAGGGATATTCCTGTTCTATAACCTTCTTCCGCTCATGCGAGGAGAGAGAAAACCCCGGCGCGGAGATGGAGAGCGAGACACCTCATTGGTTGGCGTGCGCGCGGATTACGTCACGCACTACGTATGAGGAGAAGAGGATGGCGTGCGCCATTTGCGAGCACCCCCCCCACGACAGACTCCTACGCGTCGAGCGCGTCCGCTTGATGGATAGACATTGCAACAAAGTTGCAGCCATGGAAGATACTAGGGGCAATGATGGTTGCTACGGAGTTTCAACTAGTCTGCAGTGCTTACAGCAAGGTATACTGCGTTGTGGCATCGTTAGGCATTGGGGGTGGCAGGGGAATGGGCGCTTCATGTGTCTGCTGTGCCCATAAAGTTTCGTGATTCACGGATGGCGTGGGTACGTGCACCATTTTACAAAAAAAAGAGAAGAAGAAGAAAGGAAGCTATGGCTGACTTTCATAATCACCTTCGATAATTTTTGCCACATATATTTTGTTTCTGGATGCCAGATATGGCGATGCTAATCTAGGGCGGAATGAGGCACTAAGGTGAAGTAGAAAGACTCGGTGCAAGGTTTAAGCAAGACGCTAACTCTTCAAGATGAGCTGATGTCGTTCGGCAGAACGTGGTACGTGGTCTGCGCGATGGTAGAGAAGCTATGTGGTTTTCGGGAAGGATACCTTGTGCGCGCTCGTGATGATTCAACTGTAATATAGGTCGTGTCGTGATGAAGTATAGTCTAGGGTGACTGTGATAGTAGAAGACATTCACACATTTCCAGGAAGGTCTCACTAATCCACAGAGCCTGATTGCGAATACTTCGGATGGTACATAGGCTTGTTTTACTTGCGTTGGTCAGAGAGGACAAGCTGTACCGCAGGAAGCTTAGAAAAACCGGCTGATTTATTTATAGTGTAAAGAGCTTGAAGGAGTGACACATACCGTGAGCCACTACGTCGTATAGCACATACGGAGGTTTCGCGAGAGGTCTCTATATATAATGATGTGCAAAAATTCTTTATGTGCAAACTAGGTCATCAGTGCAGAATACCTAGGGGACCAATTGCAGTGCATGCTCATGACCTGGAGAGGCAAAACAGAAGGGTGGGTCTAAAAATTAATCTGCAGAAAACTAAAGTAATGTTTAACAGTCTCGGAAGAGAACAACAGTTTACGATAGGTAGTGAGGCACTGGAAGTGGTAAGGGAATACATCTACTTAGGACAGGTAGTGACCGCGGATCCGCATCATGAGACTTAAATAATCAGAAGAATAAGAATGGGCTGGGGTGCGTTTGGCAGGCATTCTCAGATCATGAACAGCACATTGCCATTATCCCTCAAGAGAAAAGTGTATAACAGCTGCGTCTTACCAGTATTCATGTACGGGGCAGAAACCTGCAGGTTTACGAAAAGGGTTCTACTTAAATTGAGAACGACGCAACGAGCTATGGAAAGAAGAATGATGGGTGTAACGTTAAGGGATAAGAAAAGAACAGATTGGGCGAGGGAACAAACGCGAGTTAATGACATCTTAGTTGAAATCAAGAAGAGGAAATGGGCATTCGCAGGACATGTAATGAGAAGGGAAGATAACCGATGGTCATTAAGGGTTGCGGACTGGATTCCAAGAGAAGCGAAGCGTAGCAGGGGGCGGCAGAAAGTAAGGTGGGTGGATGAGATTAAGAAGTTTGCGGGGAAAACACGGCCACAATTAGCACATGAGCGGGGTAGTTGGAGAAGTATGGGAGAGGCCTTTGCCCTGCAGTGGGCGTAACCAGACGGATGATGATGATGATGACTGCGATGATGATGATGAGGTCATCAAGGAGACCAACTAGCGGGAAATGAAACAGCGTTAGGCCGCAGTACACCACCTGAAAGACGCCGCGGCACGTGTAGTGCGAGAGAGAGAGAGAGAGAGAGAGAGAGAGAAACGAAAAGGGAAAGGTAGAGAGGTTAACCAAGGATGTGTCCGATTGACTACCCTACACTTGTGAAGCGGGAAAAAGGAAAAATAGATAACAAGGAGATAGAAAAAAAAAATTCGGAGGGCGCTTAGGCTTCGCCCTCGAGAGTGGAACGCGATAGCATTCAAGGATCCCTGACTGCTTATCATGCTTCCCGGCAATTGTAGAGTATGTAACAGTAATGTTTACCGGGAAACGCTATCCGCGAACGCTATGCACAAAGGCGGGCTTTCTGGTACAAACGCGGCCTCTTGCGTGGGCCGCGATGCCGCCGAGGTGACCGCCATGTGGAGGTAATGCAAGGAACCGGGTGCGCCACTCCGTGGCACCCAATATACTAGTGCGCCGACTCGCGCAAATGGCGGATGCCATGGCCGGTCTATGAATGGTAGAAACGCAGGAAAAGAGGTTTATTTGAGATTTCGCTTAATAGAATTATGTTTTCTCGTATAGTCAAATTACCAACCTACGCTATCATGTCTGTAGGTTGCGTGCCATTCGTACTTTACGATTTTTCCACGTATTTTGCTTGAGAAACAATTAGTTCAGTAATTTCCTTGCGCCACATGGACGACTTGGGTATAGGTGGTTCGAAAATCTTTTCCTTTTTTTCGAAAGGACGTCCGATGCCGACGGGAGATGCCAACGCCGGATTTTTTCTGACCCGGGAACCTTACAGCTCTCGCGTTAATAAAGAGTAAGTCATTCAGAGTCAGTCGCAGAAGAATGTCCACTGTCACAAGCATTCGTACAGTCCAGTAGCCTTCAAGAAATGGAGAGGGGCTGTTGCGGTCTTTCGCATGCAGTAATGCATAGGCCACGGTCCCAGGACCTTTTCCTCCGAGAGCGCACGCGCACGCACGCACACACGCACACACGCACAGACGCACACACACACACACACACACACACACACGCACACACACACACGCACACGCACACGCACACGCACACGCGCACGCGCACGCGCACGCGCACGCGCACGCACACACACACACACACACACACATACACACACACACACAAAGAAAAGGCTGTAGCCGGGTACAACTTTAGAAAAAAGGGGAGGCCCCGCCCAGATGACCGAAGCGCGACAGCTGATTGCCTCCGCGACTAAAATAGTCCCGCTAAAGAAATCCTGCTTCTAAAACGCGTAATTCTCGGTATGAATAAAGACTGTTGTATTTTGATGACTGGTTTGGTATAGCTCTCGTGATTGGGCTGCTACAGCACATGCCGGATTACGAGAGAAAATTAACCCCGCGCGTTCTACAACACTGCCCGTCGTGTGCTTTTTAGCTTCATTGCAAGGGACAGAAGTAGAAAGAGCAGCTCGGCATGGCTTTTGCGCTGGATTACACGTACACGGCACATTTACTACTCATTTTTCGAGCTTAAAATGAATCATGTGGTAGTGAACAAGTACTTAAGAAAAACAATGCATTTATCGCAACTATTACAAACTTGGGGCGAGAAGATGGTCGAGGCAGGAAATTTACAAAAACGCTCTATTCACCGTTTTCAATCAATACTCTTGATTTTAAATAGCATAAAATCGATATTTATTATTTAATATTTTCACAAATTTATTTTTAAGAATGTGATAGGCTTTTTTTTTCTTTTTACTTTTTTTTTTTTTTTTTGCAAGCCTTCAATCTCGCCAGTTCGCGCAAGGCATTCCGTGTGAGTTTTCCGCCATGAAGCCCAACGAGGTGACATCGGATAGCGATCCTTTGGTGACGAACGGGCCTTGTGTTGCCTCGATGTCCACACCACCAAGGAGCCTCGACAAGAAGAACAAGAGTGGCCACATCCTGAATTGAGATTCACGCAACATGATTCTCCACTGTTACACGTACTGACGTAACAGGGAGCCTGAACGCAGCGTGAAGGACACGACCAAGTTTGTCGCCGAGATTCTCGGTCTCAGCAAAAACACCGTGTTCAAGGTGACAAGGGAAATCAAAGCGTCGCATATTTCAGGTGGCAAACTGTCGACGCCCTCCCGAAAGCGCCCACGAAATGCGGAGAAAAGAAGACGCAGCACGAAGTATGACAGTTTCATGTTATGAGCAATGAGGTCATGTGTGCACGATTTCTTTCGCCGCAACAAGATACCGACGGTCGAGAAGATAACGAGTTCTCGAAGCGTATGGACCTCCCCTCACTGAAGCGGTGTACAGTCGCGATCAATTTGAAGGTGATCGCTCGAGCTGCGACGGGCGAGCCTTCCAAGCAGCATAGCGGCCGATTTCGGAACTGCGAAGATAAAAATTGCGCTGCCTTCTTCCCCTTTTACGCTCGTACAGGCTGCAACCATCACCCCCAAGACTAACTCGACACATTTTTGTGTTTGTTACCGTTTCATGGCAATGATGTGTGCGCGTCCCTGCCTCATGCATACATTGGCTAACAATGACGCCTCTGTGCAATAGCTGATAAGGCAATCAAAATGAATTCGCAGGTTATCTCGTGAAGGGTGACGAAAAGCTTCGAGTTGCCAGACGGGAGTGAGAGCTGCTCAGCGACCAGCAAAAGAGAGAGAGGGAAGCTATCTGACGTTTCCCTCTTGACTGACGGTGATGACGTAACGTGGCGCTGCTCCTAGTTTCGGTCGCCGCTCGAGCGATCACCTTCATATTGATCGCGACTGTACTGTGCGTCGCCTGCATGTCGAGATCGGATTCAAGCACGAGAAGAAGAGCCGCAATTTGCTGCTTATCGACCGGGATGACATCGCTGAATGGCGGAATCACTACTTTCGTGACGTAGAGCGCTACCGGGCGGAAGGCTGAAAGATCTTCTTGGACGATACACGGGCGATGGCGGGACACACTCCGTCGATCGTGTGGTCAGACACCGTGGTGCAGAAACGCGGACGCCTGTACGCTCGAGCAAATGGCCTGTCGACGGGTCTGAAACAATCTTCTGGAAAGGGCCAGCGCCTGATTGTGACGCAGATCGGCAGCGAGGATGCCATCGTCGACGGCATGCTTGAATGTATTCCGAGGCCAAGAAACAGGCGACTATCACGAAGAAATGGAGGGCAATCATTTTGTGGGGGGATTTAATGACGTTCTGCAGAAGTTACCAGCTGGTAGCGTCATTGTTTTTGGAGAATATACCTTACCATACCCGGCGAGATGAGAAATTGCCGATGACGGCTTGGAAGAAGGAAAGAATACAGGAGTGGCTCAGAAGCAAAACATCGCCTACAGTGAAATGATGGTGAAGAAGCAGCTGCCGCAGTCACGCCGTAGCCATTGTTTAATTTGTTTATCTTACCGGGAAAGTAACATGAATGCAAGCACAATTAATCACCTTGAATAGCTCTGCTAGCATTGCTTGTACTAGAAAACACTGAGTAAAGTTGAATGTGTTTTATTGAGGCAATATTTAATTCACAAGCCGTCGGCATGGCGACGGCCAGATTCCGACAATGCCATTGGTGAAGTAATAAATGGTGAAAGTTGCGAAAGCTCTCAGTGCCCTGCTTTGCTGGGCTCCAATCACTCAAAAATGTCTCTGTAACGATGAAAGCGTCAGAAAGGAAACAACACCCCACTCCACAATGTTTATTCGTGTTGAAAATTTGTGCCAGCATATGTGATGGGCAGCGAAACCATCTGTTTACTAAGACTGGAAGCATGAAAAATGCATCAGCATAGCAAGGTGCTGTTTCACAATGTGGCACCCTTTCATGTGCACTTCTGACGAGCTGCCGCATGCATCGATGCATAAACATGAACAGTGGGGTAAGAGGCAAAGTTACTCTGCAGCCCACGTGATGTTCTTAAGAAACTGTATCTGTAAAGCTTTATGTTTTCATAGCTGACGGAAATTTGCTTTTTTTGCAAGTTGGTTAATCACATTGCGGCAACAACACAAGAAGCAAGGACAGAAAACAGAGCGAGTAGGCAAATGGAGAAGTCGAGGTAGACCAGTGGGAAATGCTTTAATGAGATGGATTCGAGGCCGGCCCTGCTGGGTTCAGGAGTTGGTGCTTTTAATGAGATGGGTTGATGAAAATGTGCAAAAAGACATTGCTGAAAGGAAACTTGCAAGAACAAATAATAATGTAAAATAAAAGGGCAGAAATAAGAGTCAGCGCAAGCACGCACGGAAGCAGGCGCATATTCACGCACGAACGCGAAAACTAAAAAAAATATAAAATATAAAGAAATTGGGGAAATAAAAAGAATAGACAAACGCAAGAAAACACCCACACACATTTACAAACAGAAGCGGGTAGAGGTATTAAGCGCGGGTTCACATGCTGCTGTGCCTACCTTGGCGGATGTATTTTCTTTTTTTTTCGCCATTCTCTTAACACTGTCTTAGGAATTTTTCATAGCGACATATATCACGAGAATCGGAAAGCAGCGCGTATCTGTGTTGCGGGAAAGCATATCGAGCGCTGGCAGCACACCCTTATGCGCGATTGTGTCACAGCACGCATTCTACAGCTTGCGCGTGCAGTGAGCCCAGATGGACAGCAATCAATCTACGGTGCTACACACCGCTCGAACAGCGCCGCTAGACCCTCGGCTATCTCACTGCTGACAATGATCGTTCACGCTAAGTTGGCGGAAACAAATCTTTGCGTTGGAGGCTGCATTCGCGAATATTTTATGTCGAAACACTCGTAGGTTTGTTTTATGCGCGCACGCTTTTCTTATTTCTCCTGAGAATGGTTTTGCTCCATCACTTCACCCCGTCCGATGAAAAACGCAGCGACACAGTACACGAACACACCCGCCGCTAAAAGTAGGCACTAGACTTTGGCAAACTTTCCTCGACGTAACTTCACTGCGGAGCGAAATAAAACAACATGGACCAAACCCGCAGGATGTGTGCTTGTAGCGGTGTGTTTTCAGTTTCAGTTTCAGTTTGTTTATTCAGACATACATTGCCTGGGTTGAAAGGACTAAAAGACAGATGAGCTCTGCCTGACTAAGGTCCCTCCACCCATTCATTTGCTCAATCAGAAGCAGTGAGAACAAAAAAAGAAAAACAATGGCTTGTACATTAAAGCGCCACAAAAAGATTTTCATGAACAGAAGTAACATCGCGATTAGGCATCTTAAATTGAGTAACGGAATCACACAATAATGCAACAGCAATAACCCATAACAAGCACAAACACGTACATAAATGGCAACATATTAAAAGGTACAAAGTTTGTGCAAGCGTTATACAAAATGTAACATAACAATTCCTAGCAATGTATAACTGTTAGAAAACGCAGCAGAACACAGAGGTTATAGAACAATAAAAAGGATTTTTTTAAACTCAAGAACTTATTTAGGACAGAGCACCAGACAGTAAGTACATTGTAACATTTTTCTTTAAACTGTGGATAGAAGTAAATTTTTCAATAAGTTCGTGGATATAACTATTGTTGCGGAGAAGGTTAGGTATAAGGTAGAGCAATGTTTGATTACCGTAAATGGTTCTGAATAACGGTATTCTAAATCGCTCGTGTCGGAGATCATAGGGAACATTAGTAGGGTATAGCACTGAGCCATATAACTACTCAATTCATTTCCAATTTCCTTGCGAATATACAAGGCGAGCTTCAGATTAAAAAGTTGGTTAACAGTAAGCAATTTAAGCTTGATAAAATATGGCGCAGTGTGTTCAGTGGGTTCCAGATTTTCTATGCAGCGAACAGCTCTCTTTCGTATAATTTTTAACCTTTCAAGGTTCGTTCCTGAAGTCGTACCCCATATTAAGAGACAGTAATTGAGATGAGAATGAACTAGTGAATAATATAACTGGAGCTTTAACCAGTTTGGTACCAGAGACCTAAGTTTATATAAGACAGAAATTGATCTAGACATACTGGCATGTACTTTGTTGATTTGCGTTGTCCAACTGAGATTTTCATGAAAAAGTACACCTAAGAATTGTCGCCGCAGGATCCTGTTTTCAGGCAAAGCGTCAGCGCTGCTCGCTGCAATGTTTCTTCGCCGGATCACGGCTCACAATGAACACGTGCGGCACAAATGGTGCGTTGCAAGCTCGCAGTAATATTTCCGGCATGACATACCATCACAAATAGTTCGGGAATCCACTCTGACGAGGGGGTGCCGCACACATCTGACGCGACTTGGCCCAGTTCGAAGCGCGGGCGGTCATCTCCGTCGGCTGGGTCACCGGCCATCCGGCTCATGACGTCAGGACAGAGTGTGCGGCCATTGGTGGATGCTCGTGTGCATCCGCCTTTGAGGAGCAAATGGCGCTTTTTTTCTAAAGTTGTACCCGGCTATATTTGTGTGTCCAGTGAAACTTCCGACCACCAATGCCTCCCGCTTTGAGAACGACGATAATGGCTTCGCGTGGGATGCTGTCGTAAGGTCCGTTGAGATCGAGAGAGAAAGCAACGCAGAGACGCACTCAGCCTTAGCTGTACACAAGTAAAGAGAAACAAGGCATACCGACTCCAATTTGAAACGCGCACATAGTTATAACATACAGAGGGGCGCGTTTTTCTCTTTAATATCGTTAAAAATATAATTTGCGCTTACCAATGCTTTGTTTTTGCTGAAATTTCGCAGAAATATCCAATTTTACGGGTTGAATCGTTCAATGTAGCACTTGGCATGGTTACTTGTCTGGTTTTGAAGAAATAAATGACAATTTGTTTTTATCTGCGTCTCTCGGTTGCAGCTCCGAGCGATTAATCAAATGGCGAAGGTCACGCTTAGATTTATTGCAGGTGTCAGAAATGACATAACCGCCGTGTTTTAAGCATCAGTCGCTGCAGTGTGCGCGAATAAAAGGAAATTCACAGTCTCTTCTTGATGAACAATGCTAGTAACGGTGCTCAGTTTTATACTGAAAGATACGCACCATAATACTGCGATTTTTGTGCGAACGTTGAGCAAGGCGAAACCATCTGAACCCATGAAATGCTTTTTTCTGCGATTTTGAGAGGAAGGCTACACATCTCTGCACAACCACCTGCAGAATCTTGAAAAAGCGAGGCGCCATGGTAAAGGTCAAGTTTTCAAGTCATCGCCTAGTTTCTTATTGTTACTTTTGTCTTTGTTGCTCTTCTAACCATAATCACCATCGTCTTCATCACGATATTATTATTATTATTATTATTATTATTATTATTATTATTATTATTATTATTATATGTAATAGGAGTAGGAGCAGTGGCATATAGAAAGGAGTCGGCAAGCCAGCAGATTGTGAGCCGTCATGGACGAGGCTTTGGGTAAAGGAATTGTGCAGTCACTCTTCTATTTTAGTTGTTCCTCGTTCGCTTGTTCGCCCTTCGAACCGGACATCTTGTTCAAAGGCTATGCAGATCGATTCGATCGCAGAAGCTTGGCTTCTCTGATCGGCCCCTACACGGCCCAAGATGTATTCTCAGAGGCACGATGACGGTGGCCTAACGATGCGCAAGTGCGCGTGCCCACGCCTACAAAGCCCTCCGGAATTTGGGGTGAGCATGCGGGCAACGTACAGGATACCTCTCTTATGGAAAGCATGCGTAGATGGCGCTAACGCGGATAAGTGGAGGACGCGATGCTCGTGGAAAATTCATGAAAGAAGAGGGGCCTCATCTCATTTGTCAGGAAGTTGGGCCTTCCTCCGCATATAGACATCAATCTTTCCACGCACAGCCACGCGCGCCGTATACCACGCCGGCGCACCTCGTTCGTAGAACTCAGGGAGCGAGGCCTTGTCTGGTAGGCCAGTCCGATGCAGTTCGGACTACCACATTCTCCAGTGTGTATGCTTGGATGCTCGGGGCCTCAAACCACCGCAGTCAAACTCGATCGCGCCTCCACCAGCCGCGTCTTCGCTTTTGATGCCTGCGGAGCGCCTCGAAGAGCGGTCAGGGTGAGCCTTTCAAATCCAGCGTCCACGTCGAGCCCGGCGTTCCATAAGGCAGGATTGACTGTCTGCACCAGGGACGAAAACGTATAGGAATAGTAGTATGACTCAATAAGGAAGGCCGCGGTCTGTCGGAGAGAAAGTCACGCGCCGATGGCCCGCTGCGGCTGCTAAGCTTGGATTCACCCTCTAGTGCTTCCCGACAAGCCGGGATGACTCCCCTCCCCCCCACCCCAATCGCCTTCCCACGGTTATTCCCTTTAGCGCTCCGCCCCTGCCTTCCCGGCGCTGCCGCGAGGAATGCGTAAACATGACAGATCGAAGAAGGCGCAAACATGACAAGATCGACCTCACGCACGCAGTTCCTTCGACCGTGTGCTTCTTCTTGGTCTTCGCCCCTTGTCACGCTTCTTTTTTTCTTCTATGCACTCCTCCTTCAGTGGCACTGTTGGTCGATGACGCTGAATAATTCATGAAGTCCTTTGTACTTTCAAAAGTTTCTGGATCCCGGTTTTCACGGTTGACCGCCGTGCCAGCGACAGCAGCTGCTGGGGCGCAAAAAAAATAAACTAAAAATAAAATAATAATAAAGAAGTAATAATAATAAAGAGAGAGAGAAAAAAACCTAATGTTTGGGCGCCTGGGGCTCCCGATTCATTGTTCTCTCGCCGTTCTTTCTTGTGTTTGACCGAAAAACAGGTAGTTTGGCTGTACGGCGGGGTCAAATAAAATTAGCCGGATCCATGTATCGCACTGTCCCGTAACAACTTTAGCGTGCGAGCTAGGACCTCCTTGGGGGATATATGCCTCACCTCGAGAGGTCAAGGTCGTCGCCAAGGGTACGTCATATCGAACCGACGTCCTGAAGCACGGCTGTATCGAAAGAGAAAGCGGCGTCTGGAGCACGCGTGTTCTGGCAATGCCGGCGCGCAGAGAACAGCGTTTTGAAAATTCGGTGGGCGTCGAATCAGATAAAGTGGAGGCTACAGGCAAGGAAAGTTCGCGCTGAGAAATATTGTGGCTATACCTTTAACACAGATCAAAGTGGCGAGATATCACTGGCTCGAAAAAAACGTACAGACCAAATCCGCTTATACCAAACGCAGCTGCTCAGATCAATAGCGAGAACTTATATAGATACCAAGAACTTTATGTGTGGCCAGAACTGCAATACCAAACTAAGTACCTGTCCAAACTCTCGAGTTAAGCATAACCAGCCGGACAAAATTCACGTTAACGTGACTTCCTTTCCTTGTGAGGGTTTATTTGTTTTCTTTTCATTCTACAGCAGAGCAAAAGCTCGCCCCTTTTGGCAGAGAGATAAACGGTGTGTGTAAGAGCCGGTAGACGAAGCCGCCCTCCTCTTCGATTTCTTACACCATCCTTTGTAAACCAGCACACGCTTAAAGGCATCGTGCCTCTGAGATATCTCTGTCTAGTCAGTTCTTGACGTGTTTAGCAGCTGCGCCCAAAGATCAATGCTGACCAAGTGGTACTAACCATACAATCCTAAAAAGAGTGTTGTCAGCCTGATGACAGTGTTGCTATCCATCCAGTTCAGCTGGAGTATGTCAGAGACTACTCGTCAGTTTTAATGAAAACCATCTACCTACAACCTCGCCGAAGGAGACGAACTCCTGCTTAAGCACCAGGCAGCGCAGGAAACATTAGGTTGTTTGAGCACACACACTGCCCACCACACACGACGGCAAAACCGCTGCGATGGGCGACGTCGTTATTGAAAGTTTCGGTCCCATAAAGATGAACAGAACCACGAAGCAGCCTGGCGGCACGCTGGTATATGATGAAGAGGAAGGCATGTACTCGTTGTCCCTATTACTATATATATTTTTCCCCCTTTTCTTCTTTTTTTCGAGCAGGCCGGAAAAGGAAACGGCCGCTGGAAGGAATTGCGCATGAATGACCTACCTCTATCTTATGAACGAAGCGTGCCTTCTTCCTTCCCTCCGCTTTACGCGTTCGAAAAGAATAGGGAAAAAATGAAGTCCCGAATGGGTGTATACCGTGTAACCAGGAAAACGTTTCCCATTAAGGCGCACGGTAGGGAGTCAGTGCGGATGACGCAACTGCTGGCCGTGACTGGCGGCCCTGCCCCTTTATGCAATACGTAACGCGCGCGTGCAACTGTGGTCCACGGATGGACGTCCGTCAGGGCGTTGTCGTTGTTCGTTCCGGACGTCATGTTGTCGGAGACTCGGTACGCGTACACTTTCACGGCACGAGCTTCGAACCTATGAATCAGCTCGCGGGAATTACTTCCTTTTGTCATTTTCTTTGTCTCCCATTTTTTTTCTCGCTCGCTATCGGTTATCCACTCTGTCTTGCGGATTAACCCAGTGCTCTTGAGACCACTGCAGGCGCGAACTAACCGTGGATGTAAGTGATGAAGTTGCGTACACCCAAGAAATGTTAATTCCGCACGGATTGCCGCGAACAGGGCTGTGGCAACAGACAGCAGTACAATTGAGACGCCGAGCAAGCACTGCCAGTCAGTGCGAATGGAAGGCTTTCTGGCCGAAATCAGTATGTCTGGACTGCAAACTAGCTGCGTGTTGCAGGCGATATAGATTAACCTTCTGTTTATACACGTATTCCCCACGCACCGGTTACTTTATGGCTACATGTTGTACCCAACATGCGTCGAATGCGTAATGCAAGGGCTTCGGCCCCAACGTGAGTGCTGACAATACTCGGCCGTTTGCGTAGCGAAGAACAAAATATATTTTGCAGTATGCTTACCGTTGTCACGGGCGTAGTTGGCTGGGAGAAGAGATGCCGCGCGCACAACGATTAGCTGCGGCCAGGTACGGTTTAAGCAATTTCTGCAATTTCGCAGTTCGACGGGACGCATCTATAGCGCGCAAAGGTGGTTTCTAAGATGGTTCGGCGGCGTATTCTGCGACGATCACTTTCTGCGATAGCTTCGCCTCCGCGAGAGTATCGCCGTGAGGCGCGCGCTGATTGGCTCGTTGAGCAAAATCAGATGAGCTGATTGAGTACTACGTCACGCGAAGGCGATAGTATCGCCCGTATAGCGATCGTCGCAGAACACGTTCCCAGCAGACGACGTCTAGTTAGACGTTGAGACCGGTCACACGCTTGAAACCATCATCTGTGAGACACAGTGAAATCGTTCTAAACATTCGGCCGGCGTTCCCCAAACGTGCAACCGGAAACTTTAGACCCGGGTTGCAGCGGCCTTCTATTGCATTAGCGGCCGACCGCCCCGTAACGCGCGTGCGTGCGCTCTGGGGCTCGTTTATCCGGCTAGCTGCAAACGTGCTTCCGAACACTGACGTGTGCCAATTACGCACGCGAAGGGGGGCGAGCAACTGCCGCTGCGTCAAACGCACCGCCGCTGCAACCCCGCTCTCTTTCTTTTTGCGCACCCTCTTTTAAAACGAAAACCCTCTCGCGCGCTCTGTCGGCCCCTGCCACGCCTCTCTCCCGCGCTTTCCGTACAGCTTTGAGCTAAGGCACTTCCGACACGCCGCTTCTTTTTTTCCCTCTGCTTTGAAGCTGTAAAACGAGGCGGAACGGAACGTCGGTGCGATAAGGCGTCGTTCGCGGGACGCTTCTCAGTGCATGCGCTGCGCTTGGCCGTATAAACCGCCTCCCGCGCGTTCGTGTGCCTCTATACGCATTTCTTGCTTTACTTGTTTCCGAAGTGTTTGTCGTATTCCTACAGCGGCTCGAGAGCAAAGTTCGGCAGTCATTTGTAAATGGCTTCGCCGGATTTCGGCCCTCTTCCCTGACGTTCGCGTTTACTTTGCCACCGTTCTCGCGGGTGTTCAGTTAGCAGGTTTGCAAGTAGCTATTACAACCGCGTTTGTTACCGTATCGTACATATTTTTCTTTTCTGCCTTATGTCTTGGGGGTTTAAGATTTTTCTTTTTATGGGCATGTAAAGAAAAGAACGCGTGTATAGGCTCTGTAATTAAGCAGTGAGTCAAATTTCGCGCATTTAGAAATACTCTCATCCTATTTGGAAGAGCTGAAATGGTTAGTTAAATTTATTTTCGCCAGACCAACGTTTTGCGTTTTACGGGCCCATGGCAATTAAACAAACGCGCTTTTTGCACCTTGGTAATACATTAACGCAAACAATACGAAACTTCAGGTATAAATTTCTAATTCTCATTCTGGTTTTGGGAAGTATATATCCTTTATAAATTTGACCCAAAAGCTGCACACAAGGAAGAAAGTGAGTTCTCTGATCAAAGTCTAATCTCATTGAGGCTACTGCACGCAAGCACACTGCTTTCGTCTCCCCCTCCTCCCTTTTTTTTATTTTCGTGGTGTCTGCCACACTAGCCTATGAGCTAACAAGTTACGTACGTTACCCGTTCCATTTGTTTTACTTTTGCAACACAAGCACTAACAACTATTACTCGCTCGCGTCAACTCCATCGTAGTATTAACACCACTCAACGCGTCTCTTGTTTCTGTACGTAGAAATCACAGAGCCCGGATTCGGCCTAACACGACACGAAGAAACTCAGCGAGATTACAGCTGGCGCTATTAACTATCGATGCGCTTCTTGCTCCTCCGCGGCGCGTGTTTTCTGGCTTTTATCGTATACCTTGCGATGATCGCCGCCCCAGCAAACGCACATGTATAGAAACGCGGGGGAAAAGCGCGAACGTCAGCGTTATAAGCAGCACCATAACGCCCCGGCTGTAATCCAGCCGCACTTCGTCGAGACCAACCGGTTCCTGGGAACATTTGTTTCCTTATCTTTCAGCATTTTTTTGGAGAAAGCGAGCAGCAGGAAGCTTCAAAAGAAAGTATAATGGTTGGAAGCGGCCGTAAGTATCGGGCGGAATAACGTCTCTGCCAGACAGACCATCTACGTTTCAGCACCACTGCCGTCCATTGTGGAGCGGCTGCCGACTTTTGATGCGTGTTGATGACTTTTCGCGACCGGTGGGACTGGAAGAGAAAAAGAATATATATATATATATATATATATATATATATATATATATATATATATATATATATATATATATAGTGTGTGTGTGTGTGTGTGTGTATGTGTGTGTAAAAGGGATGGTAAGCAAGAGCGAGCAGTCAGCGGCCAGCGAGTCAGCAGCAGCAGCGCGGCGGCGGCGATGGACGTTGGTGCCTCTGCAACGGGCGAAGATCGCGCGTCGTTGGAAGCCGATGACGCGGCACCTCGCCAAGTGCAGCAGTGCTGGCCCCATCTGCGCGCCACCATTCGTACCAAGTGGGCGGCCGATCGCCGACGCCGCCATGGTGCACGCTCGCCTGAAGTCCCTCGCTTTTCCCTCGAGTGCCGGATGGGTGGGGTCCCGCCAAAGTCGGAAACAAGTGGCGAATTAAGTCAGTGGTCGGCACCGCAATGAACCGCTTGCTTGGCGCGCGCGTTGTGGCTACGGCTGCGGCCACGGCTCCCCACAAGCGTCGCGGCAGAAGTGGGCCCCGTGGCTAACTGTCCTTTCCTTTCGTGATCGCTCTCACCATTTTGCTGCCTCATTCACGACGCTGCCGTCTCCATCAGGGCTGCACTGCTGACCACTACCGTGCCATAGAAGAGGAAGTGTCATTTCTTATCGTTTTTTTCTTTCTTTGTTTAGTGCTTCTAAAGCGCTGGTCATGTCAAGCCACGTTGAACGGAAAGACAAAGGCGAGCTTGGAAATCCTTCGCGGCGTACACAGCTCAGGCTTCGTCGTTGTGAGCTTTCCTTCCGCCAAACAGGGCTTTATGTTTTTTTGAAATATTTGGTTTCAAAGACGAATGCTTCACGGAAAACGCCAATGGTGGTCGGCACTCGGAGTCCCGTCAGCTGTCTCCATTGCTTTCATATCTGACAGTCCTTGCTGAAGCATTTTTCTATGCTTCTAAAGTTCAGTTACGTGGGGTGAAATCAATAGAAACGGGGGCGCCGTCAAAAAATAAAAAATAAAAATAAAAAACAATGCATACGTTAGTTTCTGGATCTCATCACTGATTATAGATATTAAAGATCGTTAATGCTCAGTATTCGCGAAACCAACATTCAAATGAGTTCCTGTTTCTCATATCTCAATCTACTACATTGTTCCTGTGTTCAGTCATATTAAACGTATTTAGAAAAAGTAGACGTAAACATTATGGACGCTATCAGTCCTGCGATCAAAAAACAAAAAGCGAGTAAAGAAAGAAATCAAAGGGGGTATGGCTTCACCGGATGCTTTATACCGGCAACATGGGCACGTTCCTTGAGCTATTTTACCACTTCTTAGTCTCTTTCTGTCTTCGCTCATGCAGGGTAGCCAATCGTATTTAGCCTGGGTAAATCCTCTGCCTTTCCCTTATCCCTTCCCTTTCTCTCTCTAGAGTTAAGTGTGTGTTGCTCTCTCTGTCTCTGGTTGTCTGCCCGTGACACTAAATGTACACAAACATCGTTGCAGGTTTGCGTACTAATTCGCAGAATATCTTGGAAATAATAGCTGCAAGCGGTTATCTCTCAGAATGTTCAGCAATTTAGCCATGTCGAATCGGCCCTTACAGAGCCTTACTAAAGGCCCGCCTAATTTAAACGTTAAATAGTCAATTATGTAGTAACCTTAATTGCCAAGCTGTGAAATCAGAAATTCGGTTGACCGAATTATTGTTGATGTTCTAACGAAAAAAAAAAAACAATATGATCTACCCTTACGTCATTGTTGAAATGTGTCAGGCCACAATCTAAAGGGTGGTTCGTATAGTTATCGTGCACTGGGACAAACTCTTCTGGATGAGAAAGTGCCCGCGCACTTTGACAGTGACGTGATTAGCAGAAGGCCGACACTGTAAATGAAAAGCATGCTGTCGAAAAAAATAAATAAAAACAAACCAACCATCGCTCAGCGTCCTCCACTGAAATATATGGGCTGAATGTCTGCCTGCGTGACTACAGGGCTCGAAGCGCACGGGGTCTCTGTTACCTGGGGGTGTTTATTGGAAGCAACTTCCTATATTTCCAGCGCACGCAGCGTGAAGGCGTATATTACGAAGAGCATTCCTCCGTTTAGACATGTGGTGTACTTAGCGTGGCAGCACAGAACGCAGCGTCATAAGAGCTTCTATTCGAGATTACTTCGACGACAGTGTATCAACGGAGCTTGAAGAAAGGCTTGTAGCAACTTTTCTGGCAATTTCGAAGCGTCACAAAGAGAGAAGTCGGTTCCAAGTTCGTCTATTTGCGCCCTCACTTGCCCGCTGGTTCCTGCACTTTTTAAAATTCTGTTTTACTTTGTGTTTTCTTTTTTCGTTGAAGCTTGAACGGACATCTTCAATATTGCACAAGAGCTCGCGTCCTCGGTCGGCGTACTTCAATTCTGAAAAAAAAAAGAAAAGCAAGAAGGCAGAAGAAGAAAAAAAAAATAAAATAATACAACTCTGCAGACGGCACAAAGATCCGCACTTTATTTCGTGATTTTTGCGCGCCTTAAACGACTTTTACGCGAAATGAGAAAAAAAAAATAACGTCAAGGGAACAACTCAATGCGGAGCCTGCGCGACACGTTCTTACAACATATGTTTGTTTTTCGGCGCGAGCTTTGCTTCTGCCGAGACTTTCATCTTTCTTTTTCTCTCTCTCTATTTTTTTCTCTCGTATTACGTCTCACAGGATGTGCGTTTTGCTTGTAACACGAGTGGCCCTTTGACGCCCAACATAACGACTTACTCCCCTATCTGCTTCCTGACACGTCAAAATGATCCCTCTGGGAGACGCAACTTTTTTTTTCCCCCGCTGTTCCGTGAACTGCCGGTCGTGCGCTTGTCTTTGTCGCCGTGTTTTTCTCGCGTTCTCAATAGCTGCCGAAGAATAGACGAATAAAGAGAATGGCCCATCGAAGCAAAAATGCCTTCCTCTGTTTCTCACCGTGGCCAACACATCAGCTGCTCAAATAAAGTATAGCTTATGAAATGGAAGGCACTTTGGTATTTATTTCGTAAGTTTTTTGACACTTTAGTATACTAAGTACACAACAATGACAACGACGAGAGTGTTCCGGCAGAGCCCATTCCACGATGACTGTCGGTGCTATTTCGACTAGCATTCAAGCGTTGTGGCGGCAGACCGCATTGCCTAAGCCACCTTTATTTATAATTTGTAGTGGTCATTCTGAGCTTCCCATTCCTTCGGTATAGTTATCATTTGCACATGTAAAGGGGTCCGTTCTTCAATATTGACAGCTGGTAATTAAGGCTCTCTTAGGTGACATGTCCTGCAAGGGACTGCAAGGGACCGAGGCTCTGTAACCGGTTTTGTACAAATATAGTCGTGATTTATGTCAAAGCGGGAACAATGTGAACTTTGCGCACGTTAGGACACCACAAAGAAAGCGACACTAAACAATTTTAATTGTCAGATAGAAGAGCGCGCGTTCTCCCTTTTATCAGCAAATTGTGGCCATCCGACACGACTCACGTGCCAAGCGTGTCACAGCGATGGTTTGCACGATTTGAGGTAGTAAGGATGTTACGAGAGACTTCTGCCCGTGCATTTGCGGCCTAATTCAGTTAAAAAAAAAACAAAGGAAAAATTGTTCATGGATAAATTAATTATTCGAGCATCGAGCAGCAGGTAACCGGATTTGTAACCAATCGTCGGGCACTTATTTTTGATGAGAGCCATGTGATAGGGGTTAGGTAGCAGCACACGAAAGTGGGGTCTTTAGCAGGCTAAGAGTACTCATCACATTAACAACAAAACGCGGCCTAGGCTATCGATATGGCAAGGTGTGCGTCTAATTTACTGCGTTAGCTACGTTGACATTCTTTTTCTTGTCAGTGCGCTTCCCCCTCCCCCCCTTCAAATCGCATCGATGCAGCCGATTTATTTGTATTTTTCAAAGTATTTTATAAATGGACTTTCTTTGAACTGATCGTGGGATATGTTAAAGCAGCCTGGGCTATGTAGGTCACCTACTGGGAAACGTATGACGCGATGATACAACCAACACTTCATATTGTTGAAATGAAATTTTTGCGTTGTTTTGCGACGCATTACAGGCTCGTCAACCGAACTACAAAATACAGCCTTATCTCCCTTTACTGCATTACGCCTAAATGCCTGCTTGCCTGCCTGTTCTGCAGGCACAGTTTGCAACTTTTGCTGTACAGCAGTTAGCAGGGTTTCAAGCGGATGAACTCGGCAAACCAGGGGAAACGTTAGTAGGCAGGTTGTGAAGCGTTTTGTTTGCAAAAATGCGAAGCAGAATTAGAAGTCCCAGGTTTTGCATTCAGTGCTAAAGGCCTCTGTTTATCGTGGTTGTCGCGAAAAACAGCCTCTCTATGTTTTTATCGTGAGTTTTGAGAACCACAATTCCACCCTCCCCCCCCCCCCCAAAAAAAAAAAAACAACAACGAGAAAGAAAGGCAGAGGAACCATATAAAAAAAAAAAGGCACCAGCTACCAACTTGGCAGGCTTTGCTGGAATAGACAGGAAATTCAGAAAAATAGTTTTGAGGCGCTCAGAAAGTTTTGTCCGAGCTCAGTCTGGGGCCATCAAACGAACTTTTGCTGGATTTACGATGCCAATAATTCCCAAATAGTCACGAAGCTACGAATATTGCGTATAAAGCGCTCCAAATGGCACTGAGTATTCTTACTTTCAGTTGCAGTACATTAACGGGCGATTGCTTGGCAATTACTTTTGAATCATTACTGCGGCTGCCGCTAACTACATAAAATAGTGCTATCAATCAGCACAGTTTTGCCTAGAATGCGCGCTATGGGTATTTACAGTGCTCAACGTCTTCTTCTCCTTCTTCCTATTTTCTTCTATCTTGCAGATTACGAGATTCTTCCAGAGTTTGCCGAGCCTGTTCCGAATGTGAGCGCTATCGTCGGCCGCACGGTGAAGCTTCCTTGCGTCGTCAACAACTTGGGGCAATACAGGGTGAGTCGGGGTTGACGCAGTCATACTTGTTCGTTCATTTAAATATATTATTTTAATATCGCGCTCTCATCGCAACCGGCAGGGCAGTCTTCTGCATTTTATTTATTGCGCCAATATATATGTACACTAACTCACATAGCCACATTCAAGATCATCTAGAATATGCCAACACTACGACTTATATATGCTATGGCTATTTGAGGCAGTAGCCTGACTGAAAGTTCGGTTTTCTTATAAGTGTAGGCAAACTGTCATTTAAAATTGGTGGTTACATTTCTGTACACTTCGTTTCCCAGTGTTACGATACGCCGCGGAGCCTTCGCGCATGTGTTGTACTACGTTATTCAAAGGAACAAACAAGAAAGAGCAATGAATGACAGAAGAAAGCTTTCACAGGGCAGCAATTTATCTTCGATACTATAAATGGCTCTCGCTTTCCATCTAGCTGGGTCTTGAATTTAAGGAGTGCAGGTGCAGTTAACCAGTAGCGCAGGAATCCGCCCGAACTTGCAGCACGTCGAGATTTTCTGGGATCCGTTTCCTTGCTAACAGACAGTGCAGTGGGTCACGTAGCCAAATAGTACGCACAGAAAGAGGTCCAGCAACAGCTGTTAGAAACGCGGTTAAATTCGCTAAAT
Source organism: Dermacentor andersoni (assembly GCF_023375885.2). Classification (NCBI taxonomy): domain Eukaryota; kingdom Metazoa; phylum Arthropoda; class Arachnida; order Ixodida; family Ixodidae; genus Dermacentor; species Dermacentor andersoni. The sequence continues at coordinate 74,733,671 of NC_092815.1, read as the reverse complement.
TTGCGAAGGAGAGTCTTAGTATAGCTTATCCGTGACGTTCTGTCAGAGTCTGAGTAAGTTGAGGTTCGGCTTGTACGCTGACCTGTAGCCTTGCCCGCGTTGCCAGTTGTCGCTCTGCCAGAGCGCCACATTTCGCATTTTCCTACTCGGTGAACGTGTATGCGAGCATCACCGCTTTAAAAATTCGAATACAAACAGCACAAACTGGAATGAAAACCGGTTTAAGGTTTACGCATCTGAGCAGCTGCCATGTAGTCGGTAGCGCAATGAGGTTGAACCTTGTTGGAAGAGATTAGATATGAAGAAAACTTGTGTTGGCATGAATAAACAGGCACAATTGCGTAAGGCCCCAGTGAAGTTAACAACGACAGAGCTGGTGTGTCGAGCACGAATCGTGCACGATAGCGTAGCGAATTGATATGGAGGCGCAACGACCACGTCAGGAAGCCTAAACTCGGCTATAGGAGCAGGGGGGAAAAAACACGAAGGTACAGGGAGGCCCGCAAGGTAGTACGGCAGTGATAGCAGCGGTAGAACGGCTAAAGGAGTTGCGGGATCTGCAGAAGCTTGTATATTAGAAGGAGCCACAGCGTAGAGACTAAAGGGCCGCGCACGAATTAGGAGGAAGCATTAAACAGCGCGGATACCAGACGGGACAGCAGCGAAGGTACGAGAGTAGCAGGAGCTCGCAACTGTGAGTGACATGGCTGTCTGCTATATAGGCCGGCGAAGCGAAAGAAATTACTAGGCTGCTTTCGCACCTCGAAATGTAATTAAGTCGTACCATAGGCTTCTACCTTCAACGAGCGCGCGATACTAGACCACAGAATATTCAGGCGATGACATATTTTCTTGCGAACAAATTTAGCCGCTAAGACAGTCACAAAGCTCACCCAGCAAGGCGAGGAATGGACGTGCACACGTGCTTCTAATTCTAAAACCGTTTTTTAGATGTAATTGAAGGAGGGGGTGGCGCCTATATTCGCGCCGGCTACTCCTCTTCGCAAGGAAAGGAAAGCTAGAAGCACGAAAAACATTGAGGCAGTCCGATATCACTAACATCTGCGATGTTAAGTGCAAGATTAAAGGAGAGTTACAGAAGAGAGTGAAATGGTACAAAGAGATGCACAGGAGATCCGCAAACACAGAAGAGTTAAAAAGCAACTTCATAATTTGACAGTTTTACAGATGAAGCGGCTGACAGATCAACAAATATTTACATGACAAAACAGCAACAACATATAACAAAATCAGACGTGGGCTACTCATATACGATCTAATACGATATACGATATACTATCTAAGCCATTAAAGAAAAAGTTAATAGTGGCTTGAGTTGCAAACATTTAGCGTAAGCGTAATATAATTGTATTTTCCACAAAGAGTCTTGAAGCCACAATACTTGGGCATTGATCAAGTACGTTTTCTTTATTATTATTATAGTGAATGGCCGACGGCCTAGCAACATTAAATCAGCCTTTAGTCTTCACCTCGCATAATCGCGTCATGGGTACCCAAGAAGGCATTGTACATCTTCTTCAGCATGGCCACAATGGCGCTGTTCATTAGCAACGTACTAAATTCGGTGCAAACATTCACGGGTATGTGTTGTGCCAAACGACAGGCGATGCAATAAAGTTAGAAATTTCTATTGTAGCTCAATTTCGGCGGAATGGGCAGTTTAACCTAAGGGTCTATGAAGAATAAGTCTCGGTGCTTTGATTTCTGATTAAACCAGGTGTTTGTACTAAGTCGACGGGATATCCGTCTCATCAACAGTCGGTCTTCATTACGGGTGAGTGGGAGATTTAACGTGTCTTCATTTTTCGTGCGCCAGTTTTACAGCGGCGTCCGCTCCGGTCTGTCCAGGAATATTGGAATGCTCCGATATCCGCTGATACGTTATAATGGGATTTCTAGCGCTGGCGTTTACGTGCTGTTTGAGGCTTTTCGTATACGAAACGCCCACAGAACGTATTCCGCTCTGTGCTCCTTAGTAACGTGAAGGTGGTTCGTTGATCCCTACAAAAAAATTGGTCGATCCTTCTCTCAGACGAATATTTGATAACACCAAAGTGCAGCATGTATTCTAAGAAGTAGTGGCAGCTTCTTTGTACGTTCAGTTTAACAAGTCTATAAATACGCGCAGTATATTATGAATTGCAGTATCGCGCGAAAGGCGAAGCAGTGACAGAGATAAGAAGCACGCGGGTCATGAGCTGCGATGCAGCGCAAACAGCCCCGCGGGGGCTGCCTGACGTCATATATGCATATCCGACCCGACGGTGAGTGCGTATGCGGCGAAACTGCGTCGTTATTGAGCTCCGGCGGCATCGCGTGCCGGTACGTACGTTCGAAGGCGAGCCGCTGCGCCGCCGCCGCCGAGCGGTAATCGTTCTCGGCTGTCACCTTCGGAAAGGCGCCAGGAACGGCGTCGCCCGAGAACGGCGGCAGAGTGAAGCAGCGACGGTGACGTTCCGTGCCTGGCAGAAGGATTCGCATGCACAGAAATTTCCATATTTGCGACACCTTCACATAGGTATATAAATTGCAAAGTCGATGCACTTCTGTAGAAAGGAAACTGTTCATATACTGACTAGGTCGGTCTCCGGCCGAAACGTCGACACAATGAACAATTGTATTTAAGCAGGTGTGTCAACTCTTAAATATAACCTTTCGGTCATATATGCATTGTAATGAAGAAGAACGCCTGGGGACGTAGGCAGCAGGATTGCCAACAGCCTCGCGTGCCGCAGAGGCTTGAGCTTAGACGCTGTGTTCGGTGAATTGCGACCCTCCGTTTAATAAACTTTCTTTATTATATGCGTATATAAAGTGAGCATCTGCCGGGATCCGGTAGTTGAACAGGAACCTATAGGTTGATGACGTACGTACGAACAAAGCTTTGTTTCCTACGCTTCGTCCCTAACGAAGGCCGGACCCCGGCCAATACGTAGGAAATAAAAGGTAAAGCTTGTGCGTTATCAACACACACACACACGCGCGCACACACGCACACGCACACGCACACGCACACGCACACGCACAGGCACACACACGCGAACGCACGCACGCACGCATATCGGGTTGGGGTTCTTGGAAGTTCTACACGCTAGACCCGACGTAACAGAAGCAGGAAAGAGACGACGATGAGCATCGCACGCGTAATGCGAAGACGTGGGATCGTTTCCCACCTGCGGAAAGCTGTTTTTTCACCCCCTTTCATTGCCATTAATTTATCATTTTCTTTAATTCAATTAGTAAGTACAAGTAATTTCCCCCGTGTTGTCCTCATTGTCTTTGCTTGCTTCTATGATATCATTCACAAAAATAATAGCCCCATTTCTTGTCGTTCATATATATCTATCCATGGGAACTCCGCCATCATCATCATCGGAGTCACTGGCATCATCGGAGCTCCGGCATCGGAGCCAGCAGTCAGAGAAGTAGAGGACGAAGTGACTCGAGAGCGCGAGTGGTGGTTCGAGGCTTCGCTGGGCGCTCTTGGGCGCGGCCGGCCAGGACTGGGGCCTACTGGCGTGGACTGAGGGACCGCGCCGTTGCGGCATATATCCCTGATCTTAGAAAGTCGTGTTCAACATTACATAGTCGATTGGACATTTCAGGGCGAGAAGTAATATAATGAGAATTTAATTTCTAACGTTGCACTTTATAAGGCCGGTTCCCGACATATCTTTTGCGCAAACACCTCCAGCACCAACTACCGCTTGAGGGCTGCCACATTTTAGCAATTGTGGGTCGGTAACCTTATCAGATTTTGACGTAACCATCTGCAGTTTACGTCTTGTATCCAACAGCACAGCGGCTTTTCAACAACGAAGACTATTAGCACTTGGAACTGGCCGGCTCCAAGTTGAGCCCGTGAATTGAATGGATGTGTTCTGGACCGTCAACATGATGGTCTGCTCAATGGAATAATTTTAATATTTACTCCGTCAATCCTAAAATTTCTTCTTTCCCTTTCGTCCGGCATTACGGCTGTAAATTCTCCGAAAAAGAGAGAATTCTAAGCGCGGAGCATCACTAGGCAATAAGACATTTCCAAACATTTTACTACCTTTATAGAGGTCCACGCTGTCGGCCATACTTTCTACACAATTACTGGTGACAAAACCAATTATGCCTGAATATGATCGTTGCAGTAAATATTCGTAATCGAGAGCACAATTCATTTTATAAAGCAACCCTTTCAGTCGTTGCTATGCATACTTTCCACACCACCATTGTAGGCACAAAACTTAAAAAGTATCGCCATGCATGTCGCAGGTTTGCGTTATGACTGCGTGACGTAAGTACGTACACTTAGATTTTCGGTGGAGCCCGGCATAAAACCTTGTCGTGGTAAAATACGAACCCCGCTTAGATACAACGATTTTTTAACTCGAGCTGTTGGCTCGAGCTGTTTCTTCCTTACCGCTCGACTCACAGAAAATGGCGGTTCGTAGATCTCGTGGATCGTACGCGCTGGAAGTCAGCGGATGCCAGCTGTAATAATCAGCGAGACACGCAGGCGATCATCCGGCATTTCAGCCTTAGGTTTCCAAGTGCTCGCCATCAATCCGAAAGGCGACTCAAGCAGGGCACGACATCACCGGTGGATCTGCGTCTGGAGCTCGTGGAAAGATATGAATCGCCACAATAAACGGCATAACAGGACGAAGCTGACGTCTCGAGCGCAGCTCTATAGATAAGCCTCAAGAGCGTAGCCATACATCTTTGTTTTTGTTCATCACACAAGTCCGGCTACTCGCATACTGCCATGTCCCAAACCACCCGAATTTAGGTCAATGCGCCATCGCTTTCGGTAAATAAAGCTTCAGGCATTAATTCATTAGCCCGCATACTTTCACGCGGGGAGTTATTCCAGTTATTCCACAATGGGTACACGCACTAGAGGGCTGATATGCACTTTACTCAAGCTCCCCCTCCTTCCCTCATACAGGAAAAAAAGGGAGGAGGGAACGTTATAGCGGGCGCCTCGGCGGGAATGGACAGCGTGTGGCCGTCGGGGACGGCGACGTCCTGCGTAATTAAGAGACGCGCTTAATTCCGTCCACACCACGTTCCCCGCTGTGGCAGGCACTTTATGCGATGCACCTTTATTGTTTTTCTTTTTTGCTCCTTTCTTTCCTTTTTTGGGCGGGACAACGCGTTTCACCCTTTTGCGCAGATTATCAAGCAAGTTGCCTGCCGTAAGGGGTTTTTCACGAGTGAATCGGGAGTATCATTTATCCAAACATTAGCTAAATTCACTTCAAACACTGAAGCCCAGAATGAAAGCCAGAACGTCAACTTTGCTCAAAGAGGGCAAAATAGTTGTGTATAACCCGTGCGCGCAAGTAAGCCGAAGTTTAGCAGGCCCCTAAGCCGGTATTGCAATCGGGCGTTCTAAATTTAAATCATTAAATAAATTAGGGTGTTTTGCGGGCCACAACCACAATATCATCATGAGGCTTGTACGCCGTAGTGTGAAAAATGCAAATTATTTTTGTCCATCTGGGGTTATTTAACGCGCGCCCAGTGCACGTTAAGGAAGCAGTCAAAGCTGAAATTTAATGTGTTTCTCAAGTTTCAGATGCCATCCGCAAACACATCTTTGCAATCATGGCAAGTGCAATCAGCAGCACCATACCTGGCTGTATTATCTGTTGATAATTCTTGTGATCTTGATAATATTTTTTTCTTTCTATAGTAAGCAATCTTTATGAGAATGTCTTCTCCCCTAGCTATGACGGCAAAACAAATGGAAGATTCGTAATAATATGAAATTTCAGTTGGTATGCTTTCAGTTTAAGCATAATGGACAATGTCGGACGACAATGAAGTGCGCACAAGTAGAGATGGGAAGGGCGAATAATTTACTGCGTAAAAGAGAAAAAGAAGAAAACTCGTTTGTCTTTGCAGCACTCACCTTAAGAATCGCTTACATTTTTCACTGTAACCCTTCCTGCATGTCAGCGCCTAGTAATAATAATAATAATAATAATAATAATAATAATAATAATAATAATAATAATAATAATAATAATAATAATAATAATAATAATAATAATAATCACGATCATCATCATCATCATCATCATCATCATGTCTCCCTGCATGTCAGCGTCTGGTATCGCTATATAAGCCTGAATGGTGGCTATACTTCAACATCCTCGTGCGCCTTCTCAGACGTCACAACGATAACGCGCTCCGAGCGCCACAAATATAAAGCACAGGCACTGCGAGTGAATGGTCACCATTCAAAACGCACGCACCGCGTTGGCTCATTGACGTTCTGCTGCTGGGCGCTAGCTCGTGGGTTCGTCTCCCAGGTGCCACGGCCGCATTTCCTCGAGAGTACCATGCAAGAACGCACGTGCATTTTGATTTAGGTGCGCGTTAAAGAAGCTCAGGGTGGTCGAAATTAATCCCGGAGCACATCTTCTCGCGCTCTAAGTACGTCTTCTCTCAAAGCCCGTGTGTTGCATTGGGATGAACGGAGCAATCTTATTTCATTCCTTTCTCACGTCATCAACAGAGCTGTTGCAACGACGGCAAGCCGAAAAATGAACCTTTCACGAAACGCCTTACTCGCTAGAGAGCGTCATTAATTGCTTCATAATATTGTAATGCTTGAGCGTAAATTAAGTCATTGTCGAGAAGCATCATTGTCGCTATAAAGCCACCGCTCTACCTAGTTCGGCTTTCCGATCCCTCGACAACGAAAAGGAAAAAGAAAGAACAAACAAGAACAAGACCGTGTCAGCGAAAAGAAACCGAGACGCAGAGCGCGGAAGAAAAGGAATGCGCGCAATCTCTGTTCTGACTCGGGCCGCAACAACGCAAGGAATTGCGGTGCCGCGGCTTCTTCAAGCTCTTCCTCTCTCTCCGCGCACGCCCCGAGTGCCTCTCGCGTCTTCCTTGATGAGGCCGACCCTCGAAAACAAAGCTGAGAACCACGCACAGCCCAGTGCCGGATATAAGATCCTCGCTACGTCTTCATGCGCCGCTGGGTGTGCAATGCCTGCAGGCTGTCACGCAAAAAGAAATATGTGCCTCCTCATTCATGCTTTTTTTTTCGTCTGCCTCACCCTCTCTCTCTTCACCCTTCCGCTGAATCCAAAACCTGTTGTTAGAGTTGATTGCGGGCGACGAGACGAGCAACGAATGCACGGGATGCCGCAGTGAGTTGCTTTCTTTTGCCTCGCTGGTTTTTCCCTAACGAGCACCTTTCCCTCTTCCCTACACCCCCTACTTCTTCTCTCCCACGCTCTTCGCTTCTCTGCGCGACGCCGCTATAAAGCAGGCCAGAACCAACAGCTGCCTAACTTTGTCCCGGCAGCCTTTTTCTTCTTGTTAAACAAAATTCGCACCTCGTGTCGATGACATCCGCATACGCCAAAGATAAAAAGGACGGAGCAATAAGAAAACAAACAGAAAAGAAAGATCAACGAAGCCATGAGAACAGCCGAAGAATAAGGAATAGAAGGGAGGGGGGGGGGGGGGGTACGGCGCATGACACGCTTCCGGAATTATTGTTATTCCAGGTGCTATACTCGCTCCCTTATATTTATATTTTTCACTTCTCCGGCAGCCTGATGCATGGCACGTACACACACACACGAAGTGAACGACACCCTGCTCGCGCGTGAATGCGTTCATACTGGCGGCAGCATTCTCCACCGCCACCGTCGCGTACGTACATTTTCCACAAATGATGGTTTTAGCTGGACACTCTTTCTTCGCTTTCCATGCATAATCCGGCCGCGCTTTCCTCCCTCGCCACCACCCGTCCCTACCGTGGCCACCTTAGCCACTGCTTCCACACCCTTCGTCAGCTCTGTCTTTCCTGCGAAATGCCCCTGTTTGCCCCCTCTCTCTCCATTTCATCTTTTTTTCTGCAGTTCGCCATCTTCGTTTTCTTCCCTTGACTCGCCACCCTGGCTTTACGCACTGTATGCACTCGCTAAGTGAAATTTTTATTCCCGCGGCGTTGAAACGCTCCTTGGCTATTGGCGTCTCCCCCCTTCTGTTTTTTCGTGCGATTCTACGTTCGTATGGCTTTAATTTTACCCTTACTTCTGCGAGGGCTTTCTGCTTGCTTGTTGAGTGCAAATCTTTGTGCGAGAAGAAGAAGAAACGTTCGCGAGTCGGCGGTGCGCGTTCTCGACGCGTGTTGGTGAAACGAAAGAGGAGAGACAAAGAAGTAAAAAAGAACAAGAAAGAGCGAGGGAAGGATAGAGAACGGGGCGAGGAAGGTGCTTAGTAATGCAGCCCGTCAGCGATGGTAGGGCACTGAGCCTAGTAATTGGACCAGCTCCGGTCTCATGAATTATTCCCGCAATGGCCCCATTAAACGAGAGGTCCCCCTCCCCCTTTCCCCATCACTCCTCATTTCTTGGTTTTTTTTTTGCCCTTGCTCGGTAGGTTTCGCTGTGGCATCCCCTTTCCTTATCCCCCCATCCCGAATGCGAGTGCGGTGCTCGCGCACTCCCGCGCGAGCTAGTTCCCATATTGTTCTATTCACTGAGTTTCTTGCTCACTGCCGTTTTCCTTTTTTTTCCCGCAATCCATTTGTGCATGTTCGTCGTGTCAGCGTGCGGAGAAACAGAGAACGCCGAACCAGCCAGTTCTTCCCTTCGGAATCTTCCATCAGTGATATCTCTTCCGTTTCTTTTGTTGGTCTTGTGAGTTGCACTGATTTCACCTTTGCTGCGTGTTCCCGCCCGTGCTGCTCGCTTCACCGTCAGCTACCCCAGCATGAGCCTGCTAGCATCTGTCAGCGGAGCGTGCACCTATGCGAGCGCGTCATGGCATGCGAAGTCGGCGCTTCGACGTCCAAGACACGTCGGAATGGAAGACCGTATCATTCGAGCTGTCTTCTCCAGTTGTGTTCCCTCTTGTCGTTGACTTTCTGTTTGCTGTGCACTCTATCTGGATGGTAGGTTCTGATCGAGTCGCTACGAGTGTGCTTTCCTGTCCACCAACGTTGGGTGACCGTCGCGTTGAGCCAGTTTCGTGTTCTCACACACATCAGAACGCTTTTGCCTCGGTGGTTCTGCTAGTTTAGAAGCATGTTATTTTTACTTTGTGATGCTTTTCTGGTGTTGATCTGGTTGCACGGAACACCGTTGGAAGGAGCTCAGAGACAGGCTTGTCTCTTCGTTGTTGCTTTGCTTGCTGTTTTCGTTTTAGTGCACTGTGGTTCACAATCTTCTCCGCTAAAAATAAAGATATCCCGTTGCCGGATCTTGGATAAGGCATGAAATTTCGCGATGCATATGCATAGTTCGGTATTTTGGACTATGGCTTTGTTTTAAGCCTCAGGGCTACGTGTGCGCTATCGATACGTCGACGTTGTCGGCGTGCTCGAGTTGACAGCGGCAGTGTCACAGACGTAACATGCGTAATGTCGTTGGAATTGAAGCGTCCACTTGTTTCTGGGACGCACTATGATTGGTATAATTGTCGTCAACATTCGCCACGTGTATGAGCGGTCAGACTTGGATCTCTAGACCCGACCTATTTCCAGCTTATTCCGAATGCACTGTTTATTGTTCTTGAAGAGAAGCCGATGACACAATAGTTGCCAACGTTCTCTTTTTCAATAAAAAGAAAAACCAACAAGCGAAGAAACGCAGCCAAAGAAAACTGGCAGCTCTTACTGCTGTAACAGCAACCTTACTTAAGGTCGATTGTAAAGTGAAAATATTTTTTTGCCACAGATTTGATTGGATTGGAGCAAACTTTACCTGTGCCGGCAGTTGGGCACTGGCTCGCACCGAGGAGGGCCTACGTCGTCTACGAGGTTGCCGTTACTCGGCGGGGGTACTCGGCTGGGATCCCTGCCTTTCGAGCGCCCCGAGGACCTGCTGGACGGCCCAGAGCTGCTGGTCTTGGTCGTAGCTCTTCGCGGCTGCCTCGAGCCGCGGCGGGATCGTTCTTGATCTTGCTTCCTTTGGATTTTTGATGCAGTCCCACAAGATGTGTGTGTAATCTGCCGTCTCCCACTGGCAGACCCTACACTTATCGGTCGGGTAGGTCTCGGGGTACACGCGATGCATCAGTCCCGGGCTCGGTAGCGATTCGGTCCAGATCTGTCTCAGTAGTAGCGCCTCCGCTCGACTCAGCCTCGGGTGCGGGGGTGGGAGAGTCCTGCGAGCCAGGTGGTAGGCCTTCGTGATGTCGTTGCACTCCGCCATGCGGTCCTTGGCTCCGAACCACGTCGGACGGTCTGTCGCCGGGGCGCGGTTGGTTAGCGCTCGCGCCGCTGCGCGTGCGGTCTCATTGTGGTACTCATTGAGTTGCGACGCGTCGCCCGAGTGCGCCAGAAACCACTTGAGTCTGACTTTTCTACCTTGCAGTTCGACCGCTCGCAGTACGCGCTCGGTCTACGTGCAGATTTGGCCTTTGGCGAAGTTTCGCACCGCTTGTCTCGAGTCACTCAGCACCGTGTGGCAGTCTGCGTCGGCGATGGCAAGGGCGATGGCCAGCTCCTCCGCTTGTTCCGCTCCAGCGCTTCTCACACTCGCTGCCATCCTCGTGGCGCCGGTTGACGCCTCTATGACGACCGCTGTGAAGTCGTTCCGTTGGTATTCGGCTGCGTCCACGTACCGCGCGTGCTCGTTGTTGGCGTTCAGATCGATGAGAGCCTTGGCCCTCGCCGCTCTTCTTCTCTTGTTGAACTGGGGATTCATGTTCTTGGGTATGGGGTGGATTCTTGTCTGGCTTCGGACCTCTTCGGGGACGGGGAGCTTCATCTCCGCCTCGTTCGAGCGTCCTATTCCCAGATCGTCCAGTATCTTCCTCCCGGCTTTGGTCGTGGACAGCCGTTCCAGTTGAGAGGTCCGTTGTCCATCGGATATTTCTTCGAGCGTGTTGTGTATCTCGAATTGTAAGAAGCGGGTCGTGCTCGTGGACTCGAACAGGCCTAGCGCCGTCTTTTACGCTCTTCTGATGATTACGTTGATATTGTTGTGTTCGTGTTGCAGCCATCTGTGGTAGGCTGCAACGTACGCGACGTGGCTGATGAAGGATTGGAGGAGCCTAATTAGGCTCTCCTCTTTCATGCCAGCCTTCCGGGAAGTGATTCGTTTGAGGAGTCGAATCGCGTTGGCCGCTTTTTCCGTGAGACGGGCGATGGTTTCTCCGTTTCTTCCGTGCTTTTCGATGACCATGCCTAGTATCCTGATTTTGCCGACCTCGGGGATCACGTTGCCGGATTTAGTTACGATACTGATTTTTTCGTATTCGCGTTGTGCGGTCTTGCCTCTGCCGTTGTTGGTAGGTGGGAGCATGAGAAGCAACGATTTGCTCGGCGAACATCTCATTCCGGTGCCTTGCAGCTGATCTTCTACCGCGTCGACGGCAGCAGCTTGCAACGCGCCCTCGATGTGGCCGTCGCTGCCGCCGGTCACCCACAGCGTAATATTGTCCGCGTAGATGGTGTGCCTGACGTCTGTGATGTCTGCGAGCTTCTCGGCCACTTCGATCATTACCAGGTTGAACAGCATCGGCGAAATGACCGATCCTTGCAGTGTGCCGGTGCTCCCGAGCTTCTTCTCTTGCGTCTGTAGGTCACGTGATCGTAGCTCGGCGATCCTGTCCGTGAGGAAGTCTTTGATGTGGTTGTACGATCTTTCGCCCATGTTGAGCATGGAGACTTGGAACAGAATCGCCGAGTGTGTCACCTTATCGAAGGCGCTCTGCAAGTCGAGCCCCAGGATTGCCTTGTTGTCGCGGAAGCTACCGCTATCGTCGATGATTTGGTGTTTGAGCTGCTGTCTGAAGCCGATCACCGTGGTCGGGTACAGCCCTTCTCGTTTCAGGTAGTCTTGCCACCTAATGAGCAGGACGTGCTCCAGCACCTTGCCCACACAGGACGAGAGCGAGATGGGCCGGAGGTTGTCCGTGTCCGGCGGCTCCCCCGGCTTGGAGATCAGGATAGTCTTGGCTGTCTTCCACTGCTTTGGCAGCACGCCCGCTCTCCAGCACATGTTGAAGTATTTTGCGAGGTTCTCAATCGAGCCGTCGTCGAGGTTCTTGAGCGCCTTGTTCATGATGTGGTACGGGCCGGCTGCCGACCTGCTGTTGAGGGCGTGCAGGGCCGCGCGGACCTCCTCGACGTCGATGTCACAATCAAGCTTCGCGTTGGGTAGGCCGCCGTACGGCGCGTGTTGTTGGGTGGGTGTAGTCGGCAGGTATTTGCCCTTAATGCGCCTGGTGACTTCGTCGGCGCCGTGTACCGAGACCGCCCGATGTATGAGCTTGGTGAGTCTGTCCCTTTGGTGCGACTTGGTCTTGGTTTCGTCGAGCAGGTGCCGCAGCAGGTTCCTCGTCTTCCCGCTGTGCACCTGCCCGTCTGCCACGTTGCAGATCTCGTTCCACTGTTGCGTGCTGAGCGCGCGGCAGTGCTCCTCGATCGCTCGGTTGAGTTCCGCCACCTTCTTTCTGAGTCTGCGTTTGAGCCGTTGTTTCTTCCAGCGATTGAGTATCGACTGTTTGGCTTCAATGAGATGCGCTAGCCAGCTGTCTACTTTTTCGATCTCCGCGTCCGTTTCAAGTCATGAGTCATGACATGAGTCCCTTCCTGACCAGGGAGCACAGGCCTCTCCCGTCGGGCGGGCCCTTGTGCACCCTGAAGCCGGGAAGGTACGTTGCGTCGGTTAGTGTTTCTTGTGATAGTATAACGTCCGGCTTCTGCCACAGAAAACAACGTCGAAGTTAAAAACAAGGTGTAGAGCCACTTTTAAATACCAAAAGTAGCCTATATTGATTTGAAAAACGGTGGTTCGTATGACAGATAGTCACTTTCTTCAGTCGAAGGATTTCCCATAAGCGAACGAAACAAGTCAGATAAGAGAGGGCAGCTTTTCATCCTACATGAACTGCAACACTGTCTCAGAAAAGTGGTTCTCAATTATTCAACGTCTGTAATTCTCCTGTAAACCAGACAATGAATCTGTTAGTCGCTTTATCGACGAGGCGCATGATGGATGATCCGTTGACTAAAAGCCGCCGTTTGTCGCTTGACTGAGCCCGGAAGACGCAGTTTAAATCCGGCGTTTCTTTTCTTGAACGCTGTGGCATACGTCCTAAGGGCACCACTAAACCATGTGTTAAGCGTCGACCGCATCCACAGGATCACGTGGGAAACGCTCCCTATGCGTGTGAGGTCAACGGCACGCAGGTTCATATGACGCGACTGGCATATGATGATGGCCTACATGCCGTGGTAGCCCTGTGGCTATGGTGTCCTGCTGCTAAGCACGAGGTCGCGAGTTCTACCCTCGGCCGCATTTTGATGTGGGTGAACTGCGAAAAACCATCATGCAATTAAATTTATAAGCACAAAAAAAAGAAGAAAGAAAGCCAGGTCTTCAAAATTGGAGTGGAGGACTCTAGATTGAGTCCTTCACTACGGCGTTTATCAAAGCCACTGAGTTGCTTTGGGACGTTAAACCCCACGAAGTAATCAAGTGATGGCCGTCCCTGCTCGAAGCCTTCGAATAATTTCTTTCGGTGTTCACGCGATGTCATGGGGGAGGCAGGTAGACACACGTGGTCTGAGAATCATCATTCATGGAAGAAATTTTGTTGTGACGCTCTCGGTCCGTGAGAGACAGTAACAAAACAACTGCACTTCACAAAGGAACCAGCGTTCCTGTTGGTTTGAATCTATCTATATATATATATATATATGGTGTAGACGAGGAGTATGTAAAAATATTGAAAAAAATCTATAGCGGCTCCGCAGTCACTGTAGTCCACCATAAAGAAAGCAACAAAATCCCAATAAGGAAGGGCGTCAGGCCGGGAGATACGATCGTTCCAATGCTATTCACAGCGTGTTTACAAGAGGCATTCAGAGACCTAGATTGGGAAGAATTGGGGACAAGCGTTAATGGAGAATACCTTTGTAACTTGCGATTCGCTGATGATATTGCCTTGCTTAGTAACTCAGAGGACCAATTGCAATGCATGCTCACAGACCTGGACAGGCAAAGCAGAAGGGTGGGTATAAAAGTTAATCTGCAGAAAACTAAAGTAATGTTTAACAGTCTCGGAAGAGAACAGCAGTTTACGATAGGTAGCGAGGCACTGGAAGTTGTAAGGGTATACATCTACTTAGGACAGGTAGTGACGGCGGATTAAGAATGGGCTAGGGTGCGTTTGGCAGGCATTCTCAGATTATGAACAGCAGGTTTCCATTATCCTTCAAGAGAAAAGTGTATAACAGCTGCGTCTTACCATTACTCATGTACGGGGCAGAAACCTGGGGGCTTACGAAAAGGTTCTACTTAAATTGAGGACGATGAAACGAGCTATGGAAAGAAGAATGATGGGTGTAACGTTAAGGAAATAGAAGAGAAGGGAGGGGGCTGATTGGTTGAGTGAACAAACGCGAGTTAATGATATCTTAGATGAAATAAAGAAAGAGAAATGGCCATGGGCAGGGCATCTAACTAGGAGGGAAGATAACCAATGGTCATTAAGGGTTACGGACTGGATTCTAAGAGAAGGGAAGCGTAGCAGGGAGCGGCAGAAAGTTGGGTGGACTGATGAGATTAAGAAGTGCGCAGGGACAACATGGCGACCATTAGCATATGGCCGGGGTAGTTGGAGGAGTATGGGAGAGGCCTTTGCCCTGCAGTGGGCGTATCCAGGCTGATGATATATATATATATATATATTATAATACCGAGACCAATCAAGTTGTCCAGCGCTCTTTATTCCAAAAAAGACAACCCCCCAGCTCACGCGCGAACAAGTCGAAGAACAGGGAAGATGATGCTGGCTATGTACAAATGAAAACGACGAAGTACGTTAATAGTTCTTAGAATATATATAATAAAGACAGAAGGGGGAGGGGGCTAGAAATTGAAAAAGATGTAGAGCTCGTCGTTGAATTGCGTCTTCATAGGACGGTAAGCCACATTTTCTGTTCTATTTTTTTTTTATTTGAATGGATACTAGAATTTCACTATGACAACCCGATATGTTCACTTCTTGGGGCTGCTCCGCAGAGGCCCTATTATTATTGCTTAATGTTGTTCGTAGTTTTAGTCGATCGTAAGCCATTTTGGCCGTTCTATTCGCTAAAGTGCTTGATGGAAGATGACGTTCTGCCATTAGGAACATTTCGTATTTGTGCAAAACTTCCCGCTGAGGCCATCAAAGGCCCGAGAAAGCGTCAATGACGAACGAAGAAATGGAGGTACATAAAGGAACCTTCTCACATATGAACTTAATTCCTATTGAGCGATCATGTTTCCGAAAGGATCTGCTATGGGCCCCAGGGAAGCTTCGCGACTTATTATACTTCTAAGAGACGCCGAACTGCTCGACAGAGGGTGACTAATCAGTGACAGGGAAATAGACGCCAAAGCGGAACAATTTCTGGCCTCAATCGCAGAGACCCGCCTGTAGCTACAACATACTACCACCACTACGACCGAACTATAGGCTTATAGCAACTGCATATAAAGTCAAATAAAGGAAGTAAATAATAAATCGAACAATTTATTATCGCCCACAAAACACGCCAATGCTCGACTCTTAGAATTGACTCTAGTCATCCAATGTACAAGACTCAACTGTCTTGTTTCGTAACCAGCGAAGTATATGGCATACCACA